>NW_017728931.1:121610805-121612300 GCF_001723895.1 Crocodylus porosus
GGCCCATGTTCATCTTGGCATCAGTGATGACTCCAAGATCCTTTTCTGCCTCTGTACTGACGAGAAGGGAGTTCCCCAGCCTGTAGGCATGGTGCCGGTTGTTCCTCCCCAGTGTATCACCTTGCACTTGTCAGTGTTGAATCCCATCCTGTTCTCATCCGCCCACCCCTGTAACCTGTCTAGGTCTGATTGCATCCTATTCCTCCCTTCTAGCGTACCCATGTCCCCCCACATCTTAGTGTCATCAGCAAATTTGAATAGGGTGCTATTTACCCCCTCGTCCAAGTCACTGATGAAGATGTTGAACAGTGCGGGCCCAAGGACAGCCCTGACCACATCCCTCCAGGTCGAAAATGACCCATCCACCACCACTCTGGGTGCGGCCCTCCAGCCATTTGACTGTGAGGGTGTCAACACCACAGTCCTGCAGTTTGTTAATGAGAATGGGGTGAGAGACATTGTCAAAGTCTTTCTGGACTTTTGGAAGGGCTATGTCCACTGCTACCCCTGCATCTAAGGATTTGGTGATCTGGTCATAGAAGGCCACCAGGTTGGTCTGACGGGACCTGCTACTAATGAACCAGTGTTGATTGCCCCTAAGCATAATCTCCCCCACTGGTCCCTTGTGGACATGCGCCAGAATAACTTTCTCAAAAAGCTCGCCCAGAATGGAGGTAAGACTAACTGGCCTATAGTTTCCTGGGTCCTCCTTCCTCCCCTTTTTGAAGATTGGAACCACATTGGCCTTCTTCCAGTCCTCTGGCACCACACCAGAGCACCATGAGTGCTCATAAAGCCATGCCAGGGGTCCCACATTGACCTCAGCCAAATCCCACAGTACTCTGGGGTGGAGATTGTCTGGACCAGCTGATTTGAATACATCCAGTCCCTCCAGAAGTTCCCTAACTAGTTCCTCACTAACCCTTGGCCTAGGTGTGCCTCCCCTGGGGTCTGAGGAGGGCCCAGAGGGGGTTTGGCTGTTCCAGTCCCTGCTCAGGAAAATGGAGGCAAAGAAATTGTTAAATATGTTGGCTTTGTCGTCTGGTGTGACGACCAGATTTCCTAGTGTGTCCTGCAGGGGCCCCAAGTTACCTGGAACCTTCATTTTACCCCCTATGTATTTAAAAAAGGACTTCTTGTTGTCCTTGATCCAGGAAGCTAGTCTCAGTTCATTATTCGCCTTGGCCTTCCTGACTGCCCGCCTACATCCCCAAGCAACTGCAATACAATCCTCCCTGGTGATGGTCCCTCCCTTCCGTTGGGTGTACGCCTCCCTTCTAGCTAGGAGACATTCCTGGATGCTTTTGGTGAGCTGGGGCTTTTGTGCCTTCCTGCCCCCTTTGATCCGTTTTGGGATTACCTCCCTTTGGGCTTGGAGGATTGTCTCCTTAAGGAGCGACCACTCTTCTTGGACACCTGGCTCCCCTCCACTCCGGGACCTCAGTGCTTCCTTGACTATTCTCCTTAGTCAAATCGATTTAAATCACTGGTCAGG
>NW_017728931.1:121612400-121631397 GCF_001723895.1 Crocodylus porosus
TTTATTCATTTAACTTCTTGAAACTTTGCACTTTTAGAGAAAGGTAAGGGGTTGATTGTGCGTACAAAAACTTTCAGAAAGACAGGCTGATGGGTGGGTAATCTGGTCTGTTATCTCTCATCTCCATATGCTACTGTTAGCAAGGATGTTATCTCTGGAGATGAGAAACTCTCCCTATGTCTGAAGAAGGGTGTTTATGCCCAAAAGCTTGCAAAGAACAACTTTTCCAACTATTTAATTGATCTAATAAAGGATATCACATCTACCCAAAGAACTGCCTGCCTATGATCTCTGGAGAGACAAATCCACAGTTTGAGAACTGAAATTGAGCATCACAGAGATGCTTAATGGGATCTTCTAGACAGAGCCCTGAGTCCCAATGAGTAGAGTGGTTTTCTTTAATCTTTACTAATCTATAGAGGAGCCTATGGGCTCATAAGATTGGGCCCCTAATATAGTCCATGGCCTATTGTGACCTATTTATAGAACTTTCTCTAAAAAGGTTTCATGAATATATTGTTTGAAATAGTATATAATTAGAAGTTATAATCCCTATTCCATGATACCTTTGAGCTTTAACACATGTTAAATTAAAGCTACTGCTTATATGTTTATTTTTTAAAAGCGTCTTAATAAAAAATACAATTAAATAAAAAATCTGATATAAATTTAAAAAATGAAGTTTTAATTTTTTCTTAAATTGTTGATTTTTATCCAGCTTCCTACTTCAAAATATTGTTGAAAAATAAGCACTAACATGTTTACGAATGTGTGTTAAAGGGACTTCAGAAATGGTTTTACCTTAGCTTAGATCTCTCTCTCTTTTTAATCTTTTTTTTTTTTAATTAAGAGCATGGAAACCAAGCAGAAACACTACCATTAAGGGAGTATTATAGTTGAGAAGTTGTGTACATGAGAAGTCAGAAAATAAAACCCTTCAGAGTCACAGTCCCATAGTTGCCTGAGTTAAAATGCTGTGACTAAATGAGAGGAACCAAGGTTTGCAGTGCACTTGTGAGCAACAGAAACTTCATTTACTTACAGAGACAGCCACATTCTCTTGCATTCTCTTCCCCTGCTGCCAGTTCGGCCCTGCAGTCCTGGGTCTCTTTGCCCCCTTCCTCCCCTTCTCTACTCCCCTGCTCCCTGTTCACACTGCAATTCCTGATTTTTCCCTGTGATGCTTCCTTGAAATCTTCTCTGGCTCAGGGGAATTGCAGTTTATTCTCCATTGGCTTGTCTTCCCTAGATTCCTCCATGGGCACAGTGGCCCACCATCTAGTTCAGGCTGGGTGGACCTAGGCAGCCTCTCCCAAAAGGTGCAGAGACAGGCCACGCTGGGCTGCTTCTGGGACTCTACACATACCCCGTGGTAACCTTAGAAGTGTGTTGCAAAACACTGGTTAAGAACCGCTCTCTTAGATCTGGTTATTGAGAGTTAGAAATTCTGGTAGGGCTGCTAGAGCCTTGAGCAAAGCATCAGAGACCAGCAGAAAAAACCAGTGGTCTTCCAGGAGAGAGACTATTAAATCCACTTTGGCTTACCTGAACAACAAGAGGTTAAAACTGTGTCACTGCTCCTGGTGGAAGGGGATTTCAAGGCTTTGATTGACTACCACTGGAGGCCAGTTTATATAACATGGGCAGGCATGAAGCTAGTTGTCCCTCCATGGCAGGATATGGCTGATTCTGGAACCGATTACTTTGTCACAGTCTCTTGTGTAGACCTATGTAACCCAGGGCTGCAAAATTCTTTGGATTAAAAATTTGTTCAAGCAGATAATTCTCAGTGGACCACGAATGGACAATCCAAAATAATTGTGCCATCTGAAATGTCTTTCAATGGCCTGGTCAACAATAAATAGAACTGTTCACAACAGAAGAGAACAAGTAGTGTCTTTTGTGCTTGAGAGAAGGGCCTAAGGCCCAGATCACTGTGGGATGCATTCCCCATTCTGTGGTTTCTGTGATGATTTACCTTCTTGTTACTCTCATTTGGAAGGTGTTTAGAATGAGATTTGGCCATGATGTTCTTCACAGCCGCTATCTGGCTAAGACTGTAATCTCTCTGGACTTTGGAAATGTCTTATATCTCGGCTTCATGCATCTCACAGATTCAGAGTTAGCTGGATAATTGACATGCAGAGATTCTGCTGTTTGGACATTAAGACTATTCTGATCCAAAGTATGAAAGATTCTATCAGATTAATGTATTTAGCTAAGTGAAAGACTCAGTATTTGGTTGAATGCTGCTATTTTTCTTGTTCTGTTGGCTCCCAACTCCTGTCTGTTCCAAACTATATGCTGACAGCTTAGGACTGTGTCTCCATTTGATAGACATATCAAAACAACTCTGCATTTGGGGCTGGGAAGATTTTTTGCCATCCTGCAGAAGGTACATTTCTAAGGTCTTTTACACACATTCCTTCCAGTTCAGGAACCTCCTTTCCCAGAACCTCGATATTGTCCAGATGGGAGGTTTAGTGGGATCCCCATTAGACTCCCTTGTTCATGAAAATACTCATCCTATCAGCAGTTATACAAGTCCAAAGAATTGGGGAAATAGAAGTACTTATGGCAAGTCTTTTTAATATGATACTTTGTAAGGATAGGTCACGCTTGGGACCTGTCTCAAATTCCTGGCTAAGACCATGTCCAGTTTTGTCTTGAACCAAATAATTTGTTTGCTTGTGGCTCTTCCTAAATGATATTTAAATTAGGCTGAGGCTAGATTGCATGCACTAGGTGTCCTCAGAGCCTTAACATTTTACATGTATAGGAGCAACTCATTTAGAGTTTACTGGAGACTCTAATAATTGCAGATGGGGGGGAAAAGACAGGTCATATCAGACTCCAGAGGCTGTCCAGATGTATGGGGAGAAGATTGCATGAACTCTGTCAGCTGGTATAGATTTTCCAGCACAGATTGTCTCATTCCACTAGAACTCGGGCAGCCTTTGCAGCTTCTTTGAGAAGCATACCTATCTCAGAAATACACAGCTCAGTCTGTAATTTATGAGAGATTTATTCCTAGTGAAAGTGTCAAGATCTGATATTGTAAAGTAAGGCTGTCCAACTGGTGGCCTGTAGGCTGCATGCTGCCTGCAAGGAGTTAACTTGCAATCTCTGGGCTCTCGTCTGGCTGCCATTCCTCCTATAGCTCTGGCTTACCCTGGGGGTGCAGCAGCATGGCAGTGCAGGAAGCTGAGGGTCAGTCTGGGCCACAAATGGGGAGTAGGGGTAGAGATCCTGCAGCCATTTGGGCTGCTTACAAGGACATGCATTGCAGTGGAAGTGGGGAAATCGCCTACGTGGGGAAGGGTGGTGCGTCTGCATGCAGTGCAACCCCCACTGATGTGGTCCCCGGGTTGTGTGGTCTCAGGGCTTAGAAGTTGGACATACTTATTTTAAAATAGAGCGAGGCTGAAATTGTTAAATACAGTCTAAGGTAGGGGCAAAATGTGGCCCACCAGGCCATTCTATCTGGCCCACGGGCCCCTAAAAAATTTAGAAAATTAATATTAATTTGCCCCAGGCTGCCTGGCATGCAACACTCAATGGCTTGCCAAAACTCAGTAAGTGGCCCTCTGCCCAAAATAATTGCCCGCCCATGGTCTAAGGTCTCACCTCTGTTTAGTAGGTTTTACTACTTGCGAGTCATCAAAAGAGGAATGTAGATGAAGAGATACTTGGAAGAAATGAGTTTTCTTTAATTGTGGTTTTTCAAGTTGTATGTGCGTGAGTTGAGACATTTCATGATCTGCCTTCACTCTAGGCTTCTACTGTTTGGATTCTGTACTGTCAAAATGACTGAGGAGATTAAACTTGCTGGGTTTTTTTATGCCCTTGCATAGCAGGACTTTCAAGATACATGTACTGGCTGAATGATTCTGAAGCGCACTCAAGAGCAGAATATATATGGAAAGAACCACAGTTATGGAATAGTAATCATTTCTTCCTGGTTATCAAAGGCCTGTTCACAATTTTTGCAGGACTTGGTCATGTCTTTTTGCAAGCAGCCTCCAAAGGGCTCCAGCTGTCATCTGAGCCATTGCCTAGTTCTGCGGAAAGGTCTAGCAGCTGTTTCCTCTTCTCACTTGCACCTCTCCGTATTTTGAGTTTGGGAATGGAAGCAGTGCAGGATCTGATATGGATCACCATGACAATGGAATGGAGCATATGGGATTTAGCTACTTTTGTCTCCTCCTCCAGGAAGGGGTGATGGTACCATTACAAAATATGGCCTTTTACAATCTCCCCCCATTTCCTTTGCTTTGCTAACGATGCCAGTGTTTTAGTCGTTGTATTAACTTACCGACAAAGGTGTCTGCACTGTCTTCCATGCTGTCTTCTTGCATATGGAAAACCTAACCGAGTTGACAAGTAAAGGTTCTGCTCATCTGTAGAGCCTTTAAGCATTAGGATAGCTAGGTAGTTGATTATTGTACAATTATTGCTTATTACCCTAATGAGATGCCTCAAAAACGAGATGCCTCTTTACCTGTGCTTCCCGTTCTGTTTGCATCTAATTGTCATCTTTCAGTCTATACTTGGGCTATCTAGTCTTTGCAATATGTACAGTGTTCAGCATATTGGGAATTCGATTGTGTTCTTTAGGCATTGCCACCCTACAAATATATAATATAATCCAGGTTATTTTGATAGAAAGGGATGGTGAACTCCTGAGTTTGTATATTTTTGTTTGTTTCTCTGCTTCCTTTTCTCATTTTGCACACTGCTTGTCATATAAAATTGTAAATTCTTTGTGGCAGAAATTATGTTCTGTTGTTATTACAGTGCTAAGCACAATGACTTCTAGATTAGATATGTGGCTGAGAATATCACCAACCAGATAATTACGTACCAACATACAGTACATACAGTTATTAATGCAAATGGTTCATTTGTGTCCAAGCGAAAATGGTTACAAACCATGAGCCAGCCCGACTTTGCTAACTCTTATATGTGCAAGAAGGCTTACTGAAGTTAATGACCCTATTGGGGTGAGTAAAGCCTAGTCACACTTGTGTAGGACTTGTCACTGTCTTGCATGTGTTAATAAAGGTTGTGAGACCCCTGCCTGGGGGAATCAGGTGTAGTCTGTAATACACTCTAGAGTGCATGCTTAAATTAAATAAATAAATCCATACTCATACTAGACCACCAGTAATGAAGATTAATTCTGTGGATTCAGAACTGTTTGGCAGACAATCATTCCCAGTTGAGTGCTCTGATACTTAGAGAGCTTTCTGTTGCCTTTGTGTACCCTGTCTCTCTAACTTACTTCCCCTTTCTTGTCTTCTGCCACCTCGGTATCACCAAAGAATTTATTATATACTTTATTTCCAGTTCTTTCTCCTTTATAATATTTGGTGAAAATGCAAATGTTTCTGTGATACTGTGAGCTGATCTGATTTCTTACTCTATTCATGTCCTTGGCTCCTGAAGTAATAATTCCTTCTATCTTATAGCCATTTCCTACAACTGGACTTGTACTGACACTAACCTCATAACTGGGCATGTTTTGAAGATATACTATTTGCAGCATGTCGTATGAGGTTTGAAAAGGCTTACAGAATTTAAAATGGTAATAGTATTGTTTTCAAATCCTAGTTTTATTTGGAAAGGGGGTAGGTCCAGATGTGTGGTGGGTGCCTTTATGTTTTTTGTTTGTTGTGGGGGGGGCTTATAACTCAAAAATGGTTTTTTTGCTACTCGAGGGTAAGAATATTAAAACACAAGTTTTTGTTTTGAGCTGTTACGAAGTTTATAAAATGACTGAAAGATTTTCAAAAGTAATTAAATGGCACACTTGAGCTGAGAGCTTGGGTCATATTTCCTTCTAGAGGGAAAACTGGAACTAGAAGGGAATTACTGGTTTTTAACAGAGGCTTTAACATTGCTGTCTGGGCTGCAGCATGAAGTGATCTGTAATGGACTTAATCTTCAGGTTAGACTTGAATTAACTACTTCCAGAGCTTTTAAAATTTTGAAATGGTTAAATGAAAGGCCTGCCAAATTGCCCCCTTTTTACTGAGTAGAGATAGTAACCCTAAAAATAAAATGGACTTACTGTTCAATTTTGGTCCTACCTGCACTAATCTAGTTAAAAGGCTAATTACCATAACTAGTTAGAAGACCAATTACAATATGAAAGAACCTCATGGGTTGCAACATATGAATTTTAAAATATAGATATTAAAAAAATACAGCAATACTAGGCAAAAAACTTGGACGGTCCAACACTTTAGTATGAATAAAAGGCTATAGTTAGGACCTATGTGAGCCCTAACGATCAACTGTATTGCAGCTACGTCTCCTAACTTTGTAATTATAGATGTATAGACTGGTGGCTTCTGTTTTTCCTGGAGTTGCGAGCAGTCATCCACATCTTTGTTAGAGCTGTTAGTACAACTGGAAATTTGTTACCACTATTTCTGGAAAAGGATAATTGAATTGAGGGCCTTTTGTTCTCCATTTCTCTTTGGAGAGTTGAAGCTTGAAATAGAATTCTACAAAAAGTGGAAGCTTAGCCATATTATAGGGAAGTATATAAGAATTTTACACAGCATGCAGGGAGAGGACCAGGAAATCCAAAGTAGGATTTGAGATGCAACTAGCAAGGGATGTGAAAGGTAATAGAAAAGGTTTCTGAAATAAGAGAAAGACTAAGGGTCAATACTAGGACGTATTATGGAGTAAGTATCAAGGAATCTGTTTCTAAGCACCTGGATGGGAAAACAAGCTGGTCAGCAACAGCCCCCATGGATTCATCAAGAGCAAGTGAAGCCTCAATAACTGGAATTTCTTCTATGGTAGTGTTGCAGGTGGAGATCAGTGGATGTGATATACGTTGACTTTAGTAAGGCTTTTGACACTGCCTCACGCAGACTTGCAGACTAGATGAAAGTACTGTAAGGTGGATACAAAACTGGTTGGACCATTCAAAGGCCAGGATTCAAAATTACCATGATAAACTGAAGAAAATGGTTTGAAATCAGTCAGGTAAAATTCAGCAAGCACAACTGTAATTTCCTGGACTTGGGATAGAATAATCCCGTGCACAAATACAAACTGGAGAAGGACAGGCTAGGCTACCACTGCAGAAAAGGACCTGAAGAATCACAGCGAACCCTAAACTGAATATGAGCCAGCATAGTGTGCTGTAGTTGCAAAACAGGTCAACAGCATACTGAGCTGTATTAATAGGAGTGTTACTTGCAAGTCCAGGGAAGTAATTCTCTTCCTATATTCAGCACTGATGAGGCCTTATCTAGGGCATTGTACCCAGTTTTGGGCTCCACACTTAATTTCAAGAAAAATATGGACAAATTAGAAAAGAATTCAAAAAAGTGACCAAATGATTTAAAGGTCTGGGAAAATATGATTTATTTGGATATGCTGAAAGAGCTAGGATTATTTTGTTTGAACCAGAGAAGATTGAAAGTGTATTAGATAATAGTCTTCAAGTACAAGAAAAGGACTTTTGTGGATGATAGAAACCAAGCTATTTTCTGTGGTCACAAGGAACAGTGCTCATAAATTGCAGATAGGGAAATTTAGGTGGATATTAGAACTTATTCCAAGGGTCGTTAAGCATTGGAGCAGGCTACCAAGAGAAGCTATAGAATTTCCATCTTTGGATACTTGCAAGGGCAAGTTAGGCATTTGACTAGAATGTTTTTAATCTGAGATGGTTCTGTCTTGAACAGGGATGGACTAGATCAGTGGGGGCCAAACTTTCTGGCAGGTAAGCCCCGCACTGGCCCAAAGCACCTCTCATATCCCCTCCCACTATCCAGTCTGTTGCTTTTTGCTCTCCCCATGTTCCCTGCCTAATCTGTTCTGCTTTCTGCTCCAGGCCCTATCTGCTGCTGTATTCCCTGCTCCTTTCTTAATCCTGCTGCATGCCACACGCACAGGCTGCCTGTGCCACTTATGACATATGCTGCAGGTTGGCTACCGGAGAACTAGGTGACCTTATGTGGTCCCTTCAATCCTACTGGATGATTCTGTGGACTCTTCGTGGGTGATGGAGGGGATGCTGTACTCCTTCCCTCCTTTCATTTTCCTAGAGACTGAAAATACTTGTCACTCCTAATGCTGCCAACATAAGGCTTTACATTAGTCAAAGTGTGGGATATCTGAGAGCAGTGCAAGCTCACACAGTTTTAATGAAAACCTACCATTCTAATGTTACCACTATAAAGAAATAGCTTCAATAATTTTGCCAATTCACCTATTGAAAAAGCAACTGATTTTAGTAAGTAGGAGTGGTATGTTTGTGACCTGTCTACAGGTCTTGTCAGAAATTTGGTGTGTGTGGGCGCGTGTATCACTAAAAGCTGTTATTTGTGGGTGTTTCATAGTTTTCCTGGAGAACCCTTTCATTTTTGTGTTGTTGCTTATACTAGATGTTTTTTTTATTTTAAATTAAAAAACAGATTTTGTCTGGATAGTAACATGGGGCTGAACTGAGAACTATTTAATAAGGGATCTGCACCAGAAGTAGCATTTGCCAGCTTTCTAAAGGACATCTCGGACATCATATGTAGTACTGGGGTGCCATTTTGTTATTCCTTCGAATAAGTCATATGCCTTAATGGGTAGTGTGTCTCCCATTTAATATTGCATATGTAGGGAGATGCAGTCATGGGCACACTAACTCATTGTTTGGCAAATTACCACCAGTTAATGTTGATTAATTACATGAAAGCCTCTAGATGGTCAATGAGGAATCCTGTATTGCCCATCCTTATTCCCAGTCAGGAAACCTAACGGGGAGCATTACTTTTAATGCCACCATCTGTCCTAATCAAGGAGACCCAATTCAGCAGCTTTATTTCTTGATATCAACACAGTAGGGGATTGGGGTGGGGAGATCTTAACTCAGGTTTTTTTTCTTTTTTTTTAAGTTGTAGAATTTTTGACTGTGAACAGTATCTCTTAAATAGTCAACTCTGCTGATAATCTATAACAAGCCTAACTCTAAGCAGTTGGAACATGTAGCAACTGTAAGAACTCCTCCTGCTCCCTGTTCACTGGAAATGATCAGAAATTAGAAGTGGAAGACATCTGTTCTATTTTGTTCAAACCTTACCAGTGCAGGATTGTTCTTGAAGGCCTTGTCCAAGATTACATACATTTCTAGTTAATATTGAGATGAGAGTCCTGCTTCCTCTATCCTGAGTCTCAGAATGAGCTGTCCAGTTTGTACCTTAAATAATGGAGTCTAGAATTCAGAGCTGGAAAAGATCTATTATAACCTATTTTAAAAGCTACTCTTATAGAGAATTATATAATTTACTCTGTTTTTACAAATATAATACTAGTAACCCTGCACTATCTTTAATTTCTTCTTAATATACTCTTAAAGCAAAATTTCTAATGCTTGTATATATTTTTTAACTTTCCCACAGATATGCACTTATTTGGCCATTATCCAGCTCATGACGATTTCTATCTTGTAGTGTGCAATATCTGCAATCAGGTAGTCAAGCCACAGGTTTTCCAGTCACACTGCGGTAAGTGAAAATTTTCATTCCTGAATTACAGTGCCAGATCAGTGTGTGGATCTAACAAGAATCATTGTATGCAGTCAGGACAGATGAATTACAAAGATTACTCCTCTTTGTATCATATCTGTATTCAGTGCAGAACATCACAAATGCCTGCAAGTAGGTTTTATGTAGGGAAAGTTAAAACAATTATTCCTGAAGCTGGGCTTTTAAAGTTAAACCACTTATAACAAATTTGATAATTCCTGTAATTTACAAGGAAGATGCCAACTACACTAACTGTTTTGATGTAACCTTGGATTGGTCTCTGTAAAACATCACTAGTGGGGTCACATTGTTATTAACTAAAGTTCAGAGGGAAGGCTTTCAAAGCAGAGTTTATCTGTAGGAAGTTTGACAGTGGTGACCTGATAAAACAGCAATGAAAATTTGAATGCCAGGAGTTGTAAGTTCTGAATATTTTTTGTCTAAATTAGGCTGTTTACCTTAAATTTTTGTCCTGCAAATATTTCTTGTTTGAAATATGTGGGATGCTATATTTCGCATTAATTTGTTTTGTGAAATTTCTGCAAAGCTTCAGTTCTCATCTTGGCTTATTATTTGTTCAGTATTTTGACTTACATAAATGAAGAAGTGATAGCATGGTTTGTTCAGGATGCTAAGCTGTGAGCTAAAGGTTTTTTTGTTCATCCCTCCTGTGAAAACTTTAACCAGTTATTTTTGAGAGAGGCTTGTATAGCAGTGAAAAATAGCTAATATTGAAGAAATTATTGATTTGAAATGCGTCACGAAGCAAAATTTAAAATGGCCTAGCTGGATGCTGTTCATTTATGTTCACAAATTCTATATCTCCATCAGTCTTGTATGCTGCAACATATTAATTGAGTGAAAAATCTTGAACAAATGTGCTGCAGAAAGGGAAGTATGAAAAATCAGTTTGTCCATTTTAGAGGGAAGCTTACTGGAAGGGAATGCTCTGAAAATCCATCTTTTCAAGAGCAGTGACCAACACCATAATGAAAATCATGCTGAGGGCAGATTTGTGCCATAGGTCAGCATGGCTATTTCCAGCTTAAGGACTTGAAAATCCTAGAGACTAGGGTGGAGAAAGCGGAACACCAGCCCTGGGTATCTACTTAGAAGGGGCACCAGCAGCTTCTCACTTGGCAGCATCTCTGCCCAGGGCACCAAAATTGCTAGTTATGCCACTGCATGGAGAAGATTTGGGAAGCATGACTTGTGAACGTAATTACTTCTGAAGGACCAATTCTAGTGTAGTAACAAGTTATTTTTCTTAAACATTCATGCTTACACAAATCATGAGATTTCTCTTTTTCATCCAACTGTTGCCTCCCAGCTACATAATACATTCATGTTTTCCCAAGGTAGACAAGGATGAGTTAGAGACGATCACTAGAAGTTTAGGTACAATAAACAGAAATACTCAACCTGTATGTTAATAAAAGGCTTGGTGTAGTATAGAAAAAGTATGTATACTGTAGAGTTTCTGTTTAAGAAAAGTTTAAATTTGTTGTAGTTGTAGCATGTGTGATTTATGCCCTTCCGTAGCCATGACATGTTGTCTTGGGGTTCATGTGAAGCCCAATACTGAGACTGATAGTATGACTTCTTTATACAGTCACTAAAGTTAGAACACAATTATGAAAGCAGCCAGTTGCTGAAAGGAACTGACAGTAAATGACATAAATCTAGTCTAATTTGTTACTCCTCAAGAAAAGAGGAAGCTGACGTAAACTAAGGAGGTGATTCCTTCTTTAAAAAAGTAATAATGCCCTCTGGTTTCACCACCAACAGGGGAAGCTGTGTAGATCTTTGGGTATCCTGGCTCAGCAAAACTGTATGGAAAAATAGAAGAAAAAATGAAGGAGAAATCTAATAGTGCCAAATTACTGTAATTAGAATCAGACATTAAGTGACGTGAGCATCCCATGCTCAAGTCAAAGTATGCCTGCTCCTAAGCAAAAAGCAGGAAAAATGTGTAGTGGAATGGAAAATGCACAAAAGTATTTTCAGGCCTGAAATATTATCTGTTAAGTGGAAAAACAGCATAGTGAACTCAATAAAAAAGATTGTAAATTACAGGAAGTAAATTGTAAGATGGAAATTAGGAGGGTTAAGAGAGACTTTGTATAGCTAGAGGCCAGTGTCAAATAGCACATAACAAGGATTTATTTAGGCATGTCAAAAGAGGGTCAACTGATTTGGTAGGGTCCAATAGTGTGAAAGAAAAGAAGTACAGCAAAGATGAGGATGTTACAGAGAAGACGATTAGATTTTGCATCTGCATTTGCTACCTGAACCTATTTCTGTGAATATCAAAGATAAGTCTTTCTTAGGTACAAAATGCTGCTAAAAAGGAATTGGAACCAATGTTAGACCCAAAGTTGTACACCCAAAGAGCCAGTGTTCTGGGTGTAACTAGCCTGATTGAAAACTTGCATATAATTCCTGAGCACTTCATTGTGCTGCATAAGTTGAACAACATAGCTGTGGCCTTATGTTTTTAGCATAAGTTTAGCTGTTAAAAAAAAAAGGATATTACCAGGCCACGGGCCACCATCAGAAGGGGTCACAAGTAGCATTTTCGTCAGCGGCCATGCTTTGGGAATCCCTGATCTTACAGATCACCAAGACCAGATGGATTATGTTCAAAAGTTGTGAAGGAACATAAGGAAAAAAGTGGTAAAGCTGTTCTCATAAAAATATTGTCATTAGAAACAAATATTGTTTGGGAAGATAGAAAGGTAGTGGATAATTGTACCTTTCATTTCAAGAGTATTAGTCATGGTCCTGAGAGCAACAGACTTTGAGAGAAGTAACTTGTACAGAATCAGATGCAACCAGCAGGGCACCTGCAAAATATTATTTTCACATTAGTTTTGAACAGTTTAAGGAAGTCAGAAAAATCATTGACCTAATGGTATTTTATTGTTTAAGACACTAAGTTGATTCAGACCTGTCAGGGAACTGGTGTGTCTGTGGGCAGCTAACTTAACGGTGACCCCCTAAATTGGTTCCCTCTCTCTATAAGTATCTTTGTCACAGAACAGCTGTGAAGAAAAGCTTGATGTGTTATGATTAGGGGCTCTACCCAACTTGAGGAGGCAGCCGACCAATTTTGTGGGCAGATCACAGGGCACCTTCCATTTTTGAGGGGGTGATTTTGGCTCCCCCCCCCCCCATCTCTGGCTGATGGGCCACAGTGGCCTCACCTCTTGCCAGTGATTGCCTGAAAGGGCTGTCTGTCATACACCCCCACCCCTTGCTGCTAATTGGAGAGGGGTGGGGCTGCATGAAAGGCAGCCCTCTTAGCCAATCAGCGGCAAGGGGCAAGGGCAGCGGTCATCTTGAACTCCCCTGTGTGCTGGCATCCCCCCCCACTCCCCGCCCTACTCCAGAGGGCTGCACAACAAGGCTGCTGTTCCTTCTGGGGAGCCAGCATTTTATTTTCTGTAAGTTTTTTTCTTCTTTTTGCCGCAGCTTTTGCAGGCAATGCCAGATTTTATGGTTTCTGCAAAATCCGCAAAATCACGAATTTAGTCAGTCCCTACATATGAAGTTCAGTTTAGTTACTATATGAGGTGCTCAGAAAGTATCATTTTCTGTTCTTATATTTCTTAAGGTGACTGTTTTTAAAAAGAAAGTAGAAGAAGCCAAGTCATGGAATAGAAGGTGAAGTTATTTCATAAACAGAAGACTGGTTTAAATATGAAAGGAGGCTAACAGTTGAGTGCCTGTGATTCAAAAATTAAGTTTAGTGTTTAGTTTGTTAAGCATCAGGACAGTGGTGTGAAGAATAAAGGTGGCAAAATTTATAGATGGCATGGTTATAGGCTAGTCAACTAGAAAAGACTATAAGGAGCTCCAAGAAGGTTTTAATAAAGCTAAGCAGTGAAATATGATAGTACATGAAATTCTCTGTAGATGAGTGCAAGGCAGTGCTCATTGAAGGGAATGATTTGAGCTCTCCATATCAATAGGTCCTAAATAAATTATAATTATTCTTGAAAGTAGAATTACCATTACAAGTTGATACAATTGGCTACGTTTGCAGCCGTGCTCTTGAAAACAGTATAGATTCCTTTATAAAAGCAGTAGAGACTATTGGAAATATTGTACTGCTATCAAAATTAATAGTGTCCTTACCTTGAATATTGTATCTGGCTCTAGTCACCTCCATTTCAAGATGGACCTAACTAAAAAATGGAAAATGCGCAGAAAGGGCAACAGTTTTGTAGAGGTATTCAGTGCCTCCAGGTGAGCGAAGATTGAATGGTTAGAATTAATTTCATGTAGAAAGGAGACAGAGATCGTTTGATAGAGGTAAAATAAAATAATGAGTAGAATACGGCAGTTGGGACTCTTGCATATCATTATAATAAAAATACGATGCTAAGAAAATTAAAAGCAAAATTTAAATGGATAAAAATACTTTTCTGCATAAGAGTATCAATTAAATCTGTAGTTTCACTACTTAGGTTGAAAATTATTATAAACTTTCACACTGTTGGACAGAAGTCAGCTGTCAGCTGTGTGGAATAGGAACAGTCCTTCTCAGTGGATCTATCATTGTCATATTTACCTGAATCCAAGCTGAACATGAATTTAAGATGACCCCCAGATAATTAGATTCTATACATGTAAAATTAGTTTTTAGGTTTTATATATGGAAAGTTACTGTTGGAGGATCATCTTAAATTTTGTCGCCACCACCACTGTAGTGGGAGAAAGCAATAATGAGGGGGTAGGTGGTTTAAGTCAAATAATGGGGGAGTAGTGGGTGGACAGGTGGGGGGGGGAGCAGCTTGCCCCTTGCTACCTGTCCTTCTCTGCCCCTGACCCATCCACAGACTAATTCCCCCTCTGCTTCTGTACCCTGCAGCTTTGGGGCATTGCTGTACTTTCCTCTGTCTCCCCTCTCCCCCACTGCTTATCTTTGCTCCAGGGGTGGCAGGTTCCATGCCCCAGGCAGGAGCAGGGTTGGAGACTCTTGGTGCCAGAGCAAGAGGGTTGGGGGCCAGAGGCTAGGGGGGGGGGGGATGTTGGGGCAGTGGCTGGAGGCTGTGGGGAGGGGAGGACACAACACCAGGGGGAGGTAAGTGGGGTGGGGTGAAAACAGGTGGGAAGAGGTAAGCTGCTTGCACCCCCCCACACACATGCACAGTCTTGGGGCCCCAAGGCTGCCAGGGGAGAGGCAGGGCTGGAGGCAGAAGCTGCAGCTCCAACCCCTACCTCATGTTGGGGCCAGAGCTGGAGCCACAGCAACTGTCTGCCCCCCTGGTACTTGATTCCAAGATGAGGGTCTCTCTTCCTCATGTAAAATGGTGGGGAGGACCTCATCCTGGAATCAATTAAATACAGTATATAACAGCCCATTATGGGAAGGGGTTTAGGTTTCTGTAAAGCATCTGGTACTGGGCACTCCCAGATAGGAAAGTGTTCATCCTCTCCAGTGTAGATGAAATGGAAATATTTCACTTTTCTGATTTTGTTTTGAGTTTCATCAGCTGGAAAGATAAGAAATTGATTTGATGGATCAAATTTTGTTTAAATGCAGCATGTAGCAGTATACCCTGTTATTCTGTATGTAGATTCAATGATGCTGAACACCTTGGAGGAGAACTTGAAGATACATTTATACCTTCCTACTTAGGCTTACATTTATGATTTTACATGTTTTGAACTACATACAGCTACAAAGTGGTGGAAGAGGTAGAGACAGTGGAAAGAACTAGAGTATTTTGCTGATTCTAATTTTAAGTATAGGTAAAAATAAAACTCAAGACAATACTGGGGTTTTCTGTTTCACCATGCTCCTTTCCTACATCAAATGGTAGACAGTATGTTCATTTAGACCCTACATTTGATTAAGTATTTCTTATTACCGATTGCAAATTTAATCAGTGCAAATTTAAAAATTATTTTCAATTAATGTAATCTGATCACATGGAAGAACCCTGCTATTTTACACACTGGAAAAATTACTTTAAAGTGTCCTCACAATTGCATGATTACTTAAACATCATGGCATTTAAAAAAAAATAATGACTATATTGTTTTAAAGTATTTTAAAAGTGTTATATTAAATTTGATTCAGAGGTTGGAAAAGACCATCTCAGGTGGCATCTTATTAAATACTTAACTGAAATCCAGGTTTGATTGTCTGCATTTCCTTTATATAGAAAACTTAGATATCATTTTTTAAGGAAAGTATTTGTTTATTCACTTTGGAGAACACATAGTAAGTTGTGTTCCATTTTCTGTTTACAGCCATGCTTTTAATTATTTTATTCCAAATTTATTCTAAAGGCTTGTATACTGTTGCGATAAGATTAATAGCTCGGTAGTTGCACAAATCACTTTTATCCTCCTCCTTTTAAATAGAAGTACTATATTTGCAATTCTCTACCATACAGTACACCTTTCAGCTTGATCCGTTTTTAAAACTCCTTTCTATCACCCCTGCAATTTCACAGGCCAGTGCTTTAAGGATTCTGGGATGGAAATGATCTGGTTCTTCACTCACCCCTTTCTTAAACACATTATGGTCTCTGAGTTTTGCTTCTTCCTCCGATATAGTCATTTCTATTTCCATTCCCATTAGCCATCTTGCCTTTTTCCACATGCAAAGTATTCCTTTCGTATTTCACCCACACTAAGATAATTTTTAATCTACCCTATCCATGCTGTATAATGACTTTTCATTTCTTGTTCTCTTTATATGGCTAAAGAATATTTTAATATTGGTTTTCAATTTTCTTTGCAAAATAACTCAACTTGACTTCTGGCATTTCTTATGGTAACTATGCATACAGCTTACTTTGTTGATCAGTCTATTTCTTCATGCCTTTTAGGCTCTGCTTGTTCCTAATGTTCTTTTTGAAGTGGTTATTGATCCAGCTAGGCCTGGAATCCTTCCTTACATTCTTTCCCCTCTTTGCTTGGCATACAGATAGTTTTTGTCCCCTTGACTTAAAAAAATAAACTTTGTCCATATGTAAGTCTTTGGGTTCCTCTCACAAGTGGATTTCAATATCTAATCTAGTTCTCTTAATTTCTCAGAATGTGCCCTATGGAGATGAAGAAGCTTAGTTACAGACCTACTTTAGTTTTTTTCCTTAATTTTAACGTAAAATTTATCAGCTCAAGATCACTTTATCCAAGTACATTTTCCATAGTCTTTCTTTAACGTCATTGCCTACCAAAACCAGGACAAAAATAGCATCTCCTCTTGGTGAAAAAATCTGTTGATAGCTGCATTCAGGAACATCTGGGCTTTACTGTTATTAATAGCATTTGTCTCTGATCTGTGTCTGGGAATTCAGTCTTCCATAATGACATGGTTCCTAGCAGGGGGGTTTTAGGGCTGTGTGAAACAGAAGCGTTCCGTTTTGACCACTGTTTTGACAGAACAGTGTTTCGAGTCGAAACAGCTGTTCTGTTTTGTTCTGTCAGAACGTTTTTGCTGGGACTCTTCAGCCTGAAAAAGAAAAGGCTAAGAGGGGACTTGGTTGCAGCTTACCACTACATCAGAAGTACATCTAGTGCTCAGTGAACAACTAGGAGTAATGGTCACAAACTCCTGGAAGATAGTTTCAGGCTGAATATTAGGAAAAACTACTTCACAACTAGGGTATCCAGACTGTGACCATTACTCCTAGTTTTCGCCAAGGGTCCCCTGGTGAACAGTTGTTCACCAAGCCCTAGATGTACACTTCTTGATGCATGCCAGCATATTGTTGGCCCTGCTGACTACAGTACCGCACTCCCAGCTCATGTTCATACTGTGGTCAATTATTACCCCCAGATCTGTGGTGGCAAGTTATGGGGGATCTTGCTTCAGTCCTGCTGCCTGATGAAAGGCAGCAGTTGTTCAAGCACCCGTGTCATGAGTTTTGCCTGTCAGCAGCTAGGGGTGCAGGGCCCCAGAACCCCCCCCTGCACCTATCTCCTTGACAGCTGGCAGGCTTAGTGACTGCAGCAGAGGCTGGCAGACCTGTAGCTTTAACCCTGCTGCACCTTAACACACAGAGTGTCACCCATGTCATGAGTTTTGTTTGTTCGCAGCTTGAGGTGCAGTTTCCCCCAAATCCCTGCACCTATCTCCTTGAAACTTGGCAGGCTCCGTGGCCTCACCAAGGGCTACCATCCCTGCATTTTGACCCCTCTGTGGCTTAACACATACACGTGATACAGATATGGCTCTCAAGACTTTGGGGTGGAGTTTCTTCAAACCCCTTGCACCTATCGTCCTGAAATGTGGCACGCTGCATGCACTAAGAAGGGGCTACCATTTCTACAAGGTTTATCAAAATCTGGCTATAAATGACGAAGTTATAACTTTGCAAATTTATAACAAGTTTCAGCCTTCCCCATTATAGCCTCTGGGCAAAATGTCGAAATGGCAAAATGTTTTGACTTGCCTCATTTTGTTTCGAGGGTGTTTCTACCATATCTGTTTCATTTCAATGTTGCTGTTTCAACCTCGAAACAGGTCAAAACAAAACGGGTGGTGAAATTTCGCACGGGCCTAGTATTTTTATATCTGGTAATATTACAGAGATCTCTGCCTATGTCCAGATTCAACCTTTGGCATTCTAGAGCACATGTCTGTCAGTTCCAGAGTTCTCCATCATGATTGCTACTGTATTTTGTTTATTATCCCTGTAATGCATGGTTTTATATCCTATATCAGCATTCAAACTCTTCCATTTGTATTTAGTAGTATTGTGTTTAGCTCTTACTGACCACATTTAGTTGCTTACCTAGATTAGATACAGTCCTTTCACTAGCAGTACCTCCTACCTGCCTACTGATCCTATCAATAGTAGTATTTTCTGCTTGTTGCCCATCCTCCTGCCCATAAGAATTTCTTTATCCTCTGATGTAGCCTCATTTCCCCCCTGGTCTTTCTCCCCAGTTCATCCTGCCTATCCCCAGGGTGCAAGCAGAGGTGTAAGCCGCTCCCCCGCACCCCTTGGACAAGCTGCAGGTCTGTCCTGTGCTCTCCCCCCACCAAATCCCTTCTGCATATTAAAACCAGGCCTGGAGGATGAGTTTCTCCTCTTGTCTTTTAAAGTTCTTATCAGTCCTGCCAGCCTTGATCCTAGATGTTAGTATCCAGGTGCTCAGGTGGAGTCAATCTATTTAGAAGAGACTTCTTTCTGTGAATGCATTCCAGTGATCAAGTATTCCCAAACTTTCCTTCATGGCATCCAATGATCTGATAGCCTCCTTAGCTGCCTGATGATCTTCGTTTGTCTAGTTTTGCCTTCACCCTCCTGTTTTAGGGACTAAAAGAAATCCACTGAGAATGACTTGAGCCTTCACTTCTTTGAACATCTTCCCTAGTTTAGAAGAACATCTTAGACAGGTTAGACAAGTGGGCAGAAAACAACAGAATGCAGTTCAACAAGGAGAAATGCAAAGTGCTGCATCTAGGGAGGAAAAATGTCCAG
>NW_017728931.1:121631408-121652726 GCF_001723895.1 Crocodylus porosus
CACTCTTTCCTGCTTATGCAGGGGGTCGGACTCGATGATCTATTGAGGTCCCTTCCGACCCTAGCATCTATGAATCTATGAATCTTCCTTGTTCTGTTCAGCCACAATCTGGTTGTGCCATTTGTCCTAACATGAGGGACAATCAGTGAATTTTTTCTGCTCCCACCAGATTTCTTTTTCAGAATTTGTTTCACATCTTGGATCCGTGCTCTTGGCCAGTAGCATACCCTTTTCTTTTCTGGATCTGTTCTGGTAACCAGCCTGTTGATTCTTCTTTGTAGCATCCCAAGGCTCGCTGACCTGCCACCTCCTGGTGTTGGTGTAGCATTTCCACTTGTCTCCCAAGATAAGATCAGTGAGAAGCCAGGCATCCTTCTTGGTTTTGTTTTTATCTTTTTGCCCCCTGCCCCTCCTCCACGTTCTAGTATAAATACATATAATATATACTACATATATTACTATATTACTACATATATTAAAAACAAGTAATAATTGGGTGGGAATCATAGGTAAAGGGGTTTGGAGTTGGTGTTAAGGCGATGGAGAGAAAACACTTCCGTTACAAGGAAAGGTGTCTCTGTTTAGGATGAATGCATATATGAAATGAAGACCCAGCTGATTTATTGACAAGTGCACCACGTTATATGGATACATAATTCAAATATGCTTTTGCTGTAACTGCTCAGTGATGCAGGCACTGGAGTTGTTGCTAGTTGTGCTTTGAAGCCATTTGCAAAATGATGCATCAGTTAGAATCTGCTATGAACTTAAGAGTCTGACAGCTTAGCGTCTGCTTGTGAACTTTCCCCTGAATAGCATAGATGCCGTGCTACTGCACTGAGTTACCCAGCCTCAGGGCTGTCCAACTGGTGGTCCCCATGCTGCATGGGACCTGCAAGGGGTTAATGTGTAACCCCCCAGGCTTTCCACTGTTCCTTCAGCTGCAGCCATATTCTCTATGCTCCCCTCCCTCAACTTTTGATTTTTGCTTCAGCCCAGGGGGCAGGCTGGGACAGCTCACAGCATTGGGTAAGCCTGCAGCATGGTAAAGAGAGGGAGATGAAGTGTGGGCTGCTCCTGCCTACCCTACCCCTTGGTAGTGCAGGGGGTGCAGCCTGGAGGTCCGTGACTCGCAGTAGGGTGGGTACTCACTGGTGCACCTTGCACCAGCCCCTTTAGAAACTGGGCAGCTCTACTTTAAACTATCATTTATATGTATTGCATGCATAAACATCTTGAATTGCAATAGTAATACTATGCTATGGTATCATAAGTTTTGGTGAATGTCTGCTTCTGGCCTGACTGCCCCTAGAGTATTATGTTTTATTTAATAAAAATATTAACAGAAGTGTATTTATAAATTTGGGGGAGTTTGAGAGGAGAGCAAACCCCACCCCCACCCCAAAAAACCCCCAAAAACCAGGGAGTATGAGAGGCTGATTTGAGAAACCGTTGAGTGACATATATTAAACTTGGGTAAGTAGTAACTGTAACAATGGACCATGGGCTTGATTGGATAAGTTACAATATTTTGAAGACTGATTTGAAGTGCCAGAAAGGTGTTCTGTGTACTACTGGTTCTTTTAATTTTTCTTCTGGTTTTAATTTGACAGGTACTAGTTTTGAGTAGTTGTCCCTGCTTATTTTTTAAGAAATGTAAAATGCAAATTAATTTGCAGGCTGTAAACTCCACACATGAAGATAAGTTTAGGTTAATAAATGGTGATAAAACTAGAAGTTAATACATTCAAATCGAGAGCAAACTTTAGTCAGCTTTTGAAAAAACGTCTCCCAGTGTGTCTATGGACAAATTCTAGGGAAGCAACAGAAATCCTGTTAGGATAATTAGAACTAGACTGGGAAAATATTAGTATAATGACAGGTAAAAGACTGCACACCTTTGACTTGTCTTTTTCTCTGGGTTATGAATGCCAGGGTTGCCACACCTGTTTCTTCATGATAGTTTGGCAAGGATAATCTCCCATTTGACTTCTTTGCTGTAGTAGCATTACTTTAAAAGAAAAAACCCAACACCTAAGAAGTCATAGAATAGTCTAAACTATAAATAGCGCTTTCCTCTTTCAGTTAATAGCCCATTGCCCTGAGAGATTGTATTTTGAACCTATTTATGACTGCTTTACATAGTGATGGCAGCTTAGTAGAATTTTATGAATTGTCCTTCAAAAGAAGGAAATTTGAGCTACAAAAAGAGTGAATTATGGTTTGCTTTTTGGAAAAGATAAAACTAGCTGGAGTATTTGCTTTGTAGAAGAGCTTTGGTATTGATATAAATACAACATTGTGTTGGAACCACTATCAAAATTGCAAACAATTTAATCTAGAGCTGTCTAATTGATGGCTGCTGAAGGGTTAATTTACAGCCCCTAGGTTCCCCCCTCATTCTGGTTGCAACAATAGCCATGGCCTTCAGGAGCACTTTTAAAGTGCTTTGGGTGTAGTGGGGGCGGTGCTTCAGTGAGAGCGGCTCCGAGATCTGCTCTCATTAAAGCGCTGCTGTGTCTTGTGTACCCATGTCCCTGTGCTTAAAAATGGCAGCAGGGGCACTGATGCACAAGATGCAGGAGGCTGCTGGAGTGTGGTAATTGCCACGCTTCAGCTGACTCATTCGAGTTTGCTCTGACACACTGGAATTATAGTACATCAGAGCAGCCTCCACACTTATGTATAGGTGCCTCAGGATCACCTTCTCTCCTCCAGCTTCCAGTTTCTGCCCTCGCCCCAGAGAGCAGTGCAGCATAACCCGCGGGGCACAAGGAGCCTGCAGTCTGGAGCAGTCATGTGGGGAGCCTGTGTCATGGGGAGTCATGCGGCATGGGGAGCTTGTGGCCAGGGATCTCAGGGCTGAGAGCCAGGCTGCCACATTCCATGCAGCAAGCTAGTGAGCCCTAGTGGTAGTGTGGCACCTGGGGCTCATACTAGTGTGTCTTGTGCTGTGTAGCTCCTGTTGGTGCATCCCACGTAGAAGTTGGACAGAACCAACTTAATATATCAGGTGTATCTTCTGTATTAATGAAGCATAGCTCTTTTCTGTAAATGTTAAATTTTGTCTGCTGTATTGTGACCTTTTCATAAGAAATTGCTTGTCTCCTTCAATGGACAGAAAAGGAAGTTTGGCTTCTCATTCTTCCCTGTCTGTGATCATTTAATTGCATCATCAAAGACTGAGTAATACGACATTGATAATCTTAGTAGGCCAACTTTTTGATTGTCATTTAATGGTGGTAGATTTTGCTCCATAAAAGTTTGAAAATGATTAAAATAAGGGTGTCCAACTTGCTTTGGGTTGAATCTAACCACTTTGGTTGAATTCTTGGGCTTCTGCCAGTTCCTAAGTGTTCTTTGTACTTTACTTCTTTAGTGTATTCATTTTTAGTTTTATTTATGGTAGTGTCCAGGATGTATTTAAAGGGATTTTACTCAGTGTTTTTCATTTCCCTTACCTCAAAGCAGGTATACTTAGTAATAAGAGGTACTCCTTCCTTCTTGGTAAGAGTGGGAAGATGAAATCCAGTCCTCCCTGGGGTAAGATATTAGGCAGCAGTGCAAGCATCCCATCCACAGTTCCAATTTTTGGTTACAATACCAGCTATAGCACCTCCAAGATGTGTAAAAGGTATTTAGGATCTCTTACATTATCTAACACCCATCTCTGCCCTTCAGCCTGGTCTGTGTGGAACAGAGGCCACTTACTACCATCCGTTTTCCCCTCCGTCCTTGCACAGTCTCACTGCAAAAGCCATTTACAGGCCATCCACACCGATGTGAATTCCAACTTGCAGGAGTTGCAATGATACTACACTGCCTTTTAATTCATTCTCTCTGTTAGTAAGTATAATATTACAAGTGCCTAATAAGTTGAATAAAAATTGCTTCTTCCCCTTTGTATCTGTTTCTGGACAGATACATTTCCAAATGTTTTCAATTAAGTTTATACAACTCTAACATCTTTGCCCTTCCCTTAATAATCTTCTCCATTAAAATCTTCCCCCATAAATTCCTCAAGTACTCTAAGATTTGATAATGCCCATCCTAAATGATTTTTTTGAAAGATTATTATGGAAAGAACTGCATAAAAAAGTGATAATGACCATAGGCTTTTCAGAAATACTACAACTAGAGTGCTTCATTTTACAAATATTTTCTTGAATTAGAACTTAACTCACCTCTTTATATACCACATTAATTATTAGTATTGTTTAAACCATGTTAAATGATATGATGCGTGTTTGAACTCTGCATCATAACCAGTGCATTGGTTGGAGGTAGGCATCCCTGATAATTTGTGTCTCAGACAGAGCTTTAATTGAGATGTAGTTTTAAATAGTAACTAGCAAGAAGGATTTCTCTCTTAAGGGGTATCCATTTATAGGACTCAGCTGTTGAAGCTTGAGGATAGCATTAGGCTTAAGTTTAATCTCCTGTATACTATAATTTACAGAACCTAGTTTAGAGCATCACACTTCCAACTGTTTCAGTCATATGTCTAGCAGAGGAACTGTTTTGATGAACTAGGAAAACAGAATTTCATTCTCATTAGCAAAAATTGAATGATAGACATGGAGTAGACTGCTGCCTACTGTTAAGGTTGCCTGATACTTCCCATTGTAAGACCTGTTTTCAATTGTTTGCCAGATTTTAATGGTTGGAGCTGAAATTTTCCAAGCCAGTTGTCTGAATATTTTGGAAAACTACAGCCAAATAGTCCAATTGTTCCTAAGAAACAGGTTAGGGAAAACCAAATGCATTTGTCCATATTGAAAAATTCTAGAAACCTGTTCTTGGAACAGCTCAAGCATCACCATGCCTTGTAGCGGGGACTTGAAATTTGGCAGAGATGTGACCTTTGCATCAGGGATATGCTCTTTACAGCCCTTGGAAAATTCTAGCCATATTTGGCCACATTATTTTCAAAGGTTTATATTTTGTGTGTGCATGCTCAATGAATACTTTGATTTTTAGCAGCATAACAAGATCCCTTCAGTCTCCGTTACAGGGAAGCAGGGCCCTTTAAGGAGAAGGCAGACAGACTAGAAACCACACCTCTGAGAGCACTAGTTAAAGGAAGGATCCAACAGCAAAGAAGGCAGGAGCTCTGACGTGCACACCACCGGGCGCCAGCGCCTGCACAGGACCCAAGTCTCCTAAGTGCCCCCACCTGCTGCTGCTGCCAGCAGCAGGGGATGTGTGCCATGTGAAGGAGTGTGGGGGCAGGTCCCCACACCCCACCACCCTCCCTCACACCCCACAAACCTCACACACACACATACACACACCCTGCCCCCACAAGCCCTTATACCCTGTGTCCCCTATGCACACCCCACCATACACACACACACACTTACCCTACACCTTAACATACACACCCACACCACACCTAACCATACACACACACACTCCCCCACACCATACATTCACATAATATATGAGTAAGACTTTATTTTTGAGTTATTATTATGCAATCCTCTCTATATACAGCGTACAAACACAAATTATGACAAATATTTTTGCAGTAAGAGTAAAGCATGTTATAGCAGGTGTTTGACTTTTAGTGTGTGATTAGTTTTTTTTTTCTGGTTCTGAGATGGCAACCCTTCCCTCCCAAAAGGAGTATTTCCATGGGGCGGAAAGGGGAGGGACTTACTGTGGCAGGGGGTGGGACTTCCTGTCCCAATATGGTGACCAGGCAGTGGGGCAACTGTCAAGGGGCGGGGCTACCCATGCGGCCCTTGACAGCTCACCAAAACTCATTAAGCATCCCTCCAGCCGAAATAATTGCCTACCCCCAAGCTAGAGTATCTGAAGATTCGATCTTCACTGAGCACGTTCCAATTTCTTGCTGGTCCTACAACTTACAGTACTGTGCTTGTGCCACCCCCTTAAGCTGACAAAGCCTTTTCCAGCCAGACTTCCTCTATGATGACTGCTCCGAGCTGATGTAGAACTAGGTCCTGGAACAGAGAGCAGGTACCGTCTCTTCTGTGCTCTCAGTAACCCTCCCTGCTCTGCCCCTGCCAGCACACAGGAAGGGTAGAGGAAACAATGAATATCAAATGCAGATGGGATAAAAGCTGGAACTGGGGTACAGGTACAGGGAATGGTTTAGACAAGGAGTCTGGGACTTGAAGTGATAAGACCTGGGATTGGGGTCTAAAGTGAGGTAGGATAGGAAGGTAGGATAGTTTGTATATGTATAGGGATGAGCAGGAAACACTAGGATAGTACAAGTCTTGAAAGAAGTGGGGACTGGGAACCTAAGGCTCCTGAGTTCCACTGTTCCTCTGTCATTGATAAGCATCTGTGAAGCTCATTGGTAAACTGTGTGTCCTTCTAGTGCTGCTCCATATAACACTGGTGGTTTCTTATCATCCACCACTTGCTGCATTAGCTCACACAGCAGAGGTCTGTGGTGGATCTCAAGTTTCTAATCCTGCTTGGTCAACTACGTGGGTGTCAACAAAATGCTGCATAATGATGGGACAATGTCCTTTAGTTTTAAAAAAAAATACTCTAGGAAATTACACTTTTAAAAAACTACATTAAAACAGTTTTATAGCTGTGAAGTCAAGCAGTTAGAAGGGTAGGAGATGCCAGAGTTAAGGTGACTTGTGCAATCTTAATTTGTCCCCTTTCCTCTCCCTGCGTATGTGCATTATGATATTGCATCTAGTTATGTGGTCCCATATCATTTTTTCCATTCAGTGCACAGAGTGCATGTGCTTTGGGGATGAGTCTGTGTTGCGCAGTAGTAGAAGATGTTATCTTCAGGACTTATTTTTTTGTTACAAAACTTGGAAGGCATGTAATGAATGTCAGGATTGCTAGGAGAGGGAAAAGAGGGTCTTGTGGCTTATGCCAGAGGTCGACAACTGTGGACTGTGCGGTGGACTCGGGGCTTCAGTGGCATTTGACAGTGGTGGTTTTGCATGTGCTGTGCTGTGCTGCAACCAGGTGCTTTGCTTATGTCGCACTGCAGCTGGGCAGCAAAGAAAAGTGGCAGTCGAGAGAAGTGCCAGTCCACCTTCCACCTGAGCTGGGTCATTCTGGCCCACTGCCAGAAAACATTGCCCACTCCTGGCTTTAGACCATTTAATGCTATCCTGAAAAACTGGATTCTGCTTCTATGTGATGTTAGCAAGTTACTTAAACCACATTGCACAACCGGTCAGTGCTTGTTATGTACCTTATTTCCTGTGTCCGACTTGAGACTGTGGGGTTTTATTTGCAGAAGTGCTTGGCACTTGTAGTTGAACTGAAATAAATGCAAGCTGTGATTTGAACATAAAATGTTTAGTACTGTGATGAATCTGGTCTTAGACATCTCAGATTAGGCAAACAAAGTTAATAAATACATTTTACCTTAATCCTACTGAGCCTCAGTCCCACAGCTGCAAAATGGAGTAATACCATCCACTCACCTTACAGAGGTATGGTGAAGGCAACATAATGTCTGCAGAGCACTCCAGTTCTAAAATGGAGAGTGTCCTAGAAAAGCTCTCAAAGAAATTAATAATTCTTGAATATTGTGCAAGAAATACTGTCTATTGAACAATTAAGAGAAAACAAAATATTGCATAGCTTTTAATTAAGGCCCAGATTCTAAAGGCACCTAATCCACTACACAGCATTATCACTGCATTATACCAGCTAAAATTTAGGCATGTGTATTCATAAATGCTGTCTAAAAAATGAGTTATGCACATCCTGAGTCTCCATGCCATCATAGTCATTGCACTGGGGGTGGGGGGAGGGTAGGCGTCCCCGGTAATTTGAATCTCAGACAAGACTTCAAAAGAGGTATAGTTTTCTCTTAAGATGTATCCATTTGTCTGGAGACATTCCAGTGCTCTTTGGTCAGGATCCACACCGCATGCTGTGCAAGGGGATGCATAGGCCATTCAGTAGACGTGCATGTGAGGACTCCTTGCCCTTTTCTGGACTAGTGTGTTTCAGTTACTGCCTGCAGCCCTGAGTTCAGCGTTTCTGTTAATGTGAGTTTCAAAATTCAAAACCTCCAACTAGTCTTAATTACTTAAAGACCTAGCTGTATTGAAGCACAACCAGGAGAGAGAAAGACCCGCTCCCCACCAACTTATGAACCCAATGTTATTTTAGTATCTCAAACAGTAGTTAATATAAAATGCAAAAAAAAAAAAAATTCCCCAGGGTCAAAACCCAGAGTTCCCTCCTTCCTGGTTTACACTGACAGGCTCCCTCTTGCTTGTCCTGTCTATGAGAGCAGCTGTGCCTTTGGCTACCAGGTGAGCCAGACAGGCAAGTGGAGGGATGGAGATTGCATTCAGCTTAACTTAGCCCAGCCCATAGTCTGGTGGTGAGGGAAATTTCCTGGGAAGTGATAGATGTGGGTTCAACACCCCTATATCTGAAGTGGGCCTAGAACCCAGGTCTCCCACTTCTTGAGTAAGTGTCCCTGTACCTTGGCTTGTGGACAAAAATTAGGGGAGTCCTCTCCCGTGTTAGATTGTACCTAATAAAGCAGGCCCCTCAGGAAACATAGGCACAGAGTGACTTTGGGAATCCCAAACAGACTTATGCAGGATTCGGGCAGTAATGCCCATGTCATTCAATACAGCTGACATAACATACCAGGTATGCACAAAAGCTATATTTTCTAACACCTGTACCTGTTCCAACCTAAGCAGTAGTAGGCCACATGGAACTACACTGAAATGCTGAGGGCTTTTGATATGCACTAACATTAATGTGACTAGCATGCACACAAAAAAACTTGGTCCATGCATCAACACTTTTACTGTATGCAACTGGGAGTGAAAAGGAAAGAAACCTTTGTCTCTTCCACAACTTCCCCCTCCCCCCACAAAAATCTTCCTTCAGAGGTCTGCAGTACTTCAGGAACTGCTGTCCACCATTACTTTCCATTAGTATTCTGAGCACACTCTCCAGTTCTGCTGTATTTTGGAGTCCATTCATAGTACCTGGCAAAGTCCATTCATAGCATCTGATGAAGTAGGTTGTCGCCTATGAACACTCATGCCTATCAAAACCAGTTAATTTCTAAAGTTCCACCCCCGCCCCCCAGCCTACTTTCTGCCTGACTTCAGATTAACATGGCTAGCTTACCTGCGTGGACAAAAGAAATTGGATGGATCAGAAAGCAACAAGCGCTTTTCCAGAGAGAGATGTGATTGCACCTAAATCAGAGGTATATCAGAGCTGATGGAGTGTTCAAACATAACATGAAGCACTTTGCAGAGAAGTACTTCAGAGTTGTTCCTGTTTTTCTAGGGTCAGTTTTGAAGTGGAAAGGCCACACATTGGGTATATACCTTCTCATTTTGGAGTGCTTTAAAAGGATTTGGAGCACCAAAGTCTATCCATGCTTTGAGGAGATTTCTTAAAGAAAATAAATGGACAGCCACAGATTACATATGTCCTTGCAGAAGACGTTCTTGATCATTTTTGGAAGATTTCTGCCTAACATAGAAACCATTTTACTAATTCACAGCTTCTGAAAAGCTTGGCTTTAAGTAAAGGAAAATGTAATCCTCAAATCCATGATTAGATCGCAGTTTATAAATCGATCGTTTTGTCCTAGTTCATGTGCCCACCATATCACTAGCAGCATTAAACCTTTGGGCTAGGTACAGAAATTACACATAAACTGGTATAAGTGATCAGAAACCGATTCACATCTGTAACACGACAGAACTTCAGTGCACATAAAACATTTTCAAAATGGCTGAAACTGATTTAAAATAAACCTGGCTGAATGTAGTACCAGATTTAACTGATTTAGGTTAAATCGGTTTATCGAACTTCTGTCCCAGACCCCCTCCAGATTCCAGTTAATTCACAGTCCCCCCAGCATCCCAGGATGTTTTGCGCCTCCCCCACAACCCTTTCCCCCTCCCCCATTCAGAGTGAGCAAGCTAGCCTTGTCCCAAGCTGTCTGCTCTCACTGAGCAGGGAAGTGTGCTGTAGCACACTGTCTTCTGGCCTGAGTCACTGTGGGCATCTGGCTGCATTTCCAGAATCAAAAGTGAATGTCTGTTCATTTGCTTATCTGTTCAATCTATGCAGTTTAGACTAAACTGCGAAGATTGAATTAATTCAGCCTCAGACTTTTTGGCTAAGTACAGATGGTCAAAAAGCCCAAAATCGATTCGGTCTTTGCAGGTTAGTCTAAACTGCACAGATTAAATTGAAACAGAAATGAACAGACATTTACCTTTGATTCAGAAAATGCAGCCACATGCCTGCAGTGGCTCAGGCCAGAAGCCAGGGGGTGCTAGAGCATGACTTTCTGGCTGTGTGTTCAGTTCCTCTTCCTGCGGCCCCCAAGGTCTCTGGGAGTTGCAGTGCAGAATCACAGCAGCAGGACTCCACAGGATTACTAATCACTTCCTCTTCCTACTTCCAGGTGCCTCTAGGATTTGTAGTCTGCAGTTGCAGCCAGCAGTAAGTTTGAGCAGGGGAAGGGGTGTTTAACCTCCCTCCCTGGCCCCAGAACCCAGTCAGGGTTTGCCAGGGGAAGGGGGGGCAGTTCCTCCCCTGTAGACTAGGTTGCATCCCCAGCCAGGCTTGCCCCCCTCACCTCCTTGTTATGCAACCTTTACTGCTCCAGCTAGGGAGCAAAGGGGTGGGACCAGCTCTGTTCTCTGAAGCAGACAGCACAGCCCAGCCCAGCCCAGGGCTGGAAAGCATATTGAGATGCTGGGGGACTTCTGATTTAAATTGAACTAGAAAAGGGTCTAGGACAGTTTCATAAACCGGTTTGACCCAAATCAGTTAAATCTGATACTCCATCCAACCAGGTTTATGTGCACTGAGCTTCTGTTCTGTTACAGGTTTAAACAAGTTTCTGATCACTTAAACCGGTTTATGTGCAACTTCTGTCCCTGGCCTTTAACCATTTGTATTTTGTCTTGGTCATCTGAAAGCTGAGCTCAAAACGAGATATTAGCATGCCCAAAATACTGTGTGTAAAATTTTCAGTATTCCTGATACAACTGACATTGTTGTCTTTGTTTTTCCATTCAAGAATCCTGTAATGAATCACTTAATTGTCTTAATAGTTTAATGCCATTCTGTTTAACTACTGGTATTAATGTAGTTCTTATCATAGTAAAATTAAAAGATATTTAATTGATCGTTGTTCTGAAATATATTTGGTTAATATAGACAGCCTAGAAGGACTGAACTGTTTTAAAGTAAATTTGTCATATGCATCTAGATAGAATAATTAACCATATTTAAGATGACATTTAATGAGAATATGATTAAAAGATGAGGGGCAAGTCTCCTCTGTTCCATATCAAGTAATGCTGACTTTGTTCAGCATATAAACACGTGCTTTCACTTTATATACAATTTATCATAAATTTATGGTGTTTGTTTATCCCTGTCTGACCTGGGATGTCTTTCTTCTGTTAAATTAATCTGAAACAATGCAAAAGCAGCTTTTGCTGGCTAAAAATCTTATTTTTAGAATTGACTTTGGGGTTGGGGAAGTTTGGAAGTACACCTAAGTGTATGTTGCAATCTGTAGTGTGGAACATTGAGGGCATGTTGTATGTTAGATTTAGAATGTGTTAACTGCTTAAAAAGCAAGTATCCACATGTTCAAGCAGTGAAACATGCTAAATGCAATTGTATCATAGCAAAGCTACGACTTTTCACGAGAGGAGTATCTCTAAATCATATTAAGTAACACACATTTAGCTATTGTCTGACTTCTCCGCAGAGCTGATATGAGTTCAAGATTCTGGTGCAGAACTGGGGGCTGGGACCAACAATAAACTGACAGCCCCAGCCCCAGGACTACATTGGAGCTAATTTAAGGTATGGGTCCAGCAGCAAGAGTAGCATCCTCTCTTGGGCTCCTCTCCCCATTCTTCACTCCACCTGCGGCTGAGATGTAGCTTGCCCCAGCATGCCGGGGCAGGCATTCCTGGACTGGGTGGTGCTGGGCACATGGCAGGGACAACATGGTCTCTGGGCATGGGAGTTGCATATCCTCATGGGGAGACATGGAAGCTGTGGTGCCTGGTACCGGGGCCAGTGTTGGGAGTAGGGGGAGGAGAAGGAGAGCCAGGTCCAGCCCTGCCAAGAGCAGGCTGGGATCATAGTAAGCAAGTACCCTGTGGCTGCTCAGAACACAATCTAACTCTTAATGCACTATTGTAATTCTTAGTACAATTCAGATTAAACATTCGCTGTCTCATGTAACAAGTCCCTGAGTCAGAGTTGCATTAATCGGTAGGTCAACACTTGGGGTCAACATTCAGCAGACAATAATGAAAAGATCTGTCCCTACTTATTTATGTTTTAGTTTGGGTTTAACCACGGTGGAATCATTTCAGTAGTTTTCAACACATTCTTGCATGTACGTTCTACATATATTAGCCAAATTCAACACGAGTACCTATGCATAGTACTGGAACTGGGACCAGGTGTTTCCTTCTGTTAACAAAGACAAAGATGGAGAAGGGCAGAGGCAGTGTTTTTCAGTCTTGGTCTAGGGCAACAAAAAAAATAATCCATCAGTGTTTAGTTTAAATTTTTATGTCACTATCTACTACCAAATGAATTCACCAGAAATGTTGAAATGAGACTTAAATCTTTTGACACTCTTTAGAAGGGCAGGAAAGGCACATTTAGAGTCTGGCATGCAAATGTAGAAAACAGTATGGTGCACAAGAACATACTGTGAGATATAGTGTTTCACTGTCCATTAACTAAAGACCTTGTATGTAGTCATTTCAGATTTGATGCAGGAAGTGACTGCAATAAAACTTGGACTTGTATAGAAAGGCTACACTTGAATGAAAATAATCTTGTAGGATTCTAAAAGCTTATACTTGTAATGAACTGAATTAGATGGAACTGCTTGAAGTTAAGGTCCGTGTACCTGTCACAAATCACTTTTAATTTGATATAATTTCTTCTGCTACTTACAAATTAGAATATCCCAATAGTTAAAAGTCCTTTTAGATAGATATGGAACAGGGGTGGGCAAAGTCCAGCCCATGGGCTAGACTGGGCCCACAATGGACTCCATTTCCCAGCAGCCCCTGCCTGGGTTGCTGCAGCCAGTTTCCATGGAGACCCCAGCAACAGCAAAGCCGTGACCCTGCAGGATCAGGATTTCCATGAAGACTGGCCCCAGCAGTGCTGGCAGGCGTGCAGCTAAGCAGGGAACCGCTCTGGGACCAGGATTTTGTGGTGGTGACAGCATGGTCCAGAGCCAGGACCAGTCTCCATGGAAACCCTGGCCCCATGGTGTCGTTGCCCTGCTGCTGCTCTAGTCTCCATGGAAACTGGCCGCAGCAAGGCAGGCAGGGGCTGCTAGGAAGTGGAGCCCAGCTGCCAGCCAGATTCACCATTTTGCCCACCCCTGATAACAGAACCACCATAATGAAAAACAACCTTGAAAACGTCTAACATATTTTAGGCTGGATGCAGACTTGGAATACTAAGTTCATCCTACACTTTTCATTTGCAGTTAGAGTACAAACAAATTAATTTTATAATGAAAAACATGAGGACTTGGTTACACCTCTAGTGTAAGTTCAGTATCTTGATTCCAGTGTAATCTAATGGAGTGAGGCATTTTAGAAAAGAAATTCATCATCTTGTTTTCTTTCAGCCTCTTTAAAAAGTTCTTTTGAGTGTCCGCCTGTTTCCTTAGTGCTGTATCCTGTCCCAGAGTAGAGGAGGGCCTCTCAAACCCAGGAATTCAAACCGTGCCATGGTATGTGTACAGACAGGAGGCATTTGAAGAGGGGCAAATTGTGTATTATGTGCCCTATTTGTCCACACTCACTAAATACATTGAAATTCAGCTCTGCCAGGTCTGGGAGAAAAGCAGTGGATTCTCATATTGCCTCAGGTGAATTGAGAGACTGAGGGAAATGCAACTAGCAGGGCTGGATGAGTTCCACTGCTTCTCCTCTGGGAGTTCTTTGAACAACTGTGAGGGGCTTGGGTTTTTTTTTAAATTGGCTGCCAAAAAAGGAGACAGTTTGGTTTGGCTCAAACCAGCTGAATAGTTTTTCAGATTTTATCATCAAAACCATAAAAGGAAAAAAATAATTTTCTTTACAGGAGGTTTCTAAGCTGTTCTCCAGTCTGTGGAAGAAAAAAAGGAAATGCAGGCCTAGAATCTCAAAACTGCTGATGGCAACACCTTCTACTTACTCACTAGTTCAGTGATTAGCACTCTGACCAAAGGTATGGGTCACCTTAAGCAGGAGATAAAGTAGCATATTTTCTCACATACCATATGCCTCCAAATAAAACATGCACCTTGTTTTTTGGAAGGCAGAATGCTGGAAAACAGTGACAGAAATATGGAGTGCCCAGGAAGTGTGACATCCCAGGCGACAGTTCTTTCCTTATTCCCTCACCTCCTCTCATTGGAGCTATTCTGCTTCATATGAAGTGCATGTAGAGACAATGAGAGAGAGAGAAATAACTATGCAGTCTGATGGAGCAGGGTTATGTTGTCACTTTCTCTTCGTGTGTGTGTGATTAAACAGCAAGGTCCAAAGAGATCCCAACTCTGAAATAACATTCAGTGAATCTTAGATGTCTAGCCTTGTACATTACATACATTTACTGAAGCATGCTAACAAAACATTATAGGGATTCACCAAAAAGTGACTTTGGCTTTTAGGGCTGTGCAAAGCTTCAGTCACCAATTCAATTAGGTGAAGATTTGGCCTGGTTCGGTGGCTGAATCTCTGAGGGGTCTTCTGATTAGATTCAGATTTAATCTCCCTGAATCGAATTGGAACCCTCCGAATCGATTCAGAGAGATTGAATGATTCGGACATAGACACAGCTTTAAATGTTTTTTCTACATATCTCAAGGTACCAGGTGGCTCATGAACGCTGCAATGGTGGGGTGGATGGAGCATCCCGCAGAAGCACAGGTGGGTCCCCAGTGCGCTCAGCGGCAGACCTAGAAGTGGACCAGAAGTATTTCTGGTCCACTTCTGGGTCCACTGCTGGGTACAGCACCCTGCCCCCTCCCCGTCCACTTCTGGGTCCACCGCCAAGCATAGCACCCCCCCTCCCACCTATACTCCTGTGGCATGCTCCATCTGCCCCACCATTGCAGCATTCACTAGCTACTCCTGGTACCTCAAGGTATGTAGAAAAAACATTTAAAGCTTGTGTCTGTGGCCAAATTGCTGATTCTATGAATCAGCATCAAATCTTCAGAAGTCCGATTTGTCCGAAATTGAATTGGGACAGCGCCCCAGATCAACAAATCGAATCACTGTCCCTGATTCAGGCTGAATCTAAATCGAATACAGCATGTTTTGCACACCCCTATTGGCTCACATAAAAGAACAGGAACTTTTCTCTCAACATAAAACTTTTTTGTCTTCCCCAGGCCCATAGGGGATATGTAGCAAAACACTGCAGACATATGTGCACACTCCCAAGAACCCTAAAGCCACAATTCAGATTCTCCAGTTTGCAGTCTTGCAAAGTTTTATCCAGCACCTGCATCTTAACTGCCCCAGCATTCAGAAGCTTTTAGCATTTTTGGGGCACCCTTAAATTCAAGAAAACTGTTTTTACCTAGTCTTTTTTCCCTGTTTGGCCCTAGACTGTCCTCTTCATTGCAAGCATCACTTGGCCTTTCAGAAGTGAATCAAAGCACTTGACCCTGGTCTTGTTTGTCAGGCCACAGTCTCAAACCTGCAGCCTTTGCATGCTAGCACTGCTACTCATCTCAACCTGACATCCTAGGCTGCTTAAAACTGGTGTAAAGCCTCCAATATGACCTAACCCTCTGTCCACTCCCTATCACCAGAGTGGCCAGCTGGGGTCAGTTGATCCTCCACTTGCTGCATATAAACCCCTAATCCAAAACAGAAAGTGTTTGGCCAACAGGGCAACTTGACCCAAAACTGCTTCACCCTCTGATCTCCTTGGCTCTTCAGTTGACCTGTCCCTAGACTTTACTCTGTTTGATCTCCTGGCTTCTTGACTCAGCTTTTCCCTTGGACTTCACTATTGGATAGACTCCCTGGCTTCCTGACCTGGTTTGTTCTTGGATTTTATTCATCCATCCCAGCCCCTGTTGGTGAGCAGCCCTAGACTTGTCTGCCGACATCCGAGTGTGACATTGCTAGGACAATCCAGCTGAGTTTTTGAAAGGCAAACTTCAACAAAATACAGCATAAGACAAAAGAAAAGAAAAAGCAAATCTGGATGATCTTCCATACTTTATCATGTTCACAAACTCAGTTATATCACGTGCAACTTAAATTTGATAAACTGCAGAAGTGAATCCCCTAAGCACCGTGTCATACAAAGACATTAATAATTCTACTGTAGTGGCAGAAACAAGTCATGGGTACATATACAAAGACCTTGACTGTTGGATTATGAATCTTAATTCTCAAGACTGTTAATTTAGAATGAAGCATGTACAAGTGCAAATTCTACCACTCCAATTTCTCAGTGTAGGAAATTGCATTAAATTAATCTGCTTCCACATGTCACAGACATATGCACACACACATCCAGAACCAAACACATGTGCACACACAGAATCAGAGGCATGGGTGCACAGACCCGGGCTGCTGGGCCACCAGGCAAAGTCTGACCTAACAATGCGCTGGGTCTGCTGGAGCCCCTGTGCTTCCCTGGGGAGCCAGCCGAGGCCCTGGCCCAGAGCCTGCCCATCAGCCCAACCACCCACTCCACACAGCTAAGCCTGCCAAGGTGCAGCACTCCTGGCAAGGGGCAGTGGCAGTCTCATCACAGTAGGGGAGCGAGCCAGCCCTGGGCTTGGAGTGGGTGGAAATCAGGCAGGTTCAGTTGCAAACCCTGCTACAAGCAGTCTGGGCTCCGTAGTTGGCAGCAGCTACCCAGAGCTGGTGCTGGCTGCAGCCAGGAGGTTGCAAACGTGCCTTGGAGCAGACAATGGTGGGGGCCTGAGGCAGCACAACCCTGGCCTCTCCCCTGCTGCCAGCACAAAGATCATGACTGGGCTCCGGAGCCCAGAGCAGCTGCTTGTAGCCACTCTGGGCTGCTGCAGCAGGCAGGCTGCAAACAGCTGTGCCAGGCTCCAGCATCAGCTGTGTACTGGTGTGTGCACGTGCGCCTCGGAGTGGGCCTGAGGCAGTGCAATCCCAGTCTCTCGCCTGCTCCCGGCACAAAGATGATGGTGGGCCTCTGGAGCCCAGCTCAGCTGTTTGTAGCCAGCCTGGGCTCTGAACAGCTGCAGCAAGCAGCGGGCAGGCTACAAACATCTGTGCCAGGCTCCATAGCACCAGCTCCATGCTGGCAGTGACTCCAGTGACCTTGGAGCAGACAGTGGAAGGGTTGCACTTCCTCAGGGCCAGGCCCTATCCCCGCAGTCCGCTTCGAGGTGCATGCACAGTCACTGCCAGCATGGAGCTGATGCCAGAGCTGTAGACACCTGCTGCTTGCTGCAGGTGCCCAGAGCCCAAGCTGGCTACAAACAGCTGTGCCAGGCTCCAGAGCCCCACCATCATCTCTGTGCCCAGAGCGGGGGAGAGACCGGGATTGCGCTGCCTCAGGCCCCTCCCACCACCCGCTCTGAGGCGCACGTGCACACTCTGGTACAGAGCTGAAGCCGGAGCCTGGCACAGCAGTTTACAGCCTGCCTGCTGCAGCCAGCCCTGGATCTGGGTAGCTGCTGCCAGCCATGGAGCCCAAGCTGCTTGCAGCAGGGCTTGCAGCTTCCCAGTCACCTGCTGGGAACAGCCCAGGCTCCGTGGTTGGCAGCAGCTACCCAGAGCTGGGGCTGGCGGTGGTGTGTCGAGCAAAATGGCCTTGTGTGCCATGCTTGGCACATGTGCCAGAGGTTGCTGACCCCTGGTCTAAGGCAAGGTTTATGTTAGGGGAAACAGAAGCCTTGAGGAGGGGGAGCCATCTCCTACACAGCTGTATTCTTCTCTTGGCCTTGGGTAGGCTTTTCTTTGAGCCAATACATGGGCACACCCATTGCCACCTCATTTACCAGCATGCAGTGCTTGAGCATGCCATAGGGAGGTCAGACCAGGTCCTGGCAGTCTGCTCAACTTCCAGCTATTGCCCCATCACTGAGGCAAGCCCCAGCTCTGCCGCGCAGCCAGTCACAGAGCCTGCTGCCACCGTGCTCACCAATGGCAGGGCCCTGTCCCCATTGTATGGATATCCCAACCTGATCAACCTAGCACTGCTTCCATAGGGAAGACCTGGCTGAGGTGAACATCTCCTCATCTACTGTGTCATAGCAGCAGCAGTGTTGATGACAAGTGGGAAACCATTTATTATCGCCTCATGGATCACAGTTTTGAGAGCCTTTGCTTTATATTGGTCTACTGAGCAGTAAGTGAATGTTTGTTTATATAAAAAAAACTGGCTTTAATCAGGAAACTTCACTTTGTAAATAACTGCACTTCCAGAAACACAACAGAATGGAGTGCCATATGGATCCATTCATTGCTATATTTATCCTTTACTGCTATATTTTCAAGTCACTGCAAGTTTTTTGTGTATGTCTCCAATTCAAGTGAAGATGGATCATACAGCTAAAATACCACACAGCTGTTTTTAAGTATAGAGGTTAATGTTTCTTTAATAGATTTTTCTTATTTTAGGCCTTTTTTTCAGTAGTAAGACCATTTTGGAGTTAACATTTAGCCACTGTCATAAAGTAGTTGAGAAATCAAGATTCAGGTTAAGTCTAGGTTTTAATGTACATGACTGTTGACCTCTCTCGTGGTGCAGCCCCTTCCTGCTCACGCTCTCATTTGCTGCTGAAGTTATATCAGGGTTTTGATCAGATGAAAGCATTGAAAAATTTTTAAAATGGTGTGTTGATATTAAAGTACTGCCTTCTTGTCGGGGGCCATACGTGTACTAGCCTTTATGCAGAACCTTGTTTGTATATGCAGTTCAAATTTTTGACCGAGTGATAATTACTTTAATATTTATATATTTTCATAGTTTACATCACAGGAATAATGGACTGCTCAGTCAGGCATTTCCTACAAATAAAGACCTCTGCTTCACTGAGGGGCACTCATTTCTCCAGCTGATCATGAAGTGTCAGGCATTGTCCCCTTTTTTTTTGAGTCATTGCCACCTATGTCAGTGTTTCTCAACCTTTTTAGACTTCAGGGACCCTGAATGAACTTGAGCCATCACTTGGAATAATCCAGCTCTTTGTTTTCACTCTTTTTTTGCCTATGGTTTTTCTGTTGCAAAAAATTCAGAAAAATCAAAGCATTGGATTTCTGTTTAAAATTTCTGGGTTTGCTAGGAGTCGTGTTTACACACCTAACAATGCTAGTGTTATGTGTCACTCCATGGCACCATTGAAGGGACCTCATGGCACCCTGGTTGAGAATCAGTGCTGAGCACAGAAAACAGTTTTTAGCAGTCATTTCTAGTTCAATCTATTAAAGATTATTCCATTATCCTCTATTGTACTAGTGCCTTTGGCCAAGTATTTACCAAAGTCCAGGTTGTTAAACACAGTTATTTTTACATAAAGATAAAAAATGCCTTAGAAATAAAATACGATTTAAAACTAATTTGATAAAATGTTCCATTATTTCTTTAGGTATTGCAAAAGAAATGTGTCTTTCTGCTTATTAAACCCCCCCCCCCAAAAGCAGATACATAAACCCTAATTAGAGTTATTAAAATTATTCTGAAGCTTTGAGTTTATATTCAGCACTGGCTACAGTTGTTTTCCAAAATAAAAATAGTATAAATCAGTGAAAATGATCAACATACACTGATCGCAGAGAAGACTAAACAATGTTAAATGTAATTTACAACAATATTATATTAAAACAGAAGAGATTGCAACAACTTAGTCTTAAATTGTTAATCCAAGTGTGAATAGATTAATTAATATACTTTACCATGCCATTGTATCATAGTTAATCTTTTAATATGTAGTACCCGTGAGCTTTAAAGCTGTTCAAATCACTTACACAGGTTTGGCTGTAGTTCTTTGCAGTAGGTTTCCCCATTTCTGTTCCTACAATGAATTATCTCACCATGTTGTTTTTAAAATGTAATATGTCCATATCTATGAAATGTTTTCAGAAATGTAACATTTAATGTTTAATGCATTCAGTGTACTTGCATTTTAATGTTTAGCAGTATGAGATCATCTGAATACATGTGCAATAAGGTAAAGAAAGCACCTACCTGTAGTTGCATATCTGTGGCAAAACTCCTGGTTTCTGCTAGGCTCTGATGTCATGCTGCAACTAGTGGAGCTTCCTCTAAAATAAGTGGTGATATGACCTGAATGATCTTTAATGGCCTGAATGTGAAAATGAATATAAAAATATTGTGGCCCCTGTTAATTTTGATTTTAATTTTTCCCCTCACACTTTGAGTGTATAAAATGTATTTGGGACTGTATCATAGAAGTTATTATGTAAGCTTTGAATACCATATTTACTCAAATCCAAGAGAAAGTTTTTCCTCCTTCAACATGAAGGGAAAGCCCCTCATCTTGGATTCAAGTACAAGTAGGGGGCAGGAGTCAGGGATAAGTGGCTCCTGCATCTCCCACTCTGCCCCCAGTTTAGGGTCAGAGCCACAGCAGTCACCTGACCCCTCCACTCCCAGCTTCCCCCCTTTCTCTCTCTTACCTTTAAATTTGCATAGATCAAGGATTTTTTTCTTATGTGGTATGAAAGGAATTTGTGCTATAGTTACTGTCTGTTCAGTATAAAGAACAGCAGCATGTCTCTGGTGTGCACTGATCACATTATAGTGGCAACGTCATGTTGTTTTAAAATGGGGCTGCCCAATTGGCAGCCCGTAGGCTGCATGCACACCATGTGCAGTTAACTTGTAGCACCCAAGCTCCCACCCAGCTGCCGCTACCCTTTGGTCCAGCTGTACCTAACAGCCCTTCTCTCCTGGCTTCTGTGGCTGACCCAGCCCAGGGGGTAGGGTGGGACAGGACAGTCATGTCCACAGTGCCAGGTGAGCTGGTAGGCCAGAGTGCCCATGTGGCACAGTGCCATAGGGGGGCCCACAAGAAACTGCAGTTGAGGCAGAGTATGGGGGCGGTGGATGTGGGAGTACCTGCCTTTACATGGTGCAGACAGGTAGGGAGCACTTGCACCTGTGCGGTGCAGTGGAGTGTGGGGAGTGTTTGCCTAGATGTGTGCATGGCATGCATCTGGGAGGTGCGGGGGGACGTGGTCCTCAACTGTGCATAGTTTCATAGTTTCTAGGGTCGGAAGGGACCTGAGTAGATCATCTAGTCCGACCCCCCCGCCATGGCAGGAAACAATACTGGGGTCAAAC
>NW_017728931.1:121652826-121671819 GCF_001723895.1 Crocodylus porosus
CCCCTGGTGGGGCTGTGCACCTCCTGGGTTAGATGGAGGTCCTGCACTCTGTCTAAGAACCTACGTGAGCGTTCAGACCTGGCTGACTGCTCCTCCCAGCAGATATCCGGAAAGTTCAGGTCCCCCATGACTACCACATCTTTTGCCTTCACCACCTTTGTGAGCTCACCTAAGAATTCCTGGTCAAGCTCTTCTCCCTGGTTGGGAGGTCTGTAGTAGACCCCCACTGTTAAATCTCTCACTCCTCAACTGCCTTGTACTCTAACCCAAAGCACCTCAGAGTGCCCCTCCTCTGACACCTTGCTAATTAATGAGGATGCGTATTCCTCCTTGATATAGAGTGCCACGCCCCCACCTCTCCTTCCTATCCTGTCACTCCTGTACAACCTATAGCCCTTGACATTCACCTCCCAGTCATGCGTAAAGTCCCACCACGTTTCCATGATCCCCACCATGTCCAGGCTGGTGTCAGCCATCAGGAGGGTGAGTTCCTCCTGCTTGTTTCCCATGCTACGAGCTTTGTGTAGAGGCATTTGAGGCCTCCCGTGGATGTGTGTACTGCCCCCCAGTCCCAGCATTGCCCTGGCCCCCATTGCTTACCTGTTTGCTTGTTTCGCTCATTCATCTGGGCAGGGCTGTAGTTGTGGGTGTTGTTTGGTCTGGCACCCTGATGTTTCCTCTGCCTTTATCTTCCCCTTCCCCCGATGAGCCTAGTTTAAAACCCGCCGGAAGAGGTCCGCCAGCCTAGAAGAGAACACATGCTTACCTTTAGGGGAAAGGTGGAGCCCATCCCATCCAAGCATGTCTCTCGTCGTGATGTGCCGGTCATGGCTGAGGAAGCCAAAGCCCGCCTCGAAGCACCATTCCTGTAGCTGCCAGTTGGTCTCTGCAATGCACATTTCATGTCGTCTGCCTCATCCACTCACTGGCAGGATAGAAGAAAAAACCACCTGTGCACCCATCTCTCTCAGCACACGCCCCAGAGCGTGGTAGTCCTCCATCAGGTGATCAGGGGTGCTCCTGGCCGCATCATTAGTGCCCACGTGGACTAGGACCATGGGGTAATAATCGGTGGGCCGGATTACGGTCTGGAGCATCTGTTTCACGTCCTGAATCCTTGCTCCGGGTAGGCAGTAGACCTCACATGCCAAGGGGTCCCAGTGACAGACTCTGAAGATGGAGTCACCAATGAAGATCACACGACGCTTCCTCCTCCTGGCCTGCTTGTCTCCTTCAGCTCGCTCAGGACGCTGTGAGCATGGAGTTACCTCCGCCCCAGTTTCGTCCTCTCCTTCCTCCTCCTCCAGGGCTGCCAGGGCCTCGTACCTGTTCTCCAGCTGGACTGGAGGAACTGGTGCTGCCGTGTTACGAGCAGCCCTGGCACGGAAGGTGACCGTCTGCCACTTAACAGTGGAGAGCACTTCTTGAAGTGCATCCTCCTTGGTCGTACAACCCTGCAGGGAAAGAAAATACCTGTCAATTTCCTCCTCTGCCTCTCGGATTCCACTCAGCCTGCTAACCTCCTCCTGGAGCTCCCTCACCTGCGCCTCCAGGGCCCTAAGGCGGGCGCCTGCAGGCCAGCTGTGGGTGTTCCCAGTCCTTGCCCCCCCAGGCCCTGCTAGGCAGCTCCCGCAGGCCAAGGGGGTGGGGGGCGCCAGCCCCCCCATGGGCTCTGTCTGGGTGGAGGCCTCAGACAAGCCCTGGGAAGGCCGCACCCCCCGGGCAGGGGCCCTGGTAGCACTCGGTGTTGAGACCATCGTAGGAGTTGCTGCCTGCTACTAGCTGGATGCGGTGCCTCTGCCCGCGCTTGCAGGAGTCAGCCTCAGGGCCCCTCCGACACAAACGCCGGCGTGCTCTTACAGAACGTGCCTGTTTGTGCGGCTTGGGAGCGCGGCTCCCTACTGGCTCAGCTAAGAGGGATCCGGGGGGCTTCCCCTCTGGATCCGGCTCAGCTGCGTTGGTCCCTCCACCCCACTTACCTTAGGGGGATCAGCTGCTGCTGCCCCTGCTGCTGCTCTGCTCGCCTCTGCTGCTCTGCTCGCCGTGGCTCCGGGTCCAGTAGGGGGGCACACGTGTGTGTAGGACACACATGTGCCTCTGTCCTTCCTCTCCCCGCTGCTCCTGGCTCCCGATTGCTGGCAGCAATGTCAAACCATGGCTTGTAAGGCCGCGGTTTGAATTTCCCTCCGCTGCTCTACCCACGAATCAGGCACAGCCTATGGGATGTGTGGCCTGTGGCTACTGAAGTTGGACAGCCCTGTTGTAAAGTTAGTAAGATTCTGTTTCAAACAAAAAGCTTCTGTTAGCATTAAAATCTCATCACCTATCTGTTTTTGGTCTACTAGCCAGGATGCTGTCCTTTTTACTAAGACATTCTTTACTATAAACATGCTTTATTCACGAATAGATTTGATGAGAGTGACTGGAGGAAAAGAAAACAGTTCTGGATACAAGTGTGAATTCTTTTACCCAGCAGTGATAGTTTGGTGTGCTGAACTGGTTCAGATTTGAATACTTTCTGCCTGGCTGCTCAGAATCAGTATAGACACTAGAATTTCTCCAGATTGCTGGGTGTACCAATGAAGAAATGACAAAATGGATTAATTTACTCTCATGGCCATGCAGAATGTATGCTGCCTTCCTCTAGCAGCATTAGGTTGGCGCTAAAGGTGCCTGAATATGTGTGCTGCCCCTCCCTATCTATATCTCACTTTGTGGTCCACATTACAATTCTCCACATTGTGCTTCCTGTTCCTCAGTCGGAGCCCTTGTAGGAACCAGGTTGCAAATCACTTCTGTCTTCTTTTCTCCTTGCTTCTGTGTACAAGCTGTAGGGACTGCAAGTGGGGAGGGAGCAATTGCTGGCAGAAGGGCCAGCAATCGGGCACAAGCGGTTGTGGAATTGTTGATGGCAAGGCTTCCTATGCTTACAGCCTGCAGAACCCAGGGACGTCCAAACACATTGCAAATAGAGGCAGGTTTGACTTCAGTCCCATAGTTCAGCAGAGCTCCTGGGGTCAGGCTGGACTTCTGTCAAGGGTTAAACTTGGGGGTTCAAAGTAGATGGCTGGTGACTGTGGCCTCAAGGTCAACCCTAACTAGTAGTGGAGACATCCCCTAAAGGTAGTGGTGATCAACATTCTGGCCCTGTGAGCCAGAGGAAGGGGATGGGGCCTGTCCGCACCCTGGGATTGGGGGTTTCAGGCCCTGAGCACCTGGTCTAACATGCAGGGCTCCATGGGCCAGAGGAGCCAGAACTGACTCTGGTATGCAGATCAGGAGTTGAGCATCCCTATCTTAGAGTGCCTTAAGTAGATAGATCACAGGTATGAAATAACATAGAGGAACAGGTGTAGAACATCTGAAAGCTTGTGGGATCCTGGGTATGGCTGCATCAGATATCAAAAAGGAGGTTAACTTTAAACGAAAGGAATAAGAAAGCAGTTGAAGAGTTAATCCAAAAAAAAAGAGGGGGGGGCGGGCAAGAGGCTTAGAAAAAAACAAAGGTTCAGCAGCATACTCAAAACTTTTAATTGTTTCAACACTATGTCAAATGGGTTTGGCTAAAGACTGCATTTGGCCATCCATTAAATGAGTGACTATATCAAGCAAGACAGTACCAGAGATCCTGTGGGGGGGCGTTTCTAAGTCAAGTGATCCGAAGAGGTCTTTGATGGTACCTAATTAGCAAGGAAGGGATATAGTGGGATTGATATAAGTTCTTAATATTTGTTGGTTTTAAAATAAGTCTGTGGATTAAATTTTCTGGGAATTATATATATAAGGAATGCAGCAAAAAAAATATTTTCTGAAGCCTAGAGGCAATTCCTACAATGCTAAAAGAAAATGATGGGAAAAGATTGCACATGGTTTCAGGACGTAAATGTACAGCAGGTGATTGTATATTTGCTTAGAGGTCATGAATTCACTTTTATACATCTAAATAATAAATTCTGAACTGATCTTTCTGAGCAGGTATAAATATACTTTCCAGCACAGTAAAAAGGAACCAAAAGCTGAATACCACTTAGATAATTTGTTTAATAGTATAGTAATACATAAATTTATATACATCTTCAGTACCTAATAACATTTATATAAACAGGTGGCTTACGAATTTTAGATGAAATAAAATACAAATAAAACCGCTGGCTTTAATGCAATATTAAGAGCCCAGGCCAGCAACTCTTATATTGATGGTACCCTTTCAGTTAGAGGAAATACTGTAATTAGGGTTGTTAAATCCAGACTTAAGGCCAAGAAGTTAAGTGTAAACTTTGGGAAGGTGAAAAAATAAGGTTCCTGCAGAAATTTAAATGCTACTTTGTTGTACATGTCCCATAGTTATATTTGAGACATGTCTAACAGCATAAAAGGTAAAATGCCTTTGACACATACTGTATACTCTTGCATAATTTTCTTGCTTGTACTTTAAAGAAACGTTAATGAGGGCACAGGAACGAATCATCCCAATGTGCAGGAAGACTAACAAGTATTGCAGAAGACCAGCTTGACTTAACAGAACTCTTCAATGAGCTAAAACACAAAAAGGATGCCTGAAAGTGGAAACTTGGACAAACAACTAGGGAGCAGCATAAGAGTATTACTTGGGCATGTAGGAATGAAATCAGGAAGGCCAAAGCTCAACTAGAGTTGCAGCTAGCAAGGTATGTGAAGGATAACAAGGTTTTCTACAAATATGTGATCAACAAGAGGAAGATCAGGGAAAATGTGGGTCCCTTACTGAATGGGGGAGGCAACCTAGTGACAGATGATGCGGGAAAAGGCTGAAGAGTTCAGTGCTTTTTTCACCTCACTCTTCACAGGCATGGTCCGCTCCCAAGCTACCGCACCAGGCAGCACTGTTTGGAGAGGAGATGAGCAGCCAACAAAGGCAAAAGAACAGTTAGGGACTATTCAGAAAAGCTGGACATGTACAAGTCCTTGGGGCTGGATGCAAGCACCTAAGGAAGCTAAGGGAGTTGACTGATGTGATTGCAGATCTGCTGGCCATTATCTTTGAAAACTCATGACAATTGGGAGAGGCCGTGGATGATTGGAAAAGAGTGCTAGTGAGGTCACACCTGAAGTATTGTTGATGGGCCCCCCACAGCAGAAACTATGTAGACAAATTGGAGAGACTCTAGTAGAAGGCAACACAAATGGTTAAGGGGCTCGGGGCACATGATTTATGAGGAGAGGCTGAGGGAACTGGGTTTATTTAGTTCGGAGAAGAGAAGACTGAGAGGGGATTTAATAGCAGCCTTCAGGTACCTGAAGGGGGTTCCAAAGAGGATGGAGCTAAACTGTTCTCAGTGGCTGCAGATGACAGAACAAGGAGCAATGGTCTGAAGTTGCAGCAGAGGAAATTTAGGTTAGATATTAGGAAGAATTTTCTTACTAGGAGGATAGTAAAGCACTGAACAGGTTACCCAGAGAAGTTGTGGAATCTCCATCCTTGGAGGTTTTTAAGACCTGGGTAGACAAAGCCTTGGCTGAGATGATCTAGTTGGGGATGGTCCTGGTTTGAGCAGGGGGGTGGCCTAGATGACCTTCTGAGGTCCCTTTCCACCCTAATTTTCTATGATTCTTTGATAATATACCCCCACCCTCCCAAATAAGACATGCACCTTGTTTTTAGGAAGTCAGAATGAAGAAAAAAGGATTTTTCAAGAGTTGTGGCCACATGAAGCAGGGACAGAGCCTCATCTTCAGCTTACTCGCCCTCCTTTTCCTATTCAGTTTTAACCCTTTCACAGGTGAACTATCAGCAGCTCTTAGCTGCTCAGCCAAAAGCTGAAACTGTACCTGTTGCAAAAGGTTGGACTTTATAGATGGATATAGGATTTTGAAGAAAGCTAAGAGCAGTGCGTGGGAAGAGAGAGACTAGCAGTAGCTAACAGGAAAATTATTAAAGGGTAGCTTGATTAGTGGAACATCAAGACCATTAACAAGGAGAAAGGGTCATAACACACATGGAGCAAAGAGCAGTTATCAGGTGTCAGGTAGATTGTGAACCATGAAGTCAGTTGATTCTCTCAGCACTGCTTTTATAGAAATATTACTACTGCTATGGGGCAGTTGGTTTAAAATTTGAGAACAGGAATCAGCTAGGTGTGACTGCAGTACTATATTCCCCCCTGCCCACCCTCAGATCTACTCCTGATGGACTCCATGCACATGTTGAAGGGGAGAAGGAAAAGAAGCAGCAGCCCTCTTACAGCACCTCCATGTTGATTGGCTAGGAGGCAAAACCGTAGTTTTAAACATGCTACAGTTTTTGCCTCCTGCTGCTGATTGGCTGAGGGGCCCCGGTGGCCCTGCCACTTGCTACTTATCTGCTGGGAGGCAAAAATTGCATCGTATTTAAAATCTCTGCTAGTCCTGATCTTGACTAGGAATTTTGGGCACTCTTCCATAATCTGGGAAATAACCCAGAACTTTGTGTTGAGTCATCAGCCATGTCTTGCATTGTCCTATGCAATTTGTCAACTGCTAGACTCTCTTAGATAAACTCTGAACAAAGAGTTACTTGAAAGCTTAAAAATCTATGCTTAATGTTAGTTTTATATTTGTTGTGCCTGTTAGGCCATATCCTGAAGTATTCAAGTCAATTTTCAGTGCTCAGACAAGCCAAGGACTAATAAACTAAGCAAAGACCTTGAGATTAAAACCTTCAAATATTACTTGGTAATTTCAACTTTAAACTTTTTTTGGTTTTTAAGCATCACTCTGAGTGTAGGAGAAAAGAATGGGTCCCAAGTAATAGGAAATGTACATTCCTTCATATATCACATTTAATTACTTCCTCATTCTAGACAAGCATCAATGTTGTCAGAGTACTCAAAGTAGCTGTTGAAGCTGATCATTTGTATAGATCCAGTAGAGGGAGCTCACAGCCTGTTTTGTCAGCCTTAAACTCGCACTCAAGATGACTAAGCTAAGTTGGTTTTTAGGGTTGTTTGTTTTGTGTGTATTTTGGGAGGAGGGGTTGTTTGGGTTTTTTAAAATCTAGAACCTGAAGTGTATCCTGCAACAGCTGGAAGGGAGCATGTGTTCTCCTCTGTTCCTACTGTCAGTAGGGGAATCTGTCCACTGATAGTTTGGGGAATATCAACACTTACAGGTAGATTCAAGTGGGGCCTAATCTGTTGGAGGGTTTGTTTTTCTGTTGTCCTTCGCATGAATAGAAGTGAATAATGGTAGTAAAATTCTGAAGGTTAAATGGCTTTCTAATATGGGTCTCGGTACTTTTATGATGCAAATGAACAAATGCCAAATTAAATATCAACTAAGCCAACAATTGAAGCATTTATTGCCTGTGAAAATAAATACATTTATCCTTTTCTTTTTCAGGAAATAACCCAATTGAGATTTATTCACGTCTATCCTGAATTTAGACCCCTTGTTTTTTCTGTTTATTTAGACTGGGGTACTCCACCTCTGTATCATGGGCCAGATCCGGCCCATGGAGCCATGTCACCTGGCCCACAGGGTTCTCCATGGATCCAAAAATCTGGCAGCAGGGTAGTGATGGCAGCAGTAATTGCTTCTCCCCTACTACCAAGTTTCTGGACCTATGTGGAGCCCTGCAGACCAAATAACGTGGCCCTGTGCGCTAGATCAGGTGTGCAAGGCTGGAGCAGTGCAGAGCCCAGTCTGGGTAGCATGGGTAGGTGCATGGGAGGTGCGAAGTGGAATCCAGATATTTGGGGCCTGACTGAGTTGGCACGTAGCAGGATCTGTGTGGCCAGTCCCAGCGGCCCAGAGCAGGATCTGGGCAGCACAAGACAGAATCTGGCAATGTAAGGCCCAGTCCAGATGATACAAGGCCCAATCTAGGCAATGCAAGGGTGGGATTTGGGCACTTATTCTGCAGGCTGGCCCCCCCCCCACTCACTCAGCTCACAGGGTCAAAAGGTTGAGCACCACTGGCCCAGATGATCATAGTGTTGCTCAAATACTATAGTATAGTTTTCTCTTAAAATCTTACATATGTATATGGCATGTTTGTAATTTCTAGTTTTCTGACTACTCAAAAATTAGGGAAGCTGTTTTAAAGTATATATAATTTGTCAGCAGCCAGAAATTGCTTCATGTTCAGCCAGCACCACAGTGGGTCATAAACATTATTCAAGAGCAGAGGCAAATAACTGTAAAGGCAAAGGAGCAGCAAATATAAGTGGTCAGTGTATTCCAGCAAACATTCACTGTTGCACACTCACAAGCAACGTGTAGTCATACCTCCTGCACAACAGTGACATAAATAGGGCAGGACAACTGGGGCAATCACCCTGTGCACTGAGTAGAGTTGGGGCAGTGATGCCTCCTGATGGCCAAGTGATTCCTACCCCACTCTGGCTCCTTGGGGTACCCTCCCTTTTTACCTCACCTGCTGTGCCTTGGTGGAACTTTTATAATGTTTAGAGAGGCTGATGCAGGGTTCCAGAGTAAGCCCCATTTTGCCTTAGGTAGCTGGTACTTCCCATATTTGGGTAAGTTCTGTAACCTAGGGGTTCACAACTTTTTTCTTCCCAAGGCCCCCCTTGCATGCTTTAAAAACTCCACGGTTCACCTGTGCCACAACAACTGCCTGGCTCCCCAGCATTGCCCACATGGCCCCAGGTGCAGTGGCCAGGGCTCAGCAGCAGGGTTTACCTGACCGGCCTCTCCTGCCCACCTGCAGCACCGCCTGCAAGGTGGAGACTGTGGGGCCTACCCCCACACACACCCCCTTTCCTCAGGGTTCACCTCATCCCTGGGGAGCCAATACGGCTCCTTCTTGTGCCAAGCCACGCCAGGCAGACCCCCTGAAACCTGCTCACATCCCCCCAGGGGGCCACAGACCCCCATTTGAGAACCACCTCTGTAACCTGTATTATGAAGGTAATCAAACTAGAGGAAAGCAGTAGACTTTTTGGCTTTTGATTCTGCAAATTACACTGTCCTCATAATTGTTATCTCTAAACCCCCTCGGGGCTCACATTCTGTTGGTGATTATTTCAGTCAGGGGAATCAAAAAAGGGGTGAGAGAGTTGTTGTAGAGAGAAAATTGGGAGATGGGAAAATTGGGAGAGGAAGTTTGAGCAAATGTGGATTGGAATGTATTTAAAAACTGTACACTTATGTTAGCTAGGAACAGCTGATTAAACTTAGTATGGCAATAATATGCCATGAGGAGAAATGTCATGGATGGCATTTGCTCAAAGTTTAACACTTGGCCAAGACACTAAGGTTGTTTAATGGTCTCCTTTCTCAGATATTGAAGTCATGGACATTCTAGCTGTTGCATAGCTGTTCCTTCTGGTCTTCTGCCTGCTGTAATAAATTTGAGTTGACAGTTTAGTCTATTTGCTTAGCAGAGGAGGAGGAAATGTAGTTATTTTTCTTTATTTTGTACTTCCCTGCATCTGCTGGAAGTGGTCTTAGAGGGTCTGAGAAGTGAGGTGGGAAGTCTTTCAACAACGTTCCTTTGAATTCATCCTTTTTAGAATTAAATTTAAGCTTCTTTTTCTCGTTAATTCTCATCATCTGTGGTATTACAAAGAAAATGGGATCTGTAAAATACAAGCCAACAAAATTCTTTTACATTCCCTTAAAATCTCTGATTTTTAGATCTGCAATAACACCCAAAACATGCTAGATTCTCAATACCATGATAAAAGTCACTACTCTAAAGAAGCTGAGCAAAATTGGCAACAAAGCCATACCTCCACCCCTTTTCAGGCTTTCCTTAAGGTCTGAGGAACATCTAATATTCCTAAAACTTCCAAACTCCTCAAGCTGAGAACTGTGGCAGTCATTTTCTTTTTTCACTGTTGGATATAATATACAGTTTGTAAAACATGTTTAAGGACAAGGGACAATAAGGAAGTAGCCTTGAAATCTTTGACTTGCTCTAAATATTGCAGTTGTATTCGTCTTTCTCTGTTGCTCCTGACATGACTTTGGGTAGACCTGCATTACAGACTGCAATGCAGCATAGATACCTGGCATAGGTGTGCAGGGGATCATAAATAGGTTCCAGCTTTGGTACCCTAAGTGGTTTAGTCATGACAACATGGAGCCCAACACAAGCCCATCTTGCTTACCTTACAGAATTATCCCATACTCAGCTTTGTACTGCCATAGTTAGATTGCTTTGGGTACCCAGCCTAACTCATCTGTCTGTGTGGTCTGCAGTCTGTATGTATATTCCCTTGGTGTCTAATATAGGAGGTGGATGTGACCAGTGTCAGATAGACAAAAGGCAATATCCAGCTGTGATAAGCTTAACTATGGCTGTCTCTTGGCTCTGTTGCCCATTTCTGGTTAACTCAGCTGTAGTTTCTGGCTACCAGCTGGACAACTTAGCAATAAGCTTTATAAAACTTGCTCTGTGATCCATCTGCCAAATGTAGACTTCAGTTCCTCCTCTGTAATTAAGCAGGAGCCAGCTGATCCCAGCTGGCATTTTTCATGCCCACTATCTCTGCATGTTGTCCTTTCTCTGCCTCCAACTGAGTTACTATTGTAGCTGAAAAGCAGTCAGTTAAACCTTAAACTCCTTTATTCCAAAAAGGCCCATAGCTGTCTGAGCAATCTGAGGTCCTTTTCAACTGTGGGACCATTCATTTAAGGGAGAATCTCCAGAAGGGTCCGAAGAGCATAAAAATCTCTTCTGGTATTTGCTGCCTCTAGACTGACAACAAGGACTCAACCCTACAGTCTTTGTTGGAATAGCCTAGCTCAGAGAGAGGAAGTTAACAGATAGGAAACTTGTTTTGACTTCCTGCCTTGTCCCTTTTTTGGATTTCACTGTGAAATTTGTATGATGTTGGCACAGTGACCAAGCTTAAGTGCCTCAGTCTGCCTTGTATTGTCTTCTGCCTTGTTTTCCTTCAACTGTAAAAGCTTTTCTGATAAATCTTTTAGTTTTTTAGATACCTTAAGTTAATGTTATGGTTTGGAGCTCTTTCACACTAGTTAATACTATATGCATCTTATTTTAATAGGGAAGTAGCACTAAGTTTTCCACTGTATTATATCAATTGAAGGACTCGTCATTTAGGGGTAGGGGAAAGGATGTTTCTTTAGTTAAGGCAGTAGCCTGTAACAGAAGTGATCCAGGTAAAATTCCACATTCTGGCAAATACTCTGTATGACTGAGTTGCTTCAGGTAACATTTGCAAAGTGATTTAGATGACATGACACTAACCATTCCCATACCAAAAAGCTGGGCATCCAGCCCTGGGAGTGGAATCACAAACTCAGTTAGATGCCAGAGTTCCACATACATTGAAATGGAGAAAGCTATGCCTATAGGAATGGGATTCTCAGACATACATCCTGCTGAGGAGGAAAGAAGGCATGTAATCCAACCAAGAGAAAATGCAGAAGGGAGGGGTGCGTCTGAAAGCGTGCCTCACTCAGTGTTGCAGTTAGGCATTTATGTGAGATTGGGATTCATAGCTCTAAAACAGCAAATAGACTGAGGTATATAAATCATTGCCTTGTTTACCAGTGATTCTTTTTTCTTTGAAATATGGCCATAGGTTGTAGGAGTTTTGGTAATAACTTTTATGTAATAGTATAATGGCTGGCTGGGAAGTGAGAGGCCTGGATTCTAGGCTGTGAGTGGGTATGTATTCCCAGCCTACAGCTGTAGTGTAGTGCCACTGATCTCTGTCACGCTCTCCTGCTTGCCCACCACGCTGTGATGGCTTAGTTCTCTTAGGCAGGTTAGATGAGTCTTCAGGAGAAGATCCGTCAGGGTCCTGGTTCTTCTGCAGGGCTCTACCTCCCTAGACCCTGTCCCTTTCCTCTTAAACTCTGGTGAAAAGTCCCTGTTGGTCTTGCATGGGGAGGCCTATTTGGATTGAATCTCTGGGCTCCTGTGTGTCCCTTGGTCCATCGCTCTCTGGCTCTTGTCTATGCTCCTGTGAAATCTCTCCTGGGGGCTTGCTCATCTCCTGGGTTCTCCCCAGACACTTTTTCCCAGTGCACCGGCTATGCACACCCCTTCCAGACCTGCCCTGGTAAGTCTCTTGATGGCATACCCAGCCCCATGGGTCCGTGGTAGAGGCTTGCCTCCAGTCCCTGCTACATAGGCCCTTATCTTGAGGGGGTTCAGACTCCTCTCAGGAGTCTGCCCTGATTACTAGGCTATAGAATAGACTGGGCTAAGGGTTCTTTCCACCCCTCCTGGTGAAGCTGGGTCTCTGCAGAAAAGACTGCTAGACTTGTGGAGGGATGCTTCTGAGTAAACAGGGAAACTGAGGCAGGTGCTTCCAAGTCTTGAAGGGAATTCCTGGGATGTGCAGAAACAAGCCCTTTCAGCCTGCAGAGCCCCAGTCCCTGGACAGCTTTGCACTGCCCATGGTCTCCTGCCCATAAACAAACAAATGTGGACTGCAGTAAAGCAGCCCAGTTACTACTACCTTCTGTCAGAGCCACAAATTTGAGCATTTGAAGCACAACAGAAGGTATGGGCATCTATCTGCTTTCACTTTGTGCTGCCATAAAAGTGACACATGCCCCTTGCAGGCTTCTCTCCCAGGCCTACTACACAGGAGTTCTGGAAAGCTGCTCAGCCTAGGTTACCTCCTATCCCTTTCTTAGCTGTTTGTCCTGCTCTTTAGTAGGGCTCTCACTTCAGCTATCCTTGGTGTCTTCCCTTGACTGACCGCAAGCTGCCCTTATCTTCCAGCAAGACTAGTTCTTAGTTACCACCATAGACCTTTGTACATTCGTGCCTTCTACCTGAGGAGTTGGATCAGTCCTGTCTGATATGAGGCTAAGTTCCAACTCCATGAGAAATTAGGTCACCCCATGACATACTGTCTTAATACAGAGTTGGCAACCTGTGGCCTGTGCGCCAGTTCCGGCCCACCGAGCCATTTTATTTGGCCCAGGGACCTGGGCCGCTTCAGTGGAATTTCTGCGGCAAGGTTTTGGCCTGAGGCAGCCAGATAGCAGGGAGAAAGGGCAGCTGCTGCCCTGTGGGGAGGAGTGGTGATTGTGGCTCCAGCTGGCCAGGTTGGAAGTGGTGCCCCATTGCAGAAATGTTGCCAACCCCTTTCTTAATGTAACTGTTCATCAACATTGTACCCTAATTCTAGTTGGTGGCACACTAGTATAAAGCTCATTTAGAACTTGATACCATTGATCCATTCATTTATTGCATGTCTGCCTTAACATTATATTAGAAGCTGCTGTTCCTATAACACTGCTGATACCAAGTCATGTGGCAGAACCAGTGATGGGCAAACTTTCCCATGGGTCCCATATGGGAGGATTAATGACTTGCACATGGTCGCACAGGATGTCAGTGGTAGGGCAGAGAACTGAACCTGGGTCTCCCAAGTTCAAGGCCAGTACTTTTATACATCTTGCACGTTTAGTGTATAGGAAAGAGTGCTGCTGCACTTGTGCATGCATGTTCTGGCAGCAACTTGCCAGTATATGTATCAGAGTCAAATACCCAAAGGCAGAAATTAATCCCTGTCCTTTGTGTGGACCTGCCTGCAAGCCAGAGTTTCCTCTGAAAATCGCCAAGCTTGATTTGACTTTCGTGTATGAAAAAAATGTATAGATCAAACAAATTTAAAATGAGCATGAAGACTTACTTCTGTCCATTTTAAAAGCCACTGATGATCTCTCCTCATTGAGAGATCAGTTGTTTTGAAAAGGAATAATTTTACGCTTAGCTTACAAATCTCAATTCAGTTTTAATGAAGTTGCTTAACACAAGCATAACTGTAATGCACACAAGCTTAGAACACATTCTAGTGTACTCTGAATGACATTTTCTGTAGTTGTGGTGAATATTTGTAACTTTATATAGTCCCTACAATTCTTCTTACAGTTCTTTAAAATATTGTGTCAGTCTTGCCTACTTTCCAAAACTAGGAAACTTGGTTATCGTATAAGTAAAAAGGTTGACAAAATGAAAGTTTGAAATAAGTGTAGTAACTTTTATTTTGCATAAGGTCAGGAAAATGAATTGATTGGTGATTGCTGTTGAAAGAGACCAGAGTCTGAGTCATCTTTGTTAGTGATAGGACACATCACAGCATTGCTATGCCATGATTTTTATGTAATACAGTTAGAGTTTCATATTTTCAGGAATATATTCAGCTGAGTTTTTGTCATCATCCTCAGTTTACCAATTGCTTGAAGTCTCCTGGTACAAGGCCGATTCAGGCTTCTCTGTTCCTAACAGCTTGTTGTTGCAAGATACACAGGCAGTCCCTGACTTACAATGTTTCGAGTTGCAACGTTTTGCACTTACAACATTTATAAATTGACACCCTGTTTCAACTTTGTGACATCAGTTTCAACTTTACAGAGCTTGATCTGATTCGACATCACACCAGCGAACAAATTTGCTGCGCCACTCATCTCCGTGGAGAACATCTGTCCAAACTGCCTTGGGCACTTTCTTTAAGAATGCAGACAAGACTCCAGAAAAACCTGCAGCCAAGACTCCTGAGAAGACTCCAGCCAAGAACCCTTCAAAAAGTGCAACCAAGAGCCTTTCAAAAAGTCCAGCAAAGTCACCTCAAAGAAGTCCTTGCAAATCAATACGATTGCTATTTACAATATAAATACACGAATGTAACTATATTACTCATCTATAATTGATTGAGTACCAAATTCTAGGGTATTTTTGGTAAAAATAGGGTATCAGGCCTTGGTTTAGGAACCAATCCCCCATTTATAACATTGTTTCTTATGAGAAAATTGGTTCCGAGTTGCAATGTTTCAACCTAAGATGCAGTTTTCAGGAACCAGTTGTGTCGTTAAGTCCAAGGACTGCCTGTAGAGGGCTCCAGACAAGAGAAGAGCATGTGGTATGGAGGCTCTGAATTCTAATTTCTATTGGTCCACTAATTCAGCTTTAACCTTGGAAACTTACTTCTTCTCCATCCCAGGCTCCTGCCTGTACAATGCTGAATTGCCTAACCCAGGTTTACAAATCTTAATTGTATTGCTGCTTGTTTGTACAAACTTTGAAAGTAAATACTTTGGTACTCTCCAACCAGAATCATTGTATAAATCAAGAGTAGACAAAATGTTAAAATCATGACTAAGATAAAACTTTGTCCTTCAGGCAATGACAGCAAACTGCCTTAGGAAGAAAAAACACCAGCATATACATGGACAACTATAAGCAATGCTTGTTTTTAGTGTGTGAAGTTATATGAAATATGTTTGTGGCCAATTCAGGGTCATCATGGAACTGCTTTGCACTCTGACTTCTTGCATCTACATGAAGTCACTGTCATAATGGGCAACTGGGTCTAAGGTGTAAATTGCACTTTTGAAGTAGGAAATTGTGCAGGGTAAAGCAGACATCACCTTCTGGTCAACTTGCTGGTGACACTTTTGCATTTCATGAAAGCAGGTATCATTATAACTGAGGAAACTTTAAAAAATAAAAAAGTTGAGTGAATGTAGGCCTGAAGATTTCCCTAAACTATTGTGGTATGTAATGGGAGGAATCTGAAGAAGTTGCCTACAAAGGAGTAATTGCATATGCCCATTGAGGCAGTGTCTGTATCTTCATCTCTGTTTAGAAAATGCTCGACACATTGTGGGCATTTGAAATAATGGGCTTTTATTGAGCCCTGTGAGTCGTGCTAAGAGCGAGTGAGCTCATAGTCTAACATATATGAGAAAATACTGTCTATATATTGACACCTAAGCTGATTTAATAGCTCAGTGGATTTGTACAGAATCACACTTAAACGTAAAACTCACTTAAGCTTTAAAAAGAGGGAAACCTTAGCTGAGCAGACCGGCTCTTTTGTATGGGAAGGCTAATTCAGAGAGATGAACACTGGGAAGAGTCTGGGTGGACTGTTGTTAGGCCTTTGGTTAAATGTGACATTACATTAGATGACCTCTGTGGTTGACTGCAGTCTGTTCTCTAGAAAAGAAAAGATAAAATCTTGATCGGAAGTGGGGTGGGATAAAAGTGTGAGATATGGAGAATGTGGACTAATGTGTGTGGTAAAAGATTGCATTCTTCTAAAAGGTGTTGCCATGATACTAAATGGAGGGCATTTAGGGTCATGAGAAACATCTAATCATGACAAATAACATGAACAAGAAAACAAATGAAAAGCATAAAGTATAGATTTTAATATTAATGTAAAAAAATCTAGGTTGTTTCACCTAGGCTTACTATACATCTGGGTTTTCCTGAACATGTCATCTTTTTGGATTCTCCGATCTCCATCCAGGCAGTTTTTTGAAACATGATCAAACGTCTGGGATTTTTCTCCGTTCAACAGCAATGTTTTTCCTGGCACTTCTAGGTTTGCCCTAGCAAGGACTGGTGCTTGGGGCTGGGAGAAGCAGGGAGAAGGCAATTGCAGGTAGGGGGAACCACATGTGTTTGCACACGCACATGCACGTGGCCGGCATACAGCCAGGCAGGGTAGTGGGAGCAGCCCCAGCACCTGGATGCAGATGAATCACCTCCTTTCACTGGATTTTTGTGGGGACCTGTGAAATGGGGTTCTGATGGGGGTGATGTTAGCGTCTGTCATTGAACAAAACTGTGCTGGATGTTACTCATGAAAGTACAACAAGAAAACTGTCTTCTAAAGAAGTGTTAAGCTTTTCTCAGTCATAGTCTTGGACTTGGTTTAAGGTGGAGTTCTGAAGTATATTTTCCATCAGTTAAACTAACTGAGTCTATGGTGGGTCTACTTTCCTCTGTTTGTAGCAATCCTTTTTAAGGACTTGTAGGGGCAGGGTGAACACTGCCCAATGCTGCATGCAAAACGTACATTTAGGCAATAACATAACATCCAGCACATTTGCCTGAGAAGTTGTTTTGACTACATTTCAGTGAAGAACCCGGGTGCTGTTCTGAGAGCTTTGGTCTGATGCAGTGAAGTTCTCATCTTAGGTTTTCTGAGTATCCTTGAGAAAGCGACTTTTACTTATTCATTTTAACATGTCATTTTCATATTTCTGCAGCTCAGATAACCTATCTGTGAAGTGGGAATAGCACTTGCCTGTTTCATGGATTAGTTAATGCTTTTTAAAAAGCATAAATACCAAATTCTGCTAAGAATATTACGGTAGCACTGTGGGTGAGGTGCAGGAGGAATGTTTCTTGCCTCCCACTGAAGGTCACCCCCAGCTGACCCAGCTGTAAGTGAGCACTTAGTCTCTTAAGATGGTGGTTGTGGGAGGGCAGCGGTGGTTAGCCATGATACTAGCCATATCACCGGCTTCGTCTCTCTCCCTGTACAAATAAGCATGCCTTAGTAGTGTTAGTCCGGTAGACCACTAGGTTTAGGTGAACGTTTTTACTTCTGTCATCAGAAAGTACACCAAATGGAACACACCAGCTAATCCAACAACCTTTTACAAGTCAAATTAATATCTTATTGCCTCTTAGTGAATAGCTGTTTGTTAGCAGAGTTCCAGGGAGAAAATGCATGCAAGTGTAATCCCTGCCAGCAAAGTCCTGAAAAGAAAACCTGTGTTTAATTTTGACACTGTACTGGAGCGAGGTGTGATTAATCAAGGTTTGCTACTGGTAGAAATGAAAAAGGAACTCGCTTGCCCACAGCCTGAAACATCTCTCTCTAGTCACCTTTCCTTTTGGATTTGACACAAACTTAAGTCAGTGTCTGAAATAATCCTCTGAGCATGTGAGATAAACATTTCTGTAGTCTTTTTCTTCACTGAAATGTGGTCACCACTAGGATGAAACTGTTAACAGGTATATCTTAACAGTTTGCCAGAAACCAAACACCCTGTCCACCTGGAAATATAGGAGGTCTTAGATCTCAGACAGTAGCTACCCGAATTGTTGCTTTGTTCTTGCAATCAGTATGCAGGGTACTTAATTTACAACTACTGATCACCAGGGATCCTGGTTTTCCCTGATAGAAAATTGCGAATTCGCTGATTTAAAAAAAACCAAAATCTATTATTATTATGAAAGGCCCCTCACTCCCCCATCACAACCTGCCCCCAGCACCACTGATACTCCTCACTCCCTCCCATGGTCCCCTGGCCTTGCTGATGTCCGTCACTCTCCCTCTGCACAGCCCCCTGGCCCTGCTTGTGCCCCTTACTTCCCCTCCTTCCAGCCTCCTGGCCCTGCTCATGTCCCTCACACACCCTCCCCCCTGCTGGTGCCCCTCACTCCCGGAGGGGCAGAGGGGACCCATGCTGCCCAGATCTATGCTCAAGGTGGAGGCAGGGTGGGCTGCCCACTGTCGGCTCAGGTGCCTGCCTTGCTGCCCTCCCCCAAGGCCTCCACAGCCCAGTGGGTGCAACCTGGCACTAGAAGGGGGGCCACAAGGGGAAGTTCGTTGCTGTTATAAGCTCTGCACTGCCCTGGCAACACATCCCCTGCATGCACAACAGCAGTGAGGGCCACAACCCCATGCTGCCAGCCCTGCTGCCACCACGTGGGCAGGGGATGCATCGCCAAGCTAGCATGGAGCTTGCAGCAGCAAGGAGATTCCTGCACAGCTCTGCTGTTCCCTGCAGTGCTGAGTCCCGCCCATTGGGCTGCAGAGGCAGGGTGGGGAGCCCAAACCTGCAGCAGGCATGGAGCCTGCTCCTGCCTGTGCCTCCCTAACCCCAGGAGTGCACACAGTGGCAGGGAGCCAGCCCCCTCCCCCCCACCTTCCAGACAAATCATCCGTGGCCCTGTCCTACTCCCCGCCAGGGCCCTGCAGCCATGCATTGCAGTCCCGGGGTCCCAAGCCCCATGCACTGCCTGGCTGAGCAGCAGCCCCTGCCCCAGCTAGTGGTGACGTGTAGAGGGTGCACATGCACCCTGTGAGATTGCTGGTGTACACTGTGACAGACCGCAATCCCCGCTTAGGCAATGGGCAGGGGGGCAGGCAGGAGTGTCGGTGCCCCCCTTGCAAGCGCCAGCTGTGGAGTGGGAGTGCCAGATGAAGCACCGTGGCCACTTCCAAGAGTGCCGCTGCTGCTTCCTGGGTAGTGCGATTGGTCACTGACTAGGGC
>NW_017728931.1:121671934-121691101 GCF_001723895.1 Crocodylus porosus
GAGCTGCTTTCCAGGCAGCTTGGGCCCATGTGCATATACAGGTTTCCCTCGCTTCATGCTGTACATGCATGCCTGGAAAACGGTGCATAACTCAAATTCACATAAAGGAAACCCACTTTACAATGTAACAAATAGGGGTATGTCCCAAGACCTTGACTGTACTGACCCCCAGACCCATTTCTACCGCTTTTACAAGACAATCTTGGTACTCACCAGCAGCAGACAGTATACACAAGCGTAGGGTGGTGGTGAATATTATCATAATGGTAATGGTAACTACAGAAACACGTTGCAGACGACAAGTGAGGAGCACAGATCCACACGGGAGTCTATATTTTGGTGCACATCACTCCCAGAATGCACCACACAAAGCAGCTGACTGCAGGCTTCCACCATATCAATCCCATAAGAGTGAATTTACCTCGCATATAACGAATTTTTTGTATAAAAAGCGTCATCGTGTAAGAGTGAATTTGCACACATAGAACCCGCATAAAGCGAGGGAAACCTGTACATGCACATGATGCCCCCCTGCCTGAGTGCTCTTCTCCCACTCCATCCCACCTCCCTGCAGGCTGAAACTCTGCCAGCCTGCAGAGAGGTCTTTGCAAAACTGCTTTCTCCGGTAAAATAAGAAATCCGCATTTCCCTCCATTAAAGGGGGAAATCTGTGGTTTTCTCTGTTTTTCTGTGGGAAATGGAAAATCGATCCCTGCTGATCACAACCTTGATTCATATGTTTGAAGAAAAGATAACATAAATACAGTGTTTCCCAACCCCTCAGAAATATAAGTGAAATTTGAGTAATAACCTTGATGTGATGATTGTTTTCTAAACAGAAGACATAAAACCAGACAGAATCCTAGGGCAGGGGGAGGGGACAGGCAGCAGATACAGTAGGTAGGAGAGCAGCAGATTGGGCAGGGAAGGGGATCAAAATGTCACTGGAGGAGGGTTTGGGGGCAATTCATGACCTGCCTGCTAAAATGCTTCGTCCCCACTGTCCTAGAGAATCATGTCACACCTGAGGAGGTGGTGCTCTCTTCTACTGTGGATGTCTTCAAGAGGAGGCTAGACAGATATTGGCTGGGGTGTTATGACCCCAGCACTCATTCCTGCCCAGGGCAGAGGGTTGGACCTGATGATCTGTTTAGGTCCCTTCTGACCCTAAGAACTGTGAAACTGTTAGCCACCTGAGTTTTCCTTGGAGATCTTGTATTGAACTACAAGCCCATTTTAGATTATGAAATTTGTTGAGAGAACTGCTCAGCATGGCGTAGCTGCACTCTATAATCATCATGTGAGACATTGCCAATTTACACATTTGTATGTGGTTAGAGGAGTCTCAGATTTTTGCCTGGGGATTTTTTTTAAATCTCCTTACCACTCTGAGGGTATAAATAGATGCTGCCGAATGAAAAGGATCAGCTGAGTTGGGATGTATCAGCATAGCTGATCCATTTTATTGGGTGAAAGGCACATCACCTGTTGTGCTGCTTATTGATCCTGTAGGATGACAGGTGACACGGTCCCTCTTTACAGGAACAAATGTCCAGGGAGTCCCAAATGGGGTAGCCCAGGCAGGTGTCCTTAGAGCTTCATGAGCCCAATCCTTTGTGCCCTAGGATTGAGAACTCCTTCTCCATTGGGCTCTCCAAAGTGCCTGCCCTGGCAGCTGGAGAGTGCAGGCAACTTTGGGCTGACTGATCTCCTGCCATAAACTTAAGAGACATCTGCCGCAATAAAGCAACACAAATCAATACTACCTATGCTGTGGTACAGATTTTGGACATTTGTGTGCAACAAGAGGTCTAGATGTCTGTTTGCTTGGCCTTTGTGCCGCTATAAAATTTTTATACCAGCATAAAAGACAACATCTGTTTCCACCCTGACACTAGTGATTTTCTCCCCTGTGTGAAACTATTGCTGCCTTTCTAAAATGCCATATATATCCTTTGTAACTTTTGACATATCTGCACATTGTTCTAGGCAGACTATCATAAATGACAGGTTCAAAGTGTTTTTCCTCCCTCTCAAAAATGTAAATATGTAGTGCCCAATTATGCAGTCTTACTCAAACCTAACCTCCAGGTGACATTACAGAGGTTTGCTTGAGTAAGGACTGCAGAAACAGTGGGAATTGTGAGGTAAGTGCTTCAGCAGCTGTTTCTAAAGACCCCCAGGGTATTCTTGGAAGATGCTGAGCATATATTCTTTATCCCTTTTTAAAGGAATTTTGCTGTTTCCAGTAATTTTATTAGTGGTTTTCTATACATTATCGCTGATGGCTAGTGTATGGTTAGCTTGGCAAAGCTTCAGAATCATTCTGTAAATTAAAAAATACTCCAAGGAAGTTTGAGGTTTGACCCACTCTTTGCTGAAAATAGTCTAACCCCTTTCTTCCCCAAGAATGAATAAAGTAAAACCTACCTATAAAATCTATTTGTTATTCGTGCTGCCTGCGATCTTGTTTCACCATTTTGCAGTTACTTGCATTGTATAAACAGTTAAAAAAAAAAAAAAAAAAAAAGCAGCAGTCTTCAGAGCTTGTTGTTCTTGGCACAGGATCAGTTGTGGTGTCCAACTGGTAGGACCTGAAACTTGGTGTTTAACAAACGCCTGTAGTCAAAACAGTTGGTGTGTGCAAGCACTGATCTGGTATTTGCTGCAGCGGGTCATCTGCCCAATTTTTAACACATGCAGAATACCTAATCACGTTGCTGTATTGCTCTGACGGCATCCATGGTAATGTGAATCATTTCACGTTCCAAAAGTACAACATGTTTACAGTCGTCGTAGAATCAGATTAAGTTGGCAGCGTGTTCCTCTCTGTAAGTGGTTTTGGTTTACATTTCTTCTTTTAGCAGGATGTTTTGCATAATTTTGCTGATACTACTTTATTTATAGACTTTTGGAAAGAGGGAACTGTTTTAGCCATTTAGTTTCAGAAAGTGAAGCTTGTATTCGTTGCAAATAAACATGTGCAGCACGGTGGTTATTTTTGCAGTTGATCATTTCCCAATTATGTCACTTGACCTAGTCCGAAGCATACACTTCTTGTACTGTCTTTTTCTCAACTATATTGATACTCTCCTTTGAGTTGGCAGTTTATTTCCTTTGTCAATTTACAAAAAGGATGAAAATGAAACTGACTGTGCCATTTCCTTTACAGCGCACAGTATAAGGGTGGAAACAGTTTGCAGATATTGTTTCCAAACTTTTCAACTGGACTTGGAACGGTTGTTTTGTTATACTTGCTGGTATTGTTAGCTTTGGATCCTAAAACGGTGTGCTGTAGTTTGTTAGCATCAAATCTACTTTAACTTAATATCACATATTTGGTTTTGTTAGTTTTTTTAGATTGTGGCTGCAAAAAGAAAGGTTAAAAAGGTATTTATGAACTCCAACTATGAAGAAACTGCCAGTTATTGCAAGATGACATATTTTGCCAGTCCTTCAGTTTTCTAGTTGCTAACTATAGTTTTGTTTTTAATTGGAATCTATGCCAAATATATTTTCAAACTTTGAACTGGAATTAGTACAGTGCAGAAAGTGTCATGTAATAGTCACTGAAGTAGTAGGCTGTAAATTGCTCGACTTTGCACAGTGAATGGCTGTGCAATCAAATTGTTTTGACATGTAGAGTACCTAGAAATCATGTGCTATATGTACAAACTGTATGGAATCATCATAAGTAATATGTTCATCAATATAATGGCTACAGTATTCGTTTACTAAACTAGAGTCAGACTGTAAATGAGATAATACATTTAATCAAAGCCCTGGTTAAATATTTTAAACAAAGATAGATCAACAGCATTTATAAAATGCCAAAAGTAATCTGATTATATTTTTGAGCCACAGGAAGTAATTTGGTGTTGAATCCTGAAAAGAGTAAGACAGACCAATACTACACATCTCTATTAAAAACTTAGAAACATTAAGATTAATTTTACTGTATTGTAATTGATTGCTGATTGCAAAATATTTGCATACATTTCTTTAATTAATTCAGTATTGCTTATTCTAATCTAGTATAATGCAGAACTACAAATCAGAGGGCTGGTCTCACTGAATTGTTCATGAATCAAACTTAATATGAGCAATGCTATCTTCAGCTCTTCAGGAGATTATTTTATTTGACTTGGAGGATTATAATCTTGACAAGAGAAAGTTTAAAAAAAAAACTAGAAGATTTTGCTTTAGGCCCTTCTTGCAGAAGAAGCAGAACTGCTAAACTAGAATTGTGTCCTACCTTGTCTTCTCTGACTAGGGGTACTGATACCTACTTGGAGAAGATTGGAAAGAATGAGAGTTTCTCATTTTTCCACCCCTCTCTCTGACCTATCCCTCTCTGCTCTCTCCCTTTTCGACCATTCACAACACTTAGTTATTTCCTGCGATGCAAAGATGATGGAGTGTTTTTGTTTTTTCTCAGAATTACTTACCCTGCTGACACAAAAGAATAAAAAGGTTAGAATGAATGATGAAAGAGTCATACCTGTGTTTTCAGTTTTGTGAAAAGCTGGTTTTAATGTCAAACTAGGATCTGTTCAGAGTAGATGAAATTGCCAGGATGATCCACCTAGAAAAATATGGCTAGCACATATAATCAGCTTTAGTGAGCATCAAATTAGTTCATTTGTTTTTGACTCATATTTTGCATGAGGAACAGATAGTATATAGGATTTTTTATCTTACAGGCATAGTCAGATGTCTAGGGACAAGGAATTAAAAGGAGGGCTTTTAGGCTTGGAGTTTCAGTATTTTTCCCTCTCTTTTCCCACCTGTGCTGGTCTGGTGGAACCTGAGTTTGTTGGCCTTCAGGGCATGATATTTTTAATTCCTTATGCTTTTTCTTCTGACAGCTTCCTGGAGCGCAGCTGCAGCTGTACCCTAATAACTACCTGATTAGGACCCAGTGGAAATAAAGATACAAAGACCAGATCATGAGGTCTGGGGCAGCTGCAGCTGAAGATTCAGGAAAAGTTGCAATTCCCTTTTTTGGTGATACAACTGGAAAAGTCTCATGGGTTGGGAGAGCCTCATGAGAGATTCGGGAATCATCCAGTCTTACTTCCCCAGACAACATAAGGACTTCACATCTGGCATGCACAAAATTCAAATTTGGCTGAACCTGTTGGATTACATCCATGTTTCCATGGGACATGGAGAGTCTCTTGGAATAGTTCAGTGATCATTTGCTGTGCTATTCAGAAGGGTGGACTTTGTTATGTAGCAATAAAAGGAAGTTTCAGATCAAAAATAGAAAATACAATGAATACCAAGCTGAACCTGGTGATCCTTTCAGTACAAAGACAGTTAACTCAGTAGGGGAAAGTTGAATTTTGTTTTTGAAAATTAATGCCACTAAGATGTTAACTCCTTGACACCAGGAGCCAAACTTGGCTGCTGCTAAGTCAGTTGTCACAGTAGATGCACCAAGACCTGCAGGCAGGCACAAAAGGATTAATGTGACAAAGAGGATTGCAACCTCAGTTGCATTCAGTCTGACAGATCACAGAGGCTTGTGGGTTTGGCAATAGTTCTTTTAGAAACCAGTTTTATAATATGTAGAATATGTCATTGTGGATGCAGAATAGGAATGTATCATTTTAATAACTTTTCCAGTAAATTTGTGACATTATCTTTTCAATTCTGTATCTGCCTGAGTGAACAAACAGAATTGCAAGATGTCTATGGAAGTCAAACAGGTGCAGGATTCAGCTCAGTATATTAATTGCTTAATTGGACTTATGAGTGGTATTTCTGTGACAGTCTAATCACCTTCCAAGATTTTTAAGCAATAGTAGTATTCTGGGATGAGTAGGGTATTGGGTATATGTGCAGAAGTTGTACTGTTTCTTCTGTTAACGTAAAGAAGCTCAACCTGATTTTCAAAAGGTTGTGTATGTATACATACTTGTATACACTTTTGTACCTAACTTGCATGCACAATTACCTCATGAATGTAGAAGTAGATTACCATCTATATGTAGAAATCCAACATTTACATGCATAAATACCAGATACATCCTTAACAAGTTATTGTGTGTACAAATGCCTAATTTACTTGCTCAAGAAAGGACACAGCTGTTCTATTTAGGTAGCTGACAGTGATAATGGATGGGCTTTTGATTTCTGAAATGTATTAGAGGGAAATGTCTGTCTCTAGACATTTGGATCAACACCCAAAGCTCTTAGACCCTTTTACCCATAGGATTTCCAGCAAGTCCAATATCTCCTACAGAGGCAGGCCCCAGCCTGTGTCCAACTTTTCCCAATCTCCATACCTTTTTCTAAGGAAATTGTGTCTCGTTGTTTCTCATTCAGTAACGTTCTCTTGGCGCTCCTTCAGCATCTCAGACCACCTGGATATTACTTCTCCTTCTGCTCGCCTGCGGTGAGCTGAGGCTGGCTTATTTAGGCCCTTGACCCTTCCTACTTCCAGCAGCCCCTAGGGAGAGTAATGGTTAATTGGAGCCAGCTACTTAGGTTTTCCAACCAATATCATTTCAGTCTGTTACAGTTTCCTATAGGCTTCAGGGACATTTCAGCAGTCTCCAAATTATAGTACTGATCATTCTCAAAAATATCTGCTTAAAATATAGGATGTCGTTCATAGCCAGGTTGGTACTGATCACAAGAAAGACACCAATTCTGTTATGCTTTATGTAAAACACTAAAGTTGTCCTGGTAGCTTTTCATCCCCCATATCTTATGTATGTGCCTTCTAAAAATGTAAGGATGAACTTTATTGTACATCTGGATTGGATTTCTTATTTCTTCTGTTTTCTTGTCAGATTCAAAACTCCAGTGTGAATGTTTGGAGTTGTTGAGTGGAAGAAGGGTAGGAAGTCCAAATTCTGCTTGCATCTGCAATACAAGTAGTGAAGGCTACCAAAAAAACCCCCGAGGCATCTAAGGCATGCGGTTCTTCAGATGACTAAAAGATTTATAAAATGGTCAAGTGTCTGTCTCTGTAAATGAGATGGAGAGTTGTGTTTCCAGGTTAATTTTAATTGCTTAAAATTGAAAGGTATCTTCTTCGAATACAGTCTTATATATATGATGCTAAAAGTATTATTTGCTGGTATGCAGTCAGTTTTGACAGTACCATGACTGTTGTGATAGTCTGCAAAGTTCATGCTGATTACTTAGAGAAAAAGACTACTAAGTTTTACTCTACTGTCTTGCTTAACTTTTATTATGGGGTGATTGTTTACGTAACTATTGCTCATTATTAATATATCAAGATGCCAGTGTTAAAATTTAAAATATCATTTATTATGTTTTGTAAGGTAATTAGATTTAAATATTTCTTTTTGTTACTATGGTCCAAAACTGGGGCAAATAGAAAAAAATTCATGTGGTTTAAATAAGGAGACTAGAAAAGAAACTGTTCACTTAAAAGGGGGGGGCGGCGCTTACCACAGCTAAAACTGTGGTTGTCAAAAGTTTGGAATCCAAAAGTCATAAAACACAACTGGTTACCATTTAGTTGTGTCCTGCAAAAGATTCTTTAAAATTGAAGTTTGTGCTGTTTCTTTCTACTGAGGAGTAAGGGAAGGCTAAAAAGTACTTTAGATTTGTACATTTTTTTTTACAGCTTGTTTGTTGCCTTAACAAGTTGGGAATGTCAAGTTTGATTTTCCGAGGGTTATAAGAAGGCTGTTAGGAAGTCTGAGGCGCGTTCATGAAGTTCTTACACCTTACCGGAAGAGTTTGGAGTGCCATATCCTAAACAAAGATTTATTTCAGGGCTGTCCAACTTTTAAGAACCTGGGGGCCAAGCAGGCCACACAAGTCGAGCCATGGACCACTGGGCCATGCAGATGCTTCCCTTTCCTTCCCCCTTGTTCTCCCTTCACTCCACATGGGCCTCCCCTCCCACCACTGCACCCAGTGCCCCACCCCCGCTGCATCACGTGGGCACATGAGCACAACTCCCCCACTGCAGTGCATGGGCACGTGAGTGCGATTCCCCCCCACACACAGAGCAACTCAGTACCTCACAGGCACTACCCAAACACCATTGTTCTACCTCGCATGATTCCCACCGACCCCTCACCACATTGCTCATGCCCCCCACATGTAGCCTCATGGTTCCCACCCCCCCCAGCTCCCTGTGCTGCTCACCTCGCTGTCCCACCCTGGGGGCAGGGGCAGGGGCAGGAAGCAGCAGCTGGAGGAGGTAGGGGTTGCCCAGGAACTCCAACTGCTCTTGCAGCCAGACCTGTGGGGGAAGTGGGAGACAAGCAGGAGGCTGCCGTTTAGCCCCACTCTAGGCCCCATATTAAACAGCCCTGACTGACTTAATTTGTGATGATGTAGGTCATCAAAGCCATTCACACAATTTTAAGTACCCCAAGACAGGATATAAATTGCTACTGTTTTTAAAAAAGCAAGAAACCTTACAGCAGACATAAATCCTTTTCTGTCACCTTTACACATGAAAGGTCACCTTAAGCATTCGTGAAAAACTGTACGCATTGATTGGGACTGCTGTCTGTTATGGATGTTGTGTTACTCTTTGCTGCTTCAGTAGAGAGCAGATTAGAGAAACTGGCACTATGCAACAGCTAGGAGTTGAGCTAGGCTCCCAGCTGAAATCAGTGTTAAAACTCCCATGATTTATTTGGTAATAGGATCGTGCTCTTAGAGGAGAAGGGAGTGTGGCAAGGGATGTGAAGACGACTTATTTGCTATGCTTATTGCATTCTAAATCATGGAAAATAGTTCCTGCAAAGAGTGGCTTTGACTAGAGCACATGCCAGCAAAATTGTTTCAATTACTTTGACCCTCTTTTAGAAAGTATTAAATATCCTTAAAAGCACCAAAACCAGAAAACAATACTGTATATAGGCACAATTAATCATTCAAATGAAAAACTTCTGCTTTGTGCACCATGATGCTCTTGGCTCTCTTCAGTGTGCTTTTGGTTAAAGGAATGGCATTTTATAGCAGTAGAAAAGGGTAGTACTTGATTTTTTCCTTTTTTAAACTCCTTAGAATAAGGGCTCAGACTTGATCTATTGCCATGCATTGTGACCTAAAACTTGACTTAAACATTCTCAGAGTAAATTCTTCTATTTACAGCTTTCAGTTAAAATTATTTACTACTTTCATTGGTGTTGAGATGAGGAAATGCTTTTTGCTGCATAGTATGTAAAAACAAAACATTAAAATAATTTAATAATATGCTAATTAAGATGAATTATGGTCTGGGCACTGGAGTTTGGGGTGAGGAGCCTGCCGTAGTAGCTTTGTTCACCTTATTCTCCTAACACTGCCAACCTAGGGTTCTGCTCAGCTATAGGAGTTGGTTAGGCAGGCCTTATTCAGCCCTCCACATAAGTCTGTGGGCCACATCTTACCTTTGTCCTCCAGAATCAGTAGTCCCGTCTCCCTTCTGTGGGTTTCCTCCTCCTCTGTCTAGGTCTTCATGACCCCTAAGTCTTAAGTATAATCTCCAAGCAGGAAAATACCTTCCCAGGCAGTTGTCCAGATGCCTAGAAGCTTCTGTAGCTTTAGTTTCTAACCTGGAGTAATGCCTCCTCCCTTCCTCCCAATCTTTGTAGTCCCAGAGAGAGTGGAGCTGGGAGTGGTCAGTCACCTGAATCCTGAAGGGATGTCTGCCAAGGCTTTACCTGAAGTCCTGCTCTTCTGTTCCTGTTTGGGATTTACAGATTGCATCACTCTCCTTTGGCAGGCTGTATTTTTGTCACTCATAGACTAGACCCAGGACTTCAGTACCCAGTACCCTATGTATCAACCACACAAATCCAGCAGGTCTGGCTGGGTTCAGCACCTGTGGGTTTTCCCTTAAGGACTTTACCTGTAATGGAATATAGTGACCCAACAACCTTCATAAAATGATGTAGTATTTAATAATACTTTAGAGATGCATTTAGGGAAAAGATGTTAAGCTAAGCATTTGTGTGCAGGCCTGTCTTTCCTGAAGCCCTTCCTTGTTTTCTGTGACCAGGGGCTATCTTAGCTTCTTCAGACACCTTGATGGGCCCTATAGCTCAGTGTGAAAACAATTGCCTGACCTTTGAACATAGTCTTACAGTACCCAGGATCGGCCCTGCATGGTGAGCAGTTTTGTAACAGCTGGAGCCTGCAGTTAAAATTATCACAGTTCACAGTTCTGGCATAGCTTCTTTGCCACGGTGGAGGTTGCTTATTTTGAGCAGTTTTGTTATTTTTGCTTGCTTTTTCTTTAAGTTACTATATGAGCATGTTTAATAATGAGCAGCCAGACAACGTAGAGCTTTCTTCAGGTATTGCTAAGTATGCCCGTAAGCAAGCCCTTCCTAAGTCATCTATGCACTGGACAGTTTCCCGAGGTTAACTTTTCATTGCCTCAGTTTCCCCTTTATTCTAAAATGTAAGGACAGTAAAACAAGTCTGCTGAGCCATACATAGATGTTGATGGATAGTTAATGTTTATAAAAGGTTCTCATGAAACCTGGTGAAATTTCCTGGGCAAGTGTTTGGTTTTGCTACTTAGGTCTTATATGGCATCTTGTATTTTCAAAGCACTAGACAGCATTGGTTTTCTGTGTAATAACCTGGTGATACCAATAGATATTTATTTCAACAGTGATTAACTGGAGTAATGTGGAGCGCTGAAAGCTCTTATTTCAGCACTGGCTGGCCCAACGTCTTGTTTTCTAACTGCTTTTGTTTACTTAATTTTTTGCCTGTGAAGTGCTATAAGTTCATTTTTTTCCCTTTGCAGAACGAAGACACGGTTCAATGTGTAAACCTTCCCCATCTCCAGCTTCTCCACCCTCCAATCCCAGGACATCACTAGTACAGATGAAACCGAAATCCTGTATCAGTGGCCATAACCCTGTCAGCAGTAACTCAAAGCCATTCAAAACGCCCAAAGACAATCTACTTACCTCCAGTAGCAAACAGCACACTGTCTGTCCTTCAAAAGTATCACGGGATAAACCCTGGTAAGTACCATTGCTGTGGATAGCTGAACTGTTTGGTTGCGAAGCAGACTTCTGAATATTTATCTCATACAAACACACATTCTCTTCTGCATATAAAAATTAAACTCTTGCAATTCCTCTGGGAGGAAATGGGAAATAAAGACTATTAAAAGCAAAGCAAAAAATAAAACAGTAGGATGAAAAAGGAAGACCGACAGCTCACCTATATGACGTACCACAAAAGGTATGCTTCTTTGAAATGCATGGAGCAAGTGAGATGTCTTTTGAACTCAGTAGCTTAGTTCCACCTAACACCACAAAAGCAGCCTTTAAAATTAATATTGCTAAATATTGACCTAACCAAAATCAATGAGAGCTTGTTTACCTACTTCCCCACCATTTATCTTGGGCACCAGCTGCCGTTACACCTTATTGTTTTGGTGATGACTGCATGTTTGAATACGCAGAGAGAATGTAGTACAAGGAAAGGTTAAGAGAACTAGGCATGCTTAGCTTGCAGGAAAGGCAAGTAGGGGGATATAATAGCAGTCTTCAAATATCTGAAGGGCTGCCATTAAGAAGAGAGACTACAACTTTTGTCCCTTGCTCCAGAGTGCAGAACCTTCAGTGGCTTCAAATTGCAGCAAAGTAGATTTATTTTGGGTATCAGGAAACAGGTCCTTGCTGGTAGAACAGTGGCATAGTCTGCCCAGGTAATTTCCTTGTGCAATCTCCTTCATTGGAGGTTTTCAGGAAGAGATTGGATAAACATTGGATAGAGGTTACTTAGGAATAAAATTCCTGCAATTTGAGCAAAGGGTCCTCCAGATGACCCTTGAGGTCCCCTCCAATCATGTGAGTTTTATAATCTGTAAAAGTCGCTGTTCTCTAGGTCTTACAGTGCACGTGTATGTTTAGGCTATGCAGTTGCTGAGAGAGTACTCTTATGTCTTCAAAGCACAGTTGTATAAATGTAAGCAAAAGTAAACTATCTTTGTATCTTAACAAATGAATTAGTCTTCAGTTACACAGAGAAGGGAAGCTGTTTTGATTATGGTGCTAATTTGTTACTTGCAAGATCTCAGTTCAGTTCTTGGCTCATACACAGGCTACTTGTGTGACATAATGTCTCTGTTCTTAGTTTTCCAGCTATAGAATTAAGTTAATAGCACTACTTTTCTTATTTGTCTTGTCTCTCTATTGTATGCATTCTTTGGGGCAGGGACCTCTCTTAACAATATTTATGTCTTGTATCTAGTATAGTAGGGTCCTGATCCATGTTAGGGTGCCTAGGCACTATGGTCATACAATTAATAAATAAGCAAATAAGTAAAATCTAGAATGCCAAGTTCTCTTAAAGAACAGGCCACATTTTTCTCTGATACAGTATGAACTACAAACAGAGTTTAGCTTATTGTAATTGTGATAACAGAGCTGGTCCAGTTATGACTTTTTACAAACAATCAAATCCTCCAGTTCTACATGACTGAATGCCTCAAACAACTATGGTAAAAACTGACAGAAGATACATCTCCTGACCTTTAAAACTGGTAATAAAAAGATCTGAAGTAGATTTTACCCAGTTATAATGTAGCTCCTCTCACATACTGTGCAGTACTGCTACTGACCGCAGGTCCATTTTTTTTAACTAAGACTTTTTTTGTTTAACCTTGCTCATGAAAGTGAAAAAAAAACCCGTATAGGATTTCAAAACATCAACCATGCTGAGCTTTCCAATCCCAGGAACCTTCACAGCAGTTTTTCATCACACTGACACCCATGTGGTGCAAGTCCTTCTGCTCAGTGTCATGCACATCCTTCGCTGTGCCAGCAGATAGCATTCCTTAAGTCAGCAAACGCCCAGAGTTCAACAATGTGTCAGTGCAAACTGGCTCTGAATGGCTTTATTCAGAGACTTGTAAAACAAAATAACCATTTCTACCAAGAAACAAATTAGGAAAAGTTTCTTAGTCCTAATAAAGAAGGTAAGTTATTTTGTGCAGTGAGCTAGTACAGCCATTATTAACTTAGTGGTTCTGTCCACAAAGCATTTGATGTGTTTACAAGTAATCCTCACAACTACTTGCAAAGGGTGGTAAAGAAGTCTTGTTGGATTCCCATTTTACAGATGGAAAACTGAGGCACATTTTGGTCAAAGGGCCTGTTCATGAGTTTATTTTTCACAATCTGATACCTGGAACTCTTGAGCCATACTGCTTATTCCCAAAAAGAGACGGGAAGATCTTTGCTCTTCTGTGGGCGTCAGCCAGTTTCACGAGCCTTAGAAGAGGAAGGATAGTATTCATGGCTTTGTTAGGTTTTCTCTTTGGAACCGTGCAGAAGAAAGTCTGCTTATAGCGTGTTGTAAGTTACTGAACATTCAGTGACTTGGGTGTTTTTGATTCATTTTATATTTTTTAAAGCCCAGAAGGTGCCCCACTGATCACAAAATCATAGAAAGGCTGGAAGGGACCTCAAAAGATCACGGCCACCCTCCCCTGCTCTGGGCAGTAATACTGCTGAGATCAAATGATCCCAGCAAGATGTCTATCCAGTCTCCTCTTGAAGATTTCCAAGGTTGGGGACTGCACCATCTCTTTGGGAAGTCTATTCCAGATTCTGGTCACCCTTACTGTAAAGAAGTTCTTTCTTGCATCCAACCTGAAAACATCCTGTAACACAGGGGTTTTCAACCTTTTTTAAGGAGTGAATCCCTTTTAGTGGGTACCCCTCCTGGACTGTATCCCCTGGATAAGTGGGCGAGGGTCCACCAGTGATGGGGTGGGGGAGGTACTTGGGTGGCAGTAGCGTGCGACGGCGGCAGGAGAAGCTGGGGTACTTGAGAAGTACCCCCCTGCCGCTGCCATGTGGTAGCACACTTCCCAAGTACCCCTGCTTCTCTGCGCCACTGAGTACCCCTGGGGCCTTCCCAAGTACCCCTGGTTGATGACCCCTACTCTAACAGTTTATGGCCATTGCTCCTTGTCCTCCCTTGGGGCATCCTAGTTGAACAGTTTTCTCTCAGCTCCCAATATTAACACCTTATATACTTACAGATGGCCACCAAGTCCCCCTTCAGTCTTCTCTTCCCCAGGCTGAAGAGTCCCAGATCCTGTAGTCTTTCATTAAAATGCGGTGCCCAGAACTGGACACAGTACTCTAGCTGGGGTCTCACCAGTGCCAAGTAGAGGGGAAGTATCACTTCCTTAGCCCTGCTTGTGATGCATTTGCTAATGCATCCTAGTATGCTATTAGCTCTGTTGACTACAGTATTGCACTGGCAGTTCATATTCATCATGTGATCAACCATAACCCTGAGGTCTCTTTTAGCCATTGTGTTGGCCAGGACATCTCCTCCTAACCTATATTCATGTCACTGGTTATATCTGTCCAGATGAAATACTGTGCATTTATCTTTATTGAACTGCATCTGTTTCTGCTTCTGCCCACCTTTCCAGCTTGTCCAGGTCTGCATGGATCCTCATCCTATCCCCTAGCTTGACTGCTTTTCCCCATGACCTAGTATTGTCTGCAAACTTGGACAGTGTGCTTTCCACATCCTCACCTAAATTGTTGATAAAGATGTTGAACAGCATGGGGACAAGAACTAAACCCTAGAGGACACCACGGGTCACCTCCTGCCAAGACGATACAGTCTCATCCAATAACACTCTCTGGGTTTGACCCCTAAGCCAGTTCCCAACCCACCTGACTGTGGATTCTGCCAGCCCACAATCCCCCGGTTTTTTTATAAGTGTGTCATGGGAGACCATATCAAAGGCTTTTTTAAAATCCAAGTACATGGCATCAACCGTGTCTCCCATATCTAAGCAGTTTGTTACTTGATAATAGAGGCTAGGGACAAAAGTTACACATAAACCTGTTTAAGTGATCAGAAACTGGTTTAAACCTGTAATAGAACAGAAGCTATGGGCACATAAACCAGTTTCAAAAGGCTGAAACTGGTTTAAGATAAACCTGGTTGAATGTAGTTCAGACTTAACTGATTTGGGTCAAACCAGTTTATGAAATTTCTGTCCCAGACCCCTTCCTGGTTCAAGTTAAATCAGAGTCCCCCCAGATCCCAGCATGCTTTATAGCCCTGGGCTGGGCTGGGCTGTGTTTTGTTATCTGCTCCATAAAGCAGGGCTGACCCTGCCCCTCTGCTCCCTAGTTGGAGCAGTGAGGGGTGGCTGACAAAGGAGGGGTGCAACCCAGCTGGGATGCATCCCAGTGTATGGCAGGGGGTACTGCCCTCTCGAGGTAAATCCCGGCTGGGGCCAGGGAGTGGGGTTAAACACCACTTCCCCGATGCAGACTTATTGTTGCCTGCAACTGTGGACTACAAACCCCAGAGGCACCTGGAAGCAGGAAGAGAAAGTAATGAGCAACCCTGCAAAGTCCTGCTGCTGTAATGCTGGACTGCAAATCCCAGAAACCTCAGGGGGGCAGCAGGAAAAGGAAGTGAACACTCAGCCAGAGGTCTGTGTTCTAGGGCCCCCTGGCCTCTGGCCTGAGCCACTGTAGGCATGTAGCTGCATTTCCTGAATCAAAGATAAATATCTGTTCACTTCTGTTTCAGTTTAATCTCTGCAGTTTAGACTAACCTGCAAAGACTGGATTGATTCAGCCTTGGGCTTTTTGACTGTCTGTATTTAGCCAGAAGGAGATGAGGTTTTTCAGACATGACCTGACCTTTTAGTCTGACCTCCTGCATAACATCAGCCAGAGAATGTCTCCCCGTAATCCCTGGGTAGGGTCTATAAGTTTTAACGAACATATCCTTTAGAAAGAAATAACTTCACATTAAAATATAAGCCTGATTTCTAGTCTGAATTTGTCTAGCTACAGCTTCCAAATATGGTATGCCTTTGTCTCCTAGATTAAAGCTGTCTGTCAGAAAGATGATCGCTGATTTAACAGCCATAGGATCATAGGGAAGGAGGACTGGAAGGCACCTCACAAGGTTATGTAGTCCAGCTCTCTGCTCAAGGCAGGATCCCCCTGACTAGAGCATCCCAACAAAGTGTCTATTTAACCTGTTCTTAAAAACTTCCAAAGATGGAGATTCTGCAGTTTCTCTAGGTAACCTGTTCCGATGCTTGGCCACAGAAATTTCCTTCTAATCTCCAAGGTATATTTTCCCTGCTGAAGCTTGCAGCCTTTGCTCCTGGTCTTGTCCCCTACAGCTGCAGAGAAAAGCTCATCTCCATCCTATCTGTAATCATCCTTCAGGTATTTGAAGATTATTATCAATCCCATTCCCCACCCCCTCCAGTCCTATCTTCTCCCTCCGAGGCCCCTAATCATTTTTGTTCCCCTGTGCCAAACTCTTCCCAAACTGTCCACATCTTTCTTGAAGTGTGGGGCTCAGAACTGGACACATTACTCTAGGTGGGGCCTTGCCAGTGCTGAATAGAGTAAAAAAAATCATTTCCCCTGATTTGCAAGTGACATTCATCTTAATACAACCCAGAATGCCTTTTGCAACAAGAGCGCACTGTGGGCTCATATTCAACTTATGGTCCACCTAACCCTCAGGTCCTTCTGTGCAGTACTGCAACTAAGCCAGTCATTCTCCAGGATTTTGCATGTGTCCTTGTTGTATCTCATCTGGTTAATTGTCATCTATCCAGATTATTCTGAATCCTAGCCCTGCCTTCCAGGTTTTCTGCAGCTCCACTCTACTTGGTGTCATAAACAAATTTGCTAAGAGTGCACTCAAGTCCCATCATCCAAATCATGAATGAAGATATTAAAAAATGTCGGACCTGGAGAGCAGCTTTGATACCTCCTCCCAACTAGACATTGAGCCACTGATGACTAGTCATTGAGTATGATGATCCAACCAGTTATGTATCCACCCTACAGTACTTTTGTCATCTCTTAAAAAAACTCAAACATTAACTTTATTCAAGAGTAAATTAAGTCTCTTACTATGAGGCATGAAACTATTTTTTAAGAATGTGTCATATTTGGTCAGACCATGGGTCCATCTAGCCTAGTATCCTGACTCTCTGTGACAGAGAGTGAATGCTAAAGAAAACAGTATTTAAGTAGGGCCTATCCAGAACAATCCATTCCTTTACCCTCTCCCCATTCAACTTCTAGCATTCAGAGACCTAAGAGGAAGTCCTAATTTTGAGGTTGGACCCCTTACTGTCAAGCTTGACACCTGCTGATTAACCTGTCCTCCATGTATTTGTGTAATACCCTCTTGGACCTGGTTCAGTTATCAGCCTCCACAACATCCTGTGACAATGAATTAATTTTACATTGTTTGAAAAACACCTTTATTGTTTGTTTTTTTAATACCTGCTGGATAATTATTTTATTGTATGTTTTCTAGTTCTAGTTTTTTGGAGCCCTTTCTGTTTTGTGACATCCATTTTTAAAATATGGAGCCTGGAAGTCGACCTTATAGTTGGTCTGTGCTATGACCTGGCCCAGTAGATTGCGTTACTGTCATCAGTGTGTTACTGGTGTACGTAATCACTGGCCAAAGGGCTTCCAAAATGCTTTGATTTTTTGGTAAAATCTAATCACTGTTTCTAGCATTCGGTCTACAGAGCATACTCCCAGGCTCTTGCATGAATCCCTTCTTTGGGACCTGAGGCATTACAATCTAGTTACCATAGTCCAGTGATTCTTAACCTTTTTAGACTCAAGGCACCTCTTGGAAAATGTCAGCTTGTAGTTTTCACTCGATTTTTGACTACAGAAAAATAATAGAGCAATTCTGTTACAAAGAACTGAGAAAGACCACAACCAGTCAGAATGTTTCTAAACCTATGGATTCCTATTTGAAATTTCTGGGTTTATCTTGTGAATCACGTTTGCATGCCTAGCAGTGGCTAGGGGTCAGCAACCTACAGTGCATAGGCCAGATCATTGGAGTGGGGGACAGGATGCTTCAGCAGCATTTGACAGCAGGGGCTTCTCTGGAGCTGTGACAGAGAGAATGGCTACAGCAGCCAGCTCCTGCCTCTGACCCAGGGTAGGTCATTACAGCTCCTAGCCTGAAAAAGTTGTGAACTACTGATTCAGCCCTAACCCTTTCTGGGACTTTGTGGCAAGAATGCAAGGAATACAGGCAAAGACATTCCTTAATTACAAAGATATAACTCTTCAAGCACTCAAAAACTACACATCTTTGAAAACAACACAGGTTTGGATGCACCATTGCCTGGTCTGATCTCACCCCTACAGCAAAGCCAAAGTCCATTGGTGCTTTGGGCTCAGCAGTGTCCACCCATTCTGTCTTAGACGTGGTGCTGGTTTCCCCTTTCCTCCCTCCTGCACAGAGTAAAACTCTGCTATTAAGTAGGTCTCTTCTCCGGTCATTTCATCAAGTGACAAGCTCCAGCTCCCCCCCTTGTAACATATGCCCCATCTGTGAAGTCTGAGATTTGTTCTGGGGAGGGAAAGGAATCATCAGTAGAGCCAGTATTTGAAAAATAGTCAGAGTTGGCAGGCTTTAATTGCTATCTTGATGACTCCCCTGTGTTACTTGATCAATAAACTGTGAAGCACCTGTTCTGGAAAAGGCAGGTGTCTGGAATACACTATGTTAGCATCTCCTCAGGCAAGTTTATTCATCCGTTCAACACAATGCTAAAATGGAGTTCACAATTAGATAGACATTTCCCTCACTGCTACAGTCACATTAACATTGTATACAGAGGTAATACCACACCACTACTTCTATTTTTTGTAATCTCCTGCTTATACATCCAATGGTGAGGTTAGTGATTAGTCAGAATCACCCCTGAAGCTCATGTTCAGATTTTTATCCACAATCTCCCCAGCCTTTTCAGAGCCATTGTGTTCAGTGATTGTCTCCTGTTCTGAAAGTGTGACCTGTATTCTTTGTTTCTGTATGCTGGGTTTGACTGCTTTAAGACACATGTTCAGATGACATCAGTTTTCCATGCAACGCTCATAGTTTCATAGCTAGTAGGGTCGGAAGGGACCTGAGCAGATCATAGAGTCCAACCCCCTGCCATGGCAGGAAAGAGCACTGGGGTCAAATGACCCCAGCAAGGTGTTCATCTAACCTCCTCTTAAACACCCCCAGGGTAGGATCCAGCACCACTTCTGTTGGAAGTTGGTTCCAGATCCTAGCCACCCGGACCGTGAAGTAGCGCCTCCTGATATCTAGCCTAAATCTACCCTCTGCCAGCTTGTGACCATTATTCCTGGTCACTCCTGGTAGTGC
>NW_017728931.1:121692036-121717952 GCF_001723895.1 Crocodylus porosus
TGTCACAGAAGGCCACCAGGTTGGTCTGACAGGACCTGCCTCTAATGAACCCATGTTGGTTGCCCCTAAGCATAATCTCCCCTGCTGGCCTCTCATGGACAAGTGCCAGGATAATTCTCTCAAAAAGCTTACCCAGGATTGCTCGTCATTCTGCAAAATGCAGTTTTTCCAGCATTTGTCATTCATCAGTTTTTTTCATCATCACAGTCTTTACCAGCAGTGATTTTCAGGGATCCGGGTTATCCATTCACCAAGGAAAAACGTGGTAAAACCCGGATTTTCTCCTTTGAACAAGAAAGATGTGGGAAGTGGGTTTCCCCTTGCAGGCTGGAAAAGTTGGGGGGTAAGGGGCACCGGCAGGACCCAGAGGGAAGTGGGTAGGGAGTGAGGAGCACTGGCAGGACCCGGGGGGCTGTGGGTAGAGAGTGAGGGGCAATGGCATGGGCAGGGTACTGGCATATCCAGGTTTCTCAGTGCTACAAAGCAGTGCAGGGGCAGCCACAGCTAGACCCATGACCTGGTGACTGAAGGGGGCAGGGGGAGCTCTGATTTTCCATGATCAAAAACCCAAAATCAAACAGCAAGATTTATAGGTATTTAGAATGTATTTTATTATAGTGATTGAGCACTGGTAGGCTTCCAAGTTGCTTTATAATTGTAAATATATCGATAAAACGTGTTTAACTGATATCTCTCTCATGCATGTGTGTATAGATAGATAGATAGATATAGTGGCATTTCATTTTAATCTCAGAAGAACATGGGTTTTTGGGTTTTAATCAGAGAATCTGCTATTTTTATAATTGGAGAAACCCAGGATCCCTGATTTTTATATGTTTCTTCGTATTATTGAAAAGATATTGAACAGTATTTGCTTATAAATGGATAGAAAACCCTATGATAGGATAGTTTTCCAGTTACAGTTATTTTTTCAGTTCCATCAGTTAGACATTTTTATTCCATGTAATGAGCTGCGTAGATTTTTGTAAAGTGATGATTGTTTAATCAGAATTTCTTAGGGAATAGATACTCTGCAGACCATCTAAAATTCTGTGTCAGACAGTTACCTTTGAAATTATAAATCTGACTAAAACCAATATTGATTTTCGTGTGACAGGGTCTCTCTTTTCCATAAACTTGATTGGGTTAATTACACTGTTATCTTTTAAGTCCTTATTCCAGGACTGGCCAGCAGATATTCTGTGGGCTGCATTCAGCCTGTGACGGTTTACAGTGCGGCCTCTGGTGACCCACCCAGCTACCACCTCCCCATTGCTCCAGCTGCATCAGCTGCTGGGGTCTCCAGCTTTTACTTTCTGTTCCAGCCCCAGGGAATAGGATGGAGTGTTGTAGCCCAGCCCATGGTGCTGCAGAGGAGCCTGCGTTTAGGGAGGTGACAGTAAGGCAGTGCATTTATGCATGGTGCAGCAGGGTGTGCAAGGAGCCAGCCTGTAACCCCCATTGGTGCAGCCCTCCAGCCACTAGATGTTAGCCTTATTCATTGGGACTGAATCTGTGTCATGCTAACAGTTTAGTGTTACATGGGTCATCCCATTTACCCTCCTAAATGTTGGCACATTTGATTTCTCTCACAACCTTGCAGCTTTTCCTTTATTCCAATATCTGTTAAAATCAGTTTCAGTGATTCATACAACTCGTTGGTCAATTCTTTTAAAACTCTTAAGTGGAAATTATCAGGCCCAACAGATTTTAAAATGCTTACCATAAGTAGTTACTGTTTAATATTTTCCTTTGTTACTGTTGGAATAAAAAGTATTTTGTTACTATTGTTTTGTTATGTGAGATCAAGAAACCCCATCAACACTGGAGCTCAATTTTGTTGTACAAACATAAAATACTTATCAGAAAATCTCTCCAAAGCCTACCATCTAGATGGAGGCAGTAATAGGAAGACTTGTTTGTAGTTTTTGTAGTTTTTATATGTTGGCTTCTTAGTTTTGTTTAATCAAATAAACAAGAGATACTGTATTAATGAATCACTAACCAGGCACCTTCTAGCCACTCTTATTAATAAGCATTTTACTGTTGGGAACATGATAGAGCTGTGTCTTAAGAAGGAATTTGAGAGAGAACAGATAAGTGGCTCTTTTCTCCATCTGCTTCAACTACATTTTCAAAAGGCATCTTCGAAAAATACATATTCTAAGAGGAAAAATTACCTGCCTGCTGCTCAAAAATGTTTTCATCAAGTGTGTCCTAGGTGCTTTCTTCTGCAAAATGGCTGAAACATTAATGATAGGGATTAAAGCTTAGTGCCCAGGGTTCTACTCTGACATATAGAAACTTTATCTGGAATCTTTATCATATGTTCCCAGGGTTGACATGGGGCATAAGTTAGGTGGTGGTCACCTTATCTAACTTAAAGCACAGTGATGTGGCTCATCAGAACTGTTTACAAAAGGATGAGAGAAAAACTATAGCCTCTGTTTTCCTTCAAGTGATTGCTCATATACTCATTTCACTATGAATGCTATGTGCTTCATCATGCACATGGGCTTAAAGACTTTGACTACCAGTAGCTACAGGGCACATGTGCCCTAGTTATTCCCTGTTACCTCTAAAGAGATTAATGTCCAAGTGTGTTTGAATGTTTTGTGTGAAAATAAATGGAGCTTCATGTTAAGAAGATCAGAGTGAAAAATCAGGAAATATATGCCAGGGAGTAAGGTAGAACATAAGAGGGCAGGTAAGGGACTTTTTGTAGACAGTCAGGAAGGAGGGGGAGTTTGGTAGAGGGCAAAAGGATTTCTGCTCCCCTGCCCTCACTAGGCAGCAGCACAGTAAGGCTGGGGGTAAATAAAACCAGGATTACAAAACAGGTTTTTGGAAACCCTGCTGGGAGAACGAGACTGTGCCTCAAAGGCTGGAGTTCGGGGTGTTCTGGGACAATTAGTCACATTGCTTGCTAGGGAGAGGCTAGAGCAGAAAGCAGGCCTTGCACAGGGTGGTGTCTGATGTGCACATGTTCAGCCAGCTCGTTTCCCAGGCAGCTGTCCAGTAGCTCTTTCACAAGTGGTGTCTGACAGGGTTACAAAAACCGAGACAAAGCAGCATTTTTTTTTTTGGTAAAAGTAACAGGAACACCCAATTAGGCCTAGTTTTTCAGCACTCAGTATAGCACAAAAACAGTGGATTGTCCTGTCTTCTCAACCCTAAACCAGGTACTAAGACTCTCTGTAAAGGAAGAGAAATCTTATCCAGAAGGAAAGAGCAAAGACTGGATAGGACTGGCAAAGATGATAACTACTTTTTATCATTTATAGCCAGTCTCATGTAGCCTAAATCTAGGCTATGAACCAGCAAGAGAACCTTTCTGAATTACAGCCCAGAACTAACTCACTTTGGGCTATATGAAGAAAGCAGCATGTGGTTTGTGAATGTCAGAATACTTCTGTTCTTTAAAGTAAGGTAGCTGCTTACACTAGAAAGGGAGGATAAATATATCAGACATATTTCAAGAAAAATGTATGTCTAACAGAAAAACACAAAAGGAATTTACAGAAGATATTGTCTCTTGTTGACAAAGCAGCTTCTATTATGAAGAACCCATGTTTTCTGTATCAGAGCTGAAGAAGGATTATCCCTTCCACCAGAGCCTCTCTCCATGATGGAAAGAAGCAAGGCGATAACTAAACCCATTAAAGTATACACAGCAAGAAAACGCTGTGCACCCGCAGGTCTCAAAAGAATTTGTTCCAAGTGACTAAAAACAGCGTTGTAAAAACAGCAAGAAATAGAATAGCATCCACCAACTTTCTCAGTGTTTTCAGTTTGAACAAAGGAAACCAGATTGACATGCCCAGGGAGGTATGGAGAGCCCTGTTTAATTTGGAGAAGGGAATGGTTGGAGTGTAGTTTAATGCACATAAGAACTACTTTCTGGGGAATTACTAAAACAGAGAGTAAAACAGTAATCTGCTAAACCAAGAAGTTAAGTAATGCTGATCACTTAATTTTTAATTATTTTCTTAGGAATATTTAGTAGTAAATAATGAGACTCAATTTTTTAAAAAATCAAATAAATATACCAAGATATGTGAAAATACTATTTTCTATGGTTATTTTTCAAAGCTGTATGCACCATAAGACCCTTTTACAAACTTCAGTTTGTGGCTGGTCAGGAGGGCATAGTGGGAGAGTTGTCAAAGACGATAATCAAATGCTAAATAGACTTTTTAAGGTCTGTGATCTTGCAGTTGGACAAAGAATCAAATAAACCCTGTTATTGCCACATTCCACCTCAAAACATACGTATATGCAGGCTCATTCCTCTCCCCTTGACACTAACTGCAGCTACGAGACTGAGCTGTTGTCTTCCTGTCTTTCCTTGGCTCCTGTTGGGTGCTCACCTTTCCTGCTTGCTGCTGGAACCATATCAACTGTAAATTCTCCTGACTCCTGTTTTATAATCCAGCTCTGACTTAATTGAATGGTGTGCTGGTACCTACTTTCTATCCTGCTTTGCTCATGGTTGACTTGCACCAGTACGCTCTTGTAGCACCTCTAAAGGATACTTCTCTTCTTGCAGTGCAAGCATGTGGTAATGTGGAGCAAAGAAAGGTAATGCTGATGCAATGAAAGAACAGGAAAAGTAGCTTTCCCACTCCTCCAATTCAGGAGACATTCCAGTACCCAGTAAAGGGAGCTGAATATGAAGAAAATGTGTTGGAAATTGGAGTCTGTCAAAATGTAGGGAGCTGGCAACCTTGCTTTAAATAGGAGAAATGAGAAGAGATCAGAAAGATGCCCAGAGTTGAAAAAACCGCATCTGTGGTATAAACATAATGCTGAATAATTAGAATTTATAATGTTACTTTCAAAAGATTCCCAAATCACGGAACAGGAAATGGAAGACTTGCTACTTTGTCATCTATAAATAGCTTGATCCCCACTTTAGAGATTGGAAACTGAAACTAAGCAAAATTCAGTAATAATGTAACACAGCAGATCAGAAACAGAGTTGGGAATAAAATGCATAGATCCCTCTGCTAGCCACTAGACCACCAATTGTCAGCTGTTCTGGCAATTGTATTACATGGATGCTACAGACAAATCAAGAATTGCAGAACCAAATAACAGCAGGATAACATTCAAACATTTTAAGATGCATGTTAGGTGTTTGGGGACTCCTGTTTCATTTTAAAGAGATGCGGTTAAACATTTGAGATGTGATTGAAATTGGAGAATTAATCCAGAAATTGGTGACACAACAGAAATAATATTGTGCATATATAAAGTAAAAATAATTTAATAGGCAAAGCCTAAAGAAAAGTGGACAAAGGTGTGATATGGATATTAGTCTACAAATATCTGAGAAGTATTAAGGTGTACTGGTCAGTTCTGTTACTTGAGAATGACAGGAAACGATGCAGTGGCATAGAAGTAAAAGTCCGATTACGTGTTGGAGGGAGAAATTCTTAACTGTTAAGACAGTTTGTCCAAGTTCTTTTAAAGAGGTACCATCAGCTAGTGTCTAGAAGTAGGTTGGAAATGTGATGAAATAACGTAGAGAGTTTTTTTTCCCCTGTTTCTTGTCTTGGGGTGAATTGAATGAATCCAGCCTCCTTCCCTTGGTAGATTGTTGCACTGCATAACCTTCCTCGTTGTAAAAAATGTATGCTTTGCTTCAGCTCCCAGAGATGGTTTCCTTTTATGCCTTTCTTCCTAAGGGTATGAACAGATACAACAATTAAAATGTTTCAGATACCTTTTAATGTTTCAGAGGGGTGGCTGTCCACAGATACATGCCCTTTGAAATGACCTAGAAGTATCTGAAACACTCCAAAATGGTACCTGTTTACATGAAGTGCTATTTTGAAGCATTTCACTTTTTTTAATTATGGCTGAATGGGTACTTAGGACCCATGGGTCCTCCAGAATCCCACAGTGCTCTTATCTCCTCCCTCTCTCCCTGACAAAGGAACGAGAGCTGGGTGGACCATCTGGCAGTCTGAATGAAAGTTTGCCAGCTGTCCAGCCAGCCACTGAGTCCTGCTTCTCAGACCTCTACCAGTGCCATGTGCTTTGGCCCCCGGCACCTCTACCTCTGTGCTGGAAGGGGAAGGGAGCAGGAGAGGGTCAGGAGATTTGGGCCTGGGATTCATGTGGGAGCTTCTCGCCACTGCCACAGACCCCTGCTGACCTGCACTGGGTCTCCCCATGAGGGTAGCATTCCCCACCCCCCTTCCAGACCCTATGCTCAAACTGTCCCTAACAGCCTAGCTATCCAGGCCCTAGCTCCTTACTCCCCTGCACCTCTCTACTTCCAGGAGGGGACAGAAAAGTGGCTAGTGGGTTGACAGCTGGAACCAGCAGTAGGGCACCCCCAGCTGCCCCCTCCCCTAGACTCCTGCTAGATGCAGCCCTCCCTATCCCCTGCTAGACCTCTGCATCCCCACCTTAGACCCTTGGCAGACTCTTGTGCCCCCACCACTGCCACGAGACTTGGGATTTCAGCTCTCCATCCCCTGGTCCTCCTACCTCTCTGTCCCTTCAGCCTTCTGTAGCATCCCCCAGCAGGAGAGCAAGCAGCTGCATGCAGCAATTATGAATTGTTTCAGCTGGGGTCAGGACAAGAGCTGCACATGTGTTACCCATCTGAAACAATTCCTTTTTTGAAATATTCCAAATGTTTCACTTGAAAACATTTCAGTAGTTATGTCTGTCCACACCCTAAGCTAAAGAGGCCTTTTAGCAATTGGTATTTTCTTCCTGTAAAGATGCCTGCATATTGAAATCAAGTCAGCTTTCTTGTTATTTTTTTTGGAACAGCTAAGCAAGATGAGATATTGAAGCCTCCCACTGTAAGGCTTTTTTTCCTTTTCTTTTTTTAAGCTTTCGAATCATTTTGTAAACTCTTCTTTGAACTCACTCTAAGTTCTCAGCAGGGATCCTGGCTTTCTCTGGTTAAAAATTGCAAATTCGCCAATAAAAATGCAAATTATCTAAGTAAATAACCTAAAATTGTGATTAAAATGAAACATTACTATAAGTATATATATGTATCAGTTGAATGCAGTGTTTTATTGGTGTACTTACAATTTTAAAGCAATTGGAAGCCTACCAGCGCCTCAATCACTATAATAAAATACATTCTAAATATCTATACACTTTGGCATTTGATTTTGGATTTTTTATCATGGAAGATCAGAGCTCTCTCTGCCCCCTTCACTCACCAGAATGCAGGTCCCGGCCCCTCACTCCAAGCCACATCCCCCCCACCCCTGCTGGTACCCCTCACACCCTACCCACAGCCCGTCTGAGCCCTGCCAGAAGGTGCCTCTAGCTGCCAGGGCTACAGGGCCACAGACCTGTGTCTGCAGCCCGCTGCCCGAGCAGACCTGGGTTTGCAGTGCCTGAGCCCCGGTTGCCACCTGTGGAAGGCTGTGGTTGCTGTGGCAGAGCAGGGCTCAGAGCCAGGCAGCCGGGGGGTGCTTCGCCATGGCTGTGTGGGACTTGCAGCGGCAACAGCAAGCTTCCCTGCCCCTGTCTGGCCTGCCGTGCTGCGTCCTGCCCTCTAGGCTGCAGAGGGCCTGGGAGGAGGGCAGCAGGGCAGGGAGCCTAAGTGTGCCCCAAAAAAAAACTGGGGGTATGTGCCCTCCATACCCCCTCCCGCCCAGGACTGTACACAGCAGCAGGGAGCCAGCCCCCCTCTGCCAACCTACAGTTGAGTCACCCTTGGCTCCACCACGCTTCCCACCTGGGTCGTACGGCTGCTCATGGCCCCAGGCCCTAAGCCAGCTGGGCAGCACCCCTAGTCCTAGCCAACTAACTCCCTCCCTCACTATGGGGGCCTCAGTCCCACCACCTTCCCCCACCCTGCAGCTGCCAGACTTACCTGAAGGAGCTGCTCTCCTGGCTGCCTGGCGGCTATGTGCATATACATGGACGTGGCACCCTCTGCCTGACTGACCTCCTCCTGCTTCCCCCCCAGCCCCTTGCAGGCTGGTACTCTGCCAGCCTGCAAGGGGAAACCCAGAGTTTCCTGCATTTTTGGTTTTTAAAAGAGAAAATCCAGGCTTTTCTCCTTAAAATTAGAAAATGCAGGTTTTATCATTTTTTTTCTCATGGCAAGCAGAAAGCCTGGATCCCTGGTTACCAGTATCTTTCTTGAAAGCTGGATGCTATGATTGAACCTGTAGCCCATTATTAGGCCTACTACCATGCAGAAGAAAAATAAATTCCCTACTTCTGCTGACTTTGCGTGCAAAGACAGGATTTTGGTTGTAATATAACACTGTGAACCCATTATATTTGGTCACTATAACCCCTGTGTTCTTCTCAGAATCACTGTTTTCCATGATACAGTCCCCAGGCCCAGTAGGTAGGCATGGTCTGAGAAACATTGTCTATTACGGTGTAACTTTCCATTCAGTTTGAATGGGTACATTATGCAAGGTGATCCAGAAGGACTTGTACAGTAGCCCTGTTCTCAGACCACCAATCTCAGTGGCATCCACAGATTTAATCAACAGTAGTTTCCTGTTTATTTCCCGATCGTTGATGGCAATGCTGAACGTAGTCATATCAATCCTTCAGCATCTCCATGCACTCAGTGAATGATGATTCCCAGCTGACAGCTACTTTTTGTGATCTGTCTGCCAGTTCTTAAACCATTTAATATTTACTTTTTGATATTCTACATATAGTGCTAATTGTTTAATCAGTGTCGTGCAGGGGTAAGCGACATGCTTTTCAGGAACCTGTCACATGAATACAGTTATTTTTATCAGCCAAACTTGTAATGTCATCAAAGAATGAAATCAGATTTGTTTGACAAAACCCATTTTCCTTAGAACTGTGCTGGCTGTCAGCAATGATACTCATACCCTTTAGTCCTTATCCACTGACTCTTTTGCTTTTCTGTCCAGGAGAGCTGTTGGAGGCATCCTGCTTACCTTTTCTGACTAGGAACACAGTATTGGCACTCTTCCAGTTTTGCAGAATTTTCTCAGTATTCCCAAATTTATTTTAAAAACATCTTCAGGAGTACTGACAGCTCTGTAGCTAACTGTCTTTCAACTCCTGGCTGCAGATTATCTGGGCCTGTTTATTTTAAAATGTTTATCCCTAGCAGAAATTGTTTAATGTCTGCCTTAGTTATTAAGGGTCTGGAAAGTATATCATACTCATGTGATATTATATTGTCTTCCTGCTTCTTTGAAAATACAGAAGAGAACTATCTACTAAAAGCTTTCTTTTTTGTACATCATCATTATTAATAATTTTACCCTCTCCATCTAGACAGGGAATTACAAGTTTCTTAAGATTTTAGGATTTATTTTGTTTGTGAATACACTTTAACTTCTTACTGTTCAAATCTCTGCCAGCCACAGGTTTTTCCCTAATTGTCTTTGGCAAGTTTCTACACAGCATGATATCTCATTTAAATCAGTTCCTGTCTTTCCACCTTCTTTTTATTTGTTATATGTTGTAGTTTATTTCTGATTGTTGCTTAGGAAGTTTTCCCCACTGAACAGAGTGGGCTTTTTAACCAAAATTTTCCCTTTGATTGTGTCTTTTTCATCATCAAATAAGCTCATCCTAACATGCAGCTTTCATTGATGTTTTTGTCTAAGTTTTTCCTCCCAGTTAATTTCACTCAGAATTTTCTCAACTTCAGAAAATTAGCTCTCTTGAGGCACCAAGTAGATATGCTGCCAGTTGTAACTGTTCTCTTACTTCCTGTATTGACTATAAATAGGTCAGGATCACTCGTGCTTGCAGCCCAGGATTAAATTCATCCTGATCTGTCAAAATGAGGTCCAAAATTTAGTTTCATCCTGTTAAGCACAGTACTTTTATTTTAGGAAGTTATTGTCTATAATTTATAGAGACATTAATGATTTACTAGCTGCCGCTTGAGATTTCTAGCATGTCTTCTAAATTGAAGTCTCCCGTAACACACCGATTTTTCTTTCCTCACGTTGCAGAAAAGTACTCGGGGAGTAATTCTTCTTCTCTGGTTCAATCTTGTTGTCTGTAAAGCCCTCATCTGCTGCATTGCCACCTTTGGTCTTTGTTAGCACATTGTTTATTCCAGAACCTGTGTTATCCATAACTCTAAATATGTTGTCTTCCATTACTCTTGCATTTACATTTTTTCAATACTGAAATATTGTCTGTTACCAAATAAAATCTTATTATTGCACATCATTATTTTTAATTTAAATATATATTAAATTTGGATGGAAGAGCTCAGCTTTATTTACATAATAAGCAAAACCTCCCTGATTTGGCTTCATATTGGCTATGTTTCCTGCTGTTCAAAATTATTGCATTTCAGTCATTTGAAAAAAAAACATTTTCTCCGCAAGTTTGGTGATGTTATAATTTGTGTCCTGTCTTTTCACTGAAAAAATTCAAGGGAGGGAAAAAATTCATGCAGACTATCAAATTATGTGAGATAGTTGAAGTGAGACTGTAGCAGGAGAAGCAGGTATAAGTACTCTGCTTTATCTTGCACAACTCTGTTGCTAAGGGTAAAGTTGGGATGTAAGTTATACTGCAAAGTTATTTTGTAAAATTATTGAATGCCAAAAGGGTATAAGTTCTACACTGACCTCTGTTTCTGAACAACTTATTTTAATGTTTATCACCAGAGAATTTGTCCGTCTTGGTTATAGCTAGCACACACCAAATCTAGATTTTGCCCTGGCGCACAATTTTTCTTTTTCAGTTGATATGTGTAGCATTTTTCTATATTGGTTTATGTAATTGATCAGTGTTCTAGATAAAAAGTCAATTACATTGATCAAGCTTAAAAATAACTTTCCAACATTGGGAAGTGGAAGAGTGAGTTGAGTCTGGTACAGCCACAGATCTAAGAACTTTAAACATCCCAATTTTCTGAGCTCTGTCCTCAGAAGCCCCAGGAAAGAATGCCTTTGAGCATGCCTTCAAGGTCAGCAGACTTCAACTATTTTGGATCTTGACTCCAAATTGCAGAGCCTCTCAGAGGGAATATCCTGTCAGGATTTCATTTGCTTTCTAACTCAGGGAATCCCAGCCCTAGCACTTCCACCCACTCTGGCAGTGGTACTTGGACATAGGTATTTTTTTTCAAATAGATAAGTCTCAAGTTAACCAGAGCTTTGAGAGTGAAAACAGGTGCCTTGAACACCATTAAAACCACCAAACAGCCACTGCAGATCTAGGAGAACGGCTAACATTGACTCCCGACAGAAATTCCCTTTACCAGACATATTTGGCATATTTCACATCCCATGTGGATTCCATAGTAGGTGCATAATGAACAATGCGACATACAAAAAACTAGAACTCTTGGTTCCAAAATGATGCCTTTTATTAGACCAACTGGAAAATGGCAAGAAAATTATCCTTTTCTGCAAGCTTTCGGGATCAAAGTGCCTTCATCAGGCTCTGGGAAAAGTGTAGATAGTAGAGGATGGTAAACAGTCCCCATAGGTAGGAAATAAACTTGATTTTTGCACAGAGGGAGCTGAAGATGAAAGTCTGTCCTGCTGGGTCCATGAGAGTGTCTAATGAACCATGCTAAACTTTGGAGAAGTAGCACAACTGTAAATATCCTCTGTACTCTTAAAGTGTTTGTAGTGATGATTTCCTTAGCTTTTTGATGTTTCCATGAAAGAGTAGTTTATTAAGTAAAGTTTATTAAGTTTTGGTATGGAGCAATTTGTGTTGCACAAAGCCAATTAATAAATTTTCTTCTGTTTCAACCATGATGTGTATAACAGCTTAAGTCTGTTAAACAATAACTAAACATTTTCGTATTTTTTCAACCCATCAGAAGTGTTTTTGTCTCAAGTGATTGTAGCAGAGACACAATACATAGGTGTTAAGCATAAGCTTAAAAGGCTGAAGAGGTGATCCTTGTACTTCCTGTTGAAGTTCGTGATTTATTCTGCTATACAAACAGCACCCTGCATTCATATTTAAGAACAGTTCTTGAGTTTTGGAGGGAATCTGTCTTTTTCCTCAGTGTAATACCCAGGGAATCGGTTTGGATGTGGTCTAGGTATTTCTTGCTAGAGGGACAGCTCAGAAACTCCTCAGAGAGGATAGGGAAATGTGGAATGTGAAAGATGTTTTCAGTTGTGGCTTTCTGGCAGATCTGAGCTTAAAGCTCTGTCCTGCTATATCCCTAAAACAAAAGTTGATATTTCTGGACTGACTTCCCTGAGGGTCTGGGGCAGCCTGGAGGAGTAAATGTACTATGAAGTGGGAGAATGACAGGAACTTAATGAAAGCTATGTTAAACTGGGGGAAAAAAGGCTCGATTTGCTATGTATTTGTTCATTTGAATGTCAGTCAGTAAAATCAAAACATGTTAGGATTAAAATAAGCTTCTATATTAAACTAAAACATTAGTTCTAATCTTGCTCCTAGTTGAGAATGTCGCATTTGTTAGTTGCATAAACTTTGCTATAAAGTTGAACTAGCACACAGCTTGTTATTGGTGAGCCTATTTAAAAAGAGCAAATTAAGCTAGTAACTGCACTGTGTATGTAATGCTTCATATAAGCTTTAATTAAAACACATTATAGTTTGGCTAAATTCTACAGGAATTACTCTCTATTTAAAGGGGCTATCTTAAGTTTGCAAGATAGAAAATTTATTTTTCTTTTGTTCCCAAAATTCATAAAACCTTTTGGGATACTGCTGTGCAAGTGACTATTTTATGGATATTAATTTATTAATTAATATTAAAATTGTTAGTAAGCTAGCATGCAGTAATGATCAGCACTACCTATATTGATGAGACCAAGGTTTATATAGAGAGACTTAAGTTTTGGTCTAAAGAGGAATTATAAACAGTGGTGAAAAAGCATCTTAAAAAAGGAAAAATATATATATTTCATCCCTATAGTTTGTTCTCAAAATGTTCATGCTTTGGAAAATAGCCATTTATATAAGCAGGTGATCTAACCAAGTATTAAAGATTGTTACAAAGTTTCTAATGTTAGTCTAGTGACTTAATAAAGTTTTGATCACTGACCATAGTGCCTAATAAAACATGGAAGGAAGTTGAGAAACTGTAAATTCAGTGATACAAAAAATACAACTTGAAGACTTTTTCTTTGGTTTTGCAGTGTTCCTGTTCCTGTAGTCAGTCTAGAGAAAATTCCTAACCTAGTGAAGGCAGATGGTGCCAATGTTAAAATGAATTCTACAACCACTACCACCATCACCTCCTCCTCAGCCTCTTCATCCACCATACCTGCTCCAACTTTGGTTAAATGTGGTTTGACATCTAAGTCAGTGCCACCATCACCAGAAAAGATTCTGAACGGCAAAGGAATTATAGCTCCATCAATAGACAAGAAACATCAAAATGGCACTAAAAGCAGTAACAAGCCTTACAAAAGAATCTCAGGTGAGTAATGTTGTAGTGCAACTTTTCAGACAGCCCATCATTCTTTATTAATAATTTTTGTAGCTGGGGAGTGATATCTTGGAACATGCTGTAGGCTGTTTTGCTATAAGATGCTGTTTTGAAATTGCAAATCATTACCCTAAAAGCTCTTACTGTATTTGTAATATCTGTCCTTTACAAATACAAGTTTGTTTTGTGTTAGTATTAATGTGAGTTAAAATGTGAAATATTTAGGGGAAAAACCATTAAAGTAAAAAGACGGTGATTCTCTTAAACTATTGTTAGTTGTATAAATCAGCTTCCTGCCAACTAGTATACGAATAATCAGATTACCAATGCCCATGTTCTCCAGTCTCCAAAACTATTCTTGAAATTTGAAATTTTAATTTATAATAGATTTAGTTAGTTCAACTGAGAAATGTAACTTCTGCCACCCAGCAAAGTTCATGTTGTTAAAGGGGAGCGGGGTTGTTTTGGTCTTTTTAAGAAAACTGTTATTATGGGTCCAGTGAGTTAGTTGCATAAATAAATGTCACTCTAATCTGAAGGGATTTGTCCCTGTCACATCATAACATTAATACACACACCCTCAACCTGGAGGCTGGTTTCTCTGTGTGGAGAAAAGGAGGCAGGGCTTGGGGAGTCTGCAGTAGCTGTGGGCCTGCACATCAATAGCAGTTAAGGTGAGCTAAGGTTACGGTCACTTAATCTGTCCCTGTACAGGTCAACCAAGTATTGTGGAAGCATTTGTAGCCTAAGGACATAGTGTCAGTTAGATGGTGCCTATTCCTCCACAGCCTGTCAGGAACATTTCTTCCCAGTCTTCCTCTTTGTCCCCTCAGAGCTGAATCAGGCCAGTTGCTGGACTGTGGGCAGGGAATTTGCTCCAAAAGTAAAACATGCATTTATGTTCTTAAGGAAGGAAAACAAAATGTCTGAGCTCACGTTTTCTAGCAAAGGTAACTGAATCAAGTTTACTGCATTGGAAGCTCTGTACAGAGTCTGTTCGTCTGTTGGCAGGATTTTAAGACTTGGGCAAGAACTTTCTCGCGTGTTTTGAAAGACTCATTTTTGTAATGGTAATGCTATCCAAGCTGTACCATCCATTTGATAGAAAATTGATTGATTCAATTTTATGGGAGTGTATGAGTTGCACAAGATGACTGCCATTATTTTTAGTTCTTAAGTGTGACTTGTTTGTTTGAGACTGAATACAAGTTTGTTTTGTTTTTCATTTTCTTACATTTGGCAGCCAGCTCTGTGGCACAGCTAACATGGCTTGATTCCAAAACAGTGAGATGCGTTTGCAAAAACTGTGTGTGGCATGGCACAATGCCATTCCTCTGAAGCATCCAATACAGCGACTTCTTTCTTAACTAGTTAAACATGGCTCATAGGAAAATTAAGCAGTTGTCTGTGCTTGAGTTCTACAAAACTGAAAATTTTTAAGAAAAAAATCAAGAATTTGGCTTGTTTCAGCCTAACATTTTGTTTCCAGGGGTTTGATTTACTATCCCAATGAATAAATGCAATGCATTACAATTCATAACATTTGAAATAAGCTTAAAATAATGGGGCGGGGGAAGATTTACAAAAAACATTCACATTTTGAATGGCTTAATTTAGAGAACCAATTTACCGCTCTTCCTGGGGCACGTAGAGTTGGTAAACTACGTCTTTGAGCTGCCAGGCTTTCCCCCACATCACCCTGTACCAAAGGACTGGAGGTTGTGTAGACACTGATTCAATACTTGATATTTACTGCATTAGGCCCTTGGCAGACATAATTTCTGTCAACAGGTAATGTTGCTTGATGGAAACTTGCAGTGTGACTTGCTTCATGTTCACAGGGGAAGCTATCCACAAGGAGGAAGTACCCTTGGAACTAGCTCTAACAACACTTGCCAGCAAGGAGAAGCTGTCTCTCCCCCCAGTCTTGTATGGAGCAGGCTCCTACAACGGGTAGAGGTGGTGGGGATAGGAACAGCAGGACTGGAACTCCCCCGGGACACCTTATAAGATGCTTTTATATGTGTGTTTTTCCTCTCTCCACAACTTTTGCCTGTAGTTTTCTGAAGAAATCATTGAATCATAGAAAATTAGTGTTGGAAGGGATCTCAGGAGGTCACCTAGTTCAACCCCGTACTCGAGTCAGGACCATCCCCAACTAGATCATCCCAGGCAAGGTTTTTTCTAGCCAAGTCTTAAAAACCTCCAAGGGTGGAGATTCCACCACCTGTCTGGGTAACCTGTTCCAGTGTTTTACTGTCCTCCTAGTGAGAAAATTCTTCTTAATATATAACCTAAACTTCCCTTGCTGCAACTTGAGATGGTTGCTCCTTGTTCTGTCATCTGCCACCACTGAGAACAGTCCAGCTCCATCCTCTTTCGAACCGCCCCCCTTCAGGTAATTGAAGGCTGCTATTAAGCCCCCTCTCCATCTCTTCTTCTCTAGACTAAATAAGCCGAGTTCCCTCAGTCTTTCCTCAGAAGTCATGTTGCCCAGCCCCCTTTCCGTTTTTGTTACCCTCCTCTGGACCCTCTCCAATTTGTCCCTTTCTGGAGTGCAGGGTACAAAACTGAACACAGTGCTCCAGATGTGGCCTCACCAGTGCTGAAAAAAGGGGAATAATCACTTCCCTTGACCTGCTGGCAACACTCCTACCTATGCAGCCCAGTATGCCGTCAGCCTTCTTGACAACAAGGGCACACTGCTAGTTCATATTCAGCTAATTGTCCACTGTAACCCCCAGGTCCTTTTCTGCAGAGCTGCTGCCCAGCCAGTCAGCCCCCAGCCTGTACTGGTGCATGGGATTGCTCCATCCTAAGTGCAGGACTTTGCACTTGTCCTCATTGAGCCTCATGAGATTTCTATTGGCCCAATCCTCTGATTTGTTTAGGTCACTCTGAATCCTAGCCCTGGCCTTCAGCATATCTACTACTCCCCCAACTTAGTGACATCTGCAGAGTTGCTGAGTGTGCACTGTATACCATCTTCCAGGTAGCTGATGAAAACATTGAACAAAACTGGCCCCAGAACTGACCCCTGGGGCACTCCACTTGATACTGGTTCCCATCTAGACATTGAGCCATTGGTTACTATTCTCTAAGCCCAAGTCTCCAGCAAGTTTTCTATCCACCTTACAGTCCATTCATCCAGCTCATACTTCCTTAACTTGCCTGCAAGAATGTTATGGGAAATCGTATCAAAAGCCTTGTTAAAATCAAGGTACACCACATCCACCAGTCTCCTCGCATCCCCAGAGCCAGTCACCTTGTCATAGAAGGCAGTCAAGTTGGTCAGGCATGACTTTCCCGTGGAAAGGGAATTTCCAAGGCCTGAGGTGAGGCTGATTGGTCTGTAGTTCCCTGGATCCTCCTTTTTCCCTTTCTTAAATATGGGCACCACTTTTGCCCTTTTCCAGTCATCCGGGACCTCTCCTGATCGCCATGAGTTTTCAAAGATGATGGCCAATGGCTCTACAATCACATCAGCCAACTCCCTCAGCAGGTGCATCCCACCCAGCCCCATGGACTTGTATATGTTCAACTTTTCTAAATAGTCCCTAACCTGTTCTTTTGCCACTGTTGGCTGCCCACCTCCTTCCCAAAGTATGCTGCTGGTGCAGTAGTCTAAAAGCTGACCTTACCTGTGAAGACTGAGGCGAAGAAGGCATTGAGCACTTCAGCCATTTCTGCATCCTCTGTCACAAGGTTGCCTCCCCCATTCAGTCAGGAACCCACACTTACCCTGATCCTCCTCTTGCTACCGACATACTTGTAGAAACCCTTCTTGTTACTCTTCACATCCCTTGCTAGCTGCAATTCCAATTGATCTTTGGCCTTCCTGACCTCACCCCTGCATGCCCAAGCAGTGCTCTTATATTCTACACTAATTATTTGTCCAAGTTTCCATTTCTTATATACTTTTTATGATTTAGTTTACTGAAGAGATCCTTGCTAAGCCAAGCTGGTCTTCTGCCATACTAGGTAGTCTTCCTGCGCATCAGGATGGTTTGTTCCTGCACTCTCAGTAAGGCTTCTTTCATGTACAGCCAGCTCTCCTAGACTCCACTCTCCCTTGGTCTGGCTTCCCAGGGGATCCTGCCCATGAGTTCCCTGATCGAGTCGTATTCTGCTTTTCTGAAGTCTAGGGTCTTTACTCTGCTGCTCTCCACCCTTCCTTTCCTCAGGATCCTGAACTCAATCACCTCATGGTCACTGCTGCCCAAGCTGCAATCCACTACTACAGCAATTCCCAAACTCTGTGACAGATTGCGCACCACCAGCTTAAAACAATACCACCTTAAGTACCACCAGCAAACTTTTGTCATATAAAGTAATTTTAATAAAACTCTTAATGCATATCACGAACAGGTTGTCTGCACACCACTGGTGGTACCTGTACCAGAGTTTGGGAATGGCTACACTACCACTTTCCCCACCAATTCTTCCCTCTTTGTGAGCAGCAGGTCACAAAGAGCATGGCCCCTAGTTTGCCACTCCAGCACTCTCCAGAAACTTCCTGGATTGCCTGTGAATTGTTGTATTGCCCTCCCAGCACATGTCAGGATGATCAAAGTCCCCCATGAGAACCAGGGCCTGTAATGGGGAAACTTCTACTAGCTGTTTAAAGAAAGCCTCATCTACCACATCCTCCTGGTTTGGTGGTCTATAGCAGACCCCCACCACAACAATACACTTGTTCTCCCCTCTGGCCCTAACCAAGAGACTTTCAACTGCCCTATCACCAGTTTCATACTCGAGCTCTGAGCAGTCATATGCTGTTTGACATAAAGTGCAACTCCTCCCCCTCTTCTCCCCGGCCTGTCCTTCCTGAACAGCTTGTACCTATCCATGGCAGTGCTCCAGTCGTGCAAGCTCCCACCATGTCTCTGTTATTCCAATCACGTCACAGCTATGCAAGGACTTCCAATTGTTCCTGCTTGTTTTGCAGGCTCCGTGCGTTTGTGTACAGGTGCCTAAGGTAACTAGTTGATTGCCCTGATTTTTCTCAGGAAATATGAGAGCACCTCCCCTGTTTCTCCCTCCTGCTTGCCCTTCCTCTAGATCTCCCACTTCCCCACTTACCTCACAGCTTTGGTCTCCATCCCCCAGCAAACCTACTTTAAAGCCCTCCTCGCAGGCTAGCAAGCCTGTCTGTGAAGATGCTCTTCCGTCTTCGTCAGGTGGATCCCATCTCATCCCAGCAATCCTTCTTGGAAGAACATCCCATGGTTGAAGAAGCTGAATCCCTGCTGGTGACACCACCTGCTCAGCCAGGTATTGATCTGCAGGATGCACCTGCTCCTGCCCAGGCCCTTTCCCATGACTAGAAGAACTGAGGAGAACATGACCTGAGCCCCAGACCCCTTCACCCTTGCACCCAGAGCCCTGTAAATTCTCTCCCCCCTTTCTGAGATTCCTGTTGTGTGCAAGGAAAGCATGTTGTGTTGAGTGTTTGTCTACCCTCTGCCTGTCACAGGGAAGAGGAGCTAAATGGCTCCTTAAAGAAGCTGCTCTGGAGCCTGGTTGGGGAAAGGGAGGTGGGGCAGAGAGTCATGATATCTCCTTCTGAGGCACCCTGGCGCAGCAGAGCTCAGTGTCAATCACAGGAAGCTCCCTTGCAGGAAGGAGGTGGGAAGGGAGATCACCCTAGGATTCAGGAGGATCTGACCAAACACTATCACACTCTGTACCATACCATGTATTCAACTTAGAATGAGATGCAAACAAGCTGCTAAAATAATGTACATTTAATAGGTAACATTTCTGAGGAGGGATCACTATTTATTTTTTGTGGCTCTTTATCAGGTGATAAATTGTTTGAGCACATGGCATGTTACAAATGTATTAGTCCATTAACACATTAATAGCACTTTATTTGTAACATCTGCCAAGGACCATAGAGAAAAGCATTAAGGTAGATGGGGGTTTTTTTTGCAGAGATTGTTATGGGGCCTTCCTTCATATTACTCAGCCAAGGCTCTAGTGAGCAACCCCGCATTGGCACCATTTCAGCACATTTTGCCAGTAAAACATATCTGCCAATGAGACAAAAAAAATTCACTGGGTAAAAAAATCCAGAGACGATGGAACTCTGCTCTACAACTGCCTCGGCTGTAGTCGTTTTTCCACATGAATACCTTGACTATCTTGCTGTCTCAGCCTCTCTTGCTGATGTGGCATCACGGTACAGTTTGTGGATATTGTTTATTCCAAAGATTTAAAATACTAAGCTGTGAAAACATAAAGAACTTTTAAATGGTGGATTCCTGGCCAGCATTACGCACATCTGTGCACAGGCTAAGCTAAGATGCTTGTATGATTCTTTGGGATAGATCTCAAATGCAATCTGTTTGTATTAAAAAGTAAAAGGATGGGGGGAAATGGAATAAGCAAGGGAATTGTTAGATTCCTCATCTCCTGTTGCAGGTGCCCAGCCATTTGTTTTTAAAACCTTAGCAATGAGCTTAAACTGGTCTACATCAACTTTCCATCCTTCTTAATCCTCAATTCTCTCCTCCCATGCCCCTGAATGGGGCTAAAGCTGTTTCCTTTGCTAAGAGTTGGTGATTCTGATGCATAATGAAGGAGGCTGCCTGCTTTCCTGCAGTAAAGATCTGAGCCAGCTGGGAAATATCAAAAGGCAATCAGACTTGCAATGCCCACCACCAGTAGGTCATTGTCCCTAGTGGCAAATAGAAAAAACTTAGCACAGAAAAATATAACATCTTCAGTCCCAGCTTTCTTATGGAAAAGCTGAACAACTAGAATACCCCATTTAAATAAATTGTTTCTGCTAGTTTGCAACCACTGGAGCTTATATTACATGTTTTCAGTCAGTCCAGACTGTCATGTTGCTTACAGCTACCCAGTGGAGCTGCATAGAAGAAATGCCTACACTCCCCCATTCTAGAGAATTGGAGCGTCGTGCTTACAACATGAGCCAACTGAGTGAAAATCTGTAAGAATCCACCTTTACTACCTAGGACCCTTTCCTATCATGGATACTGGTACTCCCAGGGAATCCAAAAGCTCTGTTCTATCACAGATCACCAAGAAGGGAAAAATCTTTCATCTTATATGTGAGTCTCATCATAGATACTCTGCCTCGCAGTTAGGACTACAGGGCTACTCTTAAAGGAGCATTCAGACTTCAGATGGAAAAACAGGCAAGTTTCCTGCTTGCTTAGCACTGGTGTTCACATTGAGTATAATCTTGTCATTGCTCCCTAGACTGTGCAGGCTTCCAGTTTTTCTAACTGCAAATCATGAAATTAGCTTTTATCTCTGCTTATACTCCGTTTGCATCCTAAAACTTGCTTCTTTTCCAGCTGCATTGACCAGTAGTTCCTCCTTTTGTGTTTCCTGAAGCTGGAGACGGAATGTTTTCAGGGGTGCACTCTTGATTTGTAGACTTTGTTTGATATCTTTAGTTTCAGGTGTGCCGGTTCGGTTTGGTTTGGTTTGCTCAGATGGGTGTTATATATGTGACCCCAGAAACCATGATAGGCACAGAAACAAATCCAGGATTTTATAAAGCAGGGTGTGGTCACAGCACCCAGTACTGCAGAGGTGGCTGGCTGTACCCCCACCCTCAACCTCCTCTCCCCTATACCTCCCCCCCACCCCCAGCAGGCAGCACTGCAAGGACTGAAGTCCCAAGGAAGGTAAGTACTGCCCCCTTCCCTTCCCCTTTGCTCAGAGGCATGTCTCTGCCCCCTTCCTTCCCTTCTTATTCCCTGGTCCCTGCCTGTTGCTGCTGGTGCTGTCCCAGGCCCAAAGCTTCTGTCCCACTCCAGCTGGGCTGTGTGGGGACTGTACTGAGCCCAGGACTATGGCAGGAGAAGGCAAGTTCCCCTTCCCCACACCTGCTCCCAGGCCTCTAGGGAACACCTTGGGGGAGCAGGTAGGGAGTGGGAATGCTCCTGCCACACTCCTGTGGACCCAGACTTGGTGCAACCCAGCTGGAGTGGGCAGGAGCTCCCCTCGCCCCCAGGACAACATGGATACAGCAGTGGCAGACTGGAGGGGGAATGGGAGGGGAGGAAGATGAGAGGGGAAGGAGTGGCCTGCCTTTGAGCACAGAGGGGAAGGGGTGGGGGGAGTGCTTATTTTCTTCAAGACTTAAGTCCCTGGCTGATCCTTTGGCATCATAGTCAGAAAGGGGGAGTGTGGCCATACCACTGCACCCCCTCTGGGTCTGCCTCTAGATAGGCACATACTTGGAAAAAGAAGTTGAAGAACCACCTCCTTCATCTGGCCCGTAGGACACAGTGTATTAAATACTCCTGCCTTTTTGGATCTACTTACTGGTTGTACGTATCTTTTACATTCTGCTGTGCTTCAAAATCCACAGTAGCTTCCACTTCTTGTGACAGACTTCACTGTCATGGAAGGTTTTCCCAACAGTGACACTGCAGATCATTAGTTCAGATATACAGTTCTTGAGTTCAGGAATGCCTTGCAACTTAGATATGATCAAGAGAGTTTCCCCTTTTCCATGGGTTCAGTAGTGTTTTATCCTATCTAGTGTTTTTAAAAAAAAATCTTTTAACAATTCCTTGTAACAGTACTCAGAACCACCAATCACCTAGGACATGCAGGAAGCAGATGTTGTTTAGTACAGAGCACTGGGCATCAGAAGTCGTGCTGCTTCTCCTAGCTCTGCCACTTACTCACTCTTTGGCTTGAGCAGGTCTCTTAAGGTCTTTGTGTGCTTCAGTTTCCCTGTCTGTAAAATGGGGATAAAAATGCAGACCTCTCAACAGGGAATTTTTAATAGCTTGTAAAAATTTTCAGATCCTCAAATGAAAGGTTCTGCATAGGTGTGAAGTATTAACTAATTGTATTTGAAGACTACGCCATTCTTTCACAAATATAAGCCCAAATAAATTATTAAATAGCTGTGTTGCTTATTCATTATTATCTTAAGGAGGCACAAAAGACTATGAAAAAATTACATAGATGTAAACTAAAGCATCCATTCTGCAACATAAAACTGAAAAGCCATTTTACATGCAAGTTATGGGTGATCTAAACAAAGTGCACAAATAAAATTTATATTGATGATAAAATATGTAAATTCAGTGCATTCAGCATGAAATACACTCACCTTTCTCTATAGGTGGTTACTACTGCTTCTGATAATTAGAACTCATGTAAATCTTATTTGAAATGCACTACACACAATTAAGTTTAATGTGTCGTTGAAATAGGGTGATAATGATTAGATCCTTGTTTTATACCTGATGATTCATTTAGATCAGAAATTTCAAGCATATTTTGTACTTTTGTGTGTGACTTGAGACACCAGTGCATGATTTTTTCAGAAGATCTGAGCTGCTGTAGCTTTCAGTTTCCAGTGGAAAATTGGATAATACTTCTAAAATTCAGTGCACAGATCTGTTAAGACCAGCACCCCAAATCTGACTCGGCTCATTATACAAAACTCACCTCTCTGGTCCAAGCCCCTAAATAAAACAACCTGAAACTGCCACCCCCAAAAGACTGTTTTCCAAGTGTATTTTTTCCCAGCATAAGAGCAGGTTTTGTGAATTCTGTGAAATTCTGCTCTTAATGGTGGGAGCCATGCCCAAGGACAGGAAAGAAGCCGGATTGCATAGCTGTGCATGTGATACATGTTAAAATGTGCTGGCACTGAGCCATGTAAATAATACTGTCAGGCAGAGCTTATTGAAGTTTCTGTAAAGCTGAATATAGTGAGGAAGCAATCTTAATTCACATGTATTAACATGTATTTTGAGACTTTCTTTTCTTTTCATTCCCTCAAACAGAAAGAGAATTTGACCCAAATAAACACTGTGGAGTACTGGATCCTGAATCAAAGAAACCTTGCACAAGATCACTCACCTGCAAGGTATTTTTCTTAGAAGATAAAATAGCAGATGCTATGTTGTAGTTTAAATGGCACTACAGTAATATGAGTGCACTCAGGACACTCCTGTCTTACAGACAGTGGGTATGGTATTCAGACACTCACCACAGGTAATTCTTTATACAGTAATCATATTCTGTTTCTTTGGTGAATCAGGGCATCTGCATTATTACAGTAATATTTTTGACAGAGGTTTTTCATGCCACTTATGTAAAAGGTATTAATGTTGTATACAAACACTAAAGAATACTGTTTGTAAATGATACTTTTTTGTTCATGTGTATAATAGCACTGATGCCTACTTCACTTTGATTTAAGATGAAAGTAATTTTCTTATTAAATAGCTTTAAAGGTTCCCACTTGATAAAGTAAGTCTCATACAAACAGAAACAAGATGAGACATTTAATAAAGACAGACATACTACTGCTTGTCTGTAGAGGTGAACAGAAAGGAAGAAACCGTGTGCAAAATCACTCGCCTTTAAAAGCATTTCATCTGTATGTTTAAAAAATATCCTCTTATATACATTTTTGGATATAAATCAAACCAAATCAAATTATTATTTGTAGCTTAAGAGCTGTAATGACTAAATTCTAAATTTTAATAACACTAGTACTACTCAGGTATTATTTTCTGTTTTGGAAAAGGTAAATAAATAGTTTCCATTGTGAAATTTGTTTCTAAAAGTATTTCTAAGCTAAAAGTGAACATTTCTGAAAATAACTATTTAACTTACCAAAGGTGGAATAATAGCTTTTAATTTGCCTTGGCTGTATCTAAAGTTTTTTTAATGTAGATTTTTACCTCTTAGGGTTGTATGTCAGAAATTTACAGAATTCACAAATAATTTTATCCGCACACAAACCACCCTTTTTATCCACCCTGTTTTTAGACTCATTCACTTAACCATCGGCGAGCAGTTCCAGGCCGTAAAAAACAGTTTGACATCCTTCTAGCTGAACATAAAGCTCGATCCAGGGAAAAAGAAGGTGCAAAAGACAAGGAGCATCCACAGTCTATAAGGGAAAGCCATCAGAGCCAACCCACACCAGCACAAGATTCTCTGTCAGGATCTTCAGTGACCTCTGGACAAGAAACAAAAGTAACGTCTCCTGCAAAATCTAAACCACCCAATTCTTTACTTCCTAGGTGAGCAGTGCTCAAATATGTGTAAACTAAATCCTGAAGCTGCTGTAGCAAATGTTCCTGTGCCTTATACACAGCTGAAGTAGGATTTTCTTTATCCTTCTCTGAATTATTCCCTAAGTAAATATTAATATAAAGGTTTTTTCTCTTGGTACCTAGAAATAACCAGTGTCTAGTTGGGAGGAGATCAAGTGGGGTTCTCCAGGGGTCCATCATGAGTCTGGTACAGTTCAACGTGTATCATTAATGTTTGGGATGATGGGATTGAGTGCACACTTAGCGGCTTTGCAGATGACACCAAGTTGGGTGCAGTTACAAACGTTCTGGAGGGCAGGGCTAAGATTCAGTATGACCTGGATAGACTGGAGAAATGGTCTGCAGTCAGATGAGAATCAACAAGGCCAAGTACAAAGTCCTGCACTTGGGACAGAATAATCACATGCACAAAGAAGGACTGGGGAATGATTGGCTAGGCTGCAGGACTGCAGAGAAGGACCTGAGGGTTAGAGTGACCAAAGCTGAATGTGAGCCAACAGCATGCTTTTGTTGCAAAAAAGCCAACAGCGTACTGGGTTGTATTAACACAAATGTCACTTGCAGATCAAGGGAAGTGATTCTTCCACTTGATTCAGCATTGGTAAGGCCTCACTTGGAGTACTGTGTCCAGTTTTGGGCCCAACACTTCAAAAAGGATTGGAAAAAGAGTCCAGCAAAGATCAACAAAAATGATTAGGGGCCTGGGAGGCAAGACTTATAAGGAATGACTGAATAAACTACAGTTTTTTAGGAAATGAGGAGACTGAGGGGCCATTTGATCACAGTCTTCAAATACCTGAAGGGCGATTACAGAGAGGATGAAGATGGGCTTCTCTCCATGACTGTAGGGGACAGAACTAGGAGCAGTGGTCTTAAGCTTCAGCAAGGGAAATTTACTGACTCCAAGACAACTTTGAATTTAAGACAGCCACCCCAGTAATTAGATTCTATGCATGGAAAATGTATCAATTTGTTTTCCATGTATAGAATCTATTAGAGGGTCTTCTTAAATTCATGCCCCTCACACCACTGCCACCACTGCAGGTGGATAGACTGGGGATAGGGGAGGGCAAGCAGGGAGCAGAGGAGTCAAGTGCTTGACCCCTACCTCTTGCACCCTGCTTCTGTCCCCCTTTCCACTTACTCCCACATGCTGCCTGCCCTCCCGATGCCTGTGTAGCACCCGCCCCACACACTGCCTGCTCCCCCATGACTTGCCTCACTTCCTGTCAGTGCCCCATGCCTGCACCCTGTGGCTCCTTCCCCCCTTTACTCACAGATTCATAGATGTAGGGTCAGAAGGGACCTTGTAGATCTTCTAGTCCAGCCCCCTGCCCTGGGCAGGAGAGAAAACTGGGCTCAAATGACCCCAGCTAAGTAAACATCAAGTCTCCTCTTAAAGACCCCCAAGGTAGGAGCCAGCACCACTTCCCTTGGAAGTTGGTTCCAGATCC
>NW_017728931.1:121718751-121733162 GCF_001723895.1 Crocodylus porosus
ATCTGACCCCGGTGCTCTTTCCTGCCAAGGCAGGGGGTCGGACTAGATGATCTACCTAGGTCCCTTCCGACTCTAGCTACTATGAAACTATGCCACAGTCATCTAGCTTTTTAGTGAGGATGGGGTGGGAGACGGTGTCAGAGGCCTTCCTGAAGTCCAGAAAGACTACATCCACCACGACACCTGCATCCAATGATTTTGTGACCTGATCATAGAAGGCAATCAGGTCAGTCTGACAGGACCTGCCCTTAATGAAACCATGCTGGTTGCCTTTGAGTATCATCCCTGCTGCTGGCCCATCACAGATGCTCTCTGATAATCTTCTCAAACAGCTTCCCCAGGATTGAAGTACAACTAACAGGCCTATAGTTGCCCGGGTCTTCGCTTTTTTAAAGATGGGGACCACATTGGCCTTCTTCCAGTTGTCCGGCACCTGGCCAGAGCACCACAAGTGCTCGTAAAGCCGTGCCTGGGTTCCCGCAATAACCCCTGCTGATTTCCTCAACACCCTGGGGTGGAGAGCATCTGGACCTGCTGATTCGACCATGTCCAGCCCCTCCAGAAGTTCCCTAAATTGGTCCTCCCTGACCGTAGGCCTGGAGAAGTTTCTTGCTCTCCCTTGCCTACACCTGTGCCCCTGCAGCTCCCCCCAGCTACCTGCTCCCCTGCTACCTCTGCTCCCTCCTTGCCAACAACCCACATCATGTCTGCCACCTCCCTGCCACCAGCCTCCCTACCACTGCCTGAGCCCAAGTACCACCACATCCTCCTGACCCAGGTTCAGGTGCCACTTGTCCCCTCCCCCCACCCCCAGCAGGCACTGCTTACCCTCCATGGCTCTGTCTTCAGTGCAAAAACAAAATGTAATAATACTTAAACTCATCATTATGAGTCTCAAGTGTAACACAATGTTACACAAAGTTGTACAATCCAACACAAAGTTGATGGATTCCCACTTTTATTACTGTATAACATTGGCAAGAGGGATTGTGAAGGTGATGTTAATTTTTAATTGGATATACTTCCTCCACACAGGTTTTGTTATTGTTTGGATTATAACAATTTTTGTGCCACTTGCTTTGAAGCTTAGACAGTTGTGCTCGACACATGAGCTTTGTCACATTTTTTCAAAACATTGACAGTATAAATCTTTTTTTTCTCCACTTAGACCATCATCTGCAAACAGCATAAATAGCAACAGTTCTTCAAACCATAGTGGGTATGCACCAGACCTGCCACTGCCTTCTGGGGGAGGAGACATCGCTAGTAGATTGTCCAGTGATGAAGGAGAAGTGGATGGTGCTGAAGAATCTGAGAAGTTAGACTGTCACTTTTCCAGCCACCATCCGAGACCTCTTGGGGTATGTCTCTCTCTCTTTGACATTGCTACTTATCACTGTCATATACAGGCAACCCCCACTTAGCACTCTTAATTGGTTCCTGAAAAACTAAGCATTAAGCAAAACGAGCATTAAGTGAAACTGACCAAGATGGTGATCACAAATGTTTTTAATGACCCAGGATGGTGACCACGAGCATTATAATGAAAGTTGCTGAGTGCTAAGTGAAATCGGGTATCAATTTAAAATGAGCGTTATAGTGAAACACTGAGCAAAACAGCATTAAGCGGGGTTGCCTGTACACAATGCCATACATGTGTTTGACATTCTGCAGACGTGTAAGTAGGGCTCCGTGTCCAAAAGCATGCAGCCTAAGTAAGATAAAGTTGTCTGATGTGACAAAAGACAAAGATTGGTAGGAAGAAATGAGACAGGTTAGTGTATATGACATTAAAATATTACAGGATTATGGGCACAGGAAAGGATCAGCTGTTGAAATCAGAATTTTAGAGCCAGATTCCCCTCTGCGACAGTAGTAGAAATCGGGAGCAATTCTGTTTAAGTGAATAGTTATGTTGGTGTAAAACTGCCATGAGAAGACAACCAGTCTTTCATGTCTTACTTAGAAGGTTAACTGAAAGCTTCAGAATAGCCTTGAAAATTGTATGGCAACAAAGATGGTACTAAGTGATTGAACTCTTTATGTTCTTGAGGATTTGTAACCCACCTTTAAGCAATAACAGTTGAGAAGCACAGTTTGTACAACAGTACTTACATTTTGAACTCGTCGTCTCATTCATTTAAAATGGAGTGTCCTCTCCTGAGCACAGCTTAGCCCAGCCACTATGAAACCACTTTGTCCAAATGTGCTAGTCTGGCTGCTCCCATGTTGGTTTTAAGTTTTATTGTTATCAGTAAGTGCACCCTTATGGCACTGGATCTGAAAAGTGTGTTTATTTATGTAATACAATGTAAGCAGTAATTGGAGAACTCTTGAACTCCTGAGCTTTTATACACTTTAAGCCAAGGAAATGAACAGATGACAATTAGATGTCTCCATCAATATATTTTCTATGTAGTATGCACAATTAAGAGAATGTGTTTGCATATTGCACTGTATAGATATATTGGAACAGTGAAATTAGTGCAGTGTCGACTAATATGGTAGCCTTAAGTGGGTATTACTCCCATGGGGGGATATTAGAGTTTATACCTGTGTTACTACTCCAAGAATCAATGCTAAATTCCACAAAAATTAGCATATGCTTACAATAATTTCAAATTAAATTTAAATATAGCTCCATTTATGTGTTAATTTTCCCAGTGTTTTAAAGAATAGTCTATTAGAATTTATCCTCCTTTACTTCTCACATCTGGAAACAACCAGTGCTTGTTTGCTCCATGCTACTATGTGTTAATAATGCAACATTGTAGATGGCCATTTGTCAGACAGATTATACAAGCTATTTGAAGACCACTGAAAAGTGAAGTAAACTAAAATTATTTTAAAATAGAAAAAACCCTCATGTAAAAGAAATAGTTATTCTAAAAACAAAGTATATACTATGGTGTGATTCCTCTTCTTTTATTAATTTGGGATGGCCTCCAGTTCCAATCAATGGCTTTCTTTCATCTGTGCAAGACAGTGGATATTGCAGTCTATCACGTAGATGATTTGAGCCAATTCCTTTCATGAACTTTAATGCTGCGGTGGAGACGATGGTGCCGATCACTTGCATGTGTCTTTATAACAAAGCTTGGGGCATCCTGCTGTTCTTGTTCCCTCCGATAGTTCTCCGTATAGCATGTCCTTGGGTATACGTCCATCTTCCAATCTATTCAGATGGCTTCGTTAGTGCAGTTGTCTCTGTCTGACTAGGACTGTCACATTGGTAGATTTGCCCTTTGAAGAACACCTGCATTGGTAACTTTATCTTGTCGTTTGATGTTGAGTATGCGGCATAAACAGCACAGGTGGAAGATGTTTAATCTTTCTCTTCATATGCATAAGTTGTCCATGTTTCCCCACCATATGTGAGTGATGAGTACACAAGCTTTGTACACTAGCATTTTGGTCTTGATGGTAAGCTTTGAGTTGTCCCATGCTCTTTTAGTTAGTCTGCTGAAGGTGGTGACAACCTTTCCAATGTGAACATTAAGTTCTTCATCCAGTGAGAGGTTGGTGGTCACTGTGGAGGCTAGATAGCTGAACTCTTGAGCTACTTCTAGCTGGTTCTCTTTAAGGGTGATTGATGGATCTTATGGAACTCCCTGGCCTAGCACAACTGTTTACTTTATGCTGATAGTGAGAGCAAATGCCTGACAAGCTTTTGAAAGGCAATCCATGAGTTCTTGTAGTAGCTCTTCATTGTGGGCTATAAGGGCAGCATCATCAGTGAATAGAAGCTCCTGATGAGCACCTTTCTCACTTTAGCCTTTGCCTTGTGTCGTGACAGGTTGAAGAGTTTCCCATCTGATCTTGTGCGAGGGTCCACTCCACCTTCCGTGTCTTTAAACTTGCAGTTTAGGAGTACCGAGAAAAAGATTCCAGAAAGTGTAGGGGCAAGAATGCATCCTCGCTTCACTCCGCTTTTCATTGCAAAGCTGTCCGAAGTGGACCCATCAAACTGAACAGTTTCTTTCATGTTGTCATGGAAGGAACGTATAAGACTTAACAGGATTGGTGGGCAGCCTGTCATTTCTAGAACTGCAAATAGGCCTGCTCTGCTGACTGTGTCAGATGCTTTGGTTAGATCCATGAAGGTGATGTGCAATGGTTGGTTTTGCTCTCTACACTTTTCTTGAAGTTGACACAGGGAAAATATCTATGTCTATGGTTGATCATCTGGCCTTGAAGACATGACTCACCAGCTGTTACAGGTGCTCCAAATCCAGAGACACTATAAAACGAAGTTACTCTTAAGGTGGGATCCCTACCTTTTGAAAATATTAATCCTGTCACAGTGCCTACTCACCATCATTATATTTGAGTTTGCATAAGAAAGCATTAACAGTAAGTATCACGTGTTGTCTGGGCACTGGTATTTGAATATTCTATCAATGGGCATTACTGAGAAGTTCAAGTAGATTAGATTGTTTGTCTCATTTCATTTAGAATAATCTTGTTTGTCACACAAAGCAGCACAGAAAACAACTACAGGAAAACTGCTACAGGTAGCACTAACTACACAATAAAGGAACTGCTAAACACTGGGCATCTGTGGCCCCATGGCAAGCATTACATTTGTTGTGTTATATGTGAGCATCAGGGAACAAATCATAACATACCAATAGGCCACACGTTAAAATTATCACAGGATACTTCTGCAACACAAAGAAGTTTCTGTGCAAAGATCAACTTCTTTGTGGCTGATCCGAGATTTTTATCCAAGGGTATATATGGTTAACATCTGGCAAGTTAGTTTGTCATGTATTACTCATAGTTAATGTACAACAAATGTAACTAACATTTATTGGGGTCTGCATGTATATCTGCAGAAATATCCAAGCTAGACCGAGTGTGTCAGTTCTGGAACAGGCAAGATAGCCATGTTAGCATAGCTTATGCCCAGGTGAAAAACCACATATCTCCACTGAGCTGCATAGCTGTATACAATATACCTCTACCCAATCTGTCTAAGCTATCTTGGCAGTGCCTTGTGGGAGTCCCATGTTGAATTGGTTTCTCAGCTTTTCTTTCAAGGGCTGCCAGGTGTTTGGGGAGCAATGGAAGTGGTACATTCAGTCACTGGAAAGGCAATGCACTGTGTAACTGAATAGCAGCCGCCTCCCCAGTGTAGGAGCTGCTCAGTAATAAAGTATGTATACTGACTGACTGACTGACTTGGCTATTGGGATGTTTACATCAGGATTGTCTAACTGGCAGCTCACAGGGTTAATTTACACCCCCAGGCTCTCACCCAGCTGCCGCTCTTCCCACAGCTGTGGCTGCTGTCAGCTTGCATTTGTAAGCATCTTCTTCCTCCCCTAGATGCTGCTTTCTGTCCTGGCTCCAGAAGCTAAGGCAAAAAGTGCAAGCAGCTGCTTGTTTGACTGATTAATTACTTCTGTGAGGAATTAGTGTAACTAGTCTTAATTAGGTGCTAACAGGGAGATGGCCTGTGTGGGGTGTGTGTAATGTTCCAGAATCAAATAGCAAGGCATACTTAATTCATTTTAAGCAATGTGTTTCATATAGAACAGTGGTGCTCAACCTTTTGGCCCTGCAAGGACAGTCTGCAGACCAGATCGGGCCCTGCACTGCCTCCACCCAAACTACACCTCTGGCTTGGGCCCAGCACCGCCTCTGCCCAGCCCTACATACTCGTATCTGGCTGCGCATGCCAAAATCAGACTGTGGCACCCTGCACTGCCCCTGCCTGGCCCTGTGCACGGAAATCAGGCGCCATGCACTGTAACTGGACCCCACATAACCCCTCGCACACTAGGATCAAGCCCCATGCCACCTTCCATGCCTGGTACAGCACACAGACCCATGCTGTCTGGCCTGTGGTGCTCCCCACAGGTTAGGAAATCTGGCATCAGGGGAGCAGCCACCAGCTGCTGGGGACTAGACGTGGCCTGGGGCTCAAGGTTTGGGCACCCTGATATAGAAATTGATAGGATTTGACAAATAGCTTATACCACTTGTACCATTTTAACCAGCTGCCTGTGTTACTGAGGGGTGTGTCTCGGGTGGCTTTTACTTACTGTATTGGGTAGTTCAACCTGAAAATGGATATGTCAGCCATCTAGTCCCAGCAGATACTTGCAGTTAAGGGAGCATGTTAGAGCTGTTCAATGAGGATCCTGGTTCAAGCTTCTGCTGAGCCTTACAGGAACCGTTTTAAGTAGAAGAGTCATGGCCCACAAGCTCTAAAGAACAAAGGCAAGATTTAAACGACACCCTCTTCCAAAAAACAAGCAGCAATTATTCTGGGAAACTAGTGTGCTACGGGGACCGGCCAAAGCTATGTGAGGAAGTTAGGCTTTTCTCTCGTACCATTGGGGAATTATAAGTCTTTTAGGTAAGAGAGCCAGTATAAATTTGTTACTTACTTTTTTTTCTCTAAAAGCTGTTTACTGCCTAAGTGAACAGTGCTTTGATTTTAAGAGGGCTGTCTGATCACAGACTGTGGAACAGAAGAGTCAAGAGTGCCTAGATTCAAACCATTGTGCTAGATAAGCACAAGTGAGACACAGGATACAGTGTAGGAGCAGGGGAAATGCAGAATTCTTCCCTAGCATATGTAAATACAAAAGATATAATAGCTATGGGCTATTATCCAAGGGTATTATCACTCAGAGCAGAAAGAGAAGAGTACAGCTAATATTGTAAACATGACCATGCTTGTTTCAGAGATAGTCATACAGTCATCCTTATTCAGGAGAGTAATAAAGAGAATGCATTACTTCAAGTGAAATAAACTTTGTTTAAAGAGAAACCTAATCATTGATCTTGGTCTGTTACTTGTCATTGATCTTGGTCTCCACCCTGACACATGGAATCACAATATTTACTGTGCCCTGAGAGGCAATATAATCTAGTTTCTCTCTGCCACTTTTTCCCCTTCTCTTTAGCAATGAGTACCAAACAGTACTTTGTTTGTCATAGGCATGCCATTGGTAAGATGCATGGAAGCTGCACAGGCAAAGTAGGAGAGTTACAGGTGTAACTGTATGTGTTTCATAGATAATGCACGAAAGTTACTTGGGATGTTTTCCTTTGTCAAAGGCCTTTCTTTTTTTTAATATGTATGTGTTGAGCAAGTATAGGTGTGGGGGTGTGTGTGCGTATTATTTGCTTTGGAGAGTATAACTTAATTTATTAGCTGTAAATAAGATTGAAATGTCTCTTTCAGTTTTGTTCATTTGGCAGTCGTTTAATGGGAAGAGGCTACTATGTATTTGATAGAAGATGGGACCATTTTCGATTCGCACTAAACTCCATGGTGGAAAAACACTTGAATTCACAGATGTGGAAGTAAGTGAGAATTTTGCCCATATGAATGTTTTTATTCATTTTAATGCTCAAGGAGGTTATTGTTGAGATAAATTAGAGAATGTCCTGATGGACGTAATGTTCATTTCTCAGAGTATGCAAAGCCCACAGTAATATTCTCCCTACTGAACTAAACCAAGGGATTACAGAAGGCTATCCTTTCCACTTCTGCTTTGCTAGCAGCCTGATCTTTGGAGCAACTTTGAGGTCAACTTTAGATGCTGTTCCTTTCTTTCTCTCACAACTGAAAGGAATACTATGTAATTCTGATGTGCAAAATGGACCGAAGGTGTTTTGAATAAAACAGAAAGGGGTCAGTACAATACAAACCCTTGACATGAAGCATCAAGATCACCTAAAATAATCCGTGTCAGCCTCCAGATTTCATAAGACTCATTGGCATGAATGTCTTAACATATCCAATTATAATGCAACATTATTATATTTTACACCAAGGTCCTAAGTTCTGTATATGGAGATTGTATTTTTCCAAAGTGTAGCTGTAAACAAAAACAACTCGAGCTACTGGTGTAGATAAGAGTGCTGCCATGCCATCACTGACTATATTTTGAACAGAAAAACTAGAAATCAGTTGCCATCAGCAAATTCAGCTAACACAAAATAAACTTAGATTCTCATATGTACATTCAACTTATACATTCAGATATCTCACAGAAGTGGTTTATGCACAGACATTAAAATTAGACAGCACTGCTAAAAGAAAATGAAATTAGGAATTTTGAAATCAATTTAAAAACGACATTTCAGACTTGAAGATGTGGTTTTAGAATTCCACTGTGCAACATGCAATTCCTTCCAATGCAGCTATATTCAAGATAAGTGTTTCATGTCACATCACTTTTAGTATTATGAAGACTGCATTATACTAACAGAATGGCAGCTGTTAGATAAAACAGGTTTGGTATTATTTAAATGTATTGCTACTGGCTTGTCTGACTAACCCAATAGCTTTGAAATGATGCTACTCTGCCAGGAGAGCAAGTTTGGAACCAGTGGGTTCATTGCACAAGTTTCTAGAATAGGTGGGGTTGGAAGGAGATAGATGCTTGATACACAGGTGCAGCTCCTCTTCCAGGAGCTGGTACAGTAGTGATACCGGCTGTAAAAAAGGCAGTATGGCTGTAGCTCCATGATACTTGTCATCCAAAGATAAAGCGCTAGTTTCCTATAATAAAGAAACAAGGATTTGTCTGTCAATTACTTTTGTCAAAGGATAGAGCACTGAGGTGGCTGAGACCACATCTCCCATGTGAACAGACCATGTTGCAGGGTGGTGATTTTAAGTGTGTAGTGCTGCTCTGTGTGGATTATTGCTTAATCCAGGAAGCTAATGAGCATTGCTGGGTGACAAGGCTAATTTTCCTGCCCACCCCACCTCATGGATGGGGCTGTCCTTCTGGTTTAGGATGCCGCCCTCCTGCAGTATGTTTAAGGCCACTGCTCTCTGGAGCACAGTGAGTTGACTGGGCTGGCATGGCCTGAGAAGGTGTCACTGGCACCACCGTTAACAAGAAACATATAAATAATCCCTAGACATCTCAGTACTGTGGTAAAGTAAAAGGCTGTATCCTGCTCTCACTGAAATCCATGAGACAGATTTCAGTGAAAGCAGGATCCAACCTAGTTTTTCAAAATACTATCTTAGGCTCTACAAGGAATTAAATCTCTGTGTATATTTAATGTTTCTTCTTTCTACAAATTTCATCCACACATCATTTCCCTACATAACATGGAAAATTCATGACACTTGCTCCCTGGTTGTACACATTTCTTATCCTCAACCCTCCTCCCCTTCTTCTGGATTGATCTTTTCTTATCTTCAGCCAGGAGAGACATGTGTAAAGCTGCAGTTTTATACCTGAAGCTAGTGCAGCTCTGTAGTTCTGGATCATCCAGTCAAGATGAGGGATGGGGAGATGCCCTGTTTTATTTCCCTAAACAATAATATATAGTGCTTTTCAATCCTCATTCTTGAAGTTTCTTACAAACAGTAATAATTTGCTGTCCCCATTTTGTAGATGGAGAGATGAAGACAGAGAGAGGCTAAGCAACTTGCCTGAAGTCTGCATTAAATTGCTGGCAGTGTAGAGAATAGAGTTCACTAATTTCTGGGCCTCTCCATAATCTCATCTCCCTTTCTGCGATTAGTATTGCTCTGTTTTAGGTTTTTCAATCCTAGAATGAGAAGAGGAAGTTCAGTGAAGAACAGAGGAGGAGAATTTAGGCATTTGGGACTGATTTATGGAAGAATACACTAGTGAAGAATATTTATGAATATTTGTCCAAGTGACAGTTGAACAGTGAAGTGATATCGTTCTGTAAAACGTAAACAGTTATAAATAACAAGATAAAGAGGGTTCAGTTAGGGTGATACACAGGAGCGGAACTTTCTTTTGAAACTCACAGTTCCAGTGTTAGGTACTTGGGAGTGTTGGATCAGCTCTATAAATAGGTTGAACACTAGTCCAAAAATATATTATTAAATTTATGTGTTTCATCCAGACTAGGTTAAAACAACAGTGCGTGTGTATATAGCTGGTTGTACGTAAAAAAAAAAACGCTGTGTTGAATGCATTCAGCTAATTTCAGTGGTAATTGTTTAATAATATATTTTCAGAATAGTAAGTATTCAACCCATTGTAGGGCTGCCCCAACACACCAGAGCACCCAACACTGGAACTGTGATTTCAAAAAAGATATGAAACACAAAAAACGGATATCAAATGCAGAACTAAATGTGCATTGTTTGAGGTAAAATGTACGGGATTGCAAGGTGTAAGAGAATTAAAACATCCTTCATTTGCCTTTTTCCCCAATTAGGTCCTTCCAGCTAATCTCTTCCTGTCTGCATTGCTCAAATCAAACCTTCCAGGTAGAATAACTAGTAAAAATCTGAAACTCAATGTTTTTCTTTTTCATATTTAGGAAAATCCCTCCTGCGGCAGATAGCCCCATGCCTTCTCCAGCAGCACATATCACCACCCCTTTTCCGGCATCAGTTTTACAGCCTTTCAGCAACCCCAATGCAGTGTATATTCCTTCAACACCCATCAACTCAAGAATCACTTCTTCTTACATAATGACATCAGCCATGTTATCAAATACAGCCTTTGTGACAACGTCGGATACGAATTCCATTATGTCACACACCACAGCTTTTCCTCATGTGGCCGCGAGTTTAAGTATCATGGACTCAACTTTTAAGGCGCCATCAGCTGTGTCACCAGTGCCAGCAGTCATCCCTTCCCCATCCCACAAGCCATCCAAAACAAAAACCAGCAAATCCTCAAAAGTCAAAGACCTGTCCTCACGTAGTGATGAGTCTTCAAGTAACAAAAAGAAAAAGCCGCAGTCCTCTTCCTCCTCATTATCTTTGCAGACATCCTCGTCTTCATTTTCAGGTTCCCACAAAAAGAACTGTGTCCTGAACCCTAGTTCAACTTTGAACTCCTATCAGGCGACATCTTCCTATAACAGTATGTCTGTGCACAATACAAATAATGGAACAAGCCCACTCAGTGCCAAATCGGAGCCCTCAGGACGGACTTCATTATCAAGTAGCTCAACAGACTCAGTAAAGCATATGAGCATGGTAGTAAGCAGTACTGACTCCTCTAATTTGTCTGTATCCTCTCTTGTGCACCATTCGGGGGACCACTCCCTTGCAGCACACAATGCAGTGTCTTCTCTACCCCTTTCTTTTGACAAATCAGAAGGAAAAAAACGTAAAAACTCTAGTTCTAGTAGTAAAGCCTGTAAAATCACTAAAATGCCTGGTATGAATAGTGTTCACAAAAAGAGCACTGCCAACCTTATTTCTACGGTGCCAGATCCTACAAACAGCTCCATCTCTCGGCAGGTAAGGGACTCTTCCAGTTACTACATTGCAGCTCTTGTTTGTCTTGAAATATCTTGTACTGGGGGGGGACAAGGTTTACAGTTGCCTCAGACTCAGTGTTACTTCATTTAACTTTTTGTTTAGGCTCATTTAAAAACAAACTTCATTTCCGCATGGAAAAGTGGTTCAAGTACGCACAGGAACTGTTGTGATACTGTCCCTAAATAGTTCTGTTTTTATTTTGTGGCAGTTTTTATGTGACTGTAAAATGAATCATTTATATTTTGAAAATCAAATTGAGAGGGAGAGGTGAGAAAGGACTGAGGAAAATTAATTTCTGCTCTTCTTGTTCATGTACTTGATACAGTGATTGCAAATTCAGTAGCATCAGTCTCATTCTTCAGGTCAGGTGGGTATACAGGCTTTCACTTTTGGAGTGGGATTTTTGTTTTTTCTTGCATAAGAGTAAACAAAATAAAGACCAAACCTTGAGAGGTGAAGGGTATCAGTCACTACTGTCGATCCAGTAGTGGTTTTGTGTGTTCAGCACCTTTTCAACTCCAGATAGAAAACCAAACTCACTATTTTTCCATCTTGAGCTACTCAGGTACTTGAGTTACTCATCCATTTTAGAAGTTTATCTCAACATGAACTGTGGAAAATTAATGGCAAATTCTCTGAGTTAATGTCCCTTTTCTTGAACTATGTCTTCCTTCTGCTTTACACTTTTTAGTTTGGCCGAGCTCAATCACATTAATTCAGCTCAGATTTAGTTCATATTTTGAATCAGCAAGATAGAAGTATGATACACGGATCTAAAACAGCTCTCTAATTTGGTGTTTAATGTTCATGATTTTTTTTTAATTATGCATTATCCGCTACACACCATTGTGACTGTTTTTCATCTCATGATTGGAAAATTCACATCAGCCTCCCAGAACAGGAGCGCTCAACCCCTAGCCCATTCCTGCCCCTGGAGCCCCACAGGCCATGGCCCCGCATGCTAGATCGGGCATCCAGGGTAGCATGAGGCCCAGTCCTGGCATGCAGGGGCAGCATGGGGCCCCCAGAGCCCAATGCTAGCCAGGCAGGGGCAGCCCAGGGCCCCACACCTGATCTCAGTATGTGGAGAGCAGTCTGGGGCCTGATCAAGCCTGCAGACAGGCTCTATGCCATTCATCTAGCCCGGAGGTCCACACTAGGAGCAGAACTGTTCTAGAAAAGAAAGAACTGTAATTTTCACACAATACAGAAGAATTTATTCATAGGACAATCCATAATGCCCTCGTTATAGAAAGCTAAGTGTTAATGGATTTAAAGAAACTTACTCAAACCTGTAATTTGCTGTAAACTAATTAATGGAGTCTTACAGAGAAAGTTCCCCAAGGTGATAGCCAGCATCCCTTTCTTCATGCTAGATGGCAGTGGGAGAGGGGAAGGGAATGTTAGCCATTGTAGAGTTAACAATATTTATAAAGGTAATAATTTCCTTTGGAATTATCCAGCATCTTCATTTGATTATACTTGCTTTTACAAACAGCAGTGCTTAGTGTTTTCTCATTCCCCTCGAATTTGATGGAAAAAACCTGCCATAACATGCACTGAAGCAGATTGTGTCTTTGGTAGAGCTGGGAGCTGAAAGTCATCACGTTACAGACTCGCTTTGTAATCTTAAGCAAGTCACTTCACTTCTGCTTCATCTGGAAAATGAAGCACGTTTGCTTTCTTCAGCAGGGACCTGTGCTGCTTTCACCCTTGGAGCCTTTGGAGGCTTTTCCCCAACCGGAGGTAGAACAAATTACATTAGAGTAATCCTAGTCTGAGTTCTGTGTGCCATCTGCGCTTGGCTAATTGTAGTTTCCACCTTCTGCATGATTTGGTGCCACAAAATCTAGCACAGGTTTCCCCATGTGTCCCAGAACAGCCCCTGGAGGCCTGGGAGGGCACCTGCATTTCGTTAGCATTCTGGCAGCAGAGACATGAGGCAGTTTCCGAAGCTTATTTTGAACATCAGGTCATTGTTTAAATGTGCGTGTGCTGGGAGCTGCTTTTAAATATCTAAATAAATAAGGAGGTTATAATACTTCACCTAAATCTTCACAGAAAGTCACCACTAGTTTTAGAACCTCAAACCTCTTGCAGAAAATGTCACTGTATAAGGGCAGAGTATGAATGAGTACATAATGGCCATATATGGCCCAATAAAATCTTTATTATTTTGTAGCAGTTTTTATGTGACTATAAAATGTATTATTTAGCACCAGTAACATGCTCAGAGCTGTACAGTGCACAAAAACAAAGTAGTCTCTGCCCTGGAGAGGGCTATACTCTAGAACAGTGATTCCCAACCAGGGTGCTATGAGAGATCCTTTTAAGGGTGTTGTGGGATGCTGCACAATATTAGCACTGCTAATTATGCGGACACCTACACATGATTCACAAGATAAAACTAGAGATTTTAGATAAGAATCCATCGTGTCAGTCATTCTGACTGGTAGAGATCTTTCTGAGTTCTTTGCTACAGAATTACTGTTAGCTTTCTGTAGTCAAAACACAAGGGAAAGCTAAGAGCTGGCATTTTCTAAGGGGTGTCTTGAGTCTAATCCTAGGTGCCTTGACTATAAAAACATTGAGATCCACTGCTCTCAAAAGCAGAAAGAAGTAGAAGACAGGATATACTGGAAAGTCCAGAGGTTGGGGATAAAAGTGAGGCTTTTTTGGTTTTGTTTTTAGGTAACAAAGCTTACAGATATAGATATATATGTGTGTATATGTATATTTTTATAACTTAGCTCTATATACGTATAGCTAAGTTATAAAGCAGGGGTGGGCAAAATACGACCCATGGGCAGCCTGTGGGGCCCCTAAAAAATGTAGAATATTAACATTTTTCTGCCTTTGGTTCCTATCAAAAGTGACAGGAACCAAGAGCAGTAGGACCCAGGGGAAGCCTGGCAGGTTCCAACAACAGTGGGGCCTACCCCCCAGTCCAAAGCCCCAGACAGGGTTTCTGAGCTGGGAGCACATGGCTGCCCCGTGCTGGAAGCTCAAGTAAAGGGAGCCAGACCCCGGGCAAGGAAGGAGTGTGACAGGAGGAAGCGACCCCACCCCGTCCATGTCCGGTGCCCCACACTGCAGCTGCTTGCAGCCCGTGTGGGGCTGCCTGTGCCTGCTCCAAACAGTCCCATGCGGACTGCAAGCGCCTGCAGCG
>NW_017728931.1:121733262-121740078 GCF_001723895.1 Crocodylus porosus
CGCTCAGCTTTTCCCTCGGCTCCTTCCTTGCACAGAGAAAAGCAGCCCCTCACCTGCCCCATGGCCGGTGTTCCCCACTGCAGGCACTCGCAGCCCATGTGGGGCTGTCCGGAGCAGGCACAGGCAGCCCCAGGCAAGCTGCGAGTAGCTACAGCGCGGGGCACCGGGCATGGGTCAGGGAGGGGCTGCTTTCCCCATCCCACTGTGCTCAGCACCACCTTGTAACCTGGCCCCACTGCCAGGATGACAGTGGGGCGGGTTACAAGCCAGTGCTGAGCGCAGGGAAAAGCGGCCGCTCGCCCCCCATGGCCAGTGCCCCATGCTGCAGCCCACATGAGGCTGCCTATGCCTGCTCCAGACAGCCCTGCATGGGCTGCAAGCGCCTGTTGCAGGGAGTGCCAGCCATGGTGCAGGCAAGGGGCCACTTTTCCCCGTGCTTCTTCCCTGCTAGCGAGCAGGGGGTTGGAGCTGTGTGCTGCCTCCTACCTGTACTGCGGGGCTGGGGGGCACTAGGTGTGAGTGGGCAGGGCACCAATGGGAGCACAGGGCCCGCACCGGTCTCCCAGGGCCAGTGCTGGCAGGGCCCAGAGCAGGGTGGCAGGACCGCGAGGTCCCAGCTAGCAGGGTCTCTATGGAGCTGAGCCAGCTCCCCCCTCTCCCTGCTGGTGCAGCCTAGCTCCCCAGACCCCTGCTGGCCTGCGCCCTGCTTGGGCACCGCTGATGCTGGCCCTGCAACATTGGTCCCAAGACATTGAGACATTGGTCCCAAGATGGTGACCAGGGGGTGGGGCACCTGTCAAGGGGCAGGGCTACCCATGTGGCCCTCGGCAGCCTGCCAAAACTGGGTAAGCAGCCCTCTGCAGAAAATAATTGCCCGCCCCTGTTAAAAAGCCTCCATGTCATGAGGACATTGCAGGAAAATGGTGTTTGGAAGGGCCTTGAATGGAAAGGGTGCTGTTGGATAAGGATTTCCATGCCTAGGAGCAGCACTTGGATTGGGGCAGGGTGGAGGTCCCCAAGAAAGTCCAAGCATGTATTTTTCTTCTCCTGGCTGAACAAACAGGGAGAAATGATTTACTGGGCTTTAAAAAAAGTTAATTCTATGTATTGGAGAGGGATATGGACATTGTTTTTCAGCTGTAGATGATCTCACACAGCCCTGTAAATCTGTACCATGTGAACAAAGCTGTGCTCTCCATCCCTACACAGCCATTGGAACGCTGTATGAATCAGCCATACCTTTGCATCCCTGCTCAGTGGTTTTGAAATATATACCCCAAATATGACTTAGTCATCTGAAACACAGGAATCCTTAATGTCTAAACAAAGGAAGAAGAGCAGACTCTGAATTGTTACTTCAATACAGAATGCTGATACTTTTATGCCCGTGGAATTGGGGACCTGTCACCTTTGTCCAAGACACAGGAATAGCAAGGTCTGGAGAAACAACTGTTCAAAGCACAATTGAGATATTCCAAGTGCTGGTCCCTGCCCTCTCACTGACTTGTTCTGTGACCATTGGCTTTCAGCTGTTTCAGTCCCCTCATCTGTAAATTTAAGGGGCCTGGCAAACATAACATGTAGGCCATTATTAAGGTGTTAATTGCATCATAAATAGCAACCCTGCCGCCACATGTTAAAGCCAATTTATGGGACAGTAATATATCAGACAAGGTACAAATATATAATGTAGAATATCTTTATGGTTTGTTTATATCGTATGTTAAATTGAACATGTGGCCTGCCAGGACTGACCTACAACAGATTCTGGGGCTCAGCTGAGCATCAGGATGGCGTGAGACAGCTCCAGAGTCCAGGAAACAACCATTCCCTACCTGACAAATGAGATCCGGCCCGGAACAGCGCTGGGTCCTGGACTCAGTGCCCTGCTCAGTCCCAGCTGGGAGGACAAAGGGGTTCCGTGAGCCCAATATCAGGAAGAAACCTCCTGTACCCCAATATCAGGCTCATTGCACCGTGGAGAAAGCGTTTGTTGCTCACCCCATTATGTCCAGATGCTGGACATCACCATACACAATTCAGAGGCCCCTGATACAGTCCAACACAAAGGAGAGACGATTTAAAGCCCTTTCTGTAGCCCTTTTGCTGAGGAGGTATTCTAATGTATGAGTTAAAACCTGTGCTTTCATAAAATAAACCTATCTTGGGAGGTGGGAGTATGCAGATACCCGTGTCCCTGAAGCTAATATGTGTGCATGCCTGTGTGTGTATACATATGCATACACACACCACTTCTTTTACTATGTAGAGAATCTTGCCTGTCAGATTACAAGAGAAAAGCTCTTCCAACCACCCAGCAAAGAGAATGGTTTGCTTTAAATCAGTGTGTGTGTTGTGGCTTGGATGCTCAAACACAGGGACACATACCTATAGAAAAAAATAGATGTGACCGTCTCTTTGGGTCAGAGACAATGAGGAATTGTTAGAAACCGAGTGACTGCAAGGGACCACAAAGCATCTAGGGTTCTGAAATAAAAAAGGAGGAGATTGCAATAAACTGTTTATGACAGTAACAGATTTATGAGGTGAATAGTGAAGCTAAAAGGCCAGGAATTGTAAAGAGATTGGGAAGCCTTTCTCCACAGAAGATATTTAGGGTGTTGAACAAGCCATGTAAAAGACAACTGTAAAAGTTGCAACCTTGTATATATTTTACAGGGGTTGTTCAGTAATCGTGGCAAGAAGAGGTGCAAACATAACTAGGGATGCAAAGTATTTTCCTCTATTCATTCTAATATCCTACAGTATTATCAGCCAGACGTCTCAAGCAGTTAAAAGTAATTGAGCGTTTCCATTTGACCTTAGTGGAGCCCTTGGCTCCTAATAGGGTTATAAATACACCAGGGACAAGTACTGGAGATGGACAGAGACGCAACACAGAAGTTATGAGGTTGAGGCCAGAAATCCAGTTGCCTGCTTACAGGGTTGCCAGCTGACTGTAAATTTATGGATAGTCTGTAAAATAAAGGTTAAAAATGTTGGTGTATAAAGTCCATAAAATAATTAAGCTGTCCAAAAAAAAATTAAGAAACCATGAGCTTGACTGAAGATCCACGGTTGTCATGAGGCTGGGCATAAGTGTTGATGTTCGGACAAAGCAGAGTAACATCACCTTGTATCTGAGCAGAAGTGCAGGAAGGTCTCCATCAGGGCTTTGTTGCCTAGGGAGTCTCTGTGGCTCCCTCTTCTCCCCACTGCATCAGCTGTTGCCTGCCTGTAACAACTGCTTGCCTTGAAGACAGGTAGGGCCATGTGGCCCCAGGTAGTCTGAGGTGTAAGGCAGGACAAGGAGAGGGGCGGTGTGGCTGGGACAGAGCTCCAGAGCTGAAGGGAGGAGAGGTGGCAAGTTTGAGTCTGTGCCAGGACAGGAGGAATGGGGCCAGGAGGAGTGCGGGTGGGTGTGGGGGTAGCAGTGCAGGGTGCAGTCAGGGGTGTTAGGATGTGGGGGGGGAGTAGGGAGCCCCTGGGTGGGGGCAGCATAGAGTAAAACCATTGCTGCAGTCAAGACTTCTCGTCAACTCGTCATCACTCACTCATGTTAGTGCCAGTAAAAAAAAAAAGGTTTGGTTGTCAGCAAAATGTTTGCAGGTTGTCAGTAAAAGACTTTTCTTGAGTTGACCACCCTGACAGCTCGAGGCCTTTGCAGTCCTGGGCATCCACTTGTAAGCTGCCTGTAGCAGCATGGCAGAGTCTGGCCACAGAACGGCTAGACAGATGGACTGCTGGAATTGGGATTTTCCATGCCATACTGTTACTGTTCTTCTATGCTTCTGAAATATAATCTTTGTTACCTGCTTTGACAAAACCCTCAGGGGTCAGGGTGCTCCCAAAGATACCCTGGGTTTGGCTAAACCTGTTGGTCCCCCATTCTGCTGAACAGGTATACACAAGTTACATATTCGCCCAGAAATTATGGTTTGCTACAGGCACTTTGGTAAAGCAACAAAAAAACAAAAGGGTTTACTACGAGGACAGGTGACATCAAATAGAAAGTGATCACATGCTTTGACAACAGAGTACTGTAAAATCAAACTGACAAAATCCTTTCCCTGTGTTCAGACTATCACTTAGCCCTGCAAAAATCTCCCAGGGTCGATTTCCACTCGGCCACAGCTAGCTCCTTCACCCTCCGTTCCCTTTCCTCCTGTCCCAGGGAGCCCCCCTCTAGCGACCCCTAACGGTCACTGCCTCCAGAGTGTTTCACGTAGCTTCCCCCACCTCTCTTCAGGGGAGCCAGAGATCCCCTAGAGATTCTGCCTGTGGATCCGAGACACCTGCCTTTTTAATAGCTTGGTGGTTCAAAAAGATCACTAGGAGTCCATCTCAAGGAATGTGCATAACTGCGATGGCAATACTACTTCTGTCTTCTAAATATAAAGTTAATACCACTTTAGACTTGAAAGAAAACCAGACTCCAAGTAGCTTCTGCATTCACCTGCCAACAATGTGTGTCTCAATACTACTCCATTGATGTCTTTCAGATTGGAAAAAATAGCAGTGTAGCTTTGTCACAATCCAGTCCTTCAAGTACGTCAAATCCAGTACACAACAGACAAGTAAGTTGCTTTATTTTTTAAAGTACCGGATACTCTGTCAAGTAACATTTAAATTGTGTTGTGCATTAAAGCTTATAAATATAATTTACCCTTTATACACATAGCCTCTCTTTCTTTTACTAACACTAGAATTTTTTTGCAGTTGTTTTGCCCTCTGTTTTTATGAATGACACACTTTCTGCTTATTTTTGGCTATCCACAGCATTTCCGAATAAGCTTGTCTGTCTGTCCCATAGACACTGGAAAACCTCTCAACAGAAGTAGTCACTGAAATGATGTTTTACACGTGGCACCAACTGCAAAAGGAAACTGCATCGGCCAATGCAGCTATATCCGATTTCCCTAACTGGTTGCCCCAGCAAAGTCCAAAATTGGCACAGAAGAGGGAAAAGAATCTAAAAATGGGCAAAAAGTAAAATTGGGGGAGAGAGAGAGAAAAGACAGACATATGAAAGAAAAAAGCTGGCCTCCAGAGAGAATTTGACTGGTAATTCTGGCAGCATAAACTAAACTGAGTCCTCCTCTGGCTATCAGAAGTTACGCCCATCTTTGCCATCCCTCCTGTGCCGTCTGCTGGAAAGGCACTTTCATTTTTATGAGGACAGGTGATTGGCCTGTGATTCATACCCCAGCCTGGAACAGCTGGAGGAGTAACAGACTGTTTTATGCCTGGTCCTACCCTTTAACCTCTCTGGGCTGAGTGGCCTTACCTGCTGGTGACTGGAACACAAAAGCCTCCAACTGGATTGTGGCGCGGTCTCCGCAGAGAGATAAGCGTTTCACAGCAGCTGTTCCAGGAGAACTGCCTGTGTGGACACTCTTGTTCTGGAGTAACTAAAATATACCAGCAGAGTTATTCCAAATACTTATGCTGCTCAGTGTCCCTCATGTCGATGAGGCAAGAGATAGAGAAAAGAAATAGCAGTGGCCCTGATTTTGTTAGCTCACTTCATTTCCCTCCGTTGAGAAGAATCTGAGTTGCTTTCCTTAAAAAATGAACTACCAAATTGTGACCTATAATAAATCAACTTATTATCCAAATCATTTTCCCTGTTGCTAGCTGAGGTATGGAGGTTGTGTACATGGGGAAAATAACTAGCTTAAGAAAAATTTCATGGAGAAATCTGTCGCTACCTGCATGTGTCTCAGAACTGGCTTTTGCTGTATTAAGACATAATATTGTCCAATTACAAGTAGCACCCAGAGGAGACAGCTGCTCCTGGACCTTGGCAGGATTTAAGCTGCTGGAAAAAGCTGAAACAGCTGTATAATCAGTTTCTACAGGGAATATGATGATTCTCACAGTAGAAACAGAACATCTGTATGTGGCCTTAGGACAGGAATTTTAAGGGGAAAGAAAAAAATATATATTATTGGGCTCAGAAAGGATGTGTGTGGTTTTGTGGTTGGGTTGGGTTGGTTTGCTCAGTTTTGTGATTTTCAGTGGCTTGAGTAGAGGTTTTAAAATGTGGTGGTGTCAGTGCTGGACAGCGTGTGCTGCAATTCATATCTCATCCTTATTCTGTGTACAATATTCTTTGATAAGATTTTTGTCAGTTACTTAACATAAATTTATCTGGAAGTTAGTTGTAGCAGCTGATACTGTTTTGGGCAGGCTGAGCTGTGTGGTCCTTAAATAGTAATGGAGTTGGTACGGTGATATGACACGAACATACCCATTTACTTACTGCTGTCAGCTGTGTATTTAAAGTACATCATCAGAATTTTGTCTCCACATTAATTTATAATGAATTAAATGGTATTGCCTAAGTAACATTTTAGGTAACTGACTTTTTTAATATTTTAAGTGCTCAATGTTAAGGTTTTTAAATATGAATATGTAAATTAAGAGGAAGTGACAATGCACTGCATGCCACTTGGGCTTTGAGCAGTGCTTTGAGCTCCTGGATATGCTGCGTAAGGAAAAGATGCATCCGCCGCACCATCTCAGCATTCACAAGCCATGCCTGGTACCTCAAGGTACATAGAGAAAACATATAAAGCTGTGTCTATGGCTGAATCGCTGATTCTCTGAATGGGAATTGAATCTTCAGATTCAGATTTGGCTGACTCAAACTAGTACAGCGATCCAAATCAGCGTTTTGAATCACTGTTCCCTGAACCAGGCTGAATCCAAATCAAAGCACTCTGAAGTGCTTTGGGTTAGAGTACAAGGTAGTCGAGGTGAAAGGGACTTAATGGTGGGAGTCTACTACAGACCTCCCAACCAGGGAGAAGA
>NW_017728931.1:121740089-121744650 GCF_001723895.1 Crocodylus porosus
CGGACTAGATGATCTGCTCAGGTCCCTTCCGACCCTACAAACTATGAAACTATGAAATACTGCCTGCTTCACACATCCCCAGTGTGCAGAATTGTAGGGCATGTGGGTTTGCAGCTATCGGGCAAGGCAAGTGGATTGGTTCCTCCTGCTCAGCAAATTGAAAGCTGCACAATCCCAGCAACCAGCTGCCAAGCATGTGGCTTTCAGCTTGCAGAGTGGGGAGAGCCAAGCAGGGGAAGCTTCACACCTAGTACTGTAGTGGAAAAGGGTTGTGAGGCAACCAGGCTGCAGGAAAAGCCTTAACATGCCACATGTTCAAATTAGAGAAACAGACAAATGAGCCACAAAGATGTTCCATGTTAAATGAGGAACATCTTTGTAGCTGGTTTGGCATTTTGGGTGAACATGTGGCATGGCATGTAACTTATCAGACTATCAACCGATGAGTCGTGTAGTAAACGTAATGTCTGCCAGGGACCTACATTTTGCAAAAGGGATTCAACTTCAGTTATTACAAGACCTAACAAGAGGGTTTATTATTATTATTCCTTGCAGCATTAGTTGCATTATGAAAGTAGTCACAGTGTTGACTATTAAATGCATATACTGAAAAATGTAATTTCTTGGTTTTGAAACTGGCTCTGATTTCTTTTCTTAGAAGACATCAAACCGGACTGGCAGGATAAGGACTCTTCCATAAGAATGAAATGGAACCAGCCGATGATCTCTAGCTCTCAGCAGCCCTACTCCACAGGGGTTTTTTTTCTGTCCTGCAGGTGGATTTAACCTTTTATCAATTTGTGGTTTTAAAGAAAATTTTAAATTTACAGAAAACTGTACTAGTTTAGTTTGTTTAGTTTCTTACTTAGTATTTGCCACTGATCTGTGCATTCTGCTTTGTTCTGTTTCACGACTTTTCAAGCTGTTAGTATTGCATTGCTCCCTTTGTTTCCTACAGCACTGACAGTGGACATTCCAGAATAATCAAATTTATGGTTTGAATTTATTTTCAGTTGTTCCCCAAACTGCTTGTCATTACCTAAAAACTACAGTAATCCCTGTATTTATGCTTGTCCTATGGATAAGAAATATTACTGAGTGCATTTCTTAGCAGTGTGTAACAATTGGGGCATTGTAACTGTAGAGAATAATCCTGGTGGGTGCTTAACACCTCAGCTCCTGTTGACTTCAGAGGGAGATCCAAGTGCTCAGCATTCAGAGGATAAATGTCCTAAGGAATCTGTACTCCAGTCAAGGCATAGTCGATTTATGCACCTAACTCCCATTATTGTTAGTAGGAACTCGACATGAAAATTGGCAGGAGTCTAGACCCTTAAGATCAAACTAATGGTTTGCTTCATTAAAAGATCTGGATGCAAGGACAAGAGTTAAACAGACTGGTTTGCATCAGTAGAATTGCACTGACAGTATTTTCTTATAGGATTACTGAATATTTTTTTTTTTATAAAATGTAGATTTTATAATCGGAAGGTTGATACTAGGTACTGGAACATTAGTTCAGAGGAGTTAATTTTTATTTCTACAGTGTTAAAGTGCACTTATGCTGGTTTATTTACATCTTGGGGAAAGGAGAGAGACTGCAAATAGGGAGATTATTACTACTTTCTTTTTTAAAAAAAGAAGGCTTAAGGCAGATTTTAAAACTTATAAAATGTTTAAGCAATTATAAACAAGGCTAGACCCTTTGAAAAAAGTTTAGAAGATATTCTTAAAGTAAATTTTTATAGTGTTAATTTTGTAATAATTTATGTTTTGCTATATTTCGGAGCTAACTGACCGGAATAGTTTCAGAAACAGTATGAAACTTAGGAAAGTTGAAGCAATGTTTATATTTTTAAGATGTTCTTTGAATTATGTTTTTATTGTACATTTCTTCAGACTGAAAAAATGTGTACATATCTTTGTTATTTTTGCACAATTTTTGTCTTGTTTAGTTTTAGGAGCAGTACTATGTTGATTTTTTTTAATTTATTTTGAGTTGTAAAACTGCAGGATTTAAAAAATCTCAGTAACAAAGTCACCCTCTAATTAATCAACTGTCACTTCACCTTTGGAGGGAAAACAAGTGGTTGTGAGATTCAGTGGCTGCTTCTGAGAAATAATGCTAGTCAATGACTGAAGGAGTGAGCAATTCAGTAGTTTTAAGAAGTTTTAGCTCTTAACATGCATCTTTTAATTGGAAAGCTGGAATATGGAGACTGTCCTTTGAATGCTGCTTTATATGTATTTTTGAACTGGCTTAGACCTGACAGCATTTCGGGAAAGCTAAGCATCAAGTGAAAACCCCATGGTATTTCTTCCTTCATACAGAATCATTATTTAATTTTCTATGTATTAAAAAATCAGCCTGAAAAGTGAAATGGAAATAAACATTAAAAAAATGGATATAAACTGGACCAGCCTATAATGCATTCTTAGTGTAGCATTCACTCAGCAGTTCTTTTTCTCCCCCATTTGCCTGAAGATCTTGTGATTCGTTTCCAGCAATAGAGGCTCAGAAGCTTTGGTTGTTACACATACGCAATGCATAGGCCCGTCAGCCATAAAAAGCGACTTGGATAACTTGTATGCCTTCTTTTGTATCAATGTAACGATTGTAAATAATGCTGATCAACCTTTGTAGAGAATAGTTTATACAGCATATTCTATTACTGCTGATCTCAGTGAACTCTTGTTTTAAAAAAGAAAAAAAGAAATTTTTCTATTTACACCTTATATTTTGTTATGCTGTTGACCCATGGCACTTTAACAAAACTCTGTGGGTTTTGCATAGCTGGTCAGTCATGGGGTATATTAAATAACTGTTGTTGCACAGAAACAAATTTGCACCTGCTCTATTGTGCTTTCCTACTACAGATTTTAGAACCTTTTCCAGAAGACTTTTGAAGAAAGCATGTCCAATCATTCTAAAGAAAAAATGCCATACTTGTACAGTCAATTTCTTTTCTACAATCCATATTTTGTAACACTAAGTATTTTCATTCTTTGTCCTGCACCTTTATGTATTAGCAGTATCAAATAGAGTTCATTCCATGCTTGTGATAATTGTAAGCAGAGTAAATGTCTAAAGTAGGTGTAAATAGTAAATTCTATGGCTTACAGTTTAAAAAAAGGAAAAACAGAACAAACCCGTATCTGATTGATACTGCCATGGTTCAACACCAGGCCTGGAGATATTCTCTAGTGAGCGATTGTATTTTTTTGTTTGTTTGTTTGGGGTTTTTTTGCTTTATTATTATTATTTTTTTGTAACATGGCTTTGTAAATAAAATAATTTATATGTTTGTAAGAAATAAATTTGCAGTGTTGTTTATCTTTTTGAAAACAAACGTTTGTAGGTATAGGTTGAATTGTACTCAAACCCTGACTGTGCAGTTGGCAGGGATCATGGAGGTCAGCTGGATTTCTGTGCTGAAAAAGTTCCCTGTGTTTTCCTTTGCTGACTTTTACACGCCCCACCATCGCTGTTCATTTTGCATTGGCTTTGCCAGCACTGCTAGGTAGGTGCACACACTTCCCATTCCTTCCCTCTGGGCACACATGGAAGTAACATCATCTCAGCATTGCTCTTTGGGAAAGCTGCCCTGCTAAACTTGGTCCAGATTGACTTATGTTTTTGTTTTTTCTCAGAAACATTGTTTTGTATTCAGGAACATTCAAAGCCTATGGAGATAGTGGAGTCTCACTTTCCTCCTTAATTCAGTCAGTTTCCAACATTCAAAACAGTGGGAAAATCTTATCTGAATTTAATGTTATTTTAAAAAACAGGGAGACGCAAAAAGACGTTTTGCATCCCTTGCACTGCCATAATCCAACCGCACTTTTTGGCTACGATTCAAGCTCAGCTAACCTGCTGGACTTTTTTAAACCTAGTGGCATGGCAGCTGAAGTAAAATCTGTGGGCTTAAGATGTCTCTCTGACCACCAAATTAGAGCTCTTTGTCTTCACAAGGCTCAGTACCACTTTAATCCCACTTAGGTGATATTTTAAGAAGCCAGATGAGATTTAAACTGGTCCGAGGCCAATGCAAGCCTTTGCATTGATATAGTTTCCACCTACAGCAAATCTGATCTGCAGATCCGGAGAGAAAATGGTGGAGGGAGATGCCTGGGCCAGAGCGGGATCGCACCAGGGTTGTCCTGGGTTTGAAAAAGTTGAGAAGCACAGTGGTAGACAAGCCGGCTCCCACTTCCCAGAGGCTTCGGCTCTTTCCCTGGCGCGTTTTCTTTCCTAGAACTCTGCAAAAGATCAGAACAAGGGCTTGAGACCAAAGCGGTTTCATACTCTCTCGATAGAAAACACTTAAGTGCAGTTGCCCAGGTTTTGTTGGCCCACGAGGGTTTGTTCAGGATTGAGCGGTCTCTGTGTTTGGAAACGGGTTTGTTGAGGGGCAAAACCCCCCTCCCTGGCGGCTTGATGCATTTTTTTTTTCTACTCCCTTTACCCAGGTGGTGCATGCTTGGAAATCCCAGGGGCGCAGGATCTGGACCACCGCGTCAGCACCAGCACGATACTGCCGCCGCCGCCTGCGCGCTCGGA
>NW_017728931.1:121744750-121765322 GCF_001723895.1 Crocodylus porosus
GCGCCCCGAGCACGGGCCCGTCTCCAGGCAACGCGGATGGCGGCGGAGCAGAGCGGCCGCGAGTACCTGGCGCGGCACCGGGTCGCCGAGCTGCTGCACGGGCTGGGCGCGCTGCTGCTCCACCACCGCCCCGGTGCGCCCGGGGCCTGCCCCCTCCTGCCCGCCCCGGGACTCGACTGCGCGTCCCAGGGGCCGCTGCGCGCCGCCCGGGAGGGAGGTCAATGGTGGGGCTTCAGTGCGATGAGCGTCAAAGGGTGGAGCCGGTGCATACAGCGGTCCCGGCGCTCTTCAGATGTACAATCGTGTGTTTGCTTCCTGAAGGGAAGTCTGCGCACCCTATTCCCTAATCCGTGCACGCGGCACGCTGGCGTTGTCATGGGCGCGTTAGGGGTTGTGTCGGGCGCATTGACCGTCAGGCGTAGATTCAAGCAGAGCTGGCAACCCTCCGGTGGGATGCGATGCCCTTGGCGCTGCCGACTCATTTTTTGAGACCTGGGGCAGGGGATGCTTTCATCAGCCCTTAGAGGCTTCGGTTTCTGTTCACCGACACAGGGCTGTGGTGCCAGGATCCAAGAGCCATACGTCTGTCTGGGCCTGCAGGGTATTCGTCATGGGCATGCAAGGTTCAGGATCCTGAAGAAGCATCTTTACATGGCTCTTCACGCTGATGTTTCACTTTCTTTTTCTCACTTTATGACTGCACGCAGGCACCCTGGCAGGTTCAATGCTGGAAGTGTAGCGCTGGCATAGCTTGTAACAACCAACATATCTCCTGTCGCAAAGGGAACTTGAGTAACACCTTCCGGAGCAGAGGTGAAATCCAGGTCCTCGTGAAGTCCACGTGCAAGTTTTGCCACTGACTTCAGGAGGGCCAGGATTTCACTCCCACCTCAAAGTGATTAACAAAATAAGGTCAGGCACTATAATCAGTCAAATGTGCCAGAGAGCAAGCAGCAGTTACTCAGACACCTTCTGTTGTACTTGTAATGTGGACCATAATCTGACAATAGAGTTGGGTCAGTTATGTGTTTCTAGCGCAGTTTGGCAACCCCCAGCCCCTGTTTGCTTGGCACGCATGCCTTGAGGCAGACAGCAGGAAAGGGGCTGGGGCTGCACTGCTGCAAGGATCAGGCCCCTCATGACTCCCCCATCACCAGTCCGTAGCACACCATCTTTCTTTCAAGTCAAAGTTGCAGGTGTTTTTGATGCTTCGCCCAAAAACATTGCCAACCCATTCTAGCACATTTTGCAGGTCAGCATAGGAGCCTCTTATTTATTCACTCTCTTTTTAAATAAATACTGGTTAAATTACCCCCTTCCTACATGACATGCCCAAATAGCCAACTGTTTACTATATATACACATAAAAGGAGACTGCCTTCAATGACTCAGCTGCTCCTCAATAGCTTGTTAGCACTGAATCCCATGAGACATCAACATCATGGTCTAGAGCCACACACGACGGTGTTTTGGCCATAACTGGAGACTGCAGTTCCTATCAGAAGCATCATGTAGATTAGGAGGAATATTTTGTGTTTATGAAATTGAAGGCTGAAGTAGTAATTTAGATGCATTAGATTTGATTGTCGTTTCACCAACCTTATACTAAAACAAAGCCAGTCGGCTTTGGTAACTGGAGTTACTTTTGTGGTACGGTAAAGGCAAAGTTGGAATCCAATCAATCACAGACCATATTTGGCAGTAGTTTAGAAATGCATAAAACTAAAACGTGTCATTCTCCTTTATTCTCTTACAGAAAGACCAAGAGAGTTTTTGATCCAAGCACTGGAAAGAATAAAGCTTGCAAAACAAACTGGTGTGGATTATCCCTATCTTATGGACGAACCAAATTTAGAAGCTATGTTTGAGATGTTAGACACTGCAAGTCAAGGCTATATAACACTGGTGCAGTACAAAGAAGGTTAGCCCTTATCTTTTACTTAAGAAAAAGCAGTATTTTTATTTACAAATTAGAACTTTATTATATATTTGATGGTATTACATGCAAGACAGTTGCTGAAAAGCAGCTGAAATTGTTTCATTCAAGGAAAATTCTGACCTCTATAGACTCTAGCTTTGACAAAAAGTAACTTATTGCAAAAAAAAATCCCTAAAGGTTTTTAAGCAAGCCAAAATGTAACACCTTTTGACATGACACCTAACATTGAGCCCAAAAGGTCGAACAGTTCTCATTATAGAGTTCAGCACTTTTTTCCCCAACTTAGTTACAAAAGTCTAAGGCTATTTTAAATGTAAAATTAAAACTCATTCTTTAAAATCTTTGTAGCTCTTAAAACCTTGGGGCTAAGTGCTCAAGATGTGTCTTATGAAGATGGCACAAATATCACACTGGAAGTATTCAAGGAAGAAGTGTAAGTGATCGTTTTTGTCATTTGGGGTTTTTTTGTGGAGGAAAGAGAAACCTGTGGTTAATCTGAAGTTCACCTTTTTTCAAATGCATACTTTTTTAACTCCATAATGGTATTTGTGCATTTAAAACTATATTCTAAAAAGGTACTCCATCTTTTCTGGCAGTGGTCAGATTTCCTAGGACAGGTCAGCTGTTTTGCTTGTTCCTAGTATAGTGTGTGCTTTCTTTTGTCATCTGTAAGGGCATAGGCACGTGAACACATTACCATGAAGTCAGTAAGTGCAGGGACTCGCAGAATAGACTTTGCTCCATGGTAAATACCAATGGGGCAAGCTCTTACCCCATAGTAAAATGACAAGTAACCTGAGGTGGGATCATCCACTAATCACAAGGCAAGAGAGAGATAAAACTCCAACCAGAGTTTATGTAGAATATCAAATTTGTTTTTCTTTTGTTTCAGGAAGAAAAAGATGCTGGCGAGCTGGGTAGTATATTAGTATCAACAGCTATCAGAAATATTTCCCTAAAGTCTCATTCTTATGTTTTCGATATAGATAATCTCTCTCATCCAAAATACATTCTTGGGCTAATAGAGTAGCATCAGTACAGTACACAAGAGGTTTTTTGTGCCAGCTTTAACAGTGGAGTCACCAAGACAAATTTATCCATCCTCACTGTACAGCTGAAAGCCAGCTTTTCAAGGCTCTTTAGTTTGAAAGATATTGTCAAAATAGGTAGTGTATAAAAACATCTTTCCCAATAAAGCTGTTGTTCTGAAGCCTCAATGATAACCAACTCCCCTTTGACAATTACTGGCTCACCATATATAATCCTGCTCCTATACAGAAATTTTTGCAGCATGCAACAGCAGCAGTTATATAGCAACAAATAATATTCAACTTTTAAAAATGTCAAATTTCTTTCAAACCTCTTGTGTAGAAACAAAAGCTGGTTTAAACATAAGGAAGATGCCCACATTTGAACTTAAGCAATTTCAAATAAAAAGATTATTAACAATTACAACCGTCTTGAGGCTTTTTCTTAAACAAGGGGCAAGTCACAAAACACACAGTTATAAACAAGCCTGTAGAGACCTTGGACACTTATGGAAGCAGGTGGTCAAAAATGCCCAATGACAAGGCTTAATTTGAAATCATCAGAAAGCAAACACATGACTCCACCTTATGAATAAGTCTCTGCATGGACATATGAGTACGCAAGATCTATGTATGCAATTCCCAACCCGTAACTTTCCATGCATCAAACCAAATCACGAATTCATGTGCAATGTGTCTATCCCTGTACACAGTACCATATGTGCTGTCTACTCCATATTCTTTGCTAAGCCATGAAAACATCTATATGACCTGAGAGCAATTATCTACTATAGAGACTTCTAGGTTAACAAGAAATATATTCTCATCCCCATCAAGTAGATGCCTCTACCCCAGGGCAGCTATACATGGAGAACAGAGTCAAGTCTGTTTTAGTTTCTTTGAACTGTACTTACTGAACTAGAAATTAACTCAGTCGGTTTTTAAATATTGCATATATAGTTTTTCCCCAAATTTTTCAAAATTAAGGCATAAAACTAGATCGAGCCAATGTCCTGCAAGTGTAGAGTAGCAATTCTTTAAGAGTAATGCAAAAACCAATATTAACATAATATAGTTTGGTTTAATTTTTATTTCAATAAATAATCTGGACTAAACATTTTAATAATCATTTTATAAGACATTTACTTATTTTCCTGTATTTGGCCAGTTTGTTTTCAAATTAAGCAGTATTTCAACATCCTGCTGTGCTAATTTATAAACTCCAAGTTCATTTAAAGCTGCTGTGGCAGATGGCTGGTTTGGATTTAAGATGGTTCCATTTTCTGAGGCTGACTCTAGTACATCCTTCAAAAGCAGGGCAGAGCCAATATTTAGATTCAAGATAATGCAGGCTTCTTTTATGCTTTGGGAGGGAAAAAAATACAAGTTTTACACAATGACACAAGAAATGTTTATTTAACAGGATCACAGAACAAGCTACTTCACTAGTGTGAGCGGGATCATTAAGTAATGACACCCTCTTTTGACAGCAAGAAAGAAGGAATCTTGAAGAGGAAAAAGATATCACAACTTATGTCAAGGCAAATAATAGCAGTCATTCATCCTCCCCATTACTGGTACATTGTGGACCAGATCCCATTCAGTCTGTTACACAGTCAAACCTATTCAGCTGCTCATTCAAAAAAGATATGCATCTTGTCCCAGCAAAGAAGAGTGATCCTTCTCTATCTAGAGAAGCACATTTCTTACATTCTCTCATAGGACAGCTCTGTGCAGTGTCCAGAGCCTGTAAACACTGAACATGGAATATCCTACAGGCTACTAACAAGAAATGAATGACACAGAATATGTTTGCCTCCCAACAGATTCAGAGCCATATGTTGAAATATTAAAGCTTTATAAACTTGCATACTTACTGTTTGAAATAGTTTTCTGGTCTCTTGCAATAGTGTGAAAATAAAGGGAACAGATTCCTACTCATATCAAACTGGAGTTGTGCTGCTCCTCCTTCATTGAAGTGATTTGCCAAAATTATCTACATTAGTAGATGAGAAAATATATCTATTAACTTAACAGTGCAAGTCACTTTCACCTTCACTGTACAGCACAGATTACATCTCTGCATAGACTTACTTCCTGATAGATGAACACATCCACTTTCTCCACAAGCATTTGCCAGAAGATTTTAAACAGTGAGTGACACAGCTGCTGTTCTAGCTGCAGCAAGCGGTCTCTTAATGTCAACAACATTGGGCAAGCTGTGCTGGATAAGGACATTACTGCCTGCTCCGCCTGGGATGGCAAAGATAACCACCTGCACAAAACAGGTGTACAATGAAAACTGTGTTATCATAAAGTTATTTCTGGGGAAGCAACCAAGATGAATGAAGCCTGTCTTTTACAAGAGTCAACTGCACACAGATTTATCCAATGTGCTCAAATCCAACGCAAGGTTTTTTACCCTGTTCAACATGGAAGGGGGAAAGAAACCTCATCTTGGATTCAAGTATTATCCTGGGTCAGGCAGCTTGAGCTCCAGACCTGAAACCAGGGCCAGAGCTGTCACTGCTTCTACTGCCTGGCTGCTGGCTCAAGGTAGGAGGCACACAGTGGGAACAGAGTACAGGGAGACCACAAGTGGTGGAGTGGGGAGCATGGGGGAGATTGTAGAGCAGCAGAGGAGCTGCTATGCATCTGGCCCAGCCTGGAGCTCAGCTGGGGCTGCCACCACTGCCTGCCCCAAACTGGTGCCACCATGTGCATAGGGTAAGCAGCAACAGTGGGGGGGGGAGGGGGGGGAAAGGCAGGCAGGCAGGCACCAGGGGGCAAGTGACAAGAGTTGAAGAGTTGGGCTATCCGTCTTGCTGCCACTTCTTTCCATACCACAGCAGCAGTGAGGGCATAAATCTAAGATGACCCTGCAATGATGAGATCCTATACATGGAAATATATAAATATAACTAATGCATAGGTGTCCATGTACCAAATCTAATTGGGGGTGGGGAATCTTGTATTCAAGGTAATTTTGGATTTAAGCAAATACGATAATTTCTTATGCTTTTGCCTTCTTCTGCTGAAGTATTATTGTTTAGCACTATGGACAAATACTCCTCAAATTCATTCTAGTAGTATCAAGAACTCAAAGGCCATTCAGAAGGAGAAAGAGCAAAAATGTTTAGCATCATAAAAAACAAAAACAAAAAAAAAAAACTAGCAAATTTTACCCCAGAGCAAACACCCATAGTCACATTCAGGCCTTCACAAAACAGGCAGTCTGCAGACCCCTTTCCATATTTGTTGCTTAATATTCCAAAGGGAAATAGTGCCAAAACAGGAGTCAGGCAGGGGTTTCCAATAAAGAGACTGCCCTAATTCTTGCAAGGCTGTACTTTAGAAACTGCTTTGATGGAACAGGGAAAAATTTTTTCAAAGTCTGCTACACTGATCTCAGCTTATTCACAAAGCCACATCTTAGCCGCTATTTGCCACCCAAACTAATGTTAACTCAAAATTGTGTACTAGAAATAATGATCATCAATATTCCAAATAAAAACAAAGAATCACCTTTCTTTTCTGTACAGCTTTGCTGCATCTTTGACCTCCCTGAAGACATGATCTACTTGACGGGTCAACATGTCATGCTTTAAGCGTTCTAGGAGGTTAATCATATCATCAAAGACAGAGCTCTCCATAGAAGCCAGTTGCCCTAGCTGTAGCTTACTGAGTGCATTACTATCTGCACACACCTCGAGAGCTGCTTGTTGAAGCTGCAAGAAAAACTACAAAAACAAAACAAGCAAGATTTAAATACCTCTAAGCAGATGACAACCTTTTTCTGATACTTTAATACATGTAGGTCCAGTGATAACACAGCTCCTTAAGACAGCATTATAGCACAAGTGGAGAAGGGGGCAGCACATCAGGCCCATCCGCATGCAGATGATACCACCATCACAGGTTGGATCTCGCTTGCAGGCTGTATGTTGCACATCCCTTGTCTACATAGCTAATATTCTGCATGCTGCACATCCCTTGTCTACATAGCTAATATTCTGCATGCTAAGCTGTGAATGTTACAATTTCTAATGACTCATTAAGCATTTATGTCAAGGGAGACTACTCCTGAAACTGCATACAGGCTTCCCTCGCTTTATGCTGTACATGTGTTCCTGGAAAATGGTGCATAACTTGAATTTGCATAAAGGGAACCCACTTTACAATACAACAAATAGGGATATGTTCCAAGATCTCAACTCTACTGAATCCCAAACCCATTTCTACCACTTTTACAAGACAATTGTGGTACTTACCAACAGCAGACAGTACACAAGCACAGGGCACTATCATAATAGGGATGGTAACTACAGAAACATGTCACAGACAACGAGCGAGGAGCACAGATCCACACAGGAAACTGTTTGGGTGCACATCACTCCCACAAAGCACTGCCTAACACAGCTGACTGCGGGCTTCCACCACACTGATCACCTAAGAGTGAATTTACCTCACATACAACAAATTTTGGGTATAAAAAGCACCACTGCATAAAAGCGAATTCACACATACAGAACCCACATAAAGCGAGGGAAACCTAGATTGAAATATACAGAAACCGGCCCCAATTCTGCCTCACGACTTACTAGTGCAAACCCATGTGCCCATACAGTCTAAGTGATATACATGGAGCTCTGCACAGTCTGCACAGGCTCATTAAACCATGAAGGCAGATTAACCCATAAATGTACCAGTTTTGCTATAGCCTGGAAGTGTATGATGCTACACTTCAGAAAATTAGTTTGGGAGTGTTGCTTCCTGGCCTGACTTGCAAAGAAAACTGATTAAATTTTAGCAGGATCCACATCTGTAGCAATGGTGAGGTGTTTGCAGGTTTTATTCTGTTTTTTTTCAATCTAAGTATCCTTAGCAGATCTATTTCTGTAAGAGTTTGTAGGATAGAATCCAGGTAACAAAACAGTCACATTACACAACTAATTTTCTGAAGACCCCTCAGCTTTAGGCTTTCCAGTATATTGTGGTAAACTGTGGCATTTAAGCACTGCTTAGACTCTGGCAAGGAACTTAAACATCTGTTATTAAATCTGAATCTAGTTCTATTTTTGTCATGATTGATTCTGTATCTTAAAATATTAGGATGAAGTGTTTTTTATTTTCAGCACCGCTAATTATACAGCACATGACAGAGCTAGTTCATTTCTTTATACAACAATAATACTTACAACATTGTCAGCCCAGTCTGATAATACTGTTGCTATGTAGTTAACAGCATTAAGAATTGCACAGTATCGGAAGCCTAAGAAAGCTCTAGTCTCTTCCTTCATAACCTGAGTCAATCGTATCCTGAAATCATCAACTAAGTCTTTTTGTAACTCCAAGAACTGCAGTTTTCTAGAAGCTGTAGGAAGGTTCTTATATCTGTCTGGAGAGAGGATTGTAAGAAGTTTTGATTTTCCAGAGCTAATTAAACTTTTAAAAGATAAAGATTTGCAGTTGAATTATTACTAAAGCCCCCATTCCTGCAGATTTATACACATACTGACACACTACATACTTCCACTGAAATCAAGGGAACCATTTACCACATGTCAAGTTAAACACGTGTAAGGTTTTGCAGGATTAGGGCCTACATGTATGAATCTCACTAAAACAAAAAGATCAAATTTCAGAACAACCTAAGAACACTGTGTGGACCCCCAACATCTCCACAAAAGATAAGGTAGACAAGTTTAGTATGCAAATAAAAGTCACCATATTGTTAATCTGCTTTATGCCGCGTTATGGAACAGGTAAAATTACATTATAGCAGCTAAGTGTGCAGGAATTCAGAGCTGACTTCCTGAAAACAAACAGGATTTATTTTATAATTAATTCTAATAAATACATTGGATTTTTATTTTTTCTTTTCTTTCAAATTTTAAGGAATATTTCTAGTTACGAATAAAAAATATTTCTTGATAAACATTAGCACTTCAAAAGTGTACCAATTTTGGCCAAATATGAAGGCCTGATCACTCTCACTTGCATTATTCATAAAGTTCAATAACAAAGAAATAAATGCCTGATAATTGATTTTGTTAAATGCAAACACCACAACATTTCTAACTTGCTATTCCTTTGATGAATCCCAAACCACCGACACTTAATTTGGATTTCCTTGTTAAATATACAAGTTAGAGCTCCTGAATTATTCAGAATTCATTTCAAGTAGCAAGCTAAATATCTCAAATTATTTAATTACCTGTGATAACAAATAACAGTGTCATAAAAGTTTCCGCACAGCCTGGGACTTTCATTTCATCTACATCACTGATATCTTTATACTGTGAAATCCAGGCAGCCTCAGAGGAAAGCATGGAGTCCATTTTCTGAAGAGCAACTGACAGGCACAGGAAACATTAAATAATTTAAAGTTTAGATGCGTTATTTGCAGTTGCTTTAGAGGTTACAAATTTTTCATTTCTTCTAACAATTCAGTCAATTGCAGCTTTTAATAAAAACTTAAAAGGAATCCTAAATGTTATGATTTACTTAAAGTATCACTCAGATTTAAATACAATAACATTTGCAACTTCTGACATTAATTGCTTCAATAAGAAGTAAAGTGATATAAGCTTGCCTAACCATCATTACATGTTAATCTTTTTTGGAGTACCAATAATGTTCCAATTTTTCCTTTACTAGAAAAAGCATACAAAAACTCATGCCCACTTCTGCTGTTATTATTCTTTAACATTTTTATAGCATTTAAAAAGCCACTATTATTCCTACTATTAACCTGGCTTGATACCCTGTCCCTACTATCCTGATGATTAGCCTTGCTAGTCTGAGTGTAAAGCACTTTGTTGTCATGCACTCAAAAACTAAAACTTGCCATATGTAGGAACAGACACTGGGTATCGTACATTTTCCAAACCATAACTTCTACCCTTCACACTGTAGCTTACTACCCAAATATATTATTTAATGTCATCCCTTTCTGTCAGATTTGCCAAATGGCATTAAAAATTATATAAAGTTACTCCAAAAACCTATTTGCCCAGCAAAACTCCGATTAATATTTTTGAAAGCCAAATACATTCACTGCACTCTATTCAGCCAGGTTATTTGCTTTTTTAATTCTTTTACTTCCTGCCTTCATACTGCTTTTTTCCTACAACAGCTTGTAGTGTGTGTTGTTCTGTACACGTGTTCTTTACTTGCACCCTATATTTTCACTATTTCATTATTCCTTTCCTCTCCACAAAACTAATCCCCCTCTTTTTTCCCTTTACCATATTTGGGTTTTTTCTGTCTTATCCTATAAATTTAAAGGCCCACCGACATGCACTTAAAATGGGAACTTTACCAGAGGAATAAAATTACTAAATCCTACAGAACTACAGGTTGTGGTAGAATCATTAAATATTGCTTTAATATTAAATCAACAGTCCTACAGTATAAAAATTAGGGCCCTGATGTAATATCCCCCATGCATGCAAGTTAACCAACCTCACTGGGACTGAGTAAGCATTGCACAATTACGCCTTCTGTATTGTTTAAAACAATCATAAAAGCCTTACATTTCCTTTCCACAGTTAACCACCTCTGAAAGCAGGTTTCTTCCGACAGAATATGCATACAGCTGGGAAAGGTGCTGAGGTATCCATGAACAATGTACAGCTCTCTCTCAAACAGAAGCACTTCATCCACAAGATGACAGAACAGGTTATCATCATACAACAGGCAAGGAATATCAGCAGCCAACTTCTCCAAAATTAGCATTACTAGAGCACGGGAGAATTCAAGCTTTTACAAGAAAAAAAATTAGAAAAAGGTCAAAGAACTGAAATGTCAGTATTTATGTAGTTTTAAAACTTCTTTTGGGAGGTCAGTTCAAGCTAATCATAAACCCACTGAAATCAATTCAACTTGCTAACTCCATAGCTAAAATATGGCCATGTAAAACTGAACATATTTTCTTACCCTTGCATTCACTGAATAGCCTGCCTTGTCCAATATTGGCTGGATTTTTTCATCAAGAAACTTAGCGTGATTTCCAATCCACATGAGGACCTGGGTTAGGTACCATTCGGGCTTCAACGTAAAAAGAAGTGTCAGAACATTAACCCTACCCAGATAACATTTGTTCATCTGATACATGAAAGCAAATACAGATTTCACTTGTGTTATCTATTGCAAACTACAAGCAAAAAGAAACAAAAATATGGTTCAAATAACTAGTTAGAAAATGTACCTTTAGTATTGTTTATAAAAAAAAAAAACCTCACAAAAATTTCAAAATTAACTAACAGAAGCCATAATAGACTTGTAAAACTACCCAGTGTTTTCAACTCTTTAAAATACTGAATATAAGAGCAACCAAAATATGCAAAACAGTAAGGAAGGTCCAGGGAAGACAGTTAAAGATTGCCAATTTATATATAAATATAGGAATTGTGAATTGTTTTCCAGCCACAATACTGTACTTAAAAAGGTTCAGGAGAGAAGGTTATATTGTTTAGCATGGGGGCAGAGGGGAGATGGTGGTGAAGAACGAGATACAGAAGTGTATGTTTATGCCAAAACTACTGACCGGTCTGCTCTGTGGAGTAAACAAATCTTCTTTTGTTTTTAAAGCACAGATCATCCTTTCCCACTGCAAATACTGCATGTATTTACATGGAATTATTTATGTACCTGTAGCTGTTTTAATGAAAAATTTTGTCCTTTGCTTAAAACCGTCACGGGGAACACACTACCTATTTTTGCCCTTCGTTTCATCTCCCCTTTCCATTTTTCCCTCTGCAGCATCCGCTTCCGTGCCACTGGATTCCTCTCTCCCTTGTACAGGCTTCCTGACTGCACCATATACTCTTTTCCAGGAGACAGAAGAAAATACCATGCTGAAAAGATGGCTGACAGAAATACCAGTTGTCTCATCTTTTACACAGCATTCAATGATACTGGAAACAGATGGCCTGGAAGCACTCCCAGATATTTCATTTTGTTTCTTTACAATTAAAAGCTTGCAGAAATAATTTGAGAACAAAAGCAATCACTATGGGTGCCTATACATGAGCAGGGAAGCTACTCCGATGCACTGTAACTCCAGTACGTGGGAGCAGACTCAATTAATTAAGTCTTCTGAAGTGTGGCAATTACTGTGCTCCAGCAGCCTACCACATCTTGTGTATCAGCATTCCTGGGCTTCAAAATGGTGGCAGGGGCACTTTATCTGAAGCTTGTTCAACAAGCTTCAGATAAAGCACCCCCACCACCATTTTGAAGTGCAGGGACGCTGATACACGAGATGCTCTGGGCGCTTTAATTATACTGGCTCTAATTATAGCACCTCCCTCCAGCCCCAAAGCATATGTATAAACACTCTACATGACCAGCCAGGACTCCCCACAAACCCAAGTAATACGGTCTTCATATTCACAGAACAGTAGAACTGGGAAAAGTCCTACAAATGTTATCTAGTCCATGCACCAGCAGGATGAAAGACACCCAGGCCACCTTTGTTCTTAAAAACCTCTCATGAGGATTCAATAACCTCGCCAGGCAGCCTGTCCTCGTGTTCATTACATTTAGAGTTTGAAGGTTTTCCTAATATATAACCTAAAACTCAACAGCAAATTAAGCCCATTCCTTTTTGCACCTCCTCTCAGTGGACCTGGTGAACAACTGATCACCACCCTTTTTATAACATTCTTTTCATAGTTTCTAGGGTCGGAAGGGAACTGAGCAGATCAAGTCTGACCCCCTGCCATGGCAGGAAAGAGTACTGGGGTCAAACAACCCCAGCAAGGTGTACATCTAGCCTCCGCTTAAACACCCCCAGGGTAGGAGCCTGCACCACTTCTCTTGGAAGTTGGTTCCAGACCCTAGCCGCCCTGACAGTGAAGTAGCGCCTCCTGGTATCTAACCTGAACCTACCCTCTGCCAGCTTGTGACCGTTATTCCTGGTCACTCCTGGCGGTGCTCGGGAGAACAGGGACCCCCAATGCCTGCTGGTCCCCTCTGACTAGTTTGTAACAGGCCACAAGATCCCGCCTCAGCCTTCTCTTGTGGAGGCTGAACAGGTTCAGGTCCCATCGCCTCTCCTTGTGGGACCTGCCCTGCTGCCCCCTGATCATACGAGTGGCCCTGCTCTGGACCCTCTCGATGCCGTCGACATCCCTCTTGAAGTGCGGTGCCCAGAACTGGACGCAGTACTCCAGCTGTGGCCTGACCAGTGTCACATAGAGGGGGAGTACCACCTCCCTTGACCTGCTTTAGATGCATCTATGGATGCATGACAAAGTACAGTCGGCCTTCCCGACGGCATCCCCACACTGCCGGCCCATGTTCATCCTGGCATCAATGACTCCAAGATCCTTTTCTGCCTCTGCACTGACGAGAAGGGAGTACCCCAGCCTGTAGGTATGGTGCCGGTTGTTCCTCCCTCGGTGCAGCACCTTGCACTTGTCAGTGTTGAAACCCATCCTGTCCTCATCCGCCCACCCCGTAACCTGTCTAGGTCCGATCACAGCCTGTTCCTCCCTTCTAGTGTGCCCACATCCCCCCCACATCTTAGTGTCATCAGCAAATTTGAACAGGGTGCTTTTTATCCCCTCGTCCAAGTCGCTGATGAAGATGTTGAACAGTGCGGGCCCGAGGACCGAGCTCTGAGGGACCCCACTGCCCACATCCCTCCAGGTCTAAAATTACCCATTCACCACCACTCTCTGGGTGCTGCCCTCCAGCCATTTGACTGTGTAGGTGTCAACACCACAGTCCCCCAGTTTTTTTTTTAATGTGAACGGGGTGAGAGACTGTGTCCAGGAAGACTATGTCCACTGCTACCCCTGCATCTATCAATTTGGTGACCTGGTCGTAGAAGGCCACCAGGTTGGTTTGACAGGACCTGCCACTGATGAACCCATGTTGGCTGCCCCTAAGCATAATCTCCCCTGTTGGCCCCTCGGGGACAACTGCCAGGATAATTCTCTCAAAAAGTTTACCCAGGAAGGAGGTAAGACTAACTGGCCTACAGTTTCCTGGGTCCTCCTTCATCCCTTTTTTGAAAATGGGAACCACGCTGGCCCTCTTCCAGTGCTCTGGCACCTGGCCAGAGCACCACGAGTGCTCGTAAAGCTGTGCCAGGGGTCCTGCAATGACCTCTGCTAATTCCCTCAGCAATCTGGGGTGGAGATTGTCAAGACTGGAAGATTGTTACGTCCTTCTTTAACCTTCTCTTTTTGTACGCTACAGAAAAACAGCTCCTTTAGAATAAGTCAGCCATGAGGAAAGTTTGAACTTCTTACTTTATTTGTTGCTCTCCTCTTGAAGCCTGTCTGTCTACATCTTAGTATGATGCCCAACACTAGGTACATGCTACGGCTGTGGTCCTACCAGTGCCACGTAGGAGGTAATTCTGCTGTCTTACTTGTGACACTTAACATATATCAGACTGTCCTCTTCTAAAATACAAAACAGCACCCCAACATCACACTGACAACTCATTCAATTTGTGATCCACTGTAATCCCCAGATTGTTCCCCATTTCATATTCTCCTTCTTATATGTAGCATTTAGCAAATGTCTTTACTACATTTCATAATGTTGGTTTCCAACCTTTTATCCAATCTGTCACGATTAATTTGAATTCTGATCCTGTCCTCCAAAAGAACAGGCAATACCTTCCACGTTGCTGTTATCTATCACTTTTTACTCTCCCTATTTCATCATCCAAGTCCTCCACAAAAATTCTGACTATAAGCAAACCGGAAGATTCCTGTGGGATCCAAAGTACCCTACCTTTGATAGTGAACCTCTAATAACTATTCTTTAAGAGCAGTTTTTAAGCCAGCTCAGCACTCACCTTATGGTTACTTCCCTAGTTTGCTTATGAAAATTCCCTATAATCTGATTCCAAAATATGTCACATCATCATTCCACAATTATCCACAAGTAAGCAGGAAACACATTCAGGGGTTACTGTCATTGTGAAAATATACCTACAAATTCATCCAGTAATGTCACATCCAAGCACATGGATAACAGAATACCTATTCCTAAGGTAACTACAGCAGATCTGAGAACAGAATAAGACCTGTTTTCTTGTAGAAATGCACCTAAATCATATACTGAGCTGAAAAACCCCTTGAACACTGATGGCACTGAAAAAAAAAAAAAAAAATCGAAACAAATCTTTTTTTCCAAATATGGGATGTTAACTAAAAACTAAAAAAGACAAGCTAAAAAAAAGACTAATTATATAGTCTTGGGCCACTAAAAGTATGGCCATTTTAATGGCAGAATTTAAGACTTGTAACCTTTGGAAAATGCTGAAGATAGTGACATTAAACCAAATATACTCTTTTATACACCAGTGACACCAAGCAGCCAAGAGAGGTGAAAAAGAGCTTCCACATAGAGGGAATAAATCCACACTCCTCAAGTTGTGGAATCTGTCTAATGCTACAGTAGGTCCTGCATCGGTCCCCGCACCTAATAGAGGGCAACAGCAAGTATAGCACAGGAATTTCCCATTGCCCAGGCAGGCAAACTGTACAGTGCACCAACTTGCCATGCGGAAAGCATGACCTGTGGTTCTTCTCCAAATTGTGTTTTCCCTCCACACGCACAAAGTAAATGGTCGGTGAGCCCCAAGCATTCCAGAAAAAAAAAAAAAAAAAAAAAAAAACCAGCCACAACCTTTAATGAAGTATGTGTCACCATAGTTAGAAATGTTTAGTTTTCAGTAAAACTGTAATGAAATCAAGACTGCTTTTCCCCTACCTTGCTTAAAACATTAGTTTGTCTGTTCCCAGTGAAATGATACCTGAACCTTTTCTGAAGAGGATTTAGCATGATTTGCATTGGTAGAATAATAGGTGGTGATGAAGGTAGAGAATACTTTTCTGGCAGTTGTTTTGGTTTGGTTATCAGTTCATCTCTAAGGTTTGAGAGTTAAGGATAAAATATTTTATTGATAGACCATTTATAAAAGCATTAGATTATCTCAGTAGCATAATGTCGCCGGGCACAAAGGTGCCTGCTCCTATAAGAGCAGAAACTGCCTATGGAGAGTCCTAAGAGCCAGACAGAAGCCCACAGGTGCGGTTTACTATGGCAACAGGCTAACAAGTAAATTAGCCTGCACCTGCACCCGGTCAGCTGACCAGAAGAGGCAGGGCCCTGGGCAAATATAAACCCCAGGGCTGGGAGTAGCCAGGGGGGAAGGAGTTCTTGGAGAAGAAGCTCACCAGAGAGGCTTGGCTGCCGGTTTCTACTCTGGGTAGGATTAAGGGATTCCAGGAGCTCACCTAAGACCCTGGCTTATAAGGCACTTAGTGCTGGGAGAAGTTTGATGTTCTAAAGGGACAAAGCACACCCAGAACTGCTTATATTATGTTATAGCCCAGGGGCTCAGAGTTTAGCTGCTGTTTGACTGGTGGATTGGGTTGAGGCTACTGGGGAAGGAGGCAGCTTCATCGGAGGCCCATGACACTGTGGGGACCCCAGCGCCAGTGTGGGGCACGGTGATAAGGGGCTGCGGAGAGCCTGGCACCAGTGTGGGGCGCAGTGATACCATCTACAAGGCTTGGGGTATGGTAAAGGGGTGGTTTTGGAGCCATGCATCTAGCCCATAAGGCTGGGGGTGTCCTGCGAGTCACCCATTTTGAACGGGGATGCCAAAGGGGTCTAAGAACCCACAAGGTTCAGTGGAGTGCAGCAAGACCATGTCCAGAATACAGACTTGAGCACAGCCTCCCAATTTACTAAAATTACCAGCAAGATGTGGTGGGCGAGAAAGGTGCCTGTTGGGCAAGACTGGCACGGTCAAGGAGCCCTAGGGGTATCACAGCCATTCCTGGGGACCCCATCCCATGACAAGTTCCAGATGTCCCCAGCCCAAGGATTCTCAACCAGGGTGCTGCTCAGTATTAGCACTATTAAATGTCCAAACACCTACATAATTTGCAAGGTCAACACAGAAATATCAAACAGGAATCCACAGTGCCAAAAACTTTCTGATATGTTATGGTTTTTTTCCAATAGAAGAATCACTCTATTTTTCCCCATAGTCAAGAAATGAAAGACAAACACTGGCATTCTCAAGGGATGCTCTGAGTCCAACACAGTTAAGAACCACAGTTCTAGTCAACTGAAATCAATGTTATACATACCATATTTCCAAAACGTTGCAAATATGTTAATATAGAACCAGCTAATTATGTATTTCAAACAATTCAGGTTCTTGAGAACTGATTTGTCATATTAAGTGACAGCAAGTCAATTTAGTTAGGATATCTACTTTATCAGTGTTTCCAAAACATGTAGCCCTCTAACAATCCCACATATATATTAATACACTGACAGAACGCAGCAAGAGCTCGGGGGATTAATAGTGCAGAAGAAGAGCATTTCACCTTTTGGTCACCAATTTATGTGATACAAACTAGCAAAGAACAATTTTATTTATTTATTTATTTATTTATTTATTTATATCAACTAAGGACTCTTCAGTGGAGTATGTGAAAAGTATTAATGATCTTAGTCCATTTCTAGGAAACAGATTGAATGCATAAATTCTTAAGTACCAAATCTTCAAACACACTTTAGCTTGCAAAAGCAGCATCAAGTTTAATATAAAAATTTTAAGTAATCATACATTTCTTCTTTAATGTTTGTTCATTGTTTCTACTAAAATTCACCGTGGGGGGAAAAAAATTAATTAAAAAAGGATACGAGGTTTGCAATTTCAGAAGCTGAGAAAACAGCATCTCCAAATTATTGTATACATCTGAAGCACTGCCTGGTGTAGCAAGGCCAAAAGCCTGAGACTGTGGTGGCCCAATAAATGGCCAGTGAAGCTGAGTTAATATCGCCTCAAAATCACTGTAACAGAAAATATATCCATTAACATGAAGCTATAATACAGTGGTTCTCAACCAGGGTGCAACAGCACAGGCACGGCTGTTGGGGGGGCAGCAGCCAGATAAAACTGCCTCACACACAAGAGGACTGGCATGTGAGCACTCCTGCATTAGGGTTCTCTGATCAGCCTAAAGCAAGCAAGAAAGCTGGCTTATGCTGTTTCTTCTCCTCTACCCCCCACCCCTTACACATATCCCCTTACCAAAAGAGAGTCATATGGAACAGTTCTACCTGTCCCACACACCTATTTCTGGGAGATGCATGCAGGTCAGACCAAGAAAGACTGCAACATGAGCCAGCTCTCTTGCCTGCTTTAGGCTGATCAAGAACCCTAATGCAGGACAAGCATGCAGATGTGCCAAAGCCCTTCCTAGTGTGGTTGTGAAGCAGGCACTGCCAACACTTAAGTGGTTCTTAACTAGTAAGTTGAGCACCAATTGTGGTTCTCAACTGGGGATGCCACCACATTCAAAGAGTTGTGGAAGGGTGCCCTGACTCTGAAAACATTAAGAAGCAATGCTATAGCAAAATGTAAAAATAAGAGAATGGTAGTGCATTCCCTACCTTGAAAGTTTGTCCTTAAGAATTTTATGCCAGAATTGAACAGTGGACCTCACAAAAGCAAGAAGATGAGAACAAGATGATTCCTGAAGCCTAATATCCAGTTCTGCCATGGATGCTAAAGTAGTGGCTGCCTCTGGGACATTATTGGTCATCAGATACTGCTGAATATTATCACTATAAAATAAAGCAAAGTTATGGCAAAATTCATTACATATTACTCATCTTATTGGGTAATGAATTAAATTCAGCTTTTTTACAATACTGATTTCTGAGCAGCTATATCAGTACTGTAAGTATACATGAGGCACCCAATTACACTTTTGGCTCAGACCAAAGCCAACAGAGCCACTGAAGAGCCACTGAAGGGCATAATATACATGCCCTTCTTTCTGTTCAGATATCCACTGAAGTTGGCATTTCCTCACCATTAACCTGTTAGACGCTGGTTATATCATTTCCTATATGGCAATTTACAACCAAATAAATAGATTCTTACTGTAAATATTTCTTCCTACTTACCCTTCACCAATCCCCTCCCATGTACAAAATAAGTTACTACTGTCAAAGAATCAACAAATTAGGAAGTCAGAGTAACAGCTCAAATGAGATATGAATTCTCAATCATTAGCCATTAAGAAGCATTTACAATTCCAAGAATGTTCTTAAACTTGATTATTTAAGATTAAAGCTTTAAGAAAGATGCAAAATTGCCAAAATAAGGTATTTAGAAATATAAATGGGCTTTTTTTCTTTACCTTAGTTCTTCTATTCGTGAAATCCACTTTAGGTAAGCGAGGTGTCGTTCCATTTCTTCTATTTGACTAATCAAGACATCAAGAGCCTCCATCCATGGCTGTGCTTTCAATAGGTGATTATCAATTGATTCAGACAGGAGAGTTTCTTCTTCCAGGAGTTGACTAAGAGTCTTCTCAGAATCCTCTGCATTCTTTAAGGCATTTTGAATTCTTTTGGGAACTTCTGATGAAACAGTAAGTACCTGTATTAATGGAAGAAAAATAGGGCTCACAAAAATGTACTGCATTATAAAAAAGAAAACGAAAACATAAAATTGTAGAAAAATAGGGCTCAAGACCTCTCAATGTCATCTAGTCCAACCTTCTCCTAAAAGTAGGCTCATCTTCGTCTAAACCATCCCAGACAAGTGTCTGTCTAACCCACACTTCAAAATTTCCAATGACAACAATTCTACAACCCTTCTAGGTAATCTTTTCCAGTGCTTACCCAGTCTCAGATTTAAGAATCAACATTAAATATCTAATCTGAATCTACTGCAACTTAAGTTGTCCATTGCCAGTAACAGAAAAAGTGATCATCTAAACTGATCACTGGCCTCTTTAACAAGCTATTTCATATTTGAAGACTTATCAAATCTCCTTTCATTTTTTTCTTCTGTAAACCAAGTAGTCCCCAGTCTTCAAACCTTTCCTCAGACATCTTGTTTTTCAGACTTTTAAACCCTTTTTTGCTATCCTCTGGATACTTCCCAGCTTGTCCATACCATTCTCGAATTGTAGTACCGAAAATTAAACGCTGTACTCCAAAGAAAGTCTCATTGTTGCCAAATTAAGTAGAAGAATAGCTTCCTATGGCTTTCATGCAATACTCCAGTTAATGCATCCAGTATGCTATTAGCCTTTTTGCAGCAGTATTATATTGTTGACTCAATCTTGCCACAGACTACAGCCCCCAATCATTGCCTAAGTTTCAGTACTGTAGGGAATCACTCCCCATTTTGTATCTATGCATTTAAACTATTCCTTCCTAGATGCCGTACTTTGTATTTGTCTTTTCTCAATTTCATCCATATTGATTTTAGAATATTTTTCCAGCTTTGCTAAGTCATTTTGAATCCTAATCACAGGATCACAGAATCTCTAGAATCAGGCCCCAGGGGAGGCACACCTGGGCCAAGGGTTAGTGAGGAACTAGTTAGGGAGCTTCTGGAGGGACTGGACATATTCAAGTCAGCCAGTCCGCACGATTTCCACCCTAGAGTACTAAAGGAATTGGCTGAGGTCATTGCAGGACCCCTGGCTCGACTTTACGAGCACTTGTGGTGCTCTGGTGTGGTGCCAGAGGACTGGAAGAGGGCCAACGTGGTTCCCATCTTCAACAAGGGGAAGAAGGAGGACCC
>NW_017728931.1:121766602-121771081 GCF_001723895.1 Crocodylus porosus
GGAGTGACCAGGAATAACGGTCACAAGCTGGTAGAGGGTAGATTTAGGCTAGATATCAGGAGGCGCTACTTCACGGTCAAGGCGGCTAGGATCTGGAACCAACTTCCAAGAGAAGTGGTACTGGCCCCTACCCTGGGGGTCTTTAAGAGGTTAGATGAACACTTTGCTGGGGTCGTTTGACCCCAGTAATCTTTCCTGCCATGGCAGGGGGTCAGACTAGATGATTTACTCAGGTCCCTTCCGAGCCTAGAAACTATGAAACTATAGAAAATTAGAGTTGGAAGGCACCTCAGAAGTCATCTAATCCAACCCCCTGCTCAAAGCAGGACCATCCCAACTATATCTTGTCTTCTGACTGGGGTAGCAGGCACTTTAGATTGGTGTCATCCTTAAATTTCATAGACATTTGGGCTGGAAGGGACCCTGGAGGATCATTGAGTCCAGCCCCCTGCCCCAGGGGCAGGAAGTCAGCAGGGATCATAGGATCCCAGCAAGATAAGCATCCAAACGTATCTTGAAGGCGTTCAAAGTAGGTGCTTGAACCACTTCCAGCAGCAGTCGATTCCAAAACTTGGGGGCTTGGACAGTGAAGAAGTTCTTTCTTATGTCCAGCCTGAATCAGTCACGTTGGAGTTTGTGACTGTTCGATCTTGTCATCCTTTGGTGCACTCTGCTGAACGGACGTTCCCCCAGATCCTGATAAGCACCCTGATACATTTATAAGTGGCCACCAGATCACCCCTGAGCCTGCGCTTTTCCAGGCTGAAAAGCCCCATTGCTCTCAGCCTCTCATCATAAGGTCTGTTTTCCTGACCTCTGATCATGTGTGTGGCTCTCCTCTGCACCCTCTCAAGCTTCACATCCTTTTTGAATTGCGGAGCCCAAAACTGGACGCAGTACTCCAGCTGCTGCCTCACCAAGGCCGAGTACAACAGGAGAATGACGTCCTGGGATTTACTTGAGAAGCATCTGTGGATGCAAGCCAGCGTTTTGGTCGCTTTACTAGCTGCAGCATCACACTGAAGGCTCATGTTCATCTTGTGGTCAATCATGACCCCCAAGTCCCTTTCATCTGTAGTGCTAAGCGTAGCACTGCTCAGCCTATAAGCATGCTGCAGGTTTTTCTTCCCAAGGTGGAGAAACTTGCATTTTTTCAGTGTTGAACACCATCAGGTTCTCATCTGCCCATTTCCTGAGCCTGTCAAGATCCGCCTGGATCACCCTCCTGTCCTCAGGTGTGGATGCTTTACCCCAGAGTTTGGTACCATCGGCAAACTTGGCCAGTCCGCTTCTGACACCAATGTCCACATCACTGATGAAGATGTTAAACAGTATAGGCCCTAGGACAGAGCCTTGAGGGACCCCACTGGTCACAGCGCACCAAGACGATTGGCTCCCGTCAACCACCACCCTCTGGGTCCTACTGCGAAGCCAATATCCTAGCCAGCGGATCATGGCGAGGTCAAGGCTGCAGTTAGCCAGTTTAGCCCAGAGGTGATCATGGGATACCAGATCGAAGGTATTTTTAAAGTCAAGATATCACCTGGACAAAAGGGGGAAGAGATCGACATTGTATAAGTCACCTGCTCATAAAAGGAAATGAGATTGATCAGGCAAGACCTATACCTGCAACAAACCCATGCTAGGTATCCCTCAGGATACTGCCCTTTGATAATCTTTTCCAAGACCTTCCCAGGATAGAGGTCAGGCTGATGGGCCTACAGTTTGCCAGATCTACTTTCCTCCCTTTCTTGAAGATAGGCACAACACTGGCTCTCTTCCAATCATCGGGCACTTCACCAGAACACCAAGACCTCTTGGAGATCTGTGCCAGGGGCTGAGCTATGATGCTGGCCAGCTCCCTGAGTACCCTTGGGTTTAACCCATCAGGGCTGGCTGACTTGAAGATATCCAGCCTGTCAAGGTGTTCCTTCATGAGGTCAGCTTCAATGGAGAGCAAGGAATTCTCCCTCACCCAGGCCTCCCTGACCCATAGCGGACAGGGGCCATCCAAAGGACTAGTGAAAAACTGACGCAAAGTACTCATTTAGCATGTTAACTTTTTCCTGGGCATCAGTTGTCCCATCTGGTTTAGCAGGGGTCCAATGTTGCCCTTGCTTTTCCTCCAGCTCCCCACATATCTAAAAAAAGACTTTTTATTGTCCTTGATATTTGTAGCTAGCTAGAGTTCCATCACAGCCTTGGCTTTCCTGATTTGCACTCTGTAGGTCCGGACCAGAGCAGAGTATTTCTTCTTGGTGGTGGTTCCAGTCCTCCATCCTTTGTAGGTCTTTCTTTTAAGATGTAGGAAGTCCGCTAATTCCCTGGAGAGTCAAGGGGGCTGCTGTGCCCTTTTGCTGCCTTTCCTCTGAGACAGGATGAACTTTGCTTGCGCATCCAGGATTGCTCCCTTGAGGATCAACCACTCGTCCTGAACTCCCCTCACCATTGGGTTGTAGCCTTTTAGGGCCTCTCTGACAAGCCTCCTTAGCTTGTCAAAGTCAGCTTTCCTTAAGTCAAGGACTTCTGTATTATTGACTGACTTGCCACCTTTGCAGCAGATGGTGAAGGTGATCAACTCGTGGTCACAGTCACCCAGCTTCCCTTCAATCATTAGGTCGCTGATTAGGTCACCCCTGGTTGCCAGTACAAGGTCAAGCAGCGCTTTACCTCTTGTCAGCACATAGAGCTCCTGCATCAGACAGAGGTCATCCACACATTAAGAGAAAGCTTTGCGATCACTTGGATTTGGCCGAGCACTCCTCCCACGAGATGTGTGGGTAGTTATAGTCTCCCATGACAACCATACACTACAATTGTGTAGCCTCAGCCAATTCTCTGGTGAACTTAAGGTCTTGACTCTGGGTAAGGGGTCTGTAGTAGACTCCCACCATAGTATCTCCTGTACTGTTTGCCATGGATGTTAACCCAGAGGGCCTCAAGTCGTCCATCATGGGTGCTAATGTCAGCTTGCAGGGACATGTAGCTTTCCCTGACATAGAGAGCTACGCCCCCACCCTTTTGTCCACTCGATCCCACCTGTACAGGGTATAGCCATGGTCCAGTCATGGGTGGAGTCCCACCAGGTCTCTGTTATCCCAACTGACATCATAGTTATTTGCATTTAGCAGGAGAACACGTTCCTCCTGTTTATTCCCCAGGCTCCTGGCATTTGTGTATAGGCACGCAAGTGTCCCCTTGGGGGCCCTTGCCCTGCCTGCATTTTGTTCCACAGTTGGGGCTGGGGTGGGATCCCTTAAGTGCCTTGGCCTGCTGGCTTTGCAAGGGCCGCTCAGTGGGCCAGCAGTAGCAGTAGTCCTCCCATCCCCCAGCGAGCTTAGTTTAAAGCCTGGTAGAGCAGGTCAGCTCATCTGGCTGAGAAGAGCCTCTTCCCCAACAGAGGCTGTCCTTTCCCAACAGCTCACTGCCTCTCTCCAAAGAGCGAACTGTAGTCGTGGAAGCCAAAGCCTTAATAAATTTAATAAATATACACATTAATGACTTGGAGAACAGTGTTAAGAAGCTACTGAACAGTACTCCACCCAGGGCAGACCTCCGGAAAATCCCAATTGATACCTTCTAGCAGTTTGACATTAAGACATTAATGACTGCTGTTTGAGTACAATTCTCCAAACAGTTTTACACCCAACTTATATTAGGTTCATCTAAACCAGCAGTGTTCAATTCACCTGGTCCCACAAAACTGGATCCATTGCATTAATCCAAACATTAATTCAAAACATTAATTACAACTCTGAAGCTGCCAAGCTTGCCTATTGGCATCCATTACAAATTTTATGAAACAATGAATTTTTAGAAATGGAAAATTTCCCACAGAAAAATAAAGCACTGGAAAAATTTCCACCCTACATCTGAGCTTAGCTAGTTCATGAGAATAACATAATATAAAAGCCTAACTTGCTACTATCTCCTATTAATTGCTAGGTGCTACTAAATTAATGACCTGAGGATATGTTCTAGTATTGTTCCAGATATCAAAGTTAGACTGACTGGCCTGTAATTCTCTGGATCCTTTGTTTTCCCTTTTTTCAGTTTCTGGGACCTCAGATAACATATATGAGTTCTCAAAGACAACAGCTAGTGGCTATGCAATCATTTCAGCCAATTCCTTCAGTAGTTAAGCATTTTAAACATCCATGGCTCCTTACTTAGGAAACTTCTAACTTACTCTTTCCTTCCTATGTGCTGAATACATACACATGATCGTTTACTTAAGGATGTAAAAAAAAAAAAAAAAACACCAACCCAAAACTACTAGTTTTTCTGGCATTACTTAAAATGTTGCAACACACTATTTACCTGAATCCAAAATAACCCTCAATTTAAGACAACCCTGCAATAATTAGATTCTGTATATAGAAAATGTATACATTTGTTTTAATTTTTCATATAAAGAATCTACTTATTCCATCTTAAATCTGTTCCCCCCACACACACTGCTGCAGCAGGGAAAGCAGT
>NW_017728931.1:121771266-121805061 GCF_001723895.1 Crocodylus porosus
TGAAAAAGCATCAATTTGGATTTGAACAAATACAGTAAGTACATATATGGTTTGGCAATATACAGTAAAATCCCTGATATCTGGCACAAATGGAGAACAGGTGGGTGCTGGTTCTGTAAAAATGCAGGTTACCTGAGGGCACAGGGTTTCCACCCAGCAATGGAGCTGGGGTGGGTGGCAGCAGCCGTATGCAGAGCAGGGGTTGGTAGCTGCACATGGAGTGGCAGTAACGCAGTGTGGTGGGTGGCAGCCGGCACATACAAGCTTTCCCCCATGCTCCTCTGCATCCGGCTGGCCAGTTGGAAATTCTAGTTACTAGAAATGCCAGTTAGTAAAATCCTGCATAACAGAGATTTTATGGTACTATTTTTACTATATTAGTGAATATGAGAACTGTGAGAATGCTTACTTGCTCCTCCAATTGCCTTTTGTTTTCTGAGAGCTCTTCTATTAGCATGCCAAGTTTTGTTAGGGAATTACGATCATTTCCAATTTCTCTTTCCACAAATTCAGATACATAGTAGGGTATATCACAGTGATCTGGATCTCTAGCAACTGGTTGTCTTCCAATTTTAATGGCTGCCATTTTTTCTTCACCTGCAGCACTGAAATTACAGGATATTTAGTTAGCTGCCACCAACACAAAACTACTGACCAGAGGGAAATAGGGCCAAAGAAAATTCAGTTCAAAACCATTCTGTGAAAATACTGCTTCCACAGGACTGTCTACATGCGTAAGTCTTTGAGTAGATATGGCCTTTAACCCACAAAGTATGACACAAAGTTTGCTGATGAGTGTCTAGAAGAACAAAAACACAGCTACAAGCAAGAAAAGGTAACCAGCTTTCACTCCTCTGGTACTATATTTCTAAAAGCTACCTGATATTTGGACAGGCATTTAGTAAGCAATCCTACTCAACTTACTAAGATGAGCTGTTTGGGGAGTTAATGCATACTGTTGATATATGGGGGGGAGAGGGTGCGCGCATGTATTCGCGCGCATGTGATCTGCTTTTATAAATTATTTTTTCTGTAAGCCACCCTAAGCCTTTTTTGGGAAGAGCTGCAATGTACATCCAGTAAATAATTAATTTTATTTCTGGTTTAGCACATAGAAAAATAATCAAAAATGTTTTACAGTCCAACTCCTGCAACATTCTTCAAAACTCAGAAGCTTCGAAAAAAGTGAAATTTATATGTGAGCTGTCTGGTCAGGTTATCATCCTTACGTCAACAACCAGATTAAAAATGCACAAAACTTGTCAAATATTTCATATGTGCAGCTGAAGAAACCCACGGTCATTTGAAAATTTCTTTCAAAGAAGTTTTAAGCTAAAGTAACACGTGGAAAAGGGGGGGAAAAACCGCACAAACCATTTATACTTGTTACTCTGGTCACCGCACCAGCAGCGGGCAGGCTTGCCCGGGAAGCTGCAGTCGGTACCTTTGCCTTGGTGCCTTCTAGCTGCTTCAGTCCTGCACAGCCGCAGGGGAAAGACGGCAGAGGAGGGGAGCAGACCGGGCTGCTGTCCTCGCTGTCGCTGCCGGCAGCCGCAAGTCACCGAAGGCCCGTTTGCGAGAGAAGCGGCCAGGCCCGTGCCCCACAAACCCTGCGAGGTCCCACGACTCGCGCAACAGCCGCCCAGCGGGACTAGTATCGTCGCAGTACCTGCAGTAGGCCGGGCCCGGGCTCGACTAGCCGGGCCGCGCTTCGCTCGCAGCAGCCGCCGCCGCACCAGCCGGCCGCGTCAGCAGTCCCAGGTCTCGCGAGAGGTGGCGAGGTCGCCCGAGTGCGCGGATCACGTGCCTACAGAGGCAGAACGGAGAACCCGAACGCGCATGCGTGAGGCTGTCCCTCTGGCGGTTGCCACTTATTGCAGCGTTCCGCCTCGCCCCACCCCTAGTGAGGGGCAGAGCCTGGTACTCCGCCCCGCGCACCCTGGCCAATGGGAGAGCGCGGTTGGGCCCCGCCCCGCCTCTCGACACAGGGCAGTGAGGGGCAGCCAAGTCCGCGCCCCCGAGCTGCCCTGAAGCGCTCGGGAGGCGGGGCATAGCTTGAGGGTGGAGGGTGCAGCCGTGCTGGTCTAAGGACGGAAGCACGCGAGGTTCCGCGGGTAAATCCCAGATCTTTTATTGGACCAACTAATGCGGCTTAGTTGAATCAAAGAGAGCCCGGCCTCAGCGCTCCGATGAGTCGCAGGATTAACCCAGGGCTTTCACCCAGGAAATCTAGCTGTGCTCTTCTGCCACAGAAAACCTGCTCTACCACGATGTCTGTAGGCAAAATGAGCGGGACCTAGGAGCGGGCATTGCCCAAGGGCACCTCTAGGGAAGCCTGAAGTCTAAAAAAGGTTTGGAAGCAGCTACAATAGTGTGTGCTGAGATAGGGAAAGACCCATGCCCCCAAAGGCATCTCCCTCTGCTCCCAACTAGAGTCAACATTTCGGAAGTTTTCCGTTTTACTGAACACTGTTCTGCAAAATGCCATGTCGGTTTGGGTCGGGTCACCAGCCGGCCCAGGATGTCACCTTTAAGCAACTGAGAGTTTGTTTGTTTTGGTTTTTTTGAAGAAATGAACCAGTCACCCATATTAGAAACAAAACTTGGCGTCCACCTACAAGGACGTACTGCGCGTCTCCACAAATGCTTCTGGAAGTTCATTTTTTTCCTCTCTCAAGAAAAGATACTTAACTTTTTTCTATTGTTTGCACACAAACCCAATGCTCAAAAGACAACGCAAATAGCTTGCACTATTTACATGATTTATTAATTGAAGCAGCAGAAAACAAGTGTGTTTGGTTGGATTTTTAAAAATTATAACATCAAAATGCAACAGAACTGCTGTTAGAATGGCTTTTTAATCCTCTGGTGCCAGGAGACTGGATTTGCCCAGCTCATCCACTGCCAGCAATGGACCCACCAAATTTCTGGTACCCAGGAATTAGCTGCTATTCATGAATACTCATCTGGACTTCTTGGTTAATTTGTTTTTGTTACCTGTCCTTTTGTACTCTTAGAGATGAAAACATGCACAATATTTTTATAATAAAATTTAGAGCTCAAATAATTAAAAATGGCTGTACCTGCTTACATCACATAAATAGGAATGAAAAGTTTTGCCAATCGATTAATTTACCAATCAATGCAAATGTTACTGGTATTCCAAGGCTACTCAAATGCACTCCTCTGAAATAAATATTAATTATTCAGTCTTATTTAATACATTTTTCTCCTCTGTAATATTAGCATGCTTGCAGTAACTTTTATTCTGTGCTGACCTGATGAAAGTATATTCAATGCTTTCTGTACTTATAAAGAAAAAAGTAATTTAAAAAAGCAATTTAGTATTTCCAAAAATATGATATTGCTGTCCTAAGCCCATTTCTTCTTAAGTTGTAGTTGTGCTAGAGCTTAAGTATGTTATTGGCTCAGGTAATTAAAAAAGCCAAAGCATTAAGATTTTCTTTTTTTTTTCTTCTTTTTTATAAACACCCATATTGCAAATAATTATTGAATTAAATGCTTAAGCTAAAAAAAAAAAAAAAACTTAAAAAAATACAAACTTTTTTCTTCTAAAAATATTCAATCGTTTGCACAGGACAGGAAAATATGAAAACTCATTCATATTTTAAAATCTTTACATAGTTTTACAGCATTCATTCAGCGAAGCCATGTAGTATTCAGCTGTGTCTGGTTTTTTATACTCGTGTCCATTTTTAAGACTTCTCGAATTGCCATGGTAGCGTAAGTGGAAGGAGGAAGAGAGAATTCCATCTTCAAGGCCCTGAATTTACCCTCTGTTAGGTAAAAAAAAGCAAATAAACATTTCTGATGCTGTTCTGTCATCACATCATTTGTCCTATTCTAAGTATTTTCTCAAAGTTGTAATCTTAGCATGAGGTTCATAGATTGTAGGAGGTTGGAAGGGACCTTGCAGATCAGGTCCAAGCCCCTGCACTAGGCAGTAATGACAACTGGGGTCAAGTGAAGATTTGTCCAGTCTCCTCTGAAGATTTCCAGGGTAAGTGATTGCACCACCTCTGGAGGGAGTTTATTCCACATCTGGACACCCTGACTGCGAAGAAGTTTTTCCTAGCGTTAAACCTGAAACAGTCTTTCCGGAGTTTGTGGCCATTAGTCCTGGTTTTCCCCAAGGGTGCCCTGGTGAACAGCTGTTTGCCAAACCCTTGGTGTACTCCCCTGATGTAGCAGTAAGCTGCTACCAAAACCTCTCTTAGCATTCTCTTTTTTAGGCTGAAGAGACCCAGGTCCCTCAGCCTTCCCTTGTATGGCTTGCCATGCAAGTCTCTGATCATACGAGTGGCTCTTCTCTGGACTCTCAAGCAAAGCCCCCACAGCGAGGGAGGGAGTCGGGTCAGAGGCTGGGGTGAATCGGGCCCCAAGGGGTCATGGGAGAGAGCTGCTGGGAGGGGGGCATAGCTCAGTGCTCATGCACCCTTTGGGGAGCCATGGGTGGAGGGGCTAGCGCACCCCAGATTTGTGCCCAGGGCAGAGGCAGGCTACCTGCTGTGGGCCAGGGCTCCATGTCCCGCTGCCTTTCCCCTGGGAGCCATGCATCCCTTGCCCGATCAGTGGCTTGTGTGGCTCCCAGGGCAAAGGCAGCAGGGTGCAGAGCCCCAGCCTGCAGCCTGCCTCTGCCCCAGGCACAAATCCAGGGGGCACATGTGCCTCCTATGCCTCCCCCAGGAGGCGCATGCAAGGGCAGGGAGACTCCCACCCCTACCCTGTGCCTCTGGACAAGCCTCCTGTAGCTGTCGCACAACCCCTGACCCAACCCATCTGCCTCTGCCTGCCTCTCTTTCTGCCTCTGTGCATTTAGTCTGCCCCTCGCTCACAAGCCACAAACCCCCCCAACCCCACTGCTGCCCCTCACTCCTGACCTACAGTATACCACATCCTGCCAGGGTATGCAGGGACCCTACCCCTCCTTGGTCTCCAAACTCTGCCCCCAAACACCCACAGCCCCCCACACCTTCACAAACAACACCCTCCCCACTCCCCCACTTCAAAAATAGCATCTCACATTCAGATCTCTTGATTTTGAAGAGTTTGTCTCAATTTTTGATCGGGTGGGGTTGGCAATACTGTTCTAACAAACTTTATACTACACCAAGTCTGTAAAAATCCATAAAAATAGTCTTACTCTTACCTTTAGGAAGGACAGGTAATGGTTTTTCCTCCAATTTGTCCAAGTCCGTATTAAATAATGGGATTTTAGGATCATCATATGCAACAACCTCCCTTTATAAAACACAGGACAAGACCTTTTATATTTAATTTTGAAATATTCAACTCTCATAAGTTTTAAACACAGTTCCTTAGTTTGGGCATAATATGCAAAAAATATAAAAGATTCACATCTATCATGCTAGTGAACAAGCTACAATATTGACCAGGAAGTGGATGCACAGGAGAACAAGGCCTGTTAGCATTTTTGCAATCCTATTATTTCAAATATGTTTCCCTGTATACTACTACTAACCAGTTGACATTCTGAGGTCGAATGATGATCTTTCTGTAAGCTCCAGACAATGAATAATCTCTAATTCTGTGTCTCATGTTGTTGATATCAAGATTGTCAGCAGTTAGCATTTCCTTGTAGGCATCACCAACTGCAATAAAAGGTAATCTTTTTAATAAATGAAATACTAAGCAAGTTTAATCTTAGCAGAACACTAAAAAATATTCATTTACAAGCAATTATTCCCATTTTCAAAATTCCTCAGATCTCAGAAGAAACTTAGCACATACAATGTAAACACCTCCTGCAAAATATCATTTTTCATAAAGCCCCATCTGCTGGAGTCTTGTGATCATGCAAGAATCTGTTTCCATTAAAAATATTTTTCTAGCCCTGATCAAGAAAGCAACTGTAATCTGTGTTAAAAACCTCATAATAAGAGAACCATACATTTACTTTCTTCTAAAAAAACCTTATGGTTTTTGGCATCTTACTGCACAATTCCTGAATGTTTGCAAAACCACACATATTAAAAAAAAAAAAAGGAAAAGAAAAGAAAAAGAACAGGAAATAATTGTTCCTCTGTTGTTGGAAGTGACAGGAACAAGCCAAGTGGAAAAATATTATAAATGCACAGGAATAAGCTGATAAGGAAATTTAAATTAATGCCCTAATAATGCTAAACCACGTTTTAACAGCCTTATACCTCCTTTAATTCAGGGATGTCAAACTCAAGCCACACTCCTGCAGGATCCAGACTGCAGGGCTTCTCAAGGCAATGGAATGAGCAGTGGTGAGCCAAGTAGCTCACCCCTCCCCTCCAGCCTGCCAACACACATACCCAGTGGGGGCTCTGTGCTCTGGATTTCGGTGGCAGAACCCTCTTCCAAATTCCTGCTCCCTCTACCAACTCCTGAGGCCCACAACATGGCTCCACAAGGTAGGTATAGCGTGTAGGCTGTAAATCCAACACCCTTGCTTTAATCATATAAAAACAGATGCATTGTAATGGATTAAACTGGTATTTAAAAAACGTTACTATGTATACTTTGCACATTTGGTTGCTGAAACACTGTTCAGTCTCTCTCTCTCCCCACACAAATGGCATCTGCTTTGTATTTTAAAACTTACTAGATCAAATTCATTGCCAGCATGTAACTTCCACATGGTCAGGAAGTTATAATCAGGAATGAATTGCCTCAATAGTGAAATAGAGTTGTGTGCAAGAAAATATTAGTGCTGGTCTGTCACCACTGAGCACACTTTGGTTCTAAAGTATGCTACATATAGAAAAATTAAGGATAGTATTTTTAAGAGCTTTTATTTAAAAAAAAAATTAAGATATATTTGGACTAAATTTGGTTTCCTCTAGTGGATGCAAATTTTTGCTTCAATAGAAGTACTTTAAAAAGTTATTTTTAAAACAAACATTTCCTGAAGATAAACTTCTTTCTAGGTTGACTGTACTTTTCATCAGAAAGATTTGGCTTTTTTCAAAAACCTCTTCCTATAAAGTGATATAAAACAGGTGCATACAATTAAACAAATGATGCAAACTTTCTGCTGCAGGTAGGAAGAACTGAGGGGTGGACTAGGCTCTTCAAGCTTTGCCTTAGCTCTTTCCCCTCTTCCACTGCTAACAAAGTTATTTTTTTCCAAAATGAGAATTGGTCTATTTACAAACTTATGCTGAACTAAGATGTTATATAATAATACATATGAAAAAGAAAAAGAAGTACTTACTTTTATGCTTTGGGTATATAACATCAAACCCAGGTAATGGCATCACTACATCATGGATAGTATAGTCCTCAACATCTGCTTCCTCAATATGAACAGCTGTGGCTATAATTCAAGCAATTTTCTGATTAACATGAACACGTGTTGTGTTTTTTAAACTGTCACAGCCATTTGTTCTTGACTTATTTTAAAGAAGTATTTGATTTAAACAAGTTTGATTTTAAATAAAAGTTAATACTGACAACACTGCGTGCCATAAAAGGTATACACTTGAATAAAAGATGCATATACCAACATTTAAGTTTACCTCCTTTAAGGACAAGATCTCCTGGTACAGCTTTAAGCCCATATTCTTCTATTCTTTTGCTTACAGTGTTATTCCATACATAACTTTGATAGCTGTGAATATACATCAGACGATTATTCCTTGGTATCTGTGATGGAAAAACAAACAAATGATGTTACACCCAGCAACTGGAATTTTACTTATTGTCTCCAGTCAACAACATCTGACAAATAACACAAAAAGAAACAATTATTTGAGGTTTATATATGATTTCTGGACTTAATTTAGAAGAAATTACTTGAAAGAGGAAAAAAATGTGAATCAATCCCTCCACTCAAAAAGCTAGTATTTTCACCTTTGGTATAACAATTTTTCAAGTGCATTTCTGATGCAGCCACTAGTTCTGCTGAGGCTCATTTTCAACATTGTAAGAGAGTACTTCACTTCTAATAAGCTTATAGATATTATGGTCATTTGGCCAAGTACTCTAACCTCTTGTATAACACAAGCGAAAGAACTTTATTCACTACAGCAAAGCACCAGCTGCAATTGAACTATACCTGGCATATGGAAAGACCTAATACTAGTTTTAAAAGAACCACAATAAAACCAGAAATATCCCCACAAATGACAAATTAACGGTGAATCTATTTCCTTTGACAAGTTCTTACAATAGTTAAGTTACCTTTACTGTTAATTTGATTTGATTCTCTAAAACCACAGAAAGATTTTAGATAAAACTTTTTTTCCCATGTGATGTGCACATATCCATACAGACACAACTGAGATTAAGTAACTATGCAGCTTCCATATTAACATGCAACCAAATTTAGGATTATGTTATTCAGTGTATACAGGTTATACTTATAATTCACTAAGCATCAATTTGACTAGAGAGTCTCAAGAATAAGTGTTCTCTTTCTCGCTCTCTCATCCAGAAGGACCCAAGGGGGTATCCTAAGACAAACACATATAAAACATGAATATGAGTGTCTTAGGACAACCAAAAATGATTAATACATTATTAAATCTAATGTTAAGACAAAAGAGCCCAAACCCACTCATCCCACAACATTTTCACACTCACTATGGCAAATGCAGAGATTATATTCTTCATTCCATACTTTGAAAGTCCCCGTAGAAGCTGTCCTTCCACACACCTTTTTACAGGTAGTTTTTTGAGGGCCGCTGATGGATCTTTAGTCCTTGCCCACTCTTCTCTACATTTTACTAAATACCCTTTTTCAGCTGCAACAATTTAAGATAAATTATGTTAGCTGCAAAACAAACATTTCAACTCAATATACATTAATGAAGTTGAAAATCTTAAGTGTAACTAAGAGCATTCACATATATACCATCCTATAACAAAAATCTGAAATCCTTCTCCATCTATGTTGATCCACCCAAACATGAATATACAACAAGTATTTCTTAGTACCTACCTCCAGGTCGTGGTTTTAATATTAAATCCATGACTTCATTCCAATTATTTTGTAAAATAGCTCTAAAATTCAACAGAAACACATGGGGGTTTTATTGCATTTCATTTTTTAGATCTGCTTCTTTGAAGATCAAATATTCTGTAGATTTACATTTCTTCAGCTATAGCTAATATCATGTAAGACTATTGTCGCTACTAAGAGATTCTGCTCCTGACTCACAAGAACGTGACACATACAATATGAGTGAACTTTTTGATTTAAAGAAAAAAAAAAAACAGTAACATACAAAGATACAGTTCTTAAAATATGCACACAGAAAATAAATGAGGAACAAAACATACCTTCCAATCTGATAGGTAGGAACAGCTGTGGTTCCAAATCTCTGCATTCCATAATAATTAATGAATCCAATTTCCTTGAGAGATAGCATTGCTTGTTGTACTTGTTCATCAGTTCCTGTTATATTTCTAATATAATAGAAAGTTGCTTTTAAAAACAGGGTAAAGTCTCCACAAATAATAGCTACCAGATCAATCTGAGCTTCTCATTTTGCACTCCTTAAAACAGTTGTCAGTCTTAAAGTTTAATGCAACTGTATGCAGATTTTTTTTTTAATCCAGTATCTTTTTTACTCATTTATAACTTCTCAGATGTGAGCTGAACACCCTGACCCAATTAAGGAGGTAGTCAGTGGCACAACCCCATTACCTGAGAACAACTGTGAAATGGTTTCCTTGCAGTTCTCCCAATTTCAGTGGATGGCTCTTGTAACTAAAATTTCCCAACTTAAAGTTCATCAAACATTTGTTCAAATGTGCAAGCCTTTGTGCAGTAATTCTAAAAAAAGCAAGAGATTTACAGTGACCAAGCCATTCTAAGAAATACTTACAGCTAACACTGTGTGGGGATGCCAGTCTTTCAAGAAATACTACAATAGACCATTTAATTCTCCAAATTTCTTCTGTTTTTAACTAACCTAATACATTTTCTAAGTGAAATATCTAAAAGGGAAGGATAGATTACTTTCAAGACACATCTACATAATCAGCAGGTCTCCCAGAATCTAATGTTAAAACATTCACTTGCAAACAAAAGCAAAGTCAAGGCTGCCTCAAACTTTTTAGAATATCAAGTTTGGCCATATAATAGCACAGAAGTTCAACTACAGAAGATCAAGTTTAATTGCATTTTAACTTTGCATTTCTTAGTCTTCAGAAGTTTTAGCACACAGCACCCCCACAACACAAGTTTAACTCCACCCTTTCTTAACAATGTCTCCAAGTACCAGCCAACACATTTTAAGCACCTGCCTTTATATAATGGCACTTATCTCAGAAAATCCACACCCAAATTAACCACAGTCATGGCATGATCAAAAATGCCACAAAGCCATACCCAAGTTACTATTTTATCCATGGGAGAAGGACCCATGGGAAGGCACTGGAGAACTATCAGCATTTGTATCTTTAGCCTGTTTCCCAATTACAGGTCATGTGGGGAACAACTCACTCAGGCTTTAGCTCCAGTTGGACTAGTGAGTGAGGGTTGCAGGTGGGGACAGAAAAATGTTAGAACAACGCTAAGAACCACAGTTAACCGCACAGTGAAGACACATACCCTACAGAAGCCGCTGTGTACTTTGTAACGCTTTAGGAACCAAGCACAGCAGCACTGTAGAACATAGAAAGTTAGAGTTGGAGGAACATCAGGAGGTCATCCAGCCAAGTGATTCTCAACCATTTTTTGTACCAGGGCTCATTTGTAAACATAGATAGCCAGTTCCGACTCACAGCTCCCTTGCCCTGCGGGCACCCCCCCACTCCTGACCCCCAGACCCCCAACCTTTCCTAGACCTGCTGGTGCCCCTCACTCCCAGCCCTCTGTCCCCCACACCAGGGCCCAGTGTGTGGAGCTGGGGATGGGTATGTGGGGTGGAGGGATATGTACACTATGAGGGGGGGCATGTGCCCCCCAGATTTGTGCAGGCATGGGGCTGCAGCCTGGCCAGACCAGCATGGGCAGGAGCCACCCCCATAACCCAGTGGGTGGGTCCCAAAATGGGAGGCTGGACCAAGACAGCAAGACTAGTTGCTACTGCTGCCACCATGAACCCCACAGCAACCAGTGCCAGCAGCACAAGATGTCATGAACTTGGGGAGGGGAGGGGGGGAGGTGACTCACCCTGCCTTCACTTCCTCCCACTGCCAGCCACTTGTGTGCCAGGCCACGGCTCCACCTTGCCACCATAGCCCGGCTGCCAACCATTAGTCTAGACGCCCTGTACTGCAACTCACCTGCTGGACCACTTAGGCAGCTCCAGCCTGTGCCTGTGCACAGTGAGCGTGAAAATGTTATGGGATAAGTGGGTGCAGGGCTGAGGTGGGGCAGAGCTGGTTGAGCCTTGCTGCTGCTGCCCCCCCGGATCCTACTGCTGCTGGTGCCTTGTCAGCTTAGACAGGCAGATAGAATGGCCTAGCAAGCTGGATCCAGCCTGCAGGCTATATTTTGCCCACCCCTGAGCTGCCCAAGTATTGCAAGGACACAACAGCAACACATAACTTATGTTGTTGGACATTAACTAATGCCATATTATAATGTAATGCCAAGGATCTTCATTGTTTGTGATTTCCAGCAGCACATCTCCTTTCTTATCTTCCATGATATTTCAAGGAGTATGTCAATGAAAGAGGAATAGGAGGAGGAGGAGGAAAGTGTGTAAGGAATAGTTCTTGCTCTCCTTCCTGACTCCTTTACAGGATATTTGGTAGGAAAGGATGGCAGGACCCTCATGGTGGGATGCAGCATGTCAACAGACTAGTGACTTCTGCACTACTATTAAGTACTGCTTCTGCTGTCTTATGAACATTCTGCAACATGGCAGTTTGCTTGCGATTAACCTGCTGATCCCGTCAGATCCATGGACTCCACACCTCCTACCTACAATTCAGAAGCTGCAGCTTCAGTAAACTGATTTGGAAAACTAGAAGTCACCAGGGAACCCCTGTTCTTACAAGAAGTGTTATACAGAACCTAACTGCAAAAATCATGATTGAGCCCTTTACTGAATCAGGAAGCAGAAAGTACTATTTTGGTCTTATATGCAATAGTGTCTTCCAAGTAAAGCTAATACATCTGATGTGAAGACCATGCCATGAACAACAAAATGAAATGCACATGCTATATTTAACGATCTACAGGAAGGTAGGCAAGCAACCTTAGTCTGAGAAGAAAAATGCAACACATCTTTACTTACCTAAGAACAGCAATCTCTTGAACTGTTATAGCTCTTTTATCTTTGGTTCCCATGTAGGAAAATATGTTTGGCTTAACTCTTTAAATAAGAAAAAAAGAGTGATGAACGTATCAGTTTGAGTTTAAAATTAAAAAGCCTCATAAACCCTGCACAATTAAAGTCAGTGATTCAATTAACATTAGATACAAAAACTTAAATTTATGAAACTTCTTGGTTTAATTAGATCCACAGAAATCAGAGAAAATGTAAGTTAGCATGTTTAGAAACAGTACTGTAACTTCATACATTTACAGTATTTCCTAATACTGCATATTATGAATGTTAATTCATACACAAATACCTAGACACTGTACAAATGTACAATGATCAAATCACCATAAGCCTGTATTTCTTCACATACACTACAATCTAAATCATGTTTATCTCAATGGGCAGCTAACTGAATGTATACTGTGACATTCAAGTTAGCACGACAGATGCACCTATCTGTCCCATTCCCATGACTTGCCTTCCCCCTCAAATTTTCTTTGCCCTGCGCAGCTAAGAAACATTCCCTGCTATCCCACTTGTGGGCAGCAGGTGGCAAGACTACTGCCAATTTAGAGTCTTCATCAAGCTGGATACATACCTCTTAATTAGCAAGTTTCCAGGAATCCTGTTTTTCAAATGCCATTACCATTTTTACTCGAATCCAAGACACCAAATTCAAGCCATCTCCCCAAGGCTTAAATTGTATGCAAGGAAAACTATAAATCTGTTACAAATTTCCATGTATAGAAACTAATTATTGGATGTTTGTCTGAAAATTCATCTTCCCTACCACTACAGCAGGGAAAGCAGGGACAGGGGGGCAAGCAGCAGCAGGGGACAGGTAACCAAATCCCTGCCCTCTGCCTCCCCGTCACCTGGGTCTCATCCTCCACTACAGTGTCTGTGCCCCCCCCATTTGACAGCTCCAACTCTGACAAGGCACCAGAGGCAGCTTGAGCCCTATCTGGGAAAAGCTGCGGCTGTGGCTCTGGCTCCAGCTCCAAGTGAGCATAGCAACCTCCTCCCATAGGCCAGTACTCAAATTCAAGATGAGGCTTTTTCTGCCTTCACACTGAATGGGGGAAAAACACTTTTCTTGGATTTAAGTCAATATGGTACCACTACTATGCTAAAGGAACCAAGCATTCAGAAGTTAAAATATGGACTGGATACAGCTAGAGCTGCGAAGTGCTGCATGAATTCTAGTGGGGAGAGAACAAAAAGTACTCCTCTGGCTTTGCAAAGACAGAAAGATCTGGGCTAATGCAACAGCAAGCAAAAGGAGGTTGGGGATCACCTACCTTTGACAGAAAAAGGAATCAGTGGTTAGAACAGAACAAAGATCAATAACTGCAACTGCTACAAAAGCCAGTTTCTATGACCATAATATTTATTAGTGCTTTTTGTAGTTGTATATTTTGAAACCTACATGCCTAAAACCCTTGAGATAAACAATACTGCAGCTTTCTTTCACTGGGGAAAAGGGGCGTATTCTTAGAATTATTCAAATGGAGACTATAAACATTTGCTAGCATAGTGCCTTATGGTAAGTTAATTGAACTAAGAATACATCTAACAGTTATACTATGCCATTTTAATTAGTCAGGACTATTTTACTTCCCCTTCTCACTCCCCAAACTTAACAAAACATTTCAAATTTGAACTCTGAAAACCAAATCTGTTGCAATTATCAGGCATACTGAGATAAACGTTTCCTGTGTTGCACTGGCAAACTGACCTTAAAAGATATTTACAATATCATGAAAATATTTGGCTTTTACTGGAGGTATGTGCTGTTGTGTGCAACTCAAAACAGTAAAAGAATTTTCTTACCTTAAAAACTTTGACAGCACATTAATAGCATCCATTGTATCCTTGTTTTCCTTATATAATACAAAGTGACAGTAGTTTCCCCTAGATTTTGGCCAAGAGTGTTTTCTTGGATCTTTAAAACAAAAAGTGAAAAATGTGTTACTCAGTCTGCTAGTGTTATTATTAATTTTTTTTGTAAATATAAAACTAATTTACTTGCCAATGTAGTCTCCATTTAAAAAAAAAAACCTTTTAGAGTTAGTCATTTCTAGTAGTCTCCATCTGCATCTTACTTAGAAAAATATAGCATTGATTGGCAGTTTAACTGAGATATATGAAAAAATGGACCGTCTCCAAGTGACCAAGTTGTAAATCTTCACTGCAATGTACAAGGTTATTAACCATGTGACTGCCACAAATATTAATGAAAACTGCATGACAAAAGGAAGCATCATTTTATCTGAAAGCTATGGCTATTTATTTAATGTTATACTGTTTGGCCCTGCTCCTACAGTGAAATCAGTTTTAGCCTTGGCTTCACTTTGAACAGTTAGGCACTTTGGATCTGGGTTTGCTTCACTGCTTCCTGAAATCAATAAAAAGACTTCAGTGACCACTGGGTTCACCCCTTAGTGTATGTGAAGAATATTTTAAGGCTAGACTTAATAAGGTGCGATTCATTTATGTACTATAACTGTACATGTAGCAGAGTTCGAGTTGTACTGAATACTTATTCCCAATTTACCAATGCCCCAAACTATTAGAATTCTCTTTAAGGTAAGGTGTAATAATGAGGCCCTACGTGGGGAAGACACATTTTGTAAAGTATAAAAATCAATAAATAATTCAAACTCACTTTTGGCATTCTAAGATTACATAACTGAAAAACAATTACCAAAATTTGGGGTCAGATTTTGAAAAGGCTGGATAGAGAGCATGTTTAAGCTTCTGTAGTCTAAAAGCTGTTCATATAATTTTAACCACTACTTTCAGAGGTCTGAAAAAAGAAACAAGACTGTCTGAGCCTGTCAGATATTTTGAAAAGTTATTATTAGACAGTGAAATTTTCAATGATAAATATTATTTTTATAGTCATTTGTCATTTTGGAACCAATCCTCCATCCACTGAAAGCAAAGAGTCTGTCAAAAGACAGCAGTATATGGACAAGAAGGACCTCTTTTTTCGTTTTAGGCTCTTTTATAAATAAGTAACTGAAGACATTAAATACCCTCAGAATTTTTAAGTAAATTTCTCCCTGACACCTATAAGGAGTTTTCTGTAAAACAAACAGCTTGATCTGGTCCATGTTCGGTCTGCTAAGAGCTACTGCTTTTTCTTGTAAATCACCAGTCCTCGTTGGTTTCAATTTCTTCTTACAAAATTAAATTTTAGGTTAGGTGATAACTGAAGTAGCAAATTCATTTTAAAGAACAAAAGGTATTCTCACGAAAAATATATATCGTTAGAGTAGGACAAAGGAGAAAGGGACAAAAATGATTCACAAGGAGAATACTTTTAAGTTTCAAGTTTTTCCAAAATGTATCAGTTAGTCCATATTGTACCCAAGAGGCCTGATCACAGCCAGATTAAGATCTAGGCACACTATACCACAGGATCCCTCAAGGCTTTACCCCTACAGCCCTCAATTTGCTACCCTGTTCCCCACACAGTGATGATAGCTATAGACCCAATTTTTCCCTGCCAGAAACGACAGCGAGAGCCTCACAAGATTTACCCAAGCGGATGGAAAGGACCTAAAAAGGGTTAGTGAACAGGGTGCCTGCCTTAAGGTGATATTAGCAGGGCTTCCCAGCACAATGGGTCTTGAAAGTCAATACTCCATTGCAATGAGCAGAACAGTTCACATCTTTCAGAATATTTCATCAAGTTTTGTGACAACGCAGGCAAGCCCTACTGTATCAGTTACATAAACTCAGTTAATATTTTCAAGCTTTTTACTACAAGCACAAAGTCAAAAAACATATGTGCAATAACATCTTGGATCCTGATACAAATCATCTTAATCTAGTAGCTGGGGCCCTAAACATCTGCATATGCCATTGATTTCAGTGAGACCAAAAGTTTCCCCATTATCTTTAATACAGAGATGTCTTGGTCCTGTAAATCACTTGTTATATCTATTTCTCCATATATTTTAATTCTTGCTACTTTGGCCACAGTCTTCCCTATTTAGTGGGTCTGACTGGTTGGCATTTCATTTTACCAACATGAAATGCCAACATCTCTTACCTGTTGCAGTTCTGACCTCTGTCCCAGTGCATAGCATAAAGAGCATAAAAGAGCAGTGTTTAATTTTTAGACAACTGAAGGGGTTTAGAGGTGAACATGCAGGTTTATGGTTACGTGGTTCATTATGCTGTAGACTGCTATAGCATCCAACAGTTATGTGGCAGATGACAGCAATTTAGACAGTTATGCAATGGAATCGTGCAGAGGCAAACAGTGAATATATGGAAAGCTTCAATCCAAGATGCAAAGAACTTCACTGTGGAAAATGGTGGAGCAGCATCGCTGACAATTTACTGACCTAATAAGCCCAGGCCCCAAGTACTCTAAGCACTACACTTATAAAAGCTTTGCAAGTTTTCATAGTTTAGAAACTATTTTTGTAACCATTTACATCATAAGAATAGTTCATCATATGTGTCAGCTAACGTCAATTATTCAATCTTTAAAAAGTCTTGCTCACCCAGGGGACCAATTCAAGATTTAGACCTCATACATTACTGCTGTACAAACACAAAAGACAGAGACTGTCCTTGCCCACACCCTGACCCTGGAAGCATTTATGCATACCAAGTGTTTCTCTCACACATGACCCTCTCATTGAACTGAATTTCAATGAATGTACATAAGTAAGTGCTTTCAGGATCAGGGTCTAAGAATCTAAGTTTAAAGGCATGAAGTTCTACTGCAGCATTTGTAGTTGCTCCGGAAAAGATGTTCATCGTAAAGAAATACCCTTAAGGTATTTCTTTTAAAAACAGACACCAATTGAAATCATCTTCACATTCTATTTGCAAGCTGCCTTCTAGTTATAACTGTTCAATTTACTACAGACACTTCACTGTAAAAAATGTTTAAGAATATAAACCTCAGTGGGGCAAGGTGAAAGGTAATTATTACAACTCAATAGAAAATAAAAATGGTTTGGAGATTACTTTTGTGTTTGCAAGTATGCATACTCATGCAAAAAGCATGCAAATATAAGATAGCCTAGAAAACGTTAATGTGCTACACATGACAAACGTAATGATAATATGTACCAAGTTTTGATGCTTAAAATACTTCATACCAAGTAGCACAGTATTTCTACATTTGCTTTGAAAAAAGTCTCAAAGTAAATCTATAGTTCCTATTTGATCACTATTTATCTTGGAGGCCATCAACTGGCAATGATATGATTTAATTTACTCCTAAATGACATAAAATTAAATTGAAATATGCCCAATTTAAGCCAAAAAAAAGTACTCCTACGGCATTTCATCCCACTTCAAGTAAAATGGTTTAAGAAAAAAAAAATCGCATTTAATTAAACTACTGGCATTCTGCATTTAGATAAACATTAAACTTTAAAATCAACTTAATTTATCAAAGATATCAGATATGCAACATGCTGTTATACACTAATACTGGTGCACCCCCTACCCCAAATTTAAACTCGGTAACACTGAATACTTGGCAAGTAGTGAATATTCCTTTTTTGCTCCAAATCTCATCATTATTTTTACTGTCCAAAAGCAGTTACTCTAATCTATGATGGACAGACAGTTTTTGCATATATACTCAATTTTAACAAGGAACAGGCTTACGATTAAGCTGAAAGCCTAAGCATGTTCAGCAATTTTTTTTTTAAAACCACTACTTCAAACAAGGGTTGTTACTGAGGAATAGCTTAATAAAGTATTGAAAAATAAAACTGTGGACAGATGCATATTTAAAGGCAGGACAGGATTCAATCCCTGATCCCAATCACGCCTCCTGCCATGCCACACATGCATGGCTGGATGCACTATTTTTAGAGGTGCACCGATACATTGGTCTGATATAAAGAAAATTTGCTGTATTAGATATAAGCCCAATGAGGCCAATAATTTGGCTGATAAATGCCTGTGCTGTGCGCAGCCACAGAGCAGCACGGAGCAGAGCCAGCAGTGTGGAGAGCTGCCTCAGGCTGTTAGGTTGGAAGAGGGGGGGAGTGATGTTGGGGGGTAGATCAACACCCCCACAGTGAGGGAGGGAGGGGGCAGGAGTCTGCTTGCACCCTGAGAGAGTCTGAGGGGGTGCCCCCTGGATCTACACAGGGCAGGCAGGAGGGGCAGGCTGGAGGCGATGCTGCATGGGGCTCTTCTTGGTGGGGGCTGGGCTCAGAGCGGGCACCGCAGTGCTGGGAGGGGCTTGCAGCCACCGCAAATTTCACTGCAGCAGCCCGGCTCCATATCCTGCCTTCACCCCCAAGCTGGGAAGAGCCAAGGCTGTGCCCGGCAGCTGGTGGCAGCAGCATCGCTGGGAGCAGACCTGTGGCAAAATCTGGGGGGGCTACAGCCCCCTCCCAGTGCCTCCTTAAATAAGCTATCGGTATCAGTCCCCAAAATCCCTATCGGCGCACCCCACCCCTAACTATTTTGGGATTGGGAATCAGATCTCAATTGCATCCTACTTCTCAGTGCAGGGAGAACCCAAGATCACGATGCCACATTCCCCCTGCACTGGCAAGCTGAAAGCCAGGTGCCCAACAGTCAACTGGCTCTGGGACTACATTGGGGATCAAAGAGGTCCAGTTCAGTCTCCAGAACTGATGGATAATCAACTGATCATCAGCTGGTTCAGGACTACAACGGAGCTCAAACTGACTTGGGTATAGTTCCAGTCCAGACAACAATCAGCAGATCATCAGCCAGCTCCAAGGACTGCGCAGGGGGTAGTTTGACCTCCAGTGAGAAAAGGTAAGTGGATCAGCCAGCAGGGCCAGCTGAAGCCCTAGATTGTACACAGACCTGGCTGACACCGATTGTTGGCTGGTAGGGATTGAACTGGAGCCAGCTGTAGACCTCAGTGTGGTCCTGACCCTGCTACACATTCAGTTTAAGGCACAATGGAAACCAGCCACAAAAATTACACTTTCACTGAAAGTGTAATATTTTTGTGGCTGGTTTCCCTTTCTCTGGCCAATAATTGCCTAACATGTGGCCAGGTTACTAATTACATTTTATGTGTAACATCCATCAGATGCCTAACAAACACATCGGGCTCGGTTTCATAGTTGGTAGGGTCAGAAGGGACCTAAGCAGATCGAGTCTGACCCCCTGCCATGGGCAGGAAAGGATGCTGGGGTCAAATGACGCCGGCTAGGTGGCTGTCTAGCCTCCTTCTGAAGACCCCTGGGGTAGGGGCAAACACCACTTCCCTTGGAAGTTGGTTCCAGCTCCTAGGTGCCCTGACTGAAGTAGTGCCTCCTGATGTCTAGCCTGAATCTACTCTCAGTCACCTTATGGCCATTGTTCCTTGTTATTCCTGGTAGTCCTTGGGGGAACAGGGAGTCTCCCCCTGCCTGCTGGTCCCCCTTTGCAAGTTTATAGGAGGCCACCAGATCCCCTCGCAGCTTTCTCTTGTGGAGGCTGAACAGGTTCAGGTCCCGCAGCCTCTCCTCATAGGGCCTGCCCTGCTGCCCCCTGATCATATGAGTGGCCCTCCTCTGGATCCCCTCGATGCTGTCCACATCCCTCTTGAAGTGCAGCGCTCAGAACTGGGCGCAGTACTCCAACTGCGGCCTGACCAGTGTCACACAGAGGGGGAGGATCACCTCCCTGGACCCGCCTGTGATGCATCTATGGATGCACAAGGTGCAGTTGGCCTTCCTGACTACGTCCCCACATTGGCGGCCCATGTTCATCTTGGAATCAATAGTGACTCCAAGATCCTTCTCTTCCTCCGTGCTGACAAGAAGGGAGTTCCCTAGCCTGTAGGTATGCTGCTGGTTCTTCCTCCCGAGGTGCAACATCTTGCACTTACCCATATTGAAACCCATCCTATTCTCATCCGCCCACCTTTGTAACTCATTCAGATCTAGTTGTAGCCTGTCCCTCTCTTCTAGCGTGCTCACTTCTCCCCACATCTTAGTGTCATCTGCAAACTTGAACAAGGTGCTTTTCACCCCCTCATACAAGTCACAGATGAAGACATTGAACAGTGCAGGCCCGAGGACCGAGACCTGGGGAACCCCACTGCCCGTGTCCCTCCAGGTCAAAAATGACCCATCTACCACCACACTTGGGTGCAGCCCTCCAGCCAATTTGCGACCCATCTGACTGTGTAGGCATTGACACCACAGTTGCCTAATTTTTTAATGAGGATGGGGTGAGAGACAGTGTTGAAGGCCTTCCTCAAGTCCAGAAAGACTACATCCACCACGATACCTGCGTCCAAGGCTTTTGTGACTTGTTGATAGAAGGCAACCTATCCGGGTTCCAGGGACGACTGTAGCGTCCTCTGGAAGCTCTGCAACCATGCCCACTCCATCCCTAGGGTGCCTTCCTGTCTTGCCTGCCACATCTTGATGGAAATACGTAAGAGGGGGCTGCCCTGATTTTATTATGATGACCACCCAAATTATGGTCATGGACTTGTGGGTCAATTGCATGGCTTCATACCATACCTACACCGTTCCCCACGCCTGGCTGATGGCATCCTTGCAGATGTCCTACTAGCCATAGACGCAATCCCTCTCTAGGACTTCTGACCCCTTGGCCCTCACTCAGCCACATTCTGGCTCTCAGACCCCTCAGCCTCTCTCCTGACCTCTCTCCAGTTGCCAGACCCTTCAGTCTCACCCAACCGCTCTCTCGGATACCAAGTCCCATGATCTCAGCCTGCCCCCTCTCCAGGGAGTCAGCTCCTCTGTACTGTCCTAGCCGTTCTCCAGACCCTCAGCCCCATCCAGCCCTGTGCTCTATTCCTGGCCCCTCACTGGGCCTCTGAACCCTCCTAGTCCTGGTCTTCCCTAGTCTCTCACTGGGCCTCTGGACCCACATGGTCCCAATCTTCCCTGGCAAGTGCTTTTCTGTTGGGGTGCACTCCCCCAGCCTTCCCCCTCCATGGGGTCACCCCACAAGGCAGTAGGAACTGAGGCTTTCCAGTGCTCCATTCTTGCTTTTCCCTGGAGTGGCCCACATATGGCATTTCATGGAGGCTGCCCCGCCACAGGCAGCCCCATCAGACCAACAAGCTCCAGTAGGGTGCAGTTTTAGATCTTGCCCAGGACCGGTCTTCAGGCCCACCTAATCTTGTTTGCCCCTGTCTGGGTTTCAACACCCCACCTGGGCTGCTAACCACCAGGCCCCCTGGCTCTGGCTCCATCTCCTACCCTCTGAGTCCTCCATCTTGGCCCCAGGTCACCCTAGGCCCCACCTGCTAGTGTCATCCCATGCTTCACGCCCCTTGGCCATTTCCTCTTTCGGCTGTGCCCCCTCCCCCCAGGACTTTTGGCCTCTCCTAGGCCCTGGCTCTGACTCAAGGCCAGCTGAGAACTCCAGGCCCACCTGGCTCTGGCAGTCTCCCCTGTGGTCTGTTTCACCCTTCAGCACCTCCTGGGCCCTAGCCCCTGCACAGGCCATTCAAGATTCTCAAGGTCAGTCCTCTAGCTGGCAGCCCCCTCATCTCTGTGCGTCCACCTTCTCAGCCTCACCTGGGCCTTCAATAGGCCCTCCAACTCTCAACCCCTCTCCCAAGACTTGCCTGGTCTCCCATTAGGTCCCTGTGCACTTGGCCCCTCTCTCTCCAGGCTCATCTAGTCTCTCAGCAGGACCCAAGCCTCTCTTAGGGCTCTCCTTGTCCCTTCACAGGCCCACAGACTCGCAGCCCCCTTTTTAGGGCTCTGGACCCCACACTGGGTCCATAGGAAGCTCCTCCATCCCTTAGTTCCTACCCAAACCTCTGAATGTCATTCTCCTTGCTGGCATTCAGGAGCTGCAGCCTTCCTGCTGGGCGATATTCCTGTACCTGCTTCCAAGACGTTACTGCCAGCCTTGCTCCAACTAGAAGACTCCCCCACCATCAGGTAACTCCCTTGCTCATCCTAGCCTCACCTGCCTGCCCCCTGGACTCTACAGTTAGCCCTGACCCCCACCTGCCAGTGGCTCAACAGGCTGCCAGAGCAACTGAAGTGGCAGGCACATCAAGTGCCCTGCCATAGGCTCCGTTCAAATGAATGGGAAATTTTATATTAATTTTGAAAGTTTTAACCATGAGTTTATCTTTAATCCCACAATTCCGTGATTGTACAATTCCCTTTAGGTCCACTTACATTCATATAGACCAAATTAAACCACTACCAAATACTGTATTTACTCACATCTAAAATGACTCTGAATTTAAAACAATCCCCCAATAACTAGATTCAATATATTGAAAATTTATAAATTTGTCATAATTTTCCAAGTGTAGAATCTAACTATTGAAGGGTTATCTGTAATACCTCCCTCCCATAGCTGCAGGGGGCAGTCAGTTGGGGAGAAGGGGGAAAGAAGGTCAAGCAGCTTGTCCCCTGCTTATGCCTGCCCCTTTGCCACCTCCTCTCCCACCCTCTGCTCCATGCCAGCAGGCTCCATCCCCATTCAAGCATGAGGCACAGAGCATGGAGCATAGCCCCAGTCAAGCCCCTATAGCAGCTGTGCAGGCTATGCACCACTGCTGCTGGGCCAGGCTGGGGCTGTGCTCCAGGCTGCAGCATGCACAGATTCTACAAGCATGGAGCAAAGATGGGGGGGTGGGCAGGCAGGGGAGCAGAGGCTGCATGTTGGGGAGAGATGTAGGAAAAGAGGGTGCAGAGACAGCGGGGAAAGGGAGGCAGCAGCCGCGACTACAGCCCTGACCCCAACAGCCTCCTGCTCCCCAACTACCAGTTCTAAGACAAGGGGGTCTCCCCACCAACACGCATTAGAAGGGGGAAACATCATCTTAGAATCAAGTACATACAGTAATACAAATAATCTTATATTGTCTGTTTCTGACTCCCAAGTTATCAATACCTCCCCATTTACTATGAACCAAACAAAAAAGTCTTACCTTTCCTACCTAAACCTACCCACTTTGGGAAAATAAATGATTTTATATCATATCCTATAGGATTTAAGGGTAACATTATTAGATGAGTCACTATAGAGAGCTGCAGCTGCCTCCAAATTCCAATTATAAAGTATGCCCTTGCTTGACAAATTAGTAATTTTCAGGTTTTTTCTTTAACTTGTAGTTCAACTTTAACTGTGATTTTACAAAAGAATTGATAGTGAAAATAATACACTCACTTGCCAGTGCCTTTTTCCCAGCAGCATGATAAGCAACAATATATTTTTTCCCATCTCGGTCTTCTGTTTTAGTTTCTAACCCAGGAAACAAGGACTTCACAGCCTGGTGGATAACTGTTCTTTTCTCTTTGGTGTCTTCAATGACCTAGGTTTAAAAAACAAACAAACAACAAAGAGCACACACAACTGCCATGAAACTTTTGGTCCCATTAAAACACACCTATCACAATAAAGTACGATCACATCATACTTTAAAAGGCCTACCTTTTACTGTTAATATGCACAGTAATACATACTTATGCAACTACAAATCCTGAATTTGTCATTTGGAAACTAAAACCACAGTATTTTTAAATTCACCTGTTGTTCTTATCCAAATTTCACTTATCTGAATGGTGAATGTATCCAAACCATGTCTCTAAGGCACTTGAATACACTATTTACAAATAAATCAGATGGCTTTTTGAATGTAGGAATGCTTACTTAACTGTGAAATTGCCAATTTTGAACCAGCTCCAAACTTTCTGCCCAAATTTAGCTAAGCAGAACCTCATAGTATTTCAGTTACTTAAAGATATCCAATAACCCTTTATCCTGTATACTGCTTTTCTATCTTTGTTACTGTGAAAAATGAAATTCACCTCTTTTCTATTAATTCCTTGGAAACTTTCTTTCATCAAGAGATTTAATTCCTATTATATAATAACGCTATAAAACAAAATACCTAAATACTGCAATAAAATCATGATCATACAAAGACGAGTAACATATTTAAATCTTATGCAAGTGGTAAGTCCTATTGAAACCCCAAGTGACTTATCTTGTACATTAAGTTAAATTCATCTTTACACCCTTATAGGATTGAATCCTAAATTTGCAAGTTTTGGCATCACCTATTCTTATGTCAAGTTCAAATTAGTCTTATATCTTGCATGTAAAATAGGTCCTTTTCAACCACACACCTCTGCCACTTCAAAAAGAATGAGTTAGCCAAGTCCTTAGCATTGTTTTACCACTTTACCTCTATGGCAACACTAGTTTCTTTATTCTTAAAAAGCTGGAGCTCTTCTAAACGTTGCTTGTCTTCATCTGACAAAACTGTAAATACTTCCTCCGAAGGATCCTAATATATACACAAAAACAACAACAACTCACAAAGTGACACTTTTTTTTTTTTTTTTAAATTATCATGGTATTGCTGAGAGCTATTCAAAATTCACCTCATTATCCACTGGAACAGTAAAGTCATCTAAATGGCTTACACGCCCATCTTTTCCTATTTCATGAACAACGAAGTCAGAGTATCTGACAAAAAGAAACACAGGTAGGTCAAAAAAGAAAAAAGCATCCTATTCACAAGTCATTTTTAGTACACTTTATTCAATCTCTAAATTCAAAAGAGTAGACATTATTTATCTGAAATTCTCTCCTGCAAAAAGTACCCAAAGATAATTTAGATATTCTCTTGCATTATCTTTAGCCACAGATTAAAAGCTCAAAATTAAAATAATTCTTTTTTTTCCACAATTGCAAAAGCATTTTTGTTGCTATAGGATTATTAATGAGTACAAAGCCATCAGTATTTAACAAAAAAAAACAAAGAAAAAAAAGGCTACCCATAATAGGATATTTACTCTTTCAGGAGCAAGAAGAATAAAATAAATTATGAATAACTTAAAATTATTGGAACTTTGCAAGAGAACTTAAAGGATAAAAGTTAGATCTTTATTCTCAGGGACATATTTGGTAGCTGTGTTGGTCTGAGAAAAAAAAGAAGTGCAAAACTCTAGAACTCTTGGTTCAGAGAAGATACCAACTAAGAAATCTCAAGATAATGTTTTTGCAATTTCTTAGTTGGTCTAATAAAAAAGTATCATTTGAGCCAAGACTTCTAGAGTTTTCCATTTCTTTTCATCTCAGATCAACACAGGTACCAAATACATCCCTGAAACATGGAAGATGCTAAATTTTAGCTGATTTTGGACTTAAACTTCACTGCTGAACAAGACAGATTTCTACACATCCTGCCTTTCTGCCATCTGACACCACCAGGGAAGGAATCCTGCCTTATCTGCACATCAAAGAGCAACTCACGAAGATATTCTCATGGACCCAGAGGAACAGCCTTCCACCTTCAGCTTCCTCTGTGCAAAAATGAAGTTTATTTTCTACCTTTGGGGATTTTTTACCATCTTTAATTTTCCCTGAGCCTGAGGAAGGGCTCATGTGCCTGAAAGCTTGTAGAATAATTTGGTTTTTTTGTGATTCTTAGTTGGTCTAATAAAAGGGATCATCTCTGAACCAAGAGTTCTAGAGTTTTTCAAATCTTTGTTCTGGCATTTCAGCGTTCTTTTGCCTAATTATTTTACGCATATCCCAGTTTTCAAACTGGTACCTGGAGCTTGCTAAATTGATTTCCTTGTCATTCACAAGAAGCCAAAATCTTTCACAGCTTCCCAGGAAAGATATAATTAGCAGGTCACTGCTGTAATCTTTGATGTTACTAAACCTTTTTTTTTCCCAATATAGCATTAGTAAAACTGGTTATCTATATAAGAATCCTACAATATTTACTGTATCTTCTGAATCGTTTCCTTGCCTACTAATTTACAAATCCCTCATTTACATTCTTATTCCTACTCATTACTGAAAATTATTAAGATTCTACCATGTTATTTCATGAAGGGGTAACATGAACTTTATCACTACAACCACCTTATCTACTGCCAGGTGTAAGCTGGAAATCAACTACCCTTTACCTAAAAATATCAGATCCAATTCACTTCTCAGCTACATGGGTAAAAATCCAGAGAACTCTACTAAAGTAAGAGTAACTCTACTTCTCTAATCATTAAAATAGCAAAGCAACTAAAAAAAAAAAAGAGCCTTTTCTAGAGCAAATGGTTGGTTAAGGGAAAGTTCTAGACTCATTTTGAGATTCACAAGTATAGACAATGTTACATTTATATAAAAATACTTAATCTAGAAAGTTGAAAGAAAACTCTCTGATTATGTGACTCTGAAAAGGGAATGAGGTCTCACTGTGGGGATCCTTTTTTTTAAGTTACATCCAGATCCACATGGATTTGATATATCACGCTTATGCGTAGTCATGTTAGCTTGGCAAAATTCCTTCCAAAAGATGTGACATGCTTTGCCTATTATTTGTGCCTAGATACTGTGATGACGGGCACGTAACTTTGATCCGAATAAACCACATGGGCCAGAAAAGAAAAAGGGTACTGTGAAGACAACCTACTTCTCCATCAAAACATTACATTAGGGATATGGCTGACCAACTCATTTTAAAGTACAGATATGATTAACCTACTACTATAATTTTGAACCAACCATCCAACAGCCTTCACTGTCATTCAAAGAATGAACCGAACAAGTATCATGATCATGCAAGATCTCAAAAGAATCTTCCACGTATATGAGGTGCTGCTGCCACTAATAAATAGGGATTGTGACATGTGTTTTGGGGGGTTTGTTATATCTGAAGTTTAGCAGGAAAAGCACATAATATTCTCTATTTATACTAAAACTATATGACTATTTACATTTGAAGCAAATAAACACATTATCAAATAATGCACACAAGTCATGTCCATATATTAGCCCCAATTGAAAGCACAATATAGTTAAGAGCATTATAAAGGATTCAACAGTACATTTGTGTCTGATAATAAGTTTTACATTTTTAGCTACCAGATTCCCTTTTTATATACAGCCTGGAGACTGTAAACATTACTGCTAATTAAATTAAGTACTTTTAAGGCCAAAAGGAATATTGCCATTTAGCATCTTTTAAAAAAATATTTTTGAATTTGAGTTCATAAATATTCAGTTGCATAATTTAGTAGTTTTTTCAATGCATATATAGTATATATTTTAATTGATGGTTGATTGTACATAGTTGGCATATTGCAAATCAGTATCAGATTTAGGAGTACACCAATAAAGATTTTTTGGGCAATACCAATGGCCAATTATTAAGAAGCCATATTGGCAGAGACATAGCTGATTGCTGATACACAAGCCCAGTAGTTTGGAGAGCAACATCCAGCTGACAAGCCTGTTCGGAGAAAGGAGCATGGGGTGGCAGATCAAAAAACCCGCACGGTGAGGGAGAGAGCGGGGCTGGTTCAGGTGCTGCACACGTAAGGCAGGGCATGGAACGGGGCATTGAGCAGTTTGTCCAGTGGGAGGCAGCTCCTGCCCCTGCGCACACCCCTGGGAGAGGCATGTGTCCCCTGGATCTGCTCAGGGAGAAGGCAGGCTGCTGCTATGGGCTGGGGCTGGCACCAGGCTCTTCTTGGAGTGGGGGCTTGGCCAGGGTTGCACTTGGGGTGGGCAGTGGCAGTACTAGGAGGGAAGCTCAAGGGGGGAGGGGGGCTATGGCAAACTTTGGGGTAGCTGTAGTACACCTGCAACCCCCCTCTCAGCCCCCCTCAAGCACAGCCCCAGCCCAACCCCCCGCTGGAAAAAGCAGGCCTCACCCCTGGCCCCAGCATATAGCAGCAACCCACACAGCCGATACAATATGGACCAATGTATTGGTTTACCTCTAATAAGATTACACTCAGAGTCCCTTTTTCTCAAAGTTTCATTCAACAGAGTAAATACTAACAACACACCAATCCCATATAAACAACCCTAACATAAAAAGAAACAAAGCCTCTATTCGCTCTCGTAGATAATGCTATTTCAGCTTGCTATACAAGGGCTAGACCGAAATGAACAACATAGGATAATGACTGCTAGTGGAAAAAGTTAAATTACATGGGTTCACACGATGAAGATTTACCTCTCTTTTAAGATTCCAGAAAACCCTTTGTGTGAGCTAACAAATTTGGTTATGCCAACATCACACTCTGTTAGCCCATGCTTCATCATGTCTGCAAAGCTCTCTGGGTCCCCATCGTCATCACTTTCCTCCAGTTCCTCATCTTCTTGCTCCTCACCTTCCTCATTTAGGATTACTTCATCTTTTGTGTCCTCAAGCAACGATTTCTTTGATTTTTCAGTCACAGTATCAATTTTCAGGTCAGAACCGTCTACAGTCTTAGAAGACTCCTCTGAGATTTTCTGTCTTTTAATTTCATCCAAGTTAGCCTCTCCATCCTCACAATGAGGACGTTTCAATGATACACCAGTCATGTCTACAGTTTCCATGTTTAAGGCACAGTGTAGAATATAAGGTCCTGAGGAACAAGAAAAAAAAACACTTCAAAAAGTTTATTTCCCATATTTTTCAAACTTGTAACAAACCAAAAGTTTTCAAACACAAAACATCAAATTCTACATCACGTTACACTAGAGTGATTCCCAAGTCAATGCAATTGCACAGATATAACCAAAAATTAAACCAAAAGTGGCAAACATTACTTTCAGGGTGCTTAAGGGTACTACAAATACATGGTTTCTTCTTCCTAATTACTTTATGCTCTGCAATATTTCAAGCTTAGGAAATAACTGTGACTCTCCATTTTATACTGCCACTAGATGTCCTGACTGACCCTCTTATTTAAATAAACCTGTATGTAAATGTGTAAGATATCATATGGCCACCATGAATTTGTTAACCTCAGATCTCTGGAAGAGGCAATAGACAGGAAGAAGGAGCAAAGAAGAAAGGGAGATGAGACAGAAGCATGGACCTGACAAAGCATCAGGCTCAGTATAAAAAAAGGCTTGTTAGGAAAGTGCCAAGAGTGCTAAATCCAGAGAAAATTTTAAGTATGCCCATACTGCAGTCTCTGCTGTGAGCGGTCACTGTGTCTGCAGTGTAGTGTAGACATACTTGATCAAGCTTGAAATTATTTAGTGCAGATGCTTATAGCAGTCTGGCAATCACAGCGTGGAGTTCAGCCGGCAAACCTTGGGCTGAATATTCACCTAGCTTCTTGGGTGGGTCTCTGAAACCCAGAACTGCATCCTGCCACTACAATGCTAGCAATACTTGAACTAGCTAAAGTTGGTTCATATTTCTAAGCCAGGGGTTCCCAAACCTTTTTATGCTGCAGGCAAGCAAACTGCAGACCAGAAGTGACAGTGGACCAGCATACTGCGGACGAGCAGTGACCAGGATACTGCAGACCAGCAGCCAACCTTTTTTTATACTGGGCCGCTGGCCAGCAGTATGCCAGTCACTTCCGGACTTCTGGTCCAGTAGCAAACCCGTGGTCCGGGGACTGGAACCCCTCCTCTAAGCTACATTTCAATTGCTATTACAGAGAAAGGAACAGGGGACACTTGTTTAACCATATCAAATTGAAAACAGACTTTTAGGGTTGCCTTTGAGACATGGAAAAGGTTTCACATTTAGACTACATCAATCTGAGTTTTTCAGAATGAGTACTCATGAAATCTTCCTCAGCCAGTTCCCCAGAAGCAAGATTCAAGACCTCCAGCAAAGCCAACCTCTTTCTATGCTATATTCCCAGTCTTTGTCATGTTCAGTTACTACGGTAGTGCCAATGTCCAACCACCATATAGGTGTCATATAGTTATGCTGCTGTATTGATCCAGGAACTAAGGATCTTCTAATTCAGGGGTGCTCAGCCTGCAGACCAGATCCAGCCCACAGAGCCGTGCGATCCAGCTGGTGGAGCAACTTAAGGGTCCAGAAATTCTGGCAACTAGTGCAACCATCATTTCCCCACTGCCAAATTTCCAAGCCCTGCAGTCCAGATGACAAAGCTCTGTGCACAGTATCTGGCTGGCACATGCATGGCCAAGGCCAGGGTTTCAGGCCTGATCTGGCACACACAGAAGTCCTGACCCTAGGCATGCCAGATTGGGCCCATGGACTGGATCCAGCCCACAAACCAACCCCACACCAGTCATCCAGCCTGTAAGGCCAAGAGATTGGACACAACTGTTCTAATTCTTTTACCTCCACAGACAAATACAGCTGTTTCATAGTTTCATAGTAGTTAGGGGTCAGAAGAGACCTAAATTGATCATCTAGTCTAACCCCCCACCACTGACCAGAGCACACACTGGGATCACACGACCCCAGACAGGTGTTCATCCAACCTTTCTGAATTTACTCAAGATAGGAGCAAGGACCACTTCCCTAGGAAGTTGGTTCCAGATCCTAGCCACCCTAACAGTGAAATAGCGCCTCTTAATCTCTAACCTGAGCCTATTCTCCAGCAGCATGGGGCCATTGTTCCTTGTCACCCCAGGTGCTGCTGGGGGAATAGGACCCTTCCTATTTGCTGCTGATCTCCCCTAACAAGTTTGTAGGCAGCCACCAAATCCCCCCTCAGGCTCCATTTGCTATGACTGAACAGGTTCAGGTCCCTCAGCCTCTCCTCATAGGGCCTGCCCTGTTGCCTTCCAACCAAGCAGGTGGCCTTCCTCTGAATCCTCTCAAGGCAGGCCACATACTTCGTAAAGTGCAGTGCCCAGAACTGGATGCAGTATTCCAGTTGAGGGCAGACCAATGTCACATAGAGAAGGAGTATCACCTCTCTGGACTGGCTTGAGATGCATCTATGGATGCACACCAAGGTGCGGTTGGCTTTGCTGGCTGCAGTCTGGCATTGGCGGCTCATGTTCATCTTGGGGTCAATAATGACTCCAAGATCCCTTTCTGCCTCTGTGCTCTCAAGGGGGGAGCTCCCCAGCTTGTATGTATGCTGTGGATTCCTTCTCCCCAGGTGCAGCACCATGCATTTATCTACATTGAAGCCCATCCTATTACCATCTGCCCACTTCTGTAGTCTGTCTAAATCTAATTGCAGCCTCTCTCTCCTTTTGAGCGTGCCTACCTCTCCCCACATCTTGGTGTCATCTGTTCTATCCTTACTTCTCCAATATTTCATCCTTGGTATATCAGTAATTCAGGCATAATGGTTCACTGTCCAATCCAACAATAATTTTATTCTCAAAAAACTCTTGCTCTTTATTCTTAAAAGAACAATCTCCAAATAGAGCTGTAAAGAACAGCATGACTAGGATTCTTCTACCAAAGCAAGGTAAAGAGTCCTTGAGAGGAGAGGGACAAGCAGAAGTTTATGAAAAAAATCTCTGCAGAGAAAATGATAACTACTCACGGTTAAGGAATGAAATGCAGATCCTCTGCACTGGCTGCTTCAAGGTCCACCTGTGGATCAGCAAAGACAGATTTTCAGGAGCTAGAGAAGAAGACAGGAAAATTGTCTGAAGTCAACACTAAAAAATATCCAAAAGGATAAACGAGTCATGAGTACTCCAACCCTTTACAGAGGTCTCAGGACTTGTGGGATGTCCCCAAAGTCTCTTGGGCTGCAGTGATTCTATAGGAACTCCATGACCTGAAACAGCTATTCCTAGCCTTTTTGGGAAACATTCCCACAGAAGAAACAATGCGACTCAATTTGTGGCACAGAATTTATGAAACCTATAAACTCCCTTTCCCCAATCATAAAAATAATACTAATAACTCCTATAGCTATAGCTGAACATCATGAAACCTAAAGAAATCAACAGCTGCAGCAGTTAGGAAAAGCCAGATATACGTAGTTAAGGAAAGGAAGGTTGGGGGGGGGGGAACATTATACTGTATATATACTACCTAAGTAGGGTGTCATGGAATTGTACTGGCCTGACTATTGTCTGTAAAAAATAACCTTTGAATGTATTGCAAAGTCAGTAGCAGGTGACCAGCTGCTACTATATAGTAAAGCTAATTTCAGGCAGAAGGTGTAATTTGTTTTAAATTTTTTCCTTAAGGGATTTTTGTCATAAAGTTCATGAAAGGTGCCAAAGCAGACCAAGATGCCCATAACTACATCCTCTCCTTTCCTACATCAACCCATCTACTTGCAGGCAGGTTTTTTAATTGGAAAACTAAAATAAATTTTCTGCCAAAAAGGAGCTCAATCAGGGCTCAAAGCAATAACCTTTGATCTGCCTCCATTATCCTGTTTCACTTTCCCAGCTACTAGATAATCTCTCATACTGGACATTTTAACAATTCATAGTTTAAAAAAGACTCATTACTGGTTATATCTGGTCACATGCTGAATTGTTAGCTGCGCTGAAACCATATATAAGTGTTCCATAAACTCTAGAATGGCAGTCTACTTATGCAGCCACTACTTGTTTCTCACTAATTAGATTTCAAAAATTTTGTTAGCTGCAAATGTAAATGTGGCTGTAAAAACAACCAACCAGACTGATTTGATTAGCTTAACTGTAAAGCAGAGAGAAAACTGCGTCACCAACGTTTGGAAGAGCCAACTTGAACTAAGAACTTTAAAAAAAATGAAATAACTCGAAGTGCTGGGAAATAACCTACAACAGAAAGAAAATAATCTCCATTTAAACTTTATTTAAAAAAAACAAGGCTTTATAACTGTATAACCAACAGAAACAATTCCAGAGCCGCTCTCTTTACCTTCACACCCCAAACCCATGCAGCACCAACTATATGGTACTCATGTGGAAAGAGAGAGGACACACATTGACTCTGATCCTTCACACACCCTTTGAGGGACAGTGATGTTGTGCAAATTATTTACTGTACACTAAAACCTGGCAGGGTTACAATCCATTGGGAAGCCTGCCAAAGGAAATGAAAATATTAATGCCTTATGGGTTTCTAAGCCCTCTGCTATACATTACATATATTTTGCAGCGAACTGGGTAATCATAAAATAAGTTTAGACCTTGCACACATGCAAAATACTTATCACACGATAAAAATGACAATCCAATTATAAAAAGATATAACCATCTATAAAGTTACGGTACCTACAGGTGTCTGACACCTGCTCCAATGCCTCGGCAACATGTGTATTCAGCATCCCTGCGCTTCAAAATGGTGCTTCAATTAAGGCTTGTTCAACAAGCTTTAGTTAAAGCGCCCCCCCGTCCATTTGAAAGCAGTTGCTGAATACATGAGACACTGTGGGTGTTTTAATTAGAAAGGCTCCCAAGAGCCACTCTAATTATAACACCCTTCCTCCCCCCAAAGCATGTGTAAAGACACCGTTAGTGCTTGAAAATGTGCAACAACTGCATAGCTGGTTTCTATCCAGCTTTAATTTGAAGATGTAGCAGGGCCCTAAAAGGTGCCATTACAGTAGAAACAGGGGATTAAACTGGGTTCTGACACCAATTTAAAATGATACAGCCTTAAGTCCCACCAGCAAATTTTTGTCATATAAAGTAACGATAATAAATCTCCTAACGTGTACCACTGACAGGCTGTCTGAGTACCACTGGCGGCAGTGGCAACGCATAGGGGGTACACGGGGCTGCACGTGCACCCCCTCACAGGCCGCCCTCCCTGCTTAGGCAAGGGGCAGCGAGGGCAGGCAGGAGCACAGGTGCCCCCCACAAGCACCGGATGAAGCACCACGGCCACTACTGGGAGCGTCGCAGCCCCCGCCCCCACCCCGTCTCCAACTGGTTGCTGGAAGGG
>NW_017728931.1:121805651-121815959 GCF_001723895.1 Crocodylus porosus
GGCGCCCACACGTGTCCGGGCGCTGCTCGCCCCGCCCCGGCAGCCTTGCAGAGTAGTAGGCCTGCGAAGGGCGCCCCTGAGTGCGAGGAGGTGCCAAGCGCAGGCTCCGGCTTGTCCCCCCCCCCCCAGCACCGCCGGGCCCCGCCGCGAGGAGGCCGCGCAGGTACAGAAATCCGCCTCCGAAACGGAGCAGTTGAAAGAAGGCAGGGGGACCTGGAGGCTCCCGGGGCTGCGGATTGCAGCGCCTCCCGGGGAAGAAGGGTCTGTCCCCGGGTCCGGTCACCCGCACCGCTAGGAAGTTCTTCCCTACGTCCGTCCTCCCACAGGGTCTGGCCGCTGCTCCGCGACCTGCCCCCGGGTGCCCTGGTGGGCAGTTTTACTCCCACCTCCCGATATTCCCCCCTTACATACTTATTGACGGCCACCAATTTCCCACCCCACCCCAAGTCTTCTCTTCTCCAGGCTGAACAGTCCCAGATCCCGTAGTCTTTCCTCATAAGGTTTGTCCCCCAGACCTTCTGGCCCTTCCCTGGACCCTTTCACGATTCTCTGTGTCTTGTAATGCAGAGACTAAAGTCACCCAACTAAAATGTTACAGGGAAACAAGCAGGGAGTAGTCCCTGGGCCCTGCTGCTAAGCCCAGACTCCCCTCAGGTGGAAAGGGCATACAGGTGTCCTGCTTATGAAACTACCATATCTACAGGAATGCATTACAGCAAAGCCTGCTCACGCTGAGCCTGCAGCATCCCCCACTAGCACTCAGCCACTTTGGCCTTTTCTGTCATATCCCAAGAATTATGACTGGGGAGAAAAATACTGTGTACACTCCACTTTGCAAGAGATTACCTGTCGTGAACAGTCTTATATGAAGATCTGATGAAGAATGTCTTGTATTTGAAAGCTAACTTTATTATTGGTTTAATACAAAGGTGTCCCATCCCCCCCCAAAAAAGTCCTTCCCTTTTCCATAATTAATGGACCGTCACAGCTACATCACTCCAACGCTGCCAGATCTATTTATTAACGTTTTCGCTAACAAATTATTAGGCAGGAAGGATTTGGTGCATGCTGACAATCCAACGCCCAGGTCAATAGAGTTGCACAAGGTGGGCAAGAAGGGCACTGGCCCCAGGTACCTACTTGGACAGGGTGCATGGTTAGTGGCTGCTACTGCGAACACCACTACTGCTGCCCTAACTGCCCAGGGTGCAAAAACTGCTTGTTAGGCCTCTGGGCCAGATCCCTAAAACTGACTGTCCGTAGCCCAGGATCACCGATCTTGAAGCTGCTGGATGCTGATCAGGTTCTAAGATACAGTGTAGAGTAAGTGTTTGAAGTACTAGTATTTCCCAAAGGCAGGCAAGTAGTGCCAGCCATAGAGATGGCATGACAGTGCTTTCTGCTCCTCCTCCCCCAGCAGATATCCTGTACCACAGCTTGGAAAAAGATACATAGGAAAAACACACTCTGGCTCTTGGCCACTCTACCACAAGGGACATCTTCGGAGGGCTGGCAGATGGATTTACAACTGCTTTTCACCACTGGACTACAATCGGGTAGCTACAACAGGCTGAGAATTTGACTCAGTGTATGGCCTTAAGAAAATGAACCCACAGCAAAACTATTCAGTGGTGTACACTAGGAGAAAATAACTGGAAATAGTTTTAAAACCTCATCATCTGTGATAAAGTTACATTGAGAGATCATTTAATAGCCCTACAGGAAAGATAACCATAAAAAGAACAAAAAAAACCCAACTACATTACAAAAAATGGATTGCTACAAATCTTTATAGGCCTGCCAAAGTCCTAATATGAGATATGATGTGAGAGAAAGATCCCAAGTGAGAATTCTGAAAAAATTATCAGGCATGCAAATTTAAATTTATATTAGATTAATTTCTGTAACAAAAACAATATTTTTTGTATGAGTGGCTCCATATTTAGGTGCAGCAATATGTGGGATTTCCTTCCTAAGGACAAGTTTTCTCTCTGCCTTTATTTTGAAGCTTCCTCAGTTTTTATCTCTCGTTCCTTAAAAGATTTTCTATTTACTTTCCTTTTCACTTGTTAATCCATTTGCTCAGTTAAATACTTTCTCATACTCCTTTTGGCCTAAATCCAAAGACCCCATAGTCAGCCAAAGTATAACTGGCTGGACTTTAGACATCCCTATTCAGAAATCAGAGAAGAATCCTCTCTTCAGAGACACTGTTTTTAATATTATTCAAATCATGAATATTGAACAACAAAACATTTGAATAAAAGCCTTCACAATTGTCTCAATTTTTTCTGTTTTATTCCAAATTAGGCTTTTAGTTGAGAAGTAAATAAAGGTCCATTTTTTGGAGCAGAAAGAAGTGAGAAAGGTCCTTGCTCCTAGGCATTTTCTTCAGTAGGTCAGGAAATGGGCCAATGGCAGGTGTTTTCTAGGGTGATCACCTGTCACACAATGGGAACCTTGAGTCTTGGTCCTGGGCTGCATGACTCTGGGACAGCATTTGTCCTGGATTTGCAGCCTCGTGCAGGGAGCCCTGGGAAATAGCAGGTCCCCTTGCAGGCTGGCACCATCCCAGCCTGCAAGGGGCTGCCAGGAGTGGGACACAGGAGGCGCTGCATACATGTGCATGGCTGGGAACACAGCCAGGTAGCCTGGAGAACAGCTTCCTGCAGGTAAGTCTATGGGAGGCGGGGCCAGGGCAGTGCATGGGGCCAGAGCAGAAAGCAGGACAGAGACATGGGCGGTTCATCCAGGGGATGGGTGGCATGGGGGAGCTTGTGCCCCACAGATTTGTGCATGGGGCAGAAGCAGGTGCAGGCTGCCTACTGCGGGCCCAGGGCTCCCTACACTGATGCCCTGCCCCCAGGAGCCGCATGCTGGCCATGCCACCATGGCAAGGCACGCTCTGCCTGCCTGGCAGCAGTGCAGAGTTGTGCTCCCTGCTGCTCCTGGGTGGGCAGAGGGTGGACAGCTAGCAAAGGGCTCCCAAGGGAAAGGCAACAAGGAGGGGAGCCCTGAGCCTGCATCTACGCCCTGCTCCACTTGGCTGTGGTCTGGCCTTGCTAGCAGTGGATGGGGAGTGGGCATGTGTCCCACCTTTCCCTTTTGAAAAGGTGGTCACCCTAGCTTTTCCACTTTCCACTGAAGGAGTAGAGCAAGGTAAATTGAACACCACATCTTTGCCTAGCAATTGGGTAGATTAGTGTTAGAGGGTCTTTTATTTCTCTTCCAGTAAATATTGTAAATGTTATCTTCTGGCCATGGCCTAAGGAATCTCCTCCATTTCTATTTCTACTATAACGTTCTGGAGTGCTCAGAGACCTCAATCAGGATCAGGGACAGGTTGTGCTAAGGCATCATAAAGTCATGCCCAAAAAAAGGGAGGGTGGTCACAAGAGTCTGTAAGCCACAGCCAAAGACTTAGACTGACAGCAGCACAAGGTGTCTACTCCAATTATTAGATGTATAAAATGGAAGTATTAACCCTGCCTAAAATTATATTGGAAAAATGTAATGGCTTGGCTTTATATTGCTACACTTTTCCATGTCTTTATCATCTTGGTATTAGATGACTGCAATGTGTTCTGTATTGATGACATCTTAAATCAATACAATATTTGAAACATGCAGAAAGGTGGCCCACTAGTTGAGAGTTACAACTCTTAACTGAAAGCATATGAGAACGATGCTCTACCATATTGGTTAGATTACAGGAGACATGAAAGGACACTAGTTTAAACCTACAAAGGCTCAAATAGTCTGGGAACTATCTTCTTTAGAAGATGCAATCAGCAGGTACATAGTCAGCAAGGGCCCTGGAACATCCTCTACAGAAAAGGCAGGGTAGAAATGGCCTACAAACAGCCTCAGCAAACAGGAAAATTTGTCTGGGAGTTTGGGAAGCTTTTCTTCTCTAGAGCTAAGGAAAAGGAAGAGGTAATGATGACAACTGAGGTAGCACCGGAGTGATCTGAAGAGGAGAGATAACAACAAAGATCACTAAATGTAGAAGCTACAGGATGTACATTGTCCTTGAGGAAGTACCTGAGAGAAACTATTTTATTAAAAATTTCACTGAACTGCATGGGCGACTGGTGCCACCTTAGTTGGGGGGCACGTGCCTGCCCCCACCCCCAGTGGCCAATCTTACTGACAGGGGTGGGGTCCCCCATGGCAAAACTCACTGACTGGGAAGCAGCCATGGCACTTCCAGAAGCAACCGCAGTGCTCCCAGAAGTGGCCACGGTGCTACATCCAGTGCTCCCACTCCCTGGCCAGCGCTCACATAAGCAGGGAAAGTAGCCTATCAGGGGGTGCGCCAGTGCTCTCAAGGGGTGCATGAGCACCCCCATACACCCCCTACACATCGCCACTGGCCAACAGAGCTCCTAGAAGATGAAAGGACTAGAGATATAGGGCTAGAGATGATGTTGAAGCTAAGTGAAAAATGAACAAAAGATAGCTCAAACTTTGCAAATATATGCCAAATAAGGGGAGCTGCAGGTAATCACTAGATGATGAAGAGAATGACCAATGAAAGAACATCACTAAAAAAAATAAGTACCGGAAAAAACAGCTGCTGGCTAAGAAACACTGGAGAACAAGTCTGCTGCCATAGCAAACAGGCAGGAGAAAGAAGCAGAAATAGAAGGTAGGGTAGTCAAGGAGAAAGAAAGTATTTTATGAGTAGAAGAGACTCTGGAGATAGCCAAAGACTGGAGCCCAGGAAAAATTATTATGATCTATAAAGAACAATGAGAAATAACAGACAAAATGATCTGCAGATAGAAAAATGAACAGAAGAGAGAACCTGAGATTTATATTAACACTTGGAAAAGGCATCTCTGTGTGGCTACTCTGTCACTAAGCAGATACAAAAAGTAGAAAGGTATATTGCTTGCCAAGGATGTGGCCTTCAGACTTAAAAAGATCTTCATGGGAGCAGAGAAAATTTGTGGGTCATAGGTTGCCAACCCCTGTACTAAGGGATAAGAGCACCGAAGAGTAGGAACATGAACAGCAACATGAAAGTAAGTACTGTACTAGAATTGATGACAGCAGCAGTCAGGTAGATGAAAGAGTTATGCCTAATCCAGCTAGGAGGTTGAGTTAGATCAGAAACAAACAACTGAAATATTTGCAGACTAATGCAAGGAGCCTTAGCCTGGGCAACAACATGGAAAACAACTAAAGCTGCTGGAGCAGAATGAGAACCTCTATGTTATGGTGATTAGAGAAATATGATAGAATAGCAAAAATGACTAGAACACAGGTATTGCAGAGTATGAACTGTTAGAAGAGCTAGAAATAAGATAAAGCTTGTGGAGTAGTATTGTACAATAGTGATGGAGTAAGCTGTAAAGAAATAGGAAATGATAGGATAGAACAGAATTGTTTCAGGTCAAAATCATTGGGGAAAGATCGTAAAAGCAGGTTTACTAGGTTAGTATTAGATCTCTGGTAAAGACCTGCAGGGTTAGTTTTGGACATAAGTAGGGGTAATTTTATTAGTATTTGATATAAAGTATGCATACATTACACAACTGCACACTGTAGGAATACTCAAGCTAGTTCTGAGTTGAGAATCAGGATAAATTATCTTACGGACTTTCTTCCAACACAGATGTGCTATGTCCAGTGCATGAGCTAGCTTATTTAGAGATTGGTCAGGTGTCCCAGTAGTGTAGACATGTGTAAATACTACAGGACTAGTGTCATCATGGGAGATTAACTTCCTACATATAGATTGGAGAACCAATGATACTAATAGCATTAGGGCTCAAATTCCTGGATGTGATAAGTGACAGATTTCTTTACCAAAGCATCACACAGCCAACAACTGTGTTATAGAAATGGTTATAGGAAATAATCTGAGACTGAGTAATCATGAAGTGATTCTGCTTTGGTTAAATAAAAGAAAGTTTAAGAATGATTAAGAATAAGTTCTATTTAAAATTAGAGTTGAACTTAAAATTATTATGCAATTTTTTTTCTCCATTTAGTACTGGTATTTTAACTGACCTGACCATTTGTAAATATTTTTCTAATTGCTTTAGAAATTGGAAAATTTATTGTAACTGGGATAGTGTAATTATATAATATAAATGACATGTTATATATAGTGTGCCATGTCAAAACATTTTAACTATTAAAGTTGAAATGAAACACTTAAACCTAATACAAATTAAACGTTATAAGATTGAAACAAGATGCTTCAGTCTTCGAAATTTTTTTTTATTAATTCAGCAAAATTTTAAAAAAATCAGTACCTTTCTGTGGGATGTTCTGATTTTATCTAATCAATATTTCTGATGGAAATCTGTTCTACTGGAGAAATTTCAACCACTTCTGGTTGTGGCAACAGTCAGCTCAAGTTCAAATGGTCTTCCCAAATCAGTGTTCCAACAACAGATAACCTAATGGTTACATTAGTGCATTGGCAAGCATGAAAATAAAGCTTTGCTAAGAACGGGGCTTGCACAAGGAATTTGTTAAATGAGTCCCCTGGTGGGATGCCCTTGGGAAACCATGGGCGCTTGTCCACTTAATCAGCATTTACCCACTAAAAATGATCCTGATTTAATTTTCTTTTCTTAGTTTATGATGACTAAATATGTAATGTGGACATGATTTATCATGTATTGGCTTTTAACTAGTAAAATGCACTAGGGAGCATGTCAGAACAATTTTACTCTCCTGCCCTTTCAGTCCTACTTTACTGCCAGGAGGCATTTTAGGACAAGAAACACCCAGGAGAGTCCTTCCAAAGAGGATGGCTCTGTGCTGCAGCACTTCTTCCCCTCGCTTTTTCTGGGGATTCGTGGGCAAAATCTTTCCATGCAAAGCACCTCAAGAGGCTGCCTGCCTCCCTTTCACAATTCTGCCTTGCCCTTGCTTCAGGCACCATGGCTTCCCCTCACTTTTCTGGGTGCTTTTTTCACCGGGCGCTGGGCGTGGGGTACCTTTAGGGGTACACAAGGGTACACAAGTATTGCATCTCCCACCCACTTTGCAAAGCTGCACCCAGCAATTTTTCCCCCACTATTTTTTACACAGGGAAGAGTTATGTTTTGGCACTTCTGGGGGGCTAAGCTTTTTGTGGGCTTTCCATGGTAAGGGCCTAGAAATTAATGAAGTGGGAATCGGTGTCCGTACGCTGTATCCGTGAACAGGAGACTTTTGAGGCAGGTGAGAGATGGCAGCACACCAGAGGCAGTTAAAAGGACTCACCCAGTGGGATACTTGCCCCTGGGAGGAATACGACCCGTTTGATAAGAGTGCAGCCTGCTGCTTGCCAATGTTGGATGCCGTGCAGTGTTCCAGTGCAGAATAAGACTGCTTTTGCGACACTTGAAAGAGGACACCGTGACCTGTTCAACAACAAACCAGGACATTTACGCATAGGTAAGTAGTGAGACCAGACACTTGGCTGTGCCCTGAGGGAGGGTGGCTTGCATTGTTTACTTCAACTTGCATGTAAATAGGGTTTAATTGCTGTGAAGGAGGCTGCAGGGTATCCCACATATGCAAACTATCTGCTCACAGTGGAAAAAAACAAGGGAGGAAAATACCAGTAATATCATCTACCTTTCCTCAGCTTTAAGCTCCTATGGGACATAAAGTCAGTCTAGGGAAGTATAATTTATACCTCTCTATATGAGCTACTGTGAATTAGTCTGTTTTTCACCTGTGTAACTAATTACACCTTGGAGAATTAAATCTGAAAGATTAAGAGCATAATATACTTTTTATATGTACTGTAGGTTGTTTGATTACTTTTTGCATTTGTAATGGTACTTCTTGGGAGTCCTGTATGACGAAAAAAGTAGAGGTGATGATTAATTATTTTGCAAAATATCAGAATACATTATTATGGGAAATCCTACTGTTGGGAGCCAGAGAATTAGGCTGCCATTCTGTCTCCTTCCTGGTCCCCTAAGTGTCTAGGTTTGGTCATCTATATGGTATTTTGGAACTTATGCACAGGTAGGAATTCTATTCCTGGACATGCAGCTGTGCACAAGTGGACTATTACATATGCATGCAGACTGGGTGCACACACTGGTGAGAGAGAGCTCCTGTCTCTTGCTCACCAAAAACTGAATGGCTAAGGTACTCACTTGGGAAGTTAGAGGCCATGGGTTCCAGGTTCTCTGCGCCCAGAATCTTTTTGACTTACTAGGGCACTGCTCTAACCACCGTCTCACAGTTCAAGAGTTATCCAGGCTCTTCTCTGGTGCTCCTTTTGAAGTTAAGCTATTAATATAGACATGGGAAAAATGGCTGAAGAACAGTAAAGGTGGGGGAAGCTTCTGGCTCATTGTGAGCAAGGGCCCAACTAGGAGCCAGGGTTCCCGCTCCTCCAGGCCAGCAGCCACTTCACTGAGCTACACATTATCTGGCTTTCTCTCTTCCTTTATGCCTCACAACTCTCTCACATACCTCCCTCAGATGGCTGCCTAGGAGCCAGCTTCAAAAGGAACACTGGAGATCTACCTGGATAATAGCTGGTCTGTGGTGTGGTTAGAGGACTAAGGGTATATAGGTTGTGGCTGTGTTGGTCTAAGGACATAGGCAGACAAGGTTCTTTGGGTAAATATGGTATCTTTTATTAGACCAATTCAAATAGTTGGAAACATTCTTCTTTGCAAGCTTTCAGGTACAATTGCCCTTCATCAGGCAGAAAGAAGGATCCACTGGAGGACTGGAAACTTACAGTGATCCATGCTCATACCCTTTCTGGGTGAGGGGGGCCTTAGATCCCAGGTTCTCTGGCTTCCTAGGCAAATGTCCTAACCACTCTACTGTTAAATACAAGACACCCCTCTAAGTTCAACTAGACATGGATTTTGGTTGATTAAATTTTGGGGTATCTAGTACATTCACTATGGGTGCATGTACATGTCCCAGCTACTACCTCATATACCAGTATGTGCATGTCTATAGTTGTCTATAGCTATCCATAGTCATCCACATGGGCAGGGCTATTCTTCCAATAATAACATGCCTTCAGGCATGTAACTGCCAAAAATGCCATACAGGCAACTGAAAAAAAACCCCACTTTGATGACCAGGAAGAAATAGACTGTTAACTTTAATGAACAACGTAAGTAATTACAAGGTGGTAGGTGCAAAACCTTTTAGCAAATAAGTCCACAAATAATTATGGAGCTTTTCAAAATAACCATGAAAATAATTTATTTAAAATTCAACAGCTAACTCAAATTAGGAGTGAACAGACCAAGTCATTTCTGAGAATGTGTTCCCCCCAAATATTACTTTATAAAAAGTTATCTGCTTTTAGAAATCTCAAACTCTAATTTCCAAATTCCTTTGCCAATTTATCTGAAACATAAAGTACGTGTCTTGTGGGAATATACTAAATAGGAAAATTTAAAGTAGTAGAGCATGCTTTCTTCCTTTCCTTTTTTAAAAAAAAGAAATTAGGGAGGTATAATTGTGAAAAAGCAGACTCTCAAAAAAAGAGGTACTTGTAACCTAGATAATCAGATACTATGGTGACAGATATAGTTTGAAGACCTATGCAGAGGGACATTAAATTAAACTTTAATTATGGTGCCTATGGTAGTTGCATAAAGTACATTTTGTTTTTATTCCTTTTTTCCCTTTCTTCTATTTGTTGATTAAAGGTAGAGTTTTACTTGTACTCTCTCTCTCTGTCTTAAAACGTCTTTGAGTTTTATATAGCATTCGGATTAAATTAAAAATCAGCAACCAAATTCCCATTGACTTACTTGGGACAAGTTCTGGTCATGGTCATGCTGGTGAACAGGGATCCGGGTTTTCCGTTTCCCACGGAAAAACAGAGAAACCACAGATTCCCTGTTTTTATCAGAGAAAATGCAGTTTTCTCTTTTTAGCAGAGAAATCTGCAGATTTTCCACTTCTGCAAATAGCTCTTGCAGGCTGGCACAGCTCCAGCCTGCAAGAGCCAATTGCAAAAAGGGCGGGAAACCCCCAGCCCTGGCCAAAGGAGGAGGGAGCAGGGGGGAGGGCGGAGCCTGAGCCTCTGAGGCAGCCAAAGCCGTGCTCACACTCACACTTACCCTTTGCCCCTGGAGCAAGTGGGGCTGTGGGGCAGGGCTGGGAAAGATGGTTGGAGGCCGGGGGGGGGGCACCATCATGGGCCTATGCTGCCTACAAAACCTCCTGCTGCTGCCGCACAGCCATAGTTTCATAGTTTCTAGGGTCGGAAGGGACCTGAACAGATCATCTAGTCCGACCCCCTGCCATGGCAGGAAAGAGTACTGGGGTCAAATGACCCCAGCAAGGTGTTCATCTAACCTC
>NW_017728931.1:121816744-121867950 GCF_001723895.1 Crocodylus porosus
CCCCTGCATCTAATGATCTGGTGATCTGATCGTAAAAGGCCACCAGGTTGGTCTGACAGGACCTGCCACTGATGAACCCGTGCTGGTTGCCCCTAAGCATGGATGTGTGCCAGAATAATTTTCTCGAACAGCTTGCCTAGGATCGAGGTAAGACTAACCGGCCTATAGTTTCCCTGCTTGAAGCTGTGCAGCCAAGGGCAGCAGTGCAGCACAGGGTGATGGCGGCCAGGCGGCACACAGCCATTACCACCCCCACCACCGCACCAACAAAATCAGTTGAACTAATTTTTAGGAGCTAAGAGAGAAAGTCTCTAAAGGAAGTGACTTAATGGGCTGTAAACAAGCAGCGTACGTGCATGAGAATTTTTTGCATGCTGCGGGCATTGTCTTGCTTGGAATCTTGCTATTGTTTCTATTGTTTTCCCTTGTTATCCACATAAAGGAAACATAACTAAACAGAAACCCTGAGTATTTAATAGTGTGATTGGAGCTATCTGCCTTTCTTTCCAGACACGCTAAGATGTTGTCATTGTCTGAACAATTGCTTTTAGTTTAGTCAGCATAAGGCCAAGTGCTCAAATGTGCAGAACTTATGCTCTGGTTCTTTCTGACTGTTTTCAGGGGGTGAACTATTCACACAGACTTCTGCAAATGGTCAGGCCATCAGTGCCCTGGGTCACAGAAAGTAGAGGGGTTGGAGACCAACTGGGAGCACGAATAGTGGATAATCCAGTAAAGGATGAGTATGCCCAGTAGTTTATTTCTGAAGGTTTTTTCTGGTCTGGTTTTACCAGTGATGTGGCTCGTTTCCCTAGTTTTGTGAAAAAGGAAGGTCACTAGGTAACTTGATTGCAGTCTTTAAGTACCTGCACAGGGAACCAGAAATTGGTAAGGGATGGGTTCTTCAGTCTAACATGGAAAGGCCTAACCATATCTGCACGTTGAAGGTATATAAATTCAGACTAATAATCACATGCATATTTTTAAAATTATAGATAATCATTGCAACCAGTTGCCCAGTATTCATAAAATACTGCAGTCATCTTGCTTGCTCCTTAACTAAGCTGTACATATATACTAGCCTTATTCTTTCCTCATGTGGCCCTTCCATCTTTCCATATTAGTTACTCAAATGTGAAGGAATGTCTTTGGCTGAGGATGTCACCCAAAGCTGTATTACAGCCCCAAGCTATGACCTTGGCAATGCAGAGCTCCTCCAGACACCAAAGCCCAAAGCCTCCTGTGACCCTTTTCTTTTAGAGTGGAAAATATTTTACCAAGAGGAAGAGGGTTAGGAGACTGACATGGAGGAGTCTCATAATTCAACCATGGCTATGATGCCACCGCCCATGGTGAACACAGAGCCGCCTGATCTACACATTCTTCCTCCAGACTTGCTAGGGCAACTTATTTGGCAACAAATTTTTATATACTCCCTCTCTCCCCTTACCCCCAGTCCAGCAAAGGTTATTGAGAAATCAAAGCTTTAGCCCTGCAGGTTGTGCCACTGTTGTTTTGAAGGTGCAGAGGAAGTAGGATTTCCTGATACAGCCAACCAATCAGTGTTGAGAATTTTGCCTTCATATAGGTGTGGTCGCTGTTGCATCAATGTCTTCTGTAGTGGTTTGCTCTACCTGCCTCCCAAACCACATGTTTACCAATATGACTATTGGGTGGGGGAGTGTAGAAAGTCAAGCCAATCAGAAAAATCTCACCATATCATCTTAGCAAATCTACCATCACATGGTTATACATCTCTACAGACTGTAGAACCATGGAGTTTATATATTAAAAGCCTTATGGAGATCTTCCTCAGCAAGAGGTTATTAATTACCTAATAATTTAATAAGCTCCTTTTACTAAATATTTGCTAATGTGGACAGACATCAAAAATCAGTCCTGCCTGCATTTGTCTATTTCTGTGGAAGCTGTCCTGTGGTGCCAGGGGTGCATTTTTCTGCAAAGATAAGTAAGTGAAGTTTTCCATGGCAAAATCAAAACAGTTCTTCCCACTACCCTGTAAAGTTCAGTCCTAATTTGAGGGGTGAGGACTGGAATCCAGTTCATAGGCACGATTCAACCAACAATTACTCTAGCAGTTTATGAATATTTTCCTGATCTCTAGCCATTTCTGGGAGGTGATGCTTGAAACTTTTTCATGCAGCACAAATTCTAGATGGCAGGTTAGGTAGGCAGCAGGACAAAAATTGCTGGACCACTTTGGTTACTAACAAGATATCTCCGTTCAGTTATATGCTGTGGAATCATCAGATTTTGAGAAGTGTCTGTGCAAACTCTGAGTGGACACCTCATTGGCCCAGAGCGTCACCCTTCTTTTTCCAACTAAGGAACTCCAGAATGTTTATGGTCTCAATGGTTTCCTAGACTGAAAAACAGGCATGGGGCCCAGCCTCATAAAACAAGCACTTTAACCCACCTGCCTGCACCAGACAGCTGGCAGGAAAATTGTTGCCGGCTGGAAACATGTTGCAAAAATTAACATACATCCACATACAGAAAGAAAAACTACTACAACATGCTCTATGCTTGCTTTGACAAGCCTTCACCTGCAGCTTTTGGTTTGCTGACCATCAGTGATATACTAAAACAACAGACATTGTAAATTGCAGCCTTATAACACGTAAATATTAAATAATGTAATGGAAGTCTGTTTCTAGCATTTCAAAACCTAGCAACAATTAGCCTTCCTGAATGTCCCATCACAGCCACCCTCCACCCAGCTCTAGCATGTATGTTTTACCAAGAGGACCAAAGCCAGGTGTGCCATGGATGACGTGTCTGAAACGCAGCAGGGAGGCATGGGATTTTGTGCCCCAGCATGGGGCAATAAGAGAGAGAGCCATTTCACAAGAACAGGACTAGAAGTATGGGGAGAAGAATATGAGCAAACAGGAGTGGTACTAGACCAGGGATGGGCAAAATGTGGCCCAGGGTCCAGGTGCGACTGGCCAGGCCGTTCTATCCGGCCTGTGGGGCCCCTAAAAATTTATAAAATTAATATTAATCTGCCCTGGGCTGCCTGTCATGCAGTCCTTGATGGCTTGCCAAAACTCGGTAAATGGTCCTCTCTCCAAAATAATTGTCCGCCCCTGGACTAGACACTTGGTCAAGCACCTGTAACCACCTCCAGTCATGAGTCTTTCTGAAGAATTCAGCAATGGTACTGACAGTAGCCAGAGGCTGGGGTCACCTGTTGGTAATGCCACCCCTGCAGGTCCAGGTCCCTGTGCAGAGTCATGTGCTTCCATGAACACAGATGCCACCCTGGGTTCTCAATGAGGTACCACTGAGACCTCATGCCCTTGTTTTTTCAGCCTCTCCTGTGTGCTACAACAAAAGAAAACCAATGTAGAAGCTTGAACTGAGAGTCATCCTGTGGCTTGTGAACAGAACAGGGAACAGCAGGTCCTGGCAGTCTCTTCTCACTCCAGACCTGTATTGCACTGCACCACACATGCAAAGGAGAGAGTGGGGAAAAAAGAACCAGGTGAAAACACAAGCAGTAGATAGCACTGTCACTGATTGTGTCTTCATGCTCTCTAATGCTAGTTTGCACTTTAATTTTGTCTGGCTTGCAAACTTATCTACTGCTTGAAAAAAAAATCACACACAGTTTGCAGATGCAGGTTGGCAACACGCTTGTTGAGCTGCTCACCACTCATGTTTGTGAGGTTAATGTAGTTCTCTGTTTAGCCTCTAACTAGTCTCTGCTCTGTAATAAAGACGGAAACTGTGGCCATGAAAAAAATGTGTTGAAGTACAGTATAAAAACAGGTTGAGCTATCAACAGTCTAGGTACCTCATTACCTGAAAGGAGCTAGCAGAGAAAGGAGTCACAGTTATATTGATACATATGTCAATAGACAAATTGATGTTTTAGTGACCAGCATTTATCAAACTAATCAGAGACAAGATACTTCATTCATGTGAACAGCTCTTTTACCTTAGAGGTTTACAAATAATTGTAACAGGCAATTTCACAACATGACAAACTCAACAACACATACTAAGGTATCCCACAACCAACAAAATAACCTGAGTTCTAATGACCTATTCAGACTTCCACAATTTGCAAGGATATAAGGACACATAGCATTGCTCATTTTCCTTTTTTAACTAAGGGCCTGTATTTCTTCTACAGAGGTAAGGGATGGGAGCTTTCTGATTGCAGGAATCAGCTCCAAAGTTCATCAGTATACAATTTCTACTCTGCAAAATTACTTTCCTTTAGCTTTGGAAATACTATGCAGTAGGCAACAGACATATGTACAGCATTTGGTACACTGTCAAATTAAATGATTTTTGAGGCAGTGCCATCTTGTCTTCAGTCTTCCAAGTGTGCAGTCCACCACAATGCTGCAATTACCAAGAGTGTAAGGGAACATACTATGTGGCCCATGTTGTATGGGTATGGCTCTATAAGCCATGACAGGAGAGGGCACATGGGATCCCCAAAATAATAAATTTCCTTTGATGAAGATTGAAGCTGTTGCTCATAGCCCTGTTTCATACAGTTACAGAAAAAAAAACCTCTCTATCCTCTCTGTAAATCACCATGACAGTATTCAAAGACTGTTATCAATTCCCCTTCCATCTTCTTTTCTCCAAAATAAATAACCCTAGTTCTTTCAGCCTTTCTTCTTCATAAATCTTGCTTCCCAGGCTCCTAATAATTTTTGTTGCTCTGTATTAGATTTTTTCCAAACTGTCCACATCTTCCTTGAAGTGTAGGGCCTGAAACTGGATACAGTACTCCAGATGAGGCCTCATCCATACTGAAAGTGGAAGAATCACTTACCTTGATCTGCAAGTGACACTTCTTTCAATACAACTCAGAACGCTGTTAGCTTTTTGGCAACAAGAGAAAACTGTTGACTCATATTCAGTTTATAGTCCACTATATCCCCATGTCCTTCTCTGCATTAGTGCAGCCTAGCCAATCATTCCCTATCCTGTATTTGTACATGATGTTATTCTATCCCAACTATGGATAATTTTTCCAGTCTATCCAGGTCATTCTGGATATTATCCCTACTCTCCAGAGTGTCTGCAAGTATACCCAACTTGATGTTGTCAACAAATTTGCTAAGCACGCACTTAATGCCACTCTCCAAATCATTAATGAAGATGTTAAACAATACTGGACCCAGGACAGGCCCTTGGAAAACCCCACTTGATATCTCCTTCAAGATAGACACTGGGCTACTGATGACTACTTAGTAAGCACAATGATCCAACCAGTAATGTATCCCCCTTCGATGTAATTTATATTGCTATCATTTGTTCATGAGAATGTTATGGGAGATGGCATCAAAAGCCTGCTAAAGTCAATGCATAATAAATCCACTGCTCTCCCCCATCTACAGAGCCTGTTGCCTTTGTGGCAGAATACCATCTCCGTCTCTCCCCAAACTCTGCTAGGTGCCAGTTTGGTTACCATGGTCACTGCAGAAGGCAGACATCCCATGGGCTCCGGGTAACCCTGAGTTATAACCTGAGCTGGCTACATTCCTGAGGGAGGAGGAAAACATGTTTCCTCTGCCTACATGACTGGCATCACATACCTCGGTGAGAGGCTTAAACTCCCTTTTGTTCTAAGCAATGACAACATGCTGGGAGGGGGCTAAGGACCCTGCCAGTCTACCTGGCAACCCGTGATGCACTTCAAATTGGTTGGCTAGTAGCCAACAGTTGCTGGCCTTGATTCAGTCAGGCAAATTAAGTCATAAGGTCTATGTAAGTTAAGGTCTGCCCAGGAGGAGGGGGATGAAAAACTCAGAGAGAAGCTGAACCATCTGAAACTTACCCTCTCATGAAACTCATGCTTCATGAACTGCTTGCCTCCAGAGGGAATCTCCAGCTGCCTTTGGATGATACTTGTGAGTAAGCTACCTGAGATCTAACTAGATATATAGCTTGCAGATGCGTGATCAAAGGCTACCATGCCACTTTGCTGTAAGGGATTTCTCTGATATTGCTCTACCCTGTACCCTATTCCAAACCTACTCCTTGTAACCAATAAAGTTCTCCTTTGTACCTAGCATGGGAGACTTACTGGGAGAGGGGCTAGATTATGCCCTGGGGTTCCCTTGGTTCAGCTGACTAAAGACGACCACTATTTGTGCTTCAGATCGAGGGAAGCACCCTAAGTTCTTGCAGTGGGTCAAGTACCCTCAAGGGCTAAGAAGCTTGTGTTTCCCAGAGGGCACAGGTCCAGGATCAGTCCAAACTCTGGGTGGTGCCCAGGCTAATGGGTGTGCTCCAGGAAGGGGGTCAGGCAGATATGAGGCACCCCCAGGGAGATACTTGAAGCCTGGTAGGTGGTCGGGCACAGTGAGGTGAGTGGCTCAGTGAAGAAGCACCTCCTACTGGCCCACCACAACCTTATCATAGAAAGAAATCAAGTTGGTCAGGTGGTACTTGCCCTTGTGAATCCATACTAGCTGTTCCTGATCACTGTATTTTCCTCTAGGTGCATCACAATAGGTTCTTTGAGGACCTACTTCAGTTACTGAGGTCAGTTTGACTGTTTTTTAATTACCTGGATTCTCATTCTTCTCTCTCTTAAAGATGGGCACTATATTTGCCCTTTTCCACTCATCTGGGATCTCACCCTCCACAGGTTCTTAAACTAGATAGCAAAAGGCTCTGAAATTACCTCAGTCAATTCCTTCAGTACGCTATGGTGTCATGCCATCCAGCCCTGCCAACCTGAAGGTATCTACTGTCTCTAAATAATCCCTAACTTGTTCTGCTACCACTATAAGCTGTTTGTCTCCTTCCCCATATTTGCTGCCAACTGCAGTTGTCATCTGGTAGCTGCCCCTATTTGTGAAGACTGAAACAAAAAAGGGATTGAATACTTGAGCAGTCTCAACATAATCTGTAACTAAATTGCCTTCTGCATTTTGTTGGGGACCTGTGGTTTTTCTGGTCTCCCTCTTATTTAGACATACTTATAAAATCTGGTTTATTTGTCCTCTATGTGTCTTGTCAGTTGCATCTCAAACTGTGCTTTTTTTCCTCCTAATTTTCTCCCTGGATGGCTGTGCAATGTTCTTATACCTTTCCCTAGTACAATGGACAGGTTTGCACTTTTTATAGGATTCCTTTTTTGAGTTTCGACTCACTGAAGAGATAGCTGTCTAGCCAGGCTAGTCTCCTGTTGCACTTCCTATTCGATTAATCCAGTCTGTTACAGAAAGTTCTGCAGCATGGCAACCACAGAAAGGCTAGGTTAATCTAAGAAAATTCTGCAGTGAACACATACCTTTAATTACAATATTTAACCCCTTAAACAGTGCTGCTAATAGTATATTGCAGTTCTAAAATTAAGAATATATGCATATTTCTACTGCCTTGCACCTTGTTTGGTTATCTAGTCAAGTCAGTCCCAAGGCCACTGTGACCGTTGGGACACCTTAGATGCTGTAACAATCCTCCTAGGTTAGTTGAGTTGACTTGCATCATTGGTGATTTTTTCAGGCAGAGTGACCTGGCAGTGCCCATCTCCTCTCCAGGTGTGGATAGCTGTTGGTTTGCAGCAAGCTCATCTGGACTTTGTCAGGTCTTGTTTTTAGTCCTGCTAGGTGTCCACACACACCCTCCTCACCCAGGCGGGTGCGCCCATTTAGTCAACCATGGAACAGGCTGCACTGGTTTATGTGGTACCAGATAGCAGACCAAGAGAGGCCTGGCCATTGGCCTGACAGGAGTGTGGTCATCTACAGCAGGATTTCTCAACCTGTGGGTCACGATGCAAAAGTGGGTTGCAAGAACATAAGAAAGGATCTTGAACAAACTTTGAAGTGGATTCTCCTTTAAAGAAGAAAAACATGGGAAACTGTGGCTTTCCTCTTGCAGGCTGGCAGAGTTCTAGCCTGCAAGGGGCTGCTTTGGGGAACCCCCTGCCCACACACCCACCCCCTGCCTGTGTGGAGAATGAAGGGGGACAGGAAAGCCCAGAGGCAAAGGAGTGGGAAGCATTTGCCTCCAGTGTGGAGAGAGCCTGACAGTGAGAAAAATAAGCCGCTAAGGTTTTGGACAATGCCGTCCTTCCAGAGTGGCGAGGTGAGTGACTGGGACTGGCAATTCCAGCCCTGGAGAGGCTCAGAGGATAGAGGAGCCACCACAGATGGAGGTGACCGGAGTCAGAAGTTTTTGCAGCAGTCAGTCTCCTGTTGAGGACTGCAGAGAAGCAGCTGGACTCCCAGATCACGGGATCAGAAGAGCACCAGCTGAGCTTAAAGAACCCCACACTGGGGAGTGCGACTGTCAGGTAAGTCAAGCAGAAGTCAGGAGGCAGAGAGAGTGAAAGGGTAGAAGAAGCCAGCACTCAGGAACTGTGAGTTTTAAAGGAGCTTTGCCCTTTTCAAATTAAGCTTTCCTTTGTTTTCAATTTTACCTTCCTTAGCTGTTTTCCCTACCTGTGGGGTTAGTGCTTGAGTGGGTTCTTGCCTGATCCAGCAGGGAAGGTGGCCAGAATAGAAGTTCTATCTGAGAGGGTGTGTTGACCCTGACCCAGGGGTTTAGGCCCAGGGTCACCCCTGCAGAGCAAAGACTGTAAGTCAGTTCAGTAGATTGTGAAAGGATGGATATGAACTGATTGATAAGCATGTCAGGAGAGGAATTGATTTGAGTTGGTGTCTTCATTGTATTTTCTTTTCTTTTGGGTTTGTTTGTTGTTTTTTTCCAGTCTGTTGGGAAACATGAAATGACCCAAAACACTAGGGTTAATTAAATTAACGGGGCTACTTCATGGATCCACATATGGACTAATTTAAATTGATTGATTCATACTCCAAGGGAACAATTGATTTAGGTTGATCTTTATTTTGACTTTGGTTGAACTGACACAAATTGATTGACAAGTGTACTGAGAGAGATTGCCTAAACTGATTGTTGCACAGGCTTACCTTAACCATAGATCATCCACAGGCTGAACTAAGTTACAACCACAGGAGTCAGTCAACATCCCAACTAGCCTTAATAAAAGCAAGATGTGGAGAATCCATTTGGATGTGGTAAAGGTGGGGTGTAAGAGGAGGAGGAGCCCCACAAAGAAGACCTATTCATATGAACAAGGGAGGTTATTATCCAGTCTGCATCCATCTTCCAACAAGCAACAAGAAGCATTAAGGTGTGTGTAAGCAAGGTTGTTAATCCAATTAAATCATTTGCTTACATACTGGATAAGTTGTGCATTAGTTCCTAGGTCACAGCTGATCTTCTAATTATGGTCTTGTCATGGCAGAAGAGAGAGGGTGGATGTGCTAAACTTCTTGTAAAAGAAAAAAGGAGGGAGGCTTGCTATTCATCCCTGATGTAATAATATTGATGTAGTAATCAGGCAGGAGGCTACCCATTTTACACCCCAATATTGGGGGATACTATTCACAGCTCCAGTTCTACCCCTACACTGTGGCCTACGTCTCACAGATGGCATCTCAGGCAGCCAACTCAACTGTCCCTTTCGCCTATTTGCTGTGGTCTCTTCCCTGTGACCTTTGGCTTCCCTTCAAGCCCTGGCCTTGTCTCAGGCCAGCCAGGACCCTGAGCTTCTCTGCTTTATATGGGCATCCCTTGCAGTGGGCCCCTGGCCTTTTTGACCACTATCTGAGTCCTGGCCCCAGCATAGACCTAACCGAGGGACCCGACTGGTCGAAGTTGCTTACCTGCACTCAGGGATTGGGGTCCCCCATTCCTAGCTCAGGTGCTTCACAAAGCATGCCTGGCCCCACAGGGTTACTGACCCCAGCAGGCTTGGGTGCTTCAAGAAGCTTACCTGGCCTTCCCTGGAGTAGGTGGATAATATAAGCCACCTGAAGGTGAGGACTGAGGTTAAGGCACCCCTACCTACCTTTCACCATGGTGATAACTGGCCTGGTATTTCCTGGGGGCTCCCACGCCACTAGGAGCCCCACCAGGCCACCCATCCCCAGCTGGGTGCAGTTTTAGGTAATGCCCAGGACAAGAGCTTCCTTCTCCTACCTGCAAGACGTTCCCATACAGCAGCTCATCCAAGCAATGTTTCTTGCCTAGCTCCCAGCAACAAACTGCTCTTGTTTATATCAGCGGCCAGAGCTCTAAAATGGCCACGACAATCAAACACCTGCTTGATGTAGCCCTTAAAGTGTCAGACACCACTGGTGCCCTGCCACACTCTCCCAGGGCATTGTCCCTGCTTTGCTCCCTTCTGTCCTCTAACTGACTCTCTCCTCATCTCTCTCTTCCCCGCAGTTGTGATTTTAAACCGCTCTCTGTTCCATGCCCAGCCAACCAATACTGACTGGAAGTTACAAATCTTGGTGTCTTTGATCTTCCCACGTCTTGTTTTCTCCCTTCTTGTTTGTCGTAAGACAAGGAATTGTGCTCAGAGCAACCTGTCAAGTACACCTCACAATCTTCAGAACCCTTCTCCCAGGTCCCTGGAACATCTTCAGAGTGAGCAGCATAATCCTTGCTGCCACAGTATGGCAGGCAAAAGATGGGAATCACAGGCTGGGTATTGGCAAAACCTTCCAGTTCTTCCCACAGTTCCTTTCAATAAGGTGCCAGGCCATCAGGGACCATAGCCATATAGCACCTGTGCTCAACAGTGCCCCACACACTGAAGGGCTGAGGTCTGGGGGTGGGAGGGCACTGGGTCAGGAGTGAAGGGCACCGAGTCAGGACTGGCCATTGATGTTTCCAAATGGGTCCTAGTACAAAAAAGGTTGAGAACCACTGATCTACAGGAACATAAATAATACAAAGTAAGTATAAAGCACTGCTAAATCAAAATAGAAGAATTAAACCCACTCTTTTCATTTATAAGAAACAACTGTCCCAAACAAAATTGTAATGATTTACTACTTTGTACTTTTGGACATGATCAAAATACTGTTTTCAGTGTTTAAAACATTTTCACTGTTATTTGATTTTGCAGAGCTTGCAGTAGGAGTCCAGGGAACTTTAAATGCCTGGAGGTGGGCAAATGGTCTTTATCTAGTTCATTCATAAGTGCTCTCTGTAAAAATTATAAAAAAGAGTTATTAATGCTGTTCTATTTCTACTCTAAACACCAGTTGTGTGCTCATGTGACAAATGTTTACTTCTGCAAAAATTAGTTGTATTGTAAAATGGAGCCTTATTTTTTTTATCGTTCACAAATGTTGTATGCATGGCATCACAGCTGGATGGGTTTGGTCTCATATTATAGGTAGACCTGGTAGCATTTATTATTAAAGTAGTTAGGTGCTTCCTTTTATAATACTTTGATTTCAGTTGCATGGAGATTTGGGAAACTATAAATCATCCATGCTGCAATGTTCCATACTGTGTGACTGAATTGTTTGGAATGATTTCAGACATTTCCAAGACAGAGACAAAAATATGGGAAAACTAAGCAGATTTGACCATGTTAAAAAGTTCTTGCAGACTTTCCTTTTAAATTCTCTAGCAGCCTGAGCTTTGAAGCTGGGTTTTGAAATCTGGCTGGGAGTGGCCCTAATGTCAAGGATGTACTTTTTGTTATCTCTGTGAAAATATCCCTAAATCTAGCCAAACCATAATTCCGGGGGGAGGGGAGGGAGTTTTCATATGCTCAGTAGAGACTTACTAGAGGTTATGCAAAATCTCCAAATATTCCATCCACACTGAGTATGTCTGAGCCTTCTACAGCTTTTGTGACTGCACTGAGCATGTACCAATCTCACTGAGCAACTGAACACATTCCATTCAGCTCAGGAATATGGCAGTTCATAGAAGCTGTCTCTAGAATGGCAGCTCCCAAATGCTCTGGGTCAAGGAAATGAGAGAAGACAACTCTTTGCTGTGATCTTTGTAACCACACCAGCTGGCATCCGAGAAGCAGCTGTCTGATTCAAAAGGATAAGGAACAGAAGATTCACTGGGGGCAGGGAAAGGCACAGATTAGGTCTGGGAGTATAGAATACTGGGACCAAAAAAAAAAAAATGTGCAAGAAGAACATGCTTTGACTGGTAGGGCAAGGAGGCTAGGAGCTTGGGAAGGAGCAGGCCAGAAATGGTTGGGAGCAGAGTAGAATCTGAGAATGTTATATATAAATGGACAGACCATGAAGGTCATGAAATCAAGCACTGAAATATACAGAAATGTTAGAATGAAGGTTGCTAGTGTGTCTTTAATTCTCACCTCTCGTGTATATGCACAATAACACAATTCTTAACTACATGATCTCATATGCCACTTTCTCACCTATAACACACACCTTGTTTTGGGAAGGTAGAATGAAGAACAAAGGTGTTTCCTTGAAAATACCAATAAGTACCTTAAAATAAATTTTAAAATGCAATAAAACACATGTGGGCTTTGCAAGTACCTTACATCCCTCATCACAATACTGTGGCAATACTGGGCAAAGATAAGTCTCTATCTTTATGTTTAAATACTAACTAGCAGAAGAACTCTTTTGAAATGGTCTTAACCAACTGCAGTGATTTTAAGTGATCTTTCCAGTTTGGGCCATGCTTTTTCTTCAGTACTACCTTTCATCTCATTTTGGTCTGCAAGTAGCCTTGGTCAACTATGAAGGATGGATTTCAGTACTGATGCTTGAGGATTTATACTTTGAACTCTGGTCTTTGAGCTCTACTTACAATCTGCTTGCACATGCAGTCATTTAGAAACTATTTCCATATCTTATTCTGTACTTTTTCACTCCTCTAACTATAATGCCTTAGCACTCTGGATAGTTTCCTCTGCCCTTATTAGTCAATTGACATTTGCATAGCAAATTACTTATGAGGTATTTGTTACAAATGTTTAATTAACTGTGCAGTGTGGGTGCAAGAGTCAGACAAGTCATGTAACATGCCTAAAGAAACCCCCATCAGTGGCAAAGCCAGGGTTTGAACTTGGGAATTCCTGGTTTCCCCGTTTTAATCCACTGAATTCCATTCAGCATTTTTTTTGGTAATTTCTCTTTACTTGCATTCCTAAGAGAGCAAGTTTCCATGTTTCTAGCTTAAGCATGTGTAAATTCCTTTTTAATGTAATTTGGTATACACATGCTTTGAAGGAATCACAGTTTCCTTAGCTTTGATGGTAAACCTAAACCATTGGCTATCTTAATCCTTCCTACCTGCAGGTTTGTCATGGTGTTATCAAAAATCAAGCTAAGAATTATCCCCTCTCATTTGTTTACAAAGCTATAAGCCAGCAAGCGTGTAGCCAGGAAACCCTGCCCCCCCCAAACCAATTTAAACGAACAATAAACAAAGAACAGACTCTTTTTCAGTGTATGTGCACAAATATATCAAACTGTTAAGAAACATGGAATGTATGTGGGAAATAAAGGGAAAGGAAGAAAGCACTGAGGCGAGGAGGAGAGAGTGGTACTTGAATGCTACAAAGAATTCTTCTATCTTTAGCAAATTCTCCTCTTCTGTATTATTTTTCCTTTTCACAACCCCTGTATTCTCTTTTCCTCCCTACTGTGTTCTTTGTTGTTAGTTCCATTCTGTGCAAGAGCAGCAGCATGTCAGTGAAATTGGCTAACATCCTGATTTTTGGGAACATGTGGTTCATAGAGCATAATATTGCTCACTGAGAAAAGCAGTACAGAGATGAATGGGAACATAAATTAGAACTGCAGGCCAAAGTCTTCAAGGGTCCCTTTTGCTCAAGAAGTGGTCTCTATTATGTTCAGAAAAGAAGCGGACAGCACCATATTTACAAGACCACTGCTAGATTTGCCTTTTTTCCCTTAAAAATGCATCCCAGTTTACATATGAGTAGCTGAAACCTCCCATGTAAGCAACATATTTCTAGGTCAAGTGAAAAGGAAACAGCTAAGACATTTTTGAGGTCAGGGGTCTGCTCCAAACTGCACTGTAGAGCATAATAATAAATAGGTAAAAAGTGTCAGCTCACCGTTTGTATGTTTCTCCTTTTCATTCCCCTTTGCATTCACAGCCACAAAATGAAAGAGTAACTCTTGCCTTCTATTGTCCCTACTGATTGGTCAAGTCATACCACCTGAGCCTAGAAACTTGGCCCCTACAGCAAATGAGCTCCTTGATAATCCAGCAAAACCAGACACCTCTATTGCAGATAACTCTGTTCAAGGAAAGGCAGCCAGTGAATGGAAAAGTAATCCTGTTATATCCCATTGTTGCAAATTTAGTTTATCTATTTGTTACAAATACTTCATGCCAGTCTGTGCATCCTTTTTAGCACAGTATTTAATTTAAAAACATTCTTTTAAGGTAACAAAATAGAGTGGAAGGAAAAGGAAGCAAATATACACTTCACTGAAGTAGCAAAAGAAGTTAACTAAAACATACACGTAAGTATTTCTGTACACATTTGTGTTCAGGCTAGCTCTATAAGTGATTATTAATACCATTTTACCTTGTCTGCAATTTAATCTCATATTTTTGGCCTCCTTTCTTTGTCATTTCCAAATGTAGGCCCTAATCCTAGCAAACACTTTATAAGTGCATTATGTGAGCAGTTCCTTTGATACAGCTGAACTACTTCCATAAGTATCATTTTACACATGCTTAAGCATTTGCAAAACTAGGGCCCTAGTCATTATCTCAACATCCTTTGTGTTTAGATTGTACAGCTATTATATTTACTTACTAATTTAGATAAGTGCACATAATAATCCTTTGTGCATGTGTAAAGACTTTCCCGTTTATTTTATCATCTTTCTCTGTGAGCATATTACACAGATCTTTTGAGTAGCCACTTCAGAAAACAGAAATACAGAACAGGAAAAATGCAGTCCATTTCCTTGGAACAGGAATAAATTGATTGTATAATAAATACCCACCTAATCCTAAGAAATAATTCCTTCTCTGTGCAATACCAAACAGTTCTCTCATGCTGCTTATATTGCTGACATTATACCCTTAAGGGAAATTCCTTCTTGACTCCAGATTTGAAAATCACTTTATCACTCTGTTCATATGAGTAAAGCCCTTTGTAGCTGCGCATCTAAGACCCAATTGTCCCATACACAACCCCCACCGAAATAAATGGGAGTGCTCATGAACAGCTGACAGTGTGATTGGACCCCCTGATCTATTACTGAAATATCCTACCATCACCCCTGAAAGGACTTCCCAGACATTTCTAAGCCTGATTAGTGGAGCCAGGCCTCATTTGCATATAATATATTAGTTGCCCAGCCACTATATAAGCTTGAAACAATTGTGTTAAACTTTGGTAATTACCATATTTTCTAATTGCAGTATCCTCAAGCATTAAAAGCATGTGTGTTACTCTCTTCAGAATGATGACATTTAAAGCAATAATAAATCATTAGTAGTTCTTTTTCTTTGGCTTCTGCTATTGGAGTCTTCAGGGTTAGCAATTTCATGTTATTCACTGCAACCATGAGATGTACAGAAGTATATTGAAATAGACTTTTAAAATTAAACCTGAAATCTTAATTGAATGAATCCAGGGGCTTTAAGGAAAACAACAAAGATGACTTAAAATCAATATCCAGGAGTTAACAACATGGCATCAATCTACATCTAGAGGCTTCTCACTACTATTTAGTATTGTAAAAACATTCACCAAGAAATGTGGTGAGAAACCTTGCTTTACTGATACTGAGGAGTGCTGGGGGGAGTGCTTGAATAAGTGTCCAAAACCTCCCTGTGGAAAGAAAGAAAGAGGGGCACAGGAGGGACTCCTTTAGATTTTATTAAAATTGGCAAAATGTTAGTAAACACAGTTGACATTATTAAGGGTAGCTGGTCTTTTTGTTAGCAGGCACCTGGCTGTTGTCCATTCCCGGAAGCTCATTGAGCCATGCTGCATGAAGTATTTCAGGAAATGAGGCAGAACTCCAAAAGGAGACTGTAACAGGAAACCCTAGCCCTCTCACCAGAAAACATGTCCACCCCTTTAAGGCCAGAACTTTCTGGGCATGGAGTAAGGAAGGGGTTAAATGCTGAGCCTGGCCAGCTAGTCAGCTGACTGGAAGGGGCAGGACTATAAAAACCCTGGGCAGAGCCACAGTCAGGGGGACAGTAGCTGAATGGGAAGGAGTGTTTTTGAGGGTCTGGGTGAATAGGCTAAAGGCAGGAACTATGGAAGCTGCAATGAGATAGCAGCTGTACAACAGCAAAGACTGTAGCTGATGGAAGGGAGCTGAAGCATGAGCCCTGCAACTATAAGCTGACCTGGTGCTTTGCTTGATCATGTTGGTTGGTGAGTTGTTATTCTTTCCTCTTTTGATTATTGAATTATACTGGTGGCTTGGGTGAGGCTATTAGGGGAAGGAGGAGGCCTCATTTTTGGGGACCCCAGTGCCAGTGAGGGAGCAGCTTGTGGGGGCTCAGACCCTGGCAGCAGTGAGGGTACATTCTTACAAAGGCCAGGGATGTCTGGTGTACCTGAGGTGCAACTTTATTTTGTTTTGGACTGAGAGGGTGTGAGTTTGGGGTTGTCCCTAGTTTTGAACTTGTGCCCCCCCCCCCCCCCCAGCTGTAGGGCCTGGACCTCTGGGCCAAGCTCCAGATTGGAGTAGGAAAGGGGGCCCCAAGATGCCAGAGAAAGCTAGTGCCTTGGAGTCGAACCCTATTTAGTGGATTTAGATGGGCCTGACCCCTGTTTTTTCTTTTAGCTAGGCACCCATGTAGGTGAAAGGCCCCAACATACACAAAACAATAGGCAGTCTCCTACTTGTATGAACATCATAATTTCCATCAAGGCATGGCAGGTGAGTACAGGGAGGGACATAAGAACTCCACAGAAGGCTCCAAAGGTGCCCCACATAAAATGCAAATTACCAGGGAAGATGGTGCTGGGGAGGGTGACCTGTTGTATATCTGTTTAGGGTCCCTATAAGGAGGAGTACTGGAGCACGGAGAATTAAAAACTGGCAGTTTTAAATGCTTTAAGTGCTTAGTGTTTGACTTCTTATAACAAACATGCCATTTTTGAGACTATTACGTACTACTGCCACAATTTCCCACCCTCATGCACTTGCAGTGTCTGAACATTGAGCCTTCTGGGTTGCAGCATGGTGTTCAAGCACTTGACCTACTAAACCAATGAACACTGGCTGACAACACCTTCCTATTGTCTTGTGTGTCTAATACTTCCTCAGCCTGACAAAGGGTATTTGTACCCAAAGCTTGCAAAGAAATGTTAGTGTTTTTTTTTGTTTTTTTTCCCAACTATTTGAGTTGGTCTAATAAAAGATATTGGATTTACCCAAAGAACCTCATCTGCCTGAAGATGTCTAATGCACTGGTGCAGTAGATCACCTATACTCAAGCAGTAGAACTGATTGAAAAGCTTATTATGCTCCTGGAGAACATTGAGTCTGGGGGTTTTTCTCTTTCACTGAATGTTTATGTTCAGGAATGCCATGGTAGTGCCACATGGGAGTTGTGGGCTAAGAACCCCATGTGCCCTTTCTTCTCTACTGCAGCAGTTCTCAACCTCTTTCTTTTTGGTACCAGGGTAAGGGTGGCCATGAGGTACCTCAAAAATTAGATGTCCCTACCACCATGAATGCTGTGTGTGTCCAGAGGGTGTGGTGAGGTCTTGCAGGCAGCAGTGTTGGGGGGTGGTGGTAAGTGGCGAGCCCCTGCAGGCAGTGGTAGCAGTGTCTGTGGTGGGGGTGGTCCAAGCAGGGAGCTCCTGTAGGTGGCAGCAGGTGTCCCAGGTGTTGGCAGCAGGGAGGGGGGTGGGGCTGAATGGTGAAAAACAGGATGTAAAGGCACTTGGCTCTCATATCAACAGAGGACTGGAACACCGGACTCTCCTCTATAAAACCGAACAAATGGCCACCCTAACCAAGGCTCACTTGTAAAGATTGGCCAGTAGCCCTCACTTCCCAACCCCCTGCCCCCAGTGTGTGGGCATGTGGGGCAGGGAGGGCAAATGCACAGGGGTCCCAGGCAGCCCCTTGCAGGTGAGAACTGTGCCAGCCTAGGAGGGAAAACCCACAAGTTTTCCCCCCCCCCCCCCCAGACATGAGGGCTGGAAGGGACTTCACAAGATCATATGATCCTGAGGGAGGGGCTGGACTCAAAGATCCCAGCAAGATAAACATCCAAATGTCTCTTGAAGGCGTCCAAAGTAGGTGCTTGAACCACCTCTGTTGGCAGGCTAGCCCAGATGTTGGGGGCTCGGACAGCAAAGAAATTCTTCCTTATGTCTGGCCTGAAACAGTCATGGAGGAGTCTGTGACCATTCAATCTTGTCACCCCTTGGGATGCTCTGGTGAACAGATGTCCCCCCCAGATCCCAGTGAGCACCCCGATAAACTTTTCCTCCTTTTAAAAGAGAATCGACTTTTACAGTGTGTAGATCCGTTTCCAAAAAGCTAGTAGCCCCCTTTCCTTATTTTGGGCCAGGGGTTGAGAAACGCTACTGCAGGGTGAGCTCCCCGATCCGAGCAGAAACAGCGGGGGCACCAGTGCAAAGCGTTCGTCCCGCCCGGGGCCGGGGGAAGGTGCCGGCTGGAGGCTCCCGGGGCTTGGCCTCGTGCCTGTCCCGGGGACACTGCGCCAGGCCCTGCGCTCCCACTCGCCGGGTCTCGGCACTGCGAGCCGGGGCCGCGCTCACAGGCCGGGGGCAGGAGGCGCCAGCGCAGCCCCCGCCCCGCCCCGGTGCCGGTGGCCGCGCCTGCGCAACGCTCGCGGGGCTGCTGTCCGTGGCCGGCGCTCCCACTCCTGCGCCTCCGCCTGCTGCTCCGGCTCCGGCTCCGCTCGTGCGGCAGGCGAGGGGCGGTCGGGCCGGGCCCAGCGGCGCAGAGCGATGAGCTCCCGCAAAGGTACCGTGGGGCTGGGCTGGGCGTGGGGCCGGGGCCGCTCCCCCCCCCCCCCGCGCTAACCCGCCCGTGTCTCCCCAGTGCTGGCGCTCCAGGCCCGGAGGCGGCGGCCCAAGCAGCCCGCGGCGGCGCGGAGGGACAAGCAGCCGGCGCAGCATAAGAAGTGAGTCCGGGACCCGCGGGGTGGCCCGCCGCGCTCGGGCGCCGGGGGTCGCTCCGGCCCGGGAAAGTTTCCTTGAGGAGCGGGGCCCGCGCCCCAGGCTCCTCCCCCAGCGCCATCGGTGCTCGGGGGCCCCTCGCACTATGGCAGGGGAAGGGGTGACAAGTGCCCAGCGCCCCTCAGGCGAGTGCTGGCTCTTTGCCCCGCAGAGTTGGTACTTCCAGAGCCGTTGCCTCAGGAAACGGCAGCAGCAAGGTGGCCTGGGTGCTGTAGGTGACAGAGCCCCCCCCCCCTTTTTTTTTACCTGTCAGCTCCTGGGTCCCGTCTGCTTTCTCTCTTCCTTGTCTGTCTGACTCTCCTGAACGCTCAGTTCTTTGCGGGAGTGTGAGAGAGGCATCCTTTTTTTTGAATGATATAAGGAATGGTCTGTGGCCAAAATTTAATTGACATTGGTATTCAATTGGATTAGAAAGAAAATCAGTCTTTTAAAAACAAAACAAAGGTTTATGTTCCCTTGCCTTGTTTTGAAGCCAGATGCTGCTGTCTTGGGCTGCTCTTGAGGGACAAAGAGAAGCATGAGAGGAACAGAACAAAATCATGAGATGTCAGGGTTGCTTTTAGCTTTTAATCTTCTGGGGTTGGTATTTGGAGTAGGCACTTGCGTGTTCTGACTCTAATGTTATCACTTGAACTTTATTTCTGCCGGGGGACTATCCTTCAGTCACGCAGGAAGGGTCGGCACAGCAACCAACATCCATTGCTTCAGTTAAGTCACCTTCAAGGGAATTGCATGATTGCCTGGTAGAGTTTGTTGCATTGTAACTTATTGGCAGACTGGTTGCATTGCTTATTAAGGTAGTTGCACAAACTGTACAAAGCAAGAACTTTTTTACCTCCACTTTTTTTTTTGTTTAGTTTAGTTTTCATCATCTTGATAGCTAATGTAAGGGTGTGAAGGGTGCTTAGTGCTTGCCATATGTAGACCTCTTCAGTTGATAATGAGAGCTGGTAGAATAGAACTAAGATTTTTGTGGTGTGGAGAAACAGAAGGTAAGTAAGTGATTGTTGTAAAGAGGGACCCATGTTATGACATGTAGGATTTCACAGACTTCATCTTGATTCAAAGGTTGGTGGTCACGCCTCAGTTGCATCCAGTTGCAGAGATGGCTGGAAAAGCGTTATGTAGTGCTACTATTGGCAAGTTATGCCAAATATTTGGTTCTGAGAATAATGCATGGATTTACCATGCAGTGTATACAAGTAGCTTTTTATGAGTCCTAGTCTGTTGGGCAAAAGATTAATCAAAGCTGTTAGGACAATTGCACACAGACGTTGTACCACTTAAACTTAAACTGCAAGTCTACCCTTTGAAAAGTGGTCTGTGAAATGAACAGATCTCTGCACACAGGCTGTGTTCAGAGATATACTTGCTTTGTAGTAAACATGCTGGTTTGTTATTCTTTCCTTGGTATTCCAGAGCACAGCCCTGGAAAAAGTAGCTGACTCACTTTTTTTTTGGCTTTTGTCTACATGCAGACTTGAACTTTAGAGTTAATGCAGAAGCCAGGAAGAAAACAGATTTCCCCCCCCCCCCCAATCAAATTTGCTTGCAGATGTGGTTGTTGTTGTTGTTGTTACTTGCTGTTTTGTTTGTTTTTCTTGGTTTTTATTTTTTTTGCAGCATGTAACATTGGAGCTCAACTTCTTGAGGTGTTTGTATAATACTACAATGTAAGTGAAGGCCTATTCATGCTGTTGTTTCCGTGCAGTGGTGAGGAATACAATTGCCAGGGAAAATAAAGTACCTATATTTCCCTACTGTCCATGGGTGGAAATGATACGGCTGTTCTTGTGACAAAAAATATCCAGACAGTTAATATATTCTTGGACTTATCTATATTGTATAACTTGATTTTATGTCTACACATGCCTAGAAAATGGCATGTTGCTGCCATTTGTCAGTATTGTTGTTTTGTTATCCTACAGTGAGTGAGCCTGTCTGGGCCACCTAGTGTCATTTTTGTGTGTTTACTCGGAATATGGTGTTGACATGAGACACTGCGTCCTATGAGTAAAATTGTTAAATAGTTGTCTTCTGAGGTTGCGGTGCTTTGGATAAGCCTTCATCATTTTGTCTTCATTGCCAGCCTGCAAGACCATACAGTTCTGTAATGTATTAAGCTCAAACATTTTAAAAACTTGGATATCTAAAATTAGCTAATCGGGGTAACTTCGTGCCCCTACTTTGAAAAATTAGGCTCCCCCGAATCAGTCTAAAAACTGATCTAGCCTGTGATTGATTTCCCTTCCTCTCCGCTTCCTCTTTCTTCTGTGGAGGAGAGGAATCGTCTTCATACTCCTAAGATTATATTTAACAGAAAGTAATTGTATTTCAGTCTTAATATATGTAATTGGTAGCTCCTGATATGTTTGAATATCTGAGACGCCTCTTCATCTAATGTTTATATTTTTAATGTTGATGCCAGAAGGTTTTGTGGAATTCATTCAATGTACAGTAAATGTTATACTGTAAAGAAACAAATATAACTTTTGTAGTGTTGGTTCCTCTGTTAACTGAAACTAGCAAAAATCTCATGCTGGGAAAGCATCTGGGGTTGTAACCATTTACTTTGAAACAGAAAGAGCTTCCAGAACTTCTAATATTCCATATAGGACTATGGTCAGGTTGGCATGCTGAAAGTAAGAACCAGACTTGGGCAGCAAGCCATCAAGGAATTGAGATAAATGGAATTGGAATTTCTTGACATCTGGTACTGTGTTGGGTTGAGAGAATCTGCTCATCAGGTATTGAATAGTTAGAGGTGTTGTGCAAAATCTTAAATCTGAACTGTTATATACGTATTAAACTGTACACCATCTTTAGGACTGTTGCTTATGAAAACTACAGTTGGGTTCAACATGGGCTCACTAAAAAGGCTTAAAACATTATTAGTAAATATAAAAAATATAGCTATGTGCATGGCTTCATACAGTTGAAAGAGAATTGTACAAGCACCAGGAAATGCCCTTTTACATTCCAGATACCCTGATGAATTCATAACATCAGCTGGGCTAGAGGGTAAGGGTAGGTACAGTTGTGTGTCACAGTGCATATCCTATGTTTTTATTTATTTATCTGTTTTTACTCTTTGTTTTCTAATGTAAATAAAATAATATAAGCCAGATGGCCAAAGATTTTTGGAAGGGGATATCTCCCATCCAGCTCTCCTCCCATTCCCCACTAGCACTTTGTAGCAGTAAAAGTATCATGGGATGGGATATAGATAGCATGCACATGAAACCTAATAAAAGAAATCAGGAGGTTATTAACAGCACACTTCTTAACTCTTGGATGCAGAGGGATTTCAGGTGGTAAATATGCAGTTGATGGTTGGGGAAACAGCTGGCACACTAGAAGCAGCCCTGGCTTTCTGGCACTATGCAGCTGCTAGAGAGAGAGCCCCAACCCACTCACCCAATTGGGTTAGATCCATTCAGTTGGTGGCCTGGTTCCAGCCTGCAAGCAATATTTTGCCCACCCTGGCATAACCACATACAAATGCAGTGCAAGACAAAATGCAGGGACTGAGATCTGGAGGGGGACTGCTTCCTGACATAATAGTTTGGCGACTTAAATTTTATTTATGTTTTGTAATCCACAGTCTTGCTGTAATATTTTTGCAACAAATTTCAAAACTGAGTCATGTTATAGAGAGCATCCAGCATACAAAGAATGGATATTTATTACTAAGTTAGAGGCTTTTTTGTTTTGTTTGTTTGCTCCCATCTCTGTACTATCCGGTTAGACTAGTTCAGTGCCATTGTGCTGTTCCTCCTGAAGCTGCTGCTTCTCCATTAATTATATACTGGCTCCAGCCCATGAGTGATATTAATGATATACTTAATAATAAATAACATCCTTGCATTTATATTAGAACTTACTTTTATTTTTAAAATATCCTTAACTTTGTGAAAATGAACATCATCTTGGGTGCTGGTCTCCATTGTGCAACTGTGTTCACCTAACAATAGCTAGACCATACATCATGTAACAAACCTTATGCTTTCTTAGCTAATTCATCATACAGCAATAAGTAAGAAACATCAGTGCAATAGGAAAAAAAAAAGACATTTCTTTACTGAAGTGTGCTTTCCCTCCACTTCTCAGTTCTCATTGCTAAAATCGCAGTGGTGGCTTCTTGGTCATATAGGATACCTTGTCTTTTACTGGCCTCCTTACTCCATCTTTTGTGATGTCTGACCTTTATTACTTACTGTTTCTCTAAGGGTTGCTTGAAGGGGGCCAAGTTTTAGTTTGTGGTAGGGAAGATTAGATAGCCAAGTGGCGGAGCTAAACCACCAATATGCACTGCACTTCATTAAAAGGGTCACTCTCTACATTTATGTGCAAACCAGTCTGTTTCTCACCTTAAGAACCTAGTATTTTAGGCCATTAGGTCCTTGTTCTCTTCACTAACCCTAGGGGAAGAAATACATGTACATCATTCAGGACTTTTCCCTTATCTTCACAGCCACAAACTTAAACCATAGGCAGCCTTGTGAGACCCTTATTTTGTGACTGTTAATGTGAGAACAAGAGAACAGTGTAATTGAGAGGCAAATTGGTCTTTTGTGTACATAATTGTACACTTCAAAATTTGCTGTCAGAATGGGCCTTCTATTATTCATGAACACATGCGCGTGTGCACACATACCCTTCCTCCCTCTTCCCCACACTTGAGCTAATGCGACAGCTAGTTTTCTGTTGTAAATAAGCAGCAGACTTCTCTATCTTCCCAGTTATGCCTAATCTTGTGATGCTAGTCCTTTTCCACAAACAAGTTTGGGGTGTGCTTGCGCTCTCTGCCTACAGTTTTCATTCATACCTCAATTCCAGCTCTTTCCCAAAAGAGAAGTGTGTAGTATGGGTATATACAGGCTCTTGAACGCAGCTTTTATTCTTCATAATTATGCCCATACCAATTTTTCTGAAAAATATCACTTAAACTAAAATCAAATACAGTTCCCTGACTTATTCCGTCAGGTAAAAGATGGCTCTTACCACATGCCCCATCATTACGTGACCAAACAGATGGGTTCTAGGTATAAGTAAAGGCTGTACAAATGTAATAAGGGATGTTCCTTGTTCTGAAGAGCTTGTAAGAAAAAGATGAAGACAAATGGAATTCATTGTACAAATAAAGTGGCTGTGGGATACAGGCTACTGTGGCAATATGCCAGGAAAGACTGCCGCATAGTCTTAAAAATAATTGGTTGAAGGCTTTCTGGAAAGTTAGTATTTAATAAATCTGGGGAAGCTCCAGAGACCTGGAAGTTCACATCATCTGAATATTTTAAAAGTACAAATGGCTTGATCATGGATTAATAGGTTGGTTATCCTGATTGTTGAGTCTGTGGAAGAAGGGGACAGCTGATATGGGACTGTCATTAAGGATAGAAACATGATTAATGTCAGTCAACATGGTGTCATAGAAATTAGCTCTGCGATTCACTCGCTTGCTTGCTACATATCCTTCATAATATTCCCCCCACCCCAAGAATATGATTGGTTATAACACTTACGTTGAATCCTACAGGACTTGTGAAGTCAAATGAACTGTTAAGAAGATCTTATAATGCATATATCCAATGTGAAGAGAGATTAGGAAAAAAGAAATATTAATTTTCATTTTTTACCAGTGTACTTCTCATTATAATTTTGTCTGGCTCTTTCTTTTTTGCAGTAAAGGTATGCCCATTTCTGGAACCTTGCTTTCTAGGATACTTTAAATAATCATATGACTTTTTTTAATTCTATCCAGTCATAGTCCATATACTGACTCTTTTTTAACTTTTTAAAATTAAATGTTTAATATACAGTTGGCTTGAGCTTCTGCTTACTCAAAAGTGTTAACTGTTACCAGTTCTCTATTTACTCGCTTACTACTTCACTCCTCTTTGAACTTTTTTTTTTTTCCTTATCAGTCTATTCAACAGTCATTCCACTATATAAATAAATAAATAAAATAAAAAGGAATGACTTTTTTAATATTGTTAGCTCTGTGCAGGGAGCAACTGTTCTTGCATTATCCTAAATTTTACAGAGCCTCTCTAGTCCATGGGAATTAGATTGTGCCTGAGGATTTCCACTGATAGATGCGCTAGATAAGCGGAAACGATTTAAAATATTGTGATATATTACTACATTACAATAATCTTTGTACTATTGAAACACTGGATAAATACAGAGGAAGCAGTATGCCAGTTTTCTGTCTAGCGGTGTGATTGTTTAGATGAAATGCAAATGAAGTTGACTGGGGAAAAAATTATCTTTAAAGTGCAGTTATTTAAAAAGAATACTTTAGCAACTTGTTTCCACGCTGTGTTTGCAAAATATTGATGCATTTAGCTAAGGGCTGGCCTTAATTTTTAGTTGGGGTCAGGGTCAGCTTAAGGAAACAACATGGTAACAAATATACTCCTATATGTTTTGTTCAGAAAACAGATTAGCAGGCTTTTGATTTAATATTGAAACTCTGGTTAAAAAACAATGTGTTTTGTCTAAGGTGTCATGCTTAGTGTTGCTTCTGAGATGCTTATTGAAAGCATCAGTAAAATAAGGGGGGGGGAATCTACAACTCTTGAGAAATGAAATTGTTCGTTGACAATGTAGTTTCACAAGTTTTTTCTCACTTTTAAAATCCATGTATAAAGACACTAACTTAAAAATATGAGAGACAGTCTTTGTCCTCAGGGATAGGAAAATAGCATTGACCTTTTTAATGGAGTTGTTCCCTATTTCTACCATTTTAGAAAACCTAGCAAACAATAAACAAACCATACATTGATAATAGCCCAAGGCTGCTGAAGTCCTTGTATTTTTAAGTCTTTCTGTGGTACTTGTTTTGGGTGGTATAGGTCAGAATTTATACACACACATTTTTGTAGGCTAATTTCTAATGCTGGAATCACAAAGTTCTTGAAAGTTTTTTGGAAAGTAGAAAACACAATAATCCTTAATAAAATGCACACGGTTACAGTACAATCTGGTCATTGCTTAGAAGTGACATTTTTCTTTGTGCTATACTTCTTTGTGTTTTTTATTTTGGATGACTTTTTTTTTTCTTTTTTCTCTCTTTCTCTTCATGCTCTTCTATGACTATTTGTATGTGTATTATTCTTTTCTTGCTTTTCTGGTTTGGTTCTTTTTCCTTTTACTCACGAAGGTGGCATTCATAGAGCTGCCACTGGTGGTGTCTTGGGCTGGGTGATATTTTTGAGGTTTGCATATAACAGAATCATAGAAGAAATCCTGCCGGCATGTTTCTTTGTGCTTGAGGTTTGTTTTTTTTTTTTGTGGCAGGCTACCTCAAAGCTTGCCACAAAAGCTAGGAAGACATTTACAAGCGTGTTCATAGAGCAAATCCTGCGTGGTGGTGTTTTTTTTCTTTCCCCTCAATGTATGGTAGCTCTCTCCCCTCTCTAAACTATTCAAGCAAGGCGTTCCTTAATTATATAACAATTTCTATGCATATGTATATAGGAGAAGAATTTAATTCTTAATTATGATTTCTTGACTTTTTTTTTTTTTTTTTAAACATCTCGATCTAATCGGTGATACAGCATTGGTTTTAGAGTTAGTCCTGTTAATCTGAAGTCAGGCAGAAAGCAGGGCATGGTAGCACGTTTTAGGCTGTTTTATAGATGTTACATTTTTTACATTTAATCCGGACTACAGCTGTAACCATATACATGTGGAAGCTTGTGGTCCAAATTTAAACAGGCTATCAGGCATGAAGTAACACCTTTACAAAGTCAAATGTTCCAGCACCACTTCACCCTGCTAAGTGTTGGGTAACTTCAGCTTCTGGGACAGCACTTCAGATAACTGCCACAATGTAGCAGTGCTTACACGGGTTTATTATCGCCTCCTAATTACTTCCACCTTATGTTAAGGTGCTGTCAAGTATATAGACTATGCATAGCCAGTGCTCCCTGCTGTGATGGTGGATGAGCATCTATTAATCATTATTTTGAATTGAAATTTGATTCAAACTGCATGATGCAAATCAGTTAGCACAGTTTAAAAATGCTGAGCACATCTACAAATGGCCTTAGAGACTGATTCAGAGAGGTATAAGTTTTCGTAGGCAACAGCCTACTTTGTTAGGTGCTATGAATGGGCCATTGTAGCATCTGACAGGCTGTCACCTACAAAAGCTTATTTTCTGAACCAGTTAGTCTCTAAGGTGCCCGCCCTGCCCTGCCTTCAGGATAGGTCTTGTGTATCATTTGTTAAAGAAGTAAATATTAGGAGGCATCTAGAGGAGACTAAATAGAAGCCTCCAGGCTTCTCTGAGCAGAGGGGCAATATAGGTGCAATGTAACAATTTCCAGAATAATTGTTTTCTTGAGAATTGAGTTGGAGGGATGGATGGGGTATTACATTTTAAAATAATTACTATTGACATTCTTTTTTTTTTCTTTTGGGCAAGGTTGCTTTGAATCGTCTGTTGTGCCTTTTGGTGTAATGTACATTAAAGGCTGACCTAACCAGGCTAAAATGCTTGCTTTTTTAGAGCAGCATTCACTAGGTAACACAATGTAACTTATTTTCAAGAAATAGATGCAAATCTTAACGTTTTCTTCTCCTTTTCCCTCTTGCACATACTGCACTTTTTTTCAGAACTTGAAATAATACAATCTTTCTTTATCTGAAGCTCGTGCCTTTGAGAAATTCAGATGGATTTAAAAAAATCCATTTTAAAGTATCTGTTTTTAAAATGTTGTTGATATGATAAATGTTTTCTTTAAAGATGGTTAAAATAACATATGAATACCATACATGAGATGTTAAGAACTAAACTTACTTAAATGTTTTAAGAAGTTAGAGTAAGAGAAGTACGTAGAATCCATAAGTCTCTACCAAAACCGGAAATTAAAGGGGAGGGAGGGAGAGAGAGAATTTTTTTTATTATTTTATTTCTTTTTGTATAAAGAATTGTGGGGGGGGGAGGGAATCTAACTTCTGAACTCAACAGACATGCACTATATTAGTCATGGTCCAGAGCTAAAATGGATGAAAATTTAAAATATTAAGAAATAGAATTACTTAAGCAAATGTATTGTTGGTTCTTGGTGTAAAAAAGATGTACCAAATATAATGTAAAGGCTTTAGTTGTAAATATGCACACTTTAATGGCAATATCAACCAACTATAATTCATGTTTTGTTAGAAAATCACTGACACACAAGTGGAAGAATTGATTAAAATCAGTTATTTAATCTGAGGCTTTCTAATCAGTGACTGAAAACTATTACAAATCAGTTTAAGCTGATCAGATTAAATCTTCAGCTCAATTCTTAATTATCATTCATGTCATGAGTCCTTATCTCCTGTTCTGCTTTGCTATTTCATTTCAGAACTTGTACACTGTTTTACAAAGAACATGATACAAGAAATCATGTCATGTTTCTTGATGTTCTAGTATCAAGAAATAAAATACCATATTTACTTATGGTAATAAATTATAAGACAATGTAGGGGAAGCGGGAGAAAGAAAGAAGAAAAAAGCAAGCATTGTCTTATGATCATCACATACAATTTGCCTGAAACCAAAAAATGCATATGGCTAGCTGGCGGCGGATTCACAAGCTCCCCTCAGTGTTCAGGATCACTCCAAGTTGCTTTGGCGCACGCTGGCTAGAAATCAACAACTTGAAATAGTGCGGTGCCTGCTGAGTTGTCTCCACAATGTACGTGGTTTCAGGCCAGCATGTGCTGAGTTTCTCAAAGCAGTTGCCTCAGTGCCAGGTGCTAGTGTGAGATGGGTACCAGTCTTTGTTTTTTTGTTTGGTTTTTTTTTTTTTTTTCCTTTTGTGGAATCTAAATTATGAGAAGAGAGAGTCTTGCATTCAGGTTAGTCTTAGATCAAGTAAATATGACAGCTTAGCACCCTCACCAATTGCCACTCCAGTCTTCTTCCTGTCTCACCTGCTGCTCTCTTTGTTTCCTACTCTGTGCTCCCTGCTTTAATTTCCTGAACTGCTTTCCACCATATCTGCTTCTGTGCTGCTTCCTCTCCCTGGTCTGTCCTCTGCCCCACAAAGGCTGCTTGTGGCACTTCTGCTGCAGGTTGGCCACCCTCTGACCTACAAGATGGGGCATAAGTATTTAGCTTTCTGTACAGCTGGTTCCTCTAGTTATCCATCATATTTAAAACTGAAGGGGCTGGAGGGGGGAAGGAAAGCCTGAACTTAAACCCCTGTTCAGCCCTTCCCCTATTATAGTTGCTTGTTAAAGTCTTTTGCTTAACTTCTTGTTGAATATGATCAGCACCAATACTTTTGCTTAAAGACATTAAACAGAATAAAAGGCCAATATTATTTAATGTTAACTAATATTATTCTGTTTTTGGTTACTTTTTCTAAGTGGGGGGGGAAGTTTGTGGGCTATTTAAATGCTAACATTAAGTGGGATTGATATTTTTTTCTTTTGGATCAGAGGAGAAGAGAAGCATTGAGAAAATTAAATAAAAAGAATATATGAGTGAAGTATGTTGTATATCAGATAATTACTCAGTTAAGTAAACTGCGCAACATGACACTGGTCCCAATTATTTGCATATTGCTTATGTTATAACAGATAAAGGTTGTCCACATATTAGTTATATGCATACATTGCCCAAGTACATAGGAACTCTTTGGCCACACTGTCTACTTTATACCATGATTGTATGCTATGTAGTTGCATAGTTGGTGATATCAACTAGCAGCTATCAGTTTCAAAGCTTATAATAGTAGTCCTTAACTGACTAGGTCCTGTCAATTTGTCTCTTTTTAGTATAGTGGTTATTACAATTGCTTCACACCCAAAAAAGTCCTGGGTTCATAACCGGACAGACCCAGCCCTCTCAATATCAAGATTGGCATTAGAAGCATAAATTGTACTAAGAGTATGGATACATGTATATTTTAGAGCTGCTGCCCTTTTGAAATGGTTCCAACTGCTAGCTGCAGACCAGTGAAAGGTGGCCTCTGTCAGGCATGCCACAAATTAGCCCCGTACCTTCTAAGTGCCACTTGAATCCCTTTTCTCTACCCAATCTGCTGCTCAGATGGGTGGATCTAGGATTTTGAAAAGGGAGGTGCAGATCATGTGGTGCATCATCACATATACAAACTTGGAGAATGTATTTTTCTCCAGATAAAAAGAAACTAGAAGCTTTACTCGCATGATACAGGCTTGGGGCTATATTATTCAGCTTGATCAAAGCAAAAACTAATGTCACTTCATTAGAAAGTACACTGATTTGCTATATCATGTTATGCATTAGAAATGCAACACACTAGGCAAAAGCACTGTGCTACCTGTCCCCTCCCCAGTCTGCTGGGGGGCACATAGGCTGCCTGTGCCACTTGGTGCATCAATGCACCAGGTTGGCACTGTGGTGTAGATACAAGTGTTTAAAACGTGCCATCTTTAACTTTGGATAATGCAATTGATGTAGTTTTACTACTTTTCTATCATTCCAAGCTTCTGATCTTTCTTTCTGTTTCACAACCCTGAAAACATGTTAATTTTTAAAAATAATGATGGATCTACCCTTGGAGACCAGTCTTCAGGAGCAGATAGGGTTTGAGCTTTAGTTGAACAGAAAAGGGAGGATGAGTAAGCTGAAGGTTAAGCTCTGTCTTTGCTCTATGCAGCCATAACTCCTGGAAAAGTCTTGTGTTTTTGTTTTTTTTTTTTCCCCTTCATTCTGCCTTTTAAAAACAAGTACATGTATTCTGGGGTGTGTTGTATGCAAGAAAATACTGTACTTGTGTTAGTATGAGCATCTTAATTTCCTCTTTCCATTAGAATTCTTAGTATGCAAAATTCACAGTATGCAAAATCTAGGATGGTGTGGTTGATTTATAAATAATTTATTAAATGAAATGTTCTCAAAGTAGTTTTAACTTGAACAACTTACACTTCTATAACAGCTTTATATGACATCTGAAACAACCCCATTTTCTAGCTTGTTTTATTAGCATCATAGCAATAAAGATTAAACCACACCCTTTGTAGGTTTTTCTTCCGCTGTTGGCTTCACTGTCACCTTTACCCTGTATTAGTTTCAGCCTACTAGGCATGCACGCACTTCAGTTTGGCTTCACTCCACCAGGTCCTACCCCTCTTGCCCCAGCTTCAGTCCTTGGCTTTCAACCTACTACCCACTCTCACCCTAACTTGGCTTGGCATCCTTGGCCTTAGACCACTTGGTCCTATCCCTACCTCACCTGCAGTTCCTCATGTACAGCCTACTGGGTACCCTCATCCCAACTTGACTTTGGCCCCTCAGCCTCAGCCCCCCAGGCTCTAAGCTCATATCTCCTAACAGTGGACTCACGGGTGGATCTAGGATTTTGAAAAAGGGGAAGGGGTGCAGATTGTGTGATACATCATCACATAACGCAACATACATTAGTAAAGCATCTAGTTACATTTTTCTCTAGTTAAAGGGAATTATAAAGCAATATTAATATATTAGGGAGTTAACACTTATGTAGTTCTGTTAAAAAATCAAAACAAAAACAAATAACTATTGCAGTGTACACTAACTAGCTAGATTAAATATGAAGTTAAACACAAAAACAAAAAATACCCTGCTAGGCAAAATATATTTGAAATAGTCAAGAGAGTGTCATTAGTAGTCTTTATTGTTAAATATCTGTCTCTTATTCAGATTCATAAAATGAAATACAACTTTCTTAAGCATCTTGACAACAAAGCATAGTCAGTCATTCCTACACCTGAGTTAACATTACTACACCCAAATTAAGGTTTTTAGCTACAGCTAAAAACAGTCTTTGGGACTATGAAATGGAAGAGAGACCTTGACAGTAATGGCTAATACACAGCAAACCTGAAGAAGGTGATGAGCCATGAAGTCCATTGACTGTCAGCAGTGTCTGAGTGGGAATGCTGCTATTCCTCCTAGGCTATGTGTTTTAAAGTTTGGAAATTAGAGGAGGGGGTGCAAGTGCATCCCTCTAGTCTGGATCTACCCTTTACTGGACTTCTAGGTCCTCTTTTTAGCACTGCTGGGCCTTTGGTTCACAGCTCCAAACTGGAGTGCCTCACTAGCACCCCACTGTGGCCTCCTTTTCCCCTTAAGCTACTCCTGAATCTTGCAGCCATTTCCTGAATCAAAGCTACACACAAATGGTTAACCCAAATATCTGGCCCATCTAGGTATGGCCAGCACAAAGAGAATCCTCCCCCATTCCTACCTGTTGGCTCTACCAGCTTCCTGCATTACCTGATTTCTCTGTAAACTGTTAAGTCGCCCACCTTCTTTGCTGCCTGTTTCTGACCCCAGACAGATGTCCCTTTCCTCTCCTTAAGTAAAGGTTGGGACTAGTCTTCTGTGTGAGAATCTAAGTGGTTTAAAAATATTAATAAATCAAACCTCTCAACTAATTTGTGAGATAAGGTAAGTATTATCTGCTTTTTATCACTTAAGAAATTGATGCACATGAAGAATAGCTAGGATTTGTACACAGACTTCCCAGTGCCATGTTTTAAGTAAAACAAGTTTTTCAGTGTGCAATTTTACAGCTTTGTCTTAGTCGCATTCTGATCTCATAAGATTAAAAATGCTGCTAAAATACTGTGGAGTATTTAAAGGGACAGAATCAACTTTAAAATCAAGTTTCTTTGTGAAAACAATATGTTTGCTGATTTCATATATTGACACCTAATATGACAAGCAGTTGGCAAAATGTTGTTCTTTTTTTTTCCAGTTTGTGTATGCATTTGACAGCATGTGTGTAATAACTTTCATTTGCTCACTCTTCTTGATGTGAAGGGAGAAAAAAAAAGCAGTAGTGAGGAAGAAAAGCCTTAAAAAGATTCTTTCTGGAAAAAAAAAAAAATTACTTGTCTTTTTTAATTTTTTTTAAGCAACTCCAATTTCTAATTTTTTAACTATTAATTGATGGTATACCTGTAAATCCAAACACATGCTTTGGATTAGGATTAAAACATTTGGAGCTATTACAGTCTGTCATGTTTGTAACTTTTATATATTTTAAAAAAAAGCCCCCAAAACAGCTGAAATGATTAGCCTTCAAGCAATCTGATGGTTTCTCCTTACCTGTGGGGGGGGGGGGAGTACAAAGTAGCTGCTTGATGTGTTGCTTTCTTCAGTTTTTTGTTTTGTGTTTTTGTAGATACAGTTACCTGTTTGGCCAGATGGCTAATGTAATGAATCCTTTCATGCCTTCTGAGTCTGTTAACTTCTGTGCATCTTTTCTGCATGGATAATTTATGTTGTACTTCATTATTCTTGCTTAAATGATGCCATTGGGTATTCATTAACAAAATGACATCATAGGATATTTTGTTTAGTTTTGGTTAGAACTTTTCCTGTACATGAGGGGTGTCAAAATTATCGTGCCCCATAGGTTGGATGAGTGGCACAGGCTGGTCCAGGGCCTGGATCAGGCTTGCAGACTGGCCCTGGCCACTGTGGTTTGGACTGGCTCTGTGCCACATGAGCACATGGCAGACGGGACTTCACAAGCTGTGTGCAGCACACCCACTGGACACAACCTTGAGTGCTGTGTGCAGTGTGTGTGTCAGACAAGTCCCACATGTGGTTTGGCCCCAGCCTGCCTGGTTCTCGCCACCTGCAGCATGTGGATGCAGTCTCAGACCCATATGCAGTACTGTTGGGCAGATGATAGAACTCTGCAGGCTGCATCTTTGGGACCTCTGCTCTGCATATTTCAACCTATGCTTGAAACGGCAGTCACTAAGAACTTGTATAGCAACATGGGCATTGTCATTCCAGATCACAGGAAAGCTGGGCTGGAAGGGGCTTCACAACATCTAGTCCAGCTCCCTGTTCAAGGCTGGAGCATCCCTGACTTAAACCATCCCAACCAAATGTCTTTTCATCTTGTGGAATTTCTCAGGATGGGGATTCCACAGTTTTGCCAAGTAACTTGTTCCAATACTTGACTACTCATGGGCTAAGTACACAGTCAGAGACCAAATCAATTCAGTCTTCACAAGTTAGTCTAAGATGCATAGATTATGCTGATGCTGATAAGCAAGCGAATAGACATTCACTTTTGATTCTGGAAATGCAGCCACAGGCCTAGAGTGTGTAGGTCAGAAGCTGGGTGTGATAAAGCATGTCTCTGTTCAGCTGGAGCAAACAGTTTGGGCCACGGCTAGCTTGCCCACCCTGCTGGGGGTGGAGGGTTGCAGGGTATGTGCCAAGCATCCTAGGATGCTGGGGGACTGAGAGTTAACTTGAATCTGGAGGGGATCTGGGACAGAAGTTCAATTAACTAATTTAACCTGAATCCATTAAGTCTGATACTGCATCCATCCAGTTTCTTAAACCAGTTTCAGCTATTTTGAAAGTGGTTTATGTGCACTGAACTTTTGTTCCAGATTTAAATCAGTTTCTGATTGCTTATACTACTTTGCGTAATTTCTGTTCAAAGCCACATAGTCAAAGCTCCTCATAATCTCCGATCTAAATTTCCTCTCCTGCATCTTCAGGCCATTGCTTCTGGTTTTATTCTCTACAGCCACAGAGGGGGGGGAAAAAAAAATCTCCATGTCTGTGTTTGCATCTATTTGATTACGGACCTTTTTTTTTTTTTTCCTCCAGTCTGTCCAGGTCACTTCTGGATCCTAGTCTTGTCCTTCATAGTGTCTGTAACTCTACTCAACTTAGGGTTGTCCACAAATTTGTTTAAGTGTGCATTCACTCCCATAAATCAAATAATTAATTAAGATGTTAAATGATATGAGATCCAGAATAGACACCTGAGCAGCCCCTCTTGATGTACCCTTCCAACTAGACACTTAGTTCTTGATGACTACTTATTGAGCATGATGATGAGCCTATGCTTCTGGGCTTGATTGCCATATGGGGCTGGGTTGTTGTCTTCCTCTGTCATTGGGTGTTGGCAGCAGCCAAGACTGGGGATTTTGACTGGGGTGTGTCACTGTTCCTGCTGGGACTTAAACTCAGGGGCTCCTGGCTAGAGGGTCTTGTCCCTTTTGTTCAGGGTCAGGCCAACTGACATTAGTCAAGAAGAAATTTTACCCCATGGTCAGATTGCTATGGATTATGGCTGCTTTTTGGCTTTCCTCTGTAGTGGGGGAGTGTGGCCCTCTACCAGGGATCACTTGAGCATGTAGTAACAACCTTTACAAAAGCAGGATGACTGCTGTAGTCCCCTGGTTTACCTGTGGCAGGTTAGGTTGTTAGGTCTTGTGTTGTGTCAGGGTTGACTGTAGTTTGGTTAGACAGTGGATTTGTATGGGATGATTTGGATTATTCTGCCTCAGGAAGGGGGTTGGACTAGATTATCTGTGGAGGTCCCTTCTAGTCCTGCTTCTCTCTGATTTCTGTAGTAAAGCATCCAACCAGTTATGCATCCACTTCTGTAGTATTTGAGTCTAGTCTATTTTCTTAGGTTAATGAGGATGTCGTAGGAGATAGTGTTAGACTTGCTGAAGTCAGTAAATAGTACATTGTCTGCTCTCTACCCATCCACAGAGCCTGTCACCTTTTTATTATAGGAGGAGACTAGGTTAGTCAGACATGACTTGCTCTTAATGAATCCATGCCAGCTGTTCTTGTACACCTTGTTTTCTTCTATGTGGTTCACAATAGATTGCTTGAGGACCTGTTCCAGGCATCAAGGTTAGTCTGACTAGTTGATAATTCCCTGGCTTCTCCTTTCTCCCTTTCTTAAAGGTGGGCACTGTATTTGCCTGTGTCCAGTTATTTAGGACCTCACCTGACCTCCATGAGCTCTGAAAGAGGATAGCTGATGGTTTTGAATTATCTCAGTCCACTCCTTTAGTACCCTAGGCTGCTTCCCATTTGGCCCTGCTGACTTGGAAGCATCTAGCTTCTCTGAGTTAATCCTTGACCTGTTCTTCTACTACTCTAGGCTGTTTGTCTCCTTCCCTATCTTTACTGCTGACTCTGCTAATTATTTGGTAACTGAGACTGAAGTAAAAAAAAAAAAACCTTCAGCCATCTCTGTATCATCTGTAACTGGATTGCATTTTGCATTCCGTAAGGGACCTGTGGCTGCTTTAGTAATATTTTTAGAATTCCTTGTTTATTGTTCTTTTTCCTTGTCAGATGCATGTCAGATCATGTCTTGATCTTCCTAACTTTCCCTGTGCATGCCTGTACAATACTCTTAAACTTTAGTACTATGACCAAGTTTCCACTTTTGTAAGATTTCTTGAGTTTCAATTAAGTGACTAGCTGCTTAGTTTCACCTCCCATTCTTCTGTTGCATTGGGATAACTTGCTTATATGCCCTTAAAAGCGTCTCCTCAAAGTGCAGCCTGCTCTTCTGGACTCCTTTCCCCCTCAGGCTTGCTTCCCAGGGGATCCTGCCCACCAGTTTAAAATCTACATTGCCGGTATCAGTGACATGTTGGTGTTTCTGACAATTTTGTGTCTGACAATCAGTGACCAGTACTAGATGCTGCAGAGAAAGATGCAAGCAGTGAAGAGTAACAGAATAATCAGGGCATAGTAATGTTCATCCTTAACCTGTGCTTGTATGGCCTCTGATATTATAGTGTCTGGGCATCTGCCTAATTTTTTAGAAATGGCAATAACCATAATAGTTTTCTTTCTCACTTAAAGTTTTTGTAGAAATAGACTATAGGTGATTTCCCCCTTCCTTGCTTGTGAGTAGTTGGATGTGGCATATGTAGCACACCCCGACTTTGGGTTTGGTTAGATGCACCTTTGAGACACCATGCCTGGGGTGTTCTCACACTTTCATGGGTATTCATCAGCTTCAAAAGCCCTCTCGCTTGTCTTCTGAGAACAGACTGAGATGCTCCGAAGGTCACCTCCTTGACCAATGGAGGCCAGTTCTGACTGTCTTGCCAGCTCTTGGAAGAGGGAGTTATGCCAGCTGGATGAATCACACCCTTGTCCCATCATGTTTAATAGAAGCTGCCTGTTTGCGTAGTAGAATGTTCTGAAATCACATTTATCAATGAAAACAATGAGCTATAAAGGATAATGAATAGATTTATTATAAAAACGAGCAATTGTGGGAAGTCAATAACCATATATTGAGATGCCAACAGAGTTATAAGAATAAACAATAGAAAACATCAGAATGATGACTTTACCTAATCCTTACATTCTAGCTCTAAGAATATAGCTTCTACTTCTTAGCTCAACAGATTAAAAAGCAGATGCTCCTTCTGACCTTCTTGCCAGGGCTTCAGGTTCAGCTAGCTGACAGAAGTTGCGGGAAGTCATTTCCTGTGTCCAGGAAAACTAAAGACAGACTTGCTTCCATGACGAAGCTTAAGTATAATTTCTTAACTTGCCGTTTACATGCATTATCCATTGAATTCTTGAGAGGCTCATGCTACTCGCATGACTTCCTGCCCCTAAAGGATGCATCTGTCTATTAGACCAGAACTCTGTCCTGTCCCAGTTATGATCTGGAGAGTATTTGCATCCTTTAAGACATACAGATTACTGATCCAATAGCCTATCACTGATCCCATAATTCTCTCACTTACTGCTCCAGCAGTGAGTAATGTCCATTCCTGAACAGTCAGGTCATTCCAGTTGCATGTCTCTCCTTGTAAATGTTGTCATTTTCTGGAAAAGCCTGACTCATGGTGCCTCAGCTCAAGACCACAAAGGTCATTAAACATACCCATGTCGGATGCTAATTCTCAGTGGTTACTTCTTTCAGCCATATAGGCTGTGAATCCCAGGCACAACACCTGATTGTTTAATGAGTAACACCTAAAAATCTTTAGCATGTTATACAATCCTGATCCTACTGTAAGAAATGCTTTGATATCAAATACCACAGTGCATACAAACCTAAAGATAAGGCAAAATAGAGCTTGACATTGTCTATATGAAGAGATCACACGCACCATATTGGCAAAAGAATTCAAGAAAATACTGTATGAATGACATTCCACAAACACCTCAAAATATTGTGAGCTCATGACATGTAAATCAGCTGAGAATCGGTCAGTTTGTATATGAGAAGTTCAGGTGATTAATTCCCATGTGCCATTACTTGACGTATGTTGACAATGATGTTTATTAGCTGTTGTGTTGCTCAGTCATCTAGTTTTATTAAGGCCCTCTGAAGTTCAGGACACTCTTCTCTGGTTATGGCTAACTTGTATAATTTTTGTCATCTGTAGGCTATGGCCTTTATTTACTAACTTTTTTTCCAGATGACTAAAATGGCATTTCTTGCTGAACCACAAACCTTTGGCTTATAAAGCACCACAAGGAGGCATCACCCATCCTTGCTGATGTAACTGTAGATCTTTCCTCGAGAGGCAATATTGCCACTGCCTAGTTGATGACAATATATGTAAAAATAGTACCAAGAGGATCAGTGCTCTTTTCTGTAACTAGAAAGGAAAAGAGATGTTAAAGGAACCAAGTTCTGAGTTAAAATGTAAACTTTCTTTAAAAACAACTGTTTGGATAGTGACCCTTAAATGAGTTCAGTGATGGTACCTGCAATGATAAAGAGTAAGAAGATGCATGATTTTCAAATACTGCTGTAATTTAGCTTTGTAAGCTCCTGTGTAGATCTAGAATCGTTGAAGATTGATGCTGGAGGTCTTCATGATGGCTTGTGGGTTAACTTTTTATTTAATTTGTAAAGCAGCTAGGTGGTACTTAAGAGAATGAACAGTAATTTAAAAAAAAAAAAGAAAGGTATCCTTTTTTAAAATCTGTCTTGGTAAATAAAGGATGACAGGTTTTAATATAAAAGTGGATAAAGGTCTGTGTTACACATTGAATAAAAATCTTTTGCAAAAAGAGAAATGAAATTACTTGAATAGCATGTATACTCTAAAGCTTTAAGTACTCTTCTCAGAGAAATAAATAATGTTTATAAAATTAGTCAAGGAAGCTGCAGGAAACAACGCATGCCATTAACAGAATTGTCAGCTTTTCTATATAGTACTAGTTTTAACAAAAAATAGTGTGATCCAGAAATCTATGCATGTATCAGGGGAAAAGGGGTGGTGGTTTTTTTTTTGTTTTGTTTTGTTTTTTTTTAAACCTTACAACTAAAAATCAATAGCTTTGTAGGTAACAGCTTTTCAAGTATTTGGTATTACACAAAATGGACAAGTTAGTAGGAAATGTAATTCTCTAGTTCCACCCTTGCACTGCTATAACAATGACATTGTAATAAAGGTTAAGATAAACATATGAATGGTTAAGACATTAAAAATCTCAAAAATGGCAAAGTCTTATTTTGGAGCTATTTAACTGGTGCCTGGTGGGCTGCATGCAGCCCTTAAAGGGTTAGCATGTGACCTCTGGACTCCTGCCCAGCCTCTTACCATCCTCCCACAGTTGCTCCAGCCCCAGCAGCCAGGAGGGGGCTGGAGTGCCTAAGCTGCAGGTGGGCAGTGAATGTGGCTGGGAAAGTGGGAGTAAGTGCTGCACATACGTTTGGTGGGGGGGTGGCTGGGTCTCTGTGGTCCAGGGGGAGGGGAGAAGAGTGGGTGGTGTTGGGATGCTGGACTGCACTGTGTTTCTTGACCATGATAAGAAGCACAGTTTTTTGTTTTTGTTTTTGTTTTTGTTTTTTTTTAAATTGGAACTACTGGATCACACGTTGGTTGTGTGTTTTCCTTAAATTTGTTTCATTTTGTATTTGCATGTTTTTATTTCAGAAACGGCATATGAATATAATCAGTAAGCTGCCCGTTCTTTCCTGTCAGAATGAGATTTTTAATGGGTAGAATTTGGCTTGCTAATCACTACAAAAAAGGAAAGTGTATCAACAAAAAAGGGATAAGAAATGCCACCCAAGCTATGTAGTTGGCTATGTTACTGAGACCACATAGTAAGTCTCTGGGTTACCAAGAGATACCAAACATAGATTTAGCTTCAACAAAAGAACAAACAGAGTATTCAACAGAAGCAGTGCTCCATTGCTCTACTTGAGTGTTGATTTGGACCAGAATTAAAATGCCAACTTGCATGACATGCTCCAAAGGTAATTAAAAGCCCTGTAAATATTTTAAGAAAACTTTTTTTTCCAGTTTGTTTGCTCTTCAGCTATTCAACCAAAACTGCTAGTAGAACCATCTAACCATCTTTGCATTTGTTTCTCTGGAATTGGATAAAAACAAAACAAAACAAAATTGCTACACATTGGGCCCATTTACATGCAGTGACGATGCGTAGTGGGTGCACGTGCCCCCCCGCCCCCCCGGAGCACTGATACACCCCCTGACAGGCCACACTGCCTGCTTAGGCGACAGGCAGGGGGGGCAGGCGGGAGCACTGGTGTCACCCCTGTGAGCCAGGGAGTGGGAGCACCGCAGCCCCTTCCATTTGGTGTGATTGTCTGCAGGGGGATCCCCTCCCCTGGTCTCTGTCCGCTGGGGGGGCATGTAGCCCCCCTGACTAAGGTGGCACCGGTCGCCCATGCCTACATGAGATGCTTAATGTGTAGAAGACTAATTCTATTGGACATTAGTACGGTGGTCAAAAGCTGTACTAATGTGTTAAGGCACAGTAGATTTAGTCTAATGTTTGTTAACATTACTAAAAAAAGTGTTCATCTGTGCTAATGCACAGCAGCACTGGTTTTGGTGCATTAAGGTAGCAGCTGTCATTTATAGGTACTAAATTTTAATGCACTGTAATTATGACACAATGTATAGATGTGCCCATTCTGTTGTTTGTTTGATCCTTAGGACAGGGGTTTTGCAAATGGATTTGAGACCTATGCCACTTGGCTGACCAGAAATAGAACAAATACTTTATGATGATTTACTTTTGAGTGTAGGAATCAAATTTGTTATTGTTTAGACAATCTGGCAGAAAAAAAATTGTCGCATTTCCTATTTATGCGACATCTAGGATTATGCTAAGAAACCATTTTTAAAACGAAAGTGTAGTTTTTTTTTTTTTTTTTTGTCTCTAGACTAGTCGGATTGTAATGTGCTGAAAATAGTTCTGGAAAACTGTTAAATATGAGGTTTGTTTCTTTATTGTTTTTTCAAAATCATTTGGTGACATTTTTCTTGTTCTGCCTACAGGAAGGTTTGTTTGTTTGTTGATCTAGGTACTTCCTGGCTCTTCTGTTTGGCTTTTTTTTGCTGGTGGATAGAAAGGAATTCTTCTTATTTTGTTGAGAACAGAAGAAATATTATGGGGGGAAAAATGCCTTTAAATTGCTTCACCTATAGCTAGTGCAGTTGTATTGAGTTATTAAAATGCTTAATAATATTGAAGTAAACCACTAGGTGGCAATACCTCCAATTTTAAAAACATTCTAAAAGGAACTCTAAAATAAGCTATTGAATAAAACTGGACAATAATACAGTACATTCAGTAAATATAGAAACAAGCAGCCTTTTTTTCTGTTCAAGGAGATGTCCAAGAAGTGGCACAGGTGAAATTCAAAACTAGTTATATACACATGCTTTGGATGAACAACAAGCTTTGGCTTTATTCTGTAGAATAATGTTTGCACCTTAATTTGCATGTGTGAAAACATTCAGTGGGTTTTGACATCATTTTCTTTGGTGCTATTTGCATAAGCCTGCCAGGTAAGTAAGAGTTAAACAACATACAGCTAGGCTATGTACAGACATTCAAAAAGCTCAAGGCAGAATGGATCTGTTTTGTGTTTTATGGGGGGGGGGGAAGTGGTGTAGTTTAGATTGGTAGTGAACAGAACACACATTTTACTCTTTGAGGTGGGGAAGACTTAGACTGGATTCTGCCATTTTTAAATAAGTCTTTGTGCGCCAAACTTCTGTTATGGGTATAGACCAGTTTCTGATCACTTATACCAATAAAAGTATGTCTGTACCTGGGCCTAAAGTCTTTTAAAAAGAACACTCTCTCCCCTGCCCCAAAAACTTTTTTTTAAATAAATGGGGAAAAGTCAATCCATTAATGAAAGTATAAGCAATTTAAAACCACCTGATTACAAAAACAAACAAGGCAAAATTAATAGATATTTAAATATGTTTATATACGGCATCCGTAGGCATTTAATAACTTGTCTTGTCCCATAACTGCTTATTAGTAGAATAGCTTGCATTTTTCTTGTTTTGTCCGGTCACAGGAATGGAGATACACACAGAATAGGATAAATTATAAGCAGGCTTTTTATTAAAATGGCTTTTCAGATGCATACTTTGCTTTTAGCAGCTCGACTCAAAGCATGCATGCACATGGCTGTGTACGCAACGGTAGCAGCATTACCTGGCTTGGGTGTTCCCAGGCATGTCTTATTTACCTGTGCTTGGAAGCATGCTCTAAATGTAAATATGCTGGTGAGACTGCTGTGGGGTATCATTTCTGAGACTTCTTTTAAGACCTCAGTTTGTGCTTAATAGAGGATACTGAGGATAATCTCGGGAGTGGCCTCAGTGGTGAACTGGGTTTGCACTGTGCCAGTAGGCAGGGTGGGCTTAAGGGACCAGGAGCTTGGCAGCGTATGGCCTCGGGCCATTCTTGACCCTTGAAGGGGTTGGATCCAGTCCAGAAAAGTCTGATCTGACATGAGGGATCGAGTGGCATGCAGCTGCCCAAGCCTCCCATCTGCTCTGCAGCACCCCTTCAGCAGCCTTCCTTCTTGCTCTTCCCTCACTGTAGAAGAGCCAGTTAGGCCTGTGTGAAGGGGCAAGTATTCAATTTTGGATTCGGCCGATTTTGGGGGACAGTGATTTTTTTTGAATTGGTGATTTGGATTACTGTCCTGAATCTTTTTTTTTTTGGTCCAAATTTGGATTTGGAAGATTTGGCAGTGATTCAGTTATAGACTATAGTGAGGAATCACTAAAATACCTATAACTTTTTCATCCAATTCTGCAAAAAAAAATTGACAACAAGGGGGATGGTAGCTCTTTCTGAGGGCATGAAGGCTACCAGAGTTTAAAGAGAGTTGCAGGAGTTTTGGTGAAAGTGCCCCTCAAACTGTCAAAAGCAAAAAGTTGTGTCACTTGTATGTGTTTAACTGGGCTTCTGGTTGTTTGTGTGTTGGTCTAAGGAACAGTTAGGCAAGATTCTTTGAGTAGATGTGTTTTATCTTTTTGTTAAACCAACTGAATAGTTGGAGAAATATATCTTGGCAAGCTTTTTAGTTTTAAGAACCCTTCGTCAGGCTGAAGAAGCATCTGCGGTTGGTGTGCATGCTCTTCCTGCATACAGTGAATAGTGAAGAAGCCACAGGCTGGGCTGCAGGCAAGAAAGCCGCTCGGTGAAAATGTAAATTGAGGCATTGGGGTGAGAGGCGGGCTGGGAGGGGGAGGGGGGGCATAGCCACCAGGTAGAAGTGAAGAGGTACCTGGAGAGCCACATGTCAGACTAGATTTATGATGCAGCATAACCTATGTCTATATTGAGTCCATTAGTTTTTTTTGTATCTAGGAGGTTTGAAGTGAAGTTCACAGGCTTGTCTGTGAAAAGTGTTTTTCACATACCTCCTGCAGGAGTGCACAGGAGCAGGTGTCCCCCTCCCCACCTCATGCCCCTCAAAGTCACCTGTGGTTCCCACTGTCTCACGATCTGCCCCAGGGCCCCATTCACCCTTGCTTCTGCCCCACTCCCTCCCTCACCATGGGGGCTTCAATCTTGCCCCCCCCCCCCCATACCCATTGCCTTCTCCACAGACTTGCCTGTTGCACAGCGTTCCATATGCTGCCAGGCAACGTTTCTGGCTGTCTGCTGGCGGTGGTTGTGTCTGTGCACCCCTCTTCCCCCCTGCAGCTGCCTGGCCTGCGCAGCAGTCTTCTGGGCTGCCATTACTGCCCTGCAAGGTGTCCCAGAGATGGTAGCAGAGCAGAGTCTGGGCATGGGCTCCAAAACCATGTGCACGGTTAATGCGTTAAAAGAAATTTATGTGAACGATTTAACATATTAACCACAATTAATTGACAGCCCTAGTTTTTCCTCTAACTGATGCATAGGTCCTTTGAGAGGCAAAGATGTTGACTGTAAGACACTGCATCTTGCTTTCTCTGAGTTCCTAAGAATACAGTGTATGTTTATTAAAAAATCTTTACAAAAACCTTGTTTAATTTATCTCATCCTACGTGGATCTTTGTTCCTGTGAACAGTCTAAACAAAGATAGAACAGTGCTTATTACCATGACTACTCCCATTGACATAAGTGGCGCTACTCCTGGTGGTAACTGCTCCCCGTGGAGGTGTTTACAGGATAAGATCCAGAAGTATCACTGCTGGTTTTATATACAGGCAGTCCTTGGACTTGCGGTACAATTGGTTCCTGAAAACCGGATCTTAAGTTGAAATGTTGCAACTTGGAACCAATTTTCTCATGAGAAACAATGTTATAAATGGGGATTGGTCCCTGAACTGAGGCCCGATTATCCTATTTTCATTTAAAAAATACCCCAGAATTTTGTACTCAATCAGTTATAGATGAGTAATATAGCTACATTAATGTATTTATATTGTAAATAGCAATCATAATGATTTGGAAGGACTTCTTTGAGGTGACTCTGCTGGACTTTTTGAAGGGTTCTTTGCTGCAGGTTTTTCTGGAGTCTTGTCTGCTTTCTTAAAGAAAATGTCCAAGGAAGTTTGGACAGATGTTCTCCAGGGAGATGAGTGATGCAGTGAACTTGTTTGCTGGCATGGCGTGGTGTCACATTGGAAACTGATGTCATAAAGTTGGTGTCGATTTTTATAAATGTTGTAAGTGCGAAACATTGTATCTTGAAATATTTAAGTTGAGGACTGCCTGTACAGCCCTCTTTGGAAGCAAAATCAGATTCCATTTTTGGTAATTGCAGTGGAAAAATCATTCCTCTTGTGTACAGCACTGCTATTTTTCTTTACTTATTTTTGTTTGATGTTGAACAGAGTGTAGCTTGGGTTCACAGAACTGAATGACTCTGTTTCATATTCCAAAGAAGATAAATGCATATCCTTTGTTTACTAGATAGAAAGTATTTGCAAAGCCCATACTTGAGAAGGGTCAGGACTCTTCTCCCCAATCTATATGACTAGCCTTTCTCTGGGAATATATTTTTTCCTTCACAGGTGGTGTTAAGTTTTGGTCATACCCACCCTTCTGTTTTTATTCTATGTATTTTTGTTTTGTTGTGGGGGTGGGAGCAAAGTGACTTTAAAGCTCTTGTTTTTAATCTGAACATTGTATCAGTTGAAAAGTTCTTTTATCTTTCTCTTCCCACATTTAAAGTCTTTTGATTGCTTGTTCAAAACTTCCCTGTTAACACACTGAAAGATTAGCTACTGTGCATGTCTAGGGACCCATGAACATTTTAATGAATCTGATAACTAGATGTGGAATGAGGATGATTATGGATAGATGCAGAGTATCTGATGTGTACAAGTAACTGTTATAGAAGACTTCTTCCGCCTTCAGTGGGCAGCTTCTGTTTATGGAGTCTAAACGGCTTCAAGGCTCGTAAGCCATTTAAGCAACGTTCTTTTCTGAAAAGAATCTTGGTATACACTTATGAAATTTCATATGTCAAAGTTATCTCTTTTAGAAATCAACAATACACTGTTAGACTGTCAACATGGTAAACTTGCTAGACCATTACACCATACCAGTTTAAAAAAAGCATGTGTGTTCTCAACCTTAATTTCTCTTTGCAAGTGATTTATGCAAGCTGTTGACCTTGGGTTCTTTTTATTGCCTCTTTCTTATACTTGTATAATACAGGTAAGGGATTTGTGTCCCATTATTTTTTCCTTTTCTGTTCTTTACCTTTAAAAATACTTATGAAAGTTGATTTTAATATTCACTTGGTTGAGGAATTATGGGTGATCAGAAATAATTTTATTATGAACTTTGACCCTTTTTTTAAATGAATGGGACGAATCTTTTTAGCAAAGGCTTTTTCTAATTAGTTTACTAATCTAAACTATCAGTCAGTAAAGTTAAACAGTTAACAGAAAGTGTTTAAAAAGAAAGTGTGTTGGACTAAAAATCTCTCGCTCCTCTTCATCTAAGATTTGTCAACTACTCTTTCCAACCAGCATATTACACAGAGCAGAAGCCTAGGAGTCGATTATTATTATTTTATTTTTTTTTTTCTTCTTTAGTTCACTATTTTGCCATTTTATAGAGTGAACTTTGACAAGTTGTTTAAAGTCTTCTGTACCTCAATCTCTCTTTCAGTAGGAAGAAAAGGTAAGTTAGTCTGTTACACCTATGAAATTCTGTATGTTTAGGTACAAAACAGTTCCTTCAAAACAGTGTTTAAGTGGTAACCATCAAACAGGTGAGGGAGATATTTGAATGACTTATTTCACCTTTGGAGAAACTAAAATGCAGGAGTTTCCTTGAGTGCCCCAATGTGTCATATTTTACTAATACCAGGCCTGGGGTATGATTGAGGAGTTGTTGGCATCCTGCCTTGTGTAAGGGTGTCTGTCTAGGCTGTTAACTACAATATCCCCCAACTTCCTAGACTGAGCATCTTGAGAAAAATGTATGGAAAAGTAAATAGGTATATAGAAGAGATGCTTAAATAGTATACTGTATGCCAGAAATGAACCAGCAATCATGTGAAGCCTTCTGATTGATTTGGTGTTCTTGTTTTGGGTTTTTGTTGCAGTATTTTGTCCATAGAATCTAAAATTGCAAAAGACACTTAAAAGGAAATACAGGCTTCTAGTGAAATGTGTAGATTAGCTTATATGCTGATAACTTGTTTCCATTTTAGACAGTTTTGCAGTAATAGAGGGGGGGAAAAACAATCCAAAATCTAGGACATGGAATCTCTCCAGTCCTACTTGCAGAGTCCCCAGCAGGTGATGACTTAATAGTGAGACCTTGAAAAATAAGGAGATGCAGTGCCTGGCTTCTGGTCATTGGAAACCTGACAAAGAATGTCTTGCATTTGAAAGCTTGTCTGACTTTTTATTCCAGCTACTTTGTTGGTCTAATAACAGATATCACCCTAAGAAATCCTTGCCTCTTGAATAATATATTTGGTGATGCTGGCTTTGTAAGAACACACTCATTAAATGAGTACTGTATACAGTCCTTTATGCTGTTTTGCTAAAATATCTTTTTCAAATTGTAACTTACTTAGGATAGAACAAATTTCTCATATTACCAATCTCCAGTATAGCATTCTCAATGTAAAGGATCAGCACCATTCATTTGTCCTTGGTTAATGCAGACTCTAATCTCAGATATCTATGACTACCTCCAGTTCGTGTCAGAGGCTGAACTGTATACTATTTGGACCCATTTTGCTCACCACAAAGTCATAGTTTGTAGACTTTTAACCTCTTCGGCTAGCCTTCTTTCTAGAACAAAATTTGAACTTATTTTTGTATGGTGCTTAGATGCATAGGTATCTAAATATATGTCTTATAGGCTATACCTGCACAGAAATTCTAAACCTACAGTATTATTACTATTTTTGATTGCTAGAATTACAATGTAAATTACAACTTGAAAACCCAGTTTAAAAAAAAAATCAAGCATATTTATTGCCAGTGGGGAAAATAAAAACATAATAGACCACTAATCTTTGGAAGAATAATTTTGTATAAAATGGGACCTTAAGTGATAAGTTAAGACTGATCATGTGACAACACTTAAATCACAAAACTCATTTCATTGCAGTATTATTTATTTTATATGTACTAGCAGTTGCATGCTAAAGTTACCAGATTTTTAAAAAAATTTTTTTTTAATGATACCTGTGCTGAAAAGGCTAATAGTTGAGAGGAAAAAATAATTTTTTTATTGTAAAAATAAGAATTTTAAGTATTTGGAAAAAATATTAAAATAACTAGGGATGTCAGTATCATTTTAAAATATTCATTTAACCTTCTCTAATTACATCAGTTAAACAATTAACTGATAACACAGCAGCTTGGACACAGCTACTGCTAGGAGTAGCTACTGGTTCCTGGAGCCCTTTTATTTGGGGAGGGGGGAGTGGGGAAGGAGGCAAGCCCAGCCAGACAGGGCAGCCCAGGAAGGGAGGGAGCACCTGTGAACCAGCAGCTAATTGCTTTAATAGTGAGCAGAATAATGACTCAACAATTTTCCTCTTAGGCCAGGAGGGTTTGTCAGCTGGGGGGGGGGTATGCTCACCTCCCAGGGGTACTCGAGTCAGCCCTAGGTGGTACATATGGGTGAGTAGGGAGGGAGCGCCACCATGCAGCATCCTGCACTGCCATGCAGGTGCCACCCACCCAGCCAGATGTGGGAGGCAGGGGAAGCTCACACATGGTGGCTGCTGCTGCTCTGCATCTGATCACTTGTCACCACACACGCCCCCTTCATCTCCGCCCCATCCTGGCTCAGCAGTTGAGGGTACACTGTTCTACATCCAGCTGCCGGGAGGTAGAATGATGGGGGGAAAAAAAAGGTTGTAAATCTTTGTCTTAGGCTATGGGTACTAGTCCCCATCATCCCTCCTCTCCTCCTTGTTCTTCCCTTCCTCTTGCCTGCTTTGCTGCCTTCTGATTCCTGCTGGGGAACTACGTGACTTCACATCACCACTACCCTGCCAGACTGCACCCACCCAAGTTAAAGGATAACCAGTAAACTAACTGATTATCACTGCTGATTTAATCATTTAACCTTTCACACACTAAATAATTTATTCTGTGCTATTTTTAGGGATGTCAAAGAAAGACTCAAGGCTTTTACAAAAATGAAAATATAAAAATGGCAAAGTACTCTAAAGGTATAAAATAGTCTTATTTTAATAACCTGTGTAATCCCATAATAAAGACTGCATTGTATTAAAAGAATCATAGAAAATTAGGGTTGGAAGGAACCTCAGGAGATCTTGTCCAAGCCCCTGTTTAAGCCAAGACCATCCCCAACTATATCATTCCAGTCCAAGTTTTGTCTAGCCAGGTTTTAAGAACCTTCAAACCATCCTCTTTTTGGGAACCCCCTTCAGGGGGTTTAAGGCTGTTTATTAGATCTCCTCTGAGCCTTCTTTTCTACAGATTAAATAAACCCAGTTCCCACAGCCTCTCCTCAGAAGTCATGTCCCCCAGCTCCCTCACTACTTTCTGTGGCTTCCACTGGGCTCTCTCCAATTTGTCTACATCTTTTCTGTAGTGGAGGACCCAAAACTGGTAGTGCAGATGTGGCCTCACCAGTGCTGAATAGAGGGGAAGAATCACTTCCCTCGATCTGCTGGCAACACTCCTACTAATGGAGCCCAGTATGCTGTTAGCCTTCTTGGCAACAACGGTACAATGCTGACTCATTCATCTTATTGTGCACTAGAACCCCCAGGACCTTTTTTGTAGAGCTGCTGCTTGGCCAGTCAGTTCACAGCCTGTACTAGGGCATGGGACTGCTCTGTCCTAAGGGCAGGACTTTACACTTGTTATTATTGAAGCTCATGAGATTTCTTTTGGTTTAATCCTCCAGTTTAAGATCTCTCTGAATTCTAGCCTTACTCTCCAAATAAGTATATCTACTACTCTCCCCAGCTTGGTGTCATCTGCAACCTTCTGAGGGTGCAGTCTCTACACTATCTTCCAAGTTGTTGAGGAAGATAATGAACAAAACTGACCCTAGAACTGACCCCTGGGGCACTTTTAAGACTGGCTGCCAACTAGGCACATAACCACTGATTACTACCCTTTGAATCTGATGATCCAGTGAGTTTTGTATCCACCTTACAGTCCATTCGTCCAACCAGTACTTCTGTAGCTTGCTTGTGAGACTCTATCAAAAATAAAGGTCTATCACCTCCACTGCTCTTCCTGCATCCACAGAGCCAATCATCTGGTCATAGATGGCAGTCAGGTTGGTCAGGCATGACTTGCCTTTGGGTGCTGACTGTTCCTAATCACCTTCTCTTCCAAGTGCTTAGAAATGGAGCAGATCCTCAAGGAATCCATGATTTTTCCAGAGATTGAGGTGAGGCTGACTGGTCTTTAGTTCCTAGGATCTGCAGTTCCCCAGATTATCCTTCTTCCCTTAAATGGGCACTATACTTGCTCTTTTCCAATCACCCGGGATCTCTCCTGACCCCAACAAGTTTTTAACGATATTGGTCAGCAGCTCTGCAATCGCATTGGCCAACTCCCTCTCACATCCTCAGGTGCATCATGTCTCACCCCATGGACCTAAACACATCTAGCTTTTCTAAACAGTCCCCTAACCTCTTCTTTCACCACTGTTGGCTGTTTCACAACAGCAGAACAAAATTTAGGTTATAAATGTGTCTTTTAAAAGTGTTTAGTAAAGTTAATAATATAATTATTGGATTAGCTTTCACTGATTAGTGGATTGAATTTTACTTGCTTGGGATTTACTAGTATTTTTGTTTGCCATGTTTTAGGCCATAGAATTTTTAGGTTTTAGAAGAATTATAGGAGCTTTCTTAGTGTTCTTTCAGTACTTTAAATTGATAATTTTTCCCCAACTTGGAGGCTTTTTCATGAAGACACTTCACTTTTTTTTTTTAATACTAGGACTTAACAACAACTTGTCCTCATCAGGTGGACTTCCCAGCTAAATATAAGAGTCTATTAAACAAAGTACTAGTAAGTTTGAGGTTTGCATAAAATCCAGTTGTAGTCCTCATTGTTGTTACCACCCCACAACATAAAGATTGATTCTTCTAATTGAACTTTATTCATATGATTTGGATGAAGAAGTTCCGTCGCATAATCAGAATATGCTGATTTAAGGAATCATGAATAATAAATTTGATAATATAGAATCACAAATGATTATTCTAAGCATATAGATAAAATATTTAGCTTTTGTTGAAGAAAAGATTAATTTAAAATAAATGCATTTAATTGAAAAGTATTATGAAATATGATTGTTTTGTACAGTCCTACTTCTTGTCATAGGTAGGAGGCTCTGCAAAATGAATCATTCAAATAAGCAGGGGTTACTGGAGGTCCCAAGGAAGGTTGTTTCTGGCTGTGGATCTTTGTCTTCAAGACTTCCTTGAAATAAAATTACAATGTTTTATAGTTGAGCCTTTGACCTTAGGTTTGGTCCTGTTTCTTGGTTGCACTATGAGGGCTTGTCTAAAAATGGAACTGTTCATGATTTTAATTCATGTGTGGACTTTGTAATTGAAACAAGTGTTTATCCAGATTGAAAGATGTTTCTGTATATATTCTGTGTCATCTTCAGAGATTTCATAGACATCAGGGCTGGAAGGGACCTCGAGAGATCGAGTCCAGCCCCCTGCCCAAAGGGCAGGAAGTCAG
>NW_017728931.1:121867961-121874830 GCF_001723895.1 Crocodylus porosus
GGGCTGTGGTCATGGAAGCCAAAGCCTTCCCGATGACACCAGCTCTGCAGTCTTTTTGGTTCGGTGTGTGGATCCTCCTCTCCCTCCTCAGCCTATACCCCAAGACTGGGAGGATCGACGAAAACACCACCTGAGCTCCCAGACCCCTAAGCCCTGCTCCCAATTCCCTGTAGTGCGTCATGACTTGGCTGGGGGTGCTCCGAGCTGTGTCATTGGTGCCCACATGAATAAAGAGCATGGGGTAGTGGTCTGTGGGCCGGAGGAGCTATGGTATCCTCTCCGCAATGTCTTGGATGTGGGCCCCCGGGAAGCAGCAGACTTCCCGGGCTAAGGGGTCGGGGCGGCAGATTGCCCCCTCAGTGCCCTGCAGCTCCTCCAGCTGGCGCACCCAGAGATCTGGGTTCGTCATGAAAAATGCGGTAAAACCCAGATTTTCTTCTTTTAGGGGACATAAATTCAGGAAACAGTAGGTTTTCCCCTTGCAGGTTGGTAGAGTTTTGGCCTGCAAGGGGCTGGGGGTAGTGGGAGGAGAGTGGTAAGACATGGTGCCATTGCACATGTACACATGCACATGGCCACCAAGCAGCCTGGAGAGCAGCTGCCCACAGGGAAGTTTGGTGTGGGGGAGGGAATTGATGCCCCTGGAGGGAGGGAGTCGGGTAGGGCTGGGGTGCTGCTCAGCTGGGGCAGTGCGTGGGGCTTGGGATTTGGGGCTGGAATGTGTGATAGAACTCGGGTGGGGAGCAGGTAGCTTGTACAAGGGGAGTGGGGGCTAGGTCCCCACTGCTGTACACATTCCTGGGGGAGCATGGGGGGGCATATATCCCTCGGGTGTGTGGGGTGGAGGCTGATGTGGGTTGCCTATTGTGGACTTGAGCTCCCCACCCTGCTGCCCTCCCCCCAGGGCCTCTGCAGGCCAATGTGGCAAGGTAGAGCAGGGCTGGCTGGATAAGCTCCTTGCCGCTGCCTTGAGCCCTGTGCTGTCATAACAAGGTGCCCCCTGCCCACTGAGTAGCAGTGGGGTGGCAGTGCAGATTTGTGCCCCTTGCTGCTGCCAGGTGGGCAGAGGACACCTTGCTATGGTGGTGCAGAGCTCCCAGTGGTGGTACTGAGGTCCGTTGCTTGTTGTGCCTTTTTACTGTGCCTAGTCCTGCCCACTGGGTCAGAGGCCCTGTGGGGAGGGCAGCGGTGTGGGGAGCCTGAGCCCACAATGGGCAGCCTATGACCTTCCCTTCCCCCCCCCCCCACCATAGACTCTACTCTGGCCATGCCCCCTGTGGGGCAGGAGGGGCTGGGGAATCTGTGCTTTGCTGCAGCAGCTGCCACCTCCCATGCGTGGCAGCTGGAGCTAGTCGACCAAGTCCCTGGCTCTAGCCCATGCAGCTGTGGGGGGTAGGGGTTGTGGGTGGGGAGTGAAGAGCAGTGGTAGTCAGGAGGCTGTAGTTGAGGAGCAAGGGACACCAGCAGGGCCAGGGGGCTGTGTGTGGGGAGTAAGGGGCACCAGTAGGGTCTTAGGGGTTGTGGCTTGGGAGTAGTGAGGGGCAATGGCATGGGCAGGGCACTGACATATATCGGGGCTGCTCGGTGCCACAAAGCAGTGGGGAGGGACATGAGTAATGTCTTTAGCTAGAGCCTGCCCCCGTTAGCCATTGAGCTTGGAGAGGCCACTGTGGATGCAAAGCTTCAGTAAGAGCCACACTAACATGCTGGTGAATTTAAAGAGCTCATTGTATGCTGCTACACGACTAAAAGGGATGTGGTTGCAGCCCCTTACTCCTTTCCTGACTCATTTTAAAGTTTGGCCTGACTGGTTTTTAAAGAAAAAAGATTTGTGTACCTCCTGAGTTGGACAAGCACTTGTCTAGGGTGGTTTAAATAGGGATGTTCCTTCCCTGAGTGGGTGTGTAGAGTAGATGACCTCGTGATGTCTCTTCCAGTCCTACTTTTCTGTGATTACACAGTACTAGTTGTATGTGATTATAAGAAATAATCTGATGAAGAGAAGGAAGGTGTACTTCAGCCCTTTGTTTGAATGATGGGGAAGGAAATTGAAAATATTTGGGGGCCTAATGGGATCAAGCAGCAGGCAAAAAAAAATTCCCTTTTGAGGGAAATTTTGCTGCATAATATTTTGTCTGACTTTCATGAAGGAAACGTGGACAGAGAAAGGAAGAGGGAGCAAGAGCGTTTTCCTCATATAATTTTTTTTTTTTTTAACTTTGTAAGAATAAATTTGGCACCAAATGAGGTGGGCAGGATTCAAAGTATAAGAGACTAAAATGCCACTTTCACAACTGAACAAAGCACATTTTGAACCCTCTGTATAGTATACAGTGAAAAATACTATCCTCTCCCTATTGTCATCACTTTTCACGTTGAACATGCATATTATAGGTAGACTACCTTGCATTCTTGAGAAAATGATGAAAATATCAGAATGTTTGTTTGTTTGTGTATGGTTGTTTTTTTTTTTTTTTTTTTAATCTCAAGGTTAAGTGTCTGGCCTGATGTACATTTTGTATTTCTGGTCTTAAACTCTAAAATGTTATTCATGGGATCAGGGTATCTGACACGTTATGAAATGCCTCAGTACTGTCTGAGTGAGATCTCAGATTTGTACTTCAGTGGCTTTTATTTTCTACATGAAGCAGAATGTAAGTTTTTTTTGCATTGGAATCTTGTTTCTAAAAAATTGCTTTTACTAACATTTAGTGAAGGAAAAATTAGTACTGTTTTTTGAAATTCTCAAACTTTATTTTGCGGCCTGGAAGGGAGCTGAGGAGACTGGGTTCTATTCGGCTGTTAGACTTCTGCTGAGATAAGTGGAGATTTAACTGGATTTCTATTGCGGATAGGGGAGATTATAGAAATCTATTGATTTTTATATTTGTATTTGTTCTTCAGTCTTGGTCAAATACCCTCTAGTAACATGATTATCTTAGAAATTTGTTAAATGGGATTTGAATTTGATTTTAGAAAAAGAAAAATGCAAAATAACTGCTTTGATTTGGGGAAAGTTGGAGCTTTTGTAAAAGCACACGTTCAGTGTTTTTTGCTTTTTAAGTTTTTAATTTCGCCTAGGGTTTGCTGTCTAGTTGCATCAAGGCTTTGAGTGAACGCTGCTGTAAGTTTGCCTTACCTATGAAAGGGTGCTGCACTACTGTGTAGAGTATCCTGATCCTACAGTCAAGATGTACTGCCTTGGAAAATTAGAAATCTGTCTAAACCCTACATTATGCCTTCTGTGTAAACAGAACTGGTATATGGGAGAGAACTGCGTTGATGTGCATCATTCAAGGCTGTGCTTGGGTTGTAATGGGAAGGGAAGCAAATCTATAGAAACGGTCACCTGAGACTCTCTAAAGTCGGCTTGGATGCGATCATGTAAGCTGTTGTTTAAGAGTTGGATTAATATTGGTTTATTTTGGCTCTAGAATTTTACAGATTTTTGCAGCTATCTGACTTGAGTATCTCAATTGTAAAGGTTAGCTGTGGTTCTGGCTTTGTTGGTTTGGTGTTCAAGGACTGAGTTTGCTTTTGTTCTGTATTGGGTTAATGTTTTAAATATTGGTAGATTATGTACTGTGGTAATTACTAATCCTGTACAACACCTTATTTTGGGTAGTATAACCCTTTCAGGTATATTGAAATTGGCGCATTTACAAAACGGTCTGTGTATAGGCTTGGGCATTGTTTTTACTAGTTGATTTTGTTTTTTGTAAGAGAGAGTGTGTGTGTGTGTGTGTGTGTGTTTTGTAACATTCTGGATATGTCAGGTTCTTTAAGAGGTTTCCTAGCATGGAACATCTGGCATTAGCTTTTGAGGCTGGGAGTATACTAATGGGGCAGGAATATTTCAAAGGATCATTCTTGTAGGTGGTGAAAACAAATTTTCTCTTGGAGAAGAACAACCAAAATAGCAGTTTTTGTATATCATTTAACAACTGTAAGAAGTACAGTGGGGCACTGCTTAAATATCATAACAGAAAAACAGATGGAGGAAGCTAATTTAATACAGTAAATTCAATCACTGAAGAGGCTGCTTGGGAATCATTTAAAAATAGTTTATAAAGGTAATGATGGAAAATGGCACATTACTTTCTTGGGTCAAGTTTAAAAAGGAAGATTTACAACAGAAATTAGAGCTTGTATTCAAATAAATGTTTTATACTTGTCACATTTGCTGGAAGGGGATATGTATGAAAACAAACAAATTAAGAATGCTTACTTAGCTTTTCATTTATTTAAAAACAAAAAAACCCCCAAAACCTTGGCAATGATGGGAGAAGAAAAATTCTAGGGCACTTTTATATTTACAAAGAAAAACATTGTTGGGAGTTCACAGGTAGCAAAAATGTTGCATGAATTTCTAAAATGTTTAATTGGAATGAATTGTACCAGAATTTGCCTAGTTCTGGTGTAGTTCCATTTTTATGATTGTGGTATTGAAATAAAATAACCTTTTGGTAATTTAGCAAAGTCAGCACATAACATCTAATACATTTAGATTTGTTTTTCTCCAGTGTGGCTGATGTTAAACTATTCTAACTAATGTAAATAACAGACTTATTTTTTTTCTTTAATATTTCAATAAACATATTCAAGAATATTTAAATCAAATAAAACAGTATTATTTTATGTTTGACATCCATATTTAATTCAGATGCTTCAAATTCCTTATCCTTGGTGTGTTGTGTGTATTATGTAACATACATTAAGGCAGGGGTTCTCAAACTTTTGTGATATTGCGACCTACCTGGCAGATGATTGAGCTGGGGGGTTGCCTGTGTGGTGGCAAAAGCGGAAGCAGTGCACGGCTGTAGAAGTGCTGATGGTGTGCAGGTTCGTGACCCCCTTTTTAAGTTGTTCATGATCCCTGGGGCATTCACTACCCACAGCTTGAGAAACCTTGCATTAAGGGAAGGAACTTTTAAAAGTTTATCTTTTGCATGTAACACATGTTCATTTATAGTTCTCAAAGTCCTTAACAAAGGTCAGTAAGCATTATTATCCCCATTTAGCAAATAGGAAATTAAGGCACATAATGTTTGTAACATGCTGATAGCTACTAGCAGAAACCAGCTTTTGGGTAGGAACTTCTTGACGAGTCCAACGCAAATTTTACCACATTTACTTTGATACAAGACACAGGTTTTTTGTTTTGTTTTTTTGTTTTTTTGTTTTTTCAGCCCCTCAAGGCCAACTCAAGTCATGATGAGCTACTACACTGAATACATATAAACGACTTCACTCCCACAGCTGAGCTGTGCCTTTTTGTTTCCAATTCCCAGTTATGCCTGTTTCTTCACCACCCTTATGTCTGGCAACCATCACCAAGCAGGGCTGCAAACAGGTCACCCAGAATCCCTCTGTCACTTCCTCTCTCTTAATCTGTTGTCAGGGCTGTGCCTTGGGGGTGTGCATTGGGGCTACTGCCTCAGGCCCCATGCTTTGGAGGGCCCTGTAGAGCCAGGTGGAGTGGCCGCAGCACTCCATGCTGCTGTTGGCTTCATGTCCTGCTGCTTGGAACCCTACCCACACCCCCTGCCACTGAATCCACTGCTGGCTTTCTTGTGTATGGGGGTGAGGCCTTGCACAGTCTGATTTGCCCCAGGTCATCTCTGCCTGTTGCATGTGGCTGTATGGTTGTGCCATCCACGAGGAGAAACTGGACCAGGCTTCCTTGCACCTCATCATTTTGTTGGAGGATTCCAAGTTCAGTTGTGAGTGGGGAGCTACTTAGCACATGGATCCATTGTTTGGGGTATCTGGAGTACGCAAACATACTGAGCAAAAATGTAGGCTGAGCTGTGGGGTCACCATAGCTTGAAAGACTGACTCTGCTGGGGCCCAGCTCAAGGAACTATATGTTAAATCATAAGCCTTTCTGGCTTTGGACAAATATCATGCATAGTTTCTCCTTTAAACAACACTTCTACTTATATAAAAGTGTGTTTATGGATTTACCTGTGCTAAAACATGCAATAGTTTAAAAAAAAAAAAAAAATGCATCAATTCTGATTGAACTAAATTACTACAGGCATGTTTATTTCGAAGTCAGTGTTCTCAAATTTGCCCCTTCGCTTCCATGTACTCAGGGGGAGGAAGGTCTGACAGTATGTGGGAGGAGGAAGGGGCTGCAGGGGGTAGAAGGCAGGGGGGCACTGACCCCCCAGGTTTATCTTTCCTGATGTAGCAGTAGAATGGGACAAATTTTAAGACTCCTACAATAATAATTAGATTCTATACCTGGAAAGTTATAACAAATTTGTTTTCCATGTATAGTCTATTTTTTGGCAGTTGTCTTATAGTTGAGTAACTATGGTAACTTGGTAAGATATTTCTTACATCCACATATCCTTTTTTGACACTTAATGTTTAAAGTGAATCCCTGGGATGCTCTCATGTGCCCCCAATGTAACTGTATACAGTGATCCATTATATTTGCCAAGTTTATTTAAAAACCTGGCAAATGAATATAATAGACAAAATCATAATAGAAATGGAGAAAGCAAGGCTTAATGTTTTCTGATTATTATGAATAAAAACAAAACAAGCAAAATATGCCGAACTGTTAGAGAAAAAGCAAAGTCTTCATTAAAAAGTGAAATAGTACCATATTTACCTGAATTCAAGACTACTTTTGAATTCATGGTAACCACCTAAGAATTAGATTCTATACATGGAAAATTTTGTCATTTTGTTATAATTTTCCATCTATATCAAATGTAATTAATTAATTAATTAATTATTGGAAGGATATCTTAAATCTAGCCTTCCTCCATTGTCTCCCCACCTGCCTCTCTACCATTGTTTTCCCCACTGGAACACAATGGTAGAGAGGCAGGTGGGGAGACAAGTAGCTTGAT
>NW_017728931.1:121874980-121894742 GCF_001723895.1 Crocodylus porosus
CCACTGCAGCCTCTGCCCCTCTTTGCCGCTTACTGTCAATTACCTTTCTATCTGTATTCTAGCTTATGGCATGGAGAACAGGGTAGCTTTTGATCCTGGCCCAGCCACACAACAGTGCTTGCAGTCTTGGCAGCTCTGGTCCTGAGTTGGGACTGGAGTTGGAGCTTCAGCAGGCATCTGCACTCCCCTTTACACCCTGCTTGCCTTGTACTCAAATCCAAGAAGAAGGGATTTTTTTTCTCCTTGATGAATGGGGGAAATCCTTGTCTAGTATTCAAATAAATATGATATTACAGTCCTTTTTTCAGGGAAGCCTGCAAATGTATAACTGTCCAGTATCTAGCAGACATGTCTAGAATTTTGCTGCCAGGAAAAACTGATGACTAAGGATGAGATCCAACCCATTAAGTGACTTTTATGTGACTTGGGAACCTTGAATGTTGGTGGCAATTCAGTGGTGACAGAAGCTATCCTGCCTTTGAACTGTGCTCTGCTTAATTCATCCTGTTCCTCCTAAAAGGTTTGCCATTCCTTGATGTAGATGATGTATAAGACTCGTGTGAGAGACCCTAGTATAGACAGGCTTGGATCAAATCTCTTGCATTTGTCTCATTGTTTTGTAGCATTGACTTTCTCTTCATGATGCACTAGAATAATAACTAGGGACCTGCTTAACTTGCAGCAAGAGAAAGCAATTTTAATGGTCTGGTCATGGCCCAAAGAGCTGATTTTTGTGTGTGTGTGTGGTCATTTTGCAGCAGTCCCACCCCTTGGTGCAAGAAAGAGGGATGAGGGAGTGGCCACCATCTTGACTGCTGGCTGCCCTTTGTGCAGCTTCTGTCCTCGGCACTGGTTGATGGAGAGGCACAAGGGGGCAGCTGTCATCTTGGGTGTTGCCCTTCATGCCGCCATGCCAGCCAGAATCTTCCCCTCTTGGACAGGCTGTGAGGCTGGGCCATGGTGGCAGCAAGGACTGTGGGTTCTCATTGGGAGCCAGCAATCCTCACTTTTCCATTGGAGGGCCAGCATTTTATTTTTATTAGGTTTTTTTCCTTTGGTTGATTTCTTGGGAAATGGTGGCCAATGTCACTTTTTTTTGGTACAGTGGTATTTTTCATAGTTCCATGAAAATGGTGAAACCACAACTTAAGCAGATCCCTAATGATAACTTCTGAGACTACTTCATCCACTAATAAGGAAACCTTTGTGTTGTCTCTAACTTTAAAGGCCTGAGACAAGGTGATGTTTCTTTAGACAAGGCAGAGATGTTTCTCAGCCAGCTTACTTGCAATTGTAGCCTGTCGCATACAAAAAAATGCATCTACACTTTGGGAATCCATCGTTCTGTCAGTGCATCTCCTAAAAAGTACTTAAGAGTTTTTTTTGTTGCACTATGGATGAATCTAAGCCTCTTGACTGTGTAAGATATGCTTATCAAAAAGGAATACTCGAGTGTTGTCCACATGAAAAGGGAATAGTTCATATAGCTGTACTCCAGGGGTGAGCAGTTATTTGGGTTGGAGGACCACTTGAGTTTTGGTGAGCTGTTGAGGGTTTGGGGGAGGGGGTGTTGACTTGGGCTTGCCCTCTGTCATGGCTGTTTATAGTGTCTGGTGGTGGGAGGAGTGAGTTCTTGCTGAGGAGATGCCAGTTGATCCTGTCTGCCCTGCACCCACTGCCAGGAGCACCAGATGGGAGCTGGTGGGCTTGTGGGATCTCCATAGAGACTGGCCTGGGACTCCTGTGGTCAGTGCGTGCTTGTCTGGGTGGATGGGATGGGGATGCAGGGAGCGGCATTTGGGAGTGGGATGGGTAGACAGGGCTGGGTCAGGGTTGCGGCCAGGTGGGGCAGTGACTGCATGGGGCCAGGAAGCCTGGGGCAGACCTACAACCCACTTCTTGCATGGTGGTATCTCTGCTACTTTGCTAGATGTACTGCAGCTAGTTTTCCAGTAGCAAAAATCTAACATGATGAGTATCTTTTAGACAAAAAATTGGCCTGTAAATTTTTGTTCTTTTCTGAAAATACAGTACATCATAACAACCTACCACTTACTATTCTCCCCACAGAGCAGAAGATTCCATATCCTTGTAAATTTATATGCTCTTGGTATCATTCTCTTATTTTTCTTTTCCCTAGTAAGTAACTGATAGTTGAAGGTGCTAGAGGTTACTCTGGTTGTTCCTCAGGGCTGTCTTATGAAACCGTTCCACAAGAACAATGGCTGTGAAATTATGTTCTGTATTTTCCCCACTTGGGAATACGTGTGAAATGTAAACCCAAGAATAGGGATATCATGTTATAACCCGTCTTCACATAAAAAGAAATGCAGGTAATTCAGTTTTACCATTATTTGCCAGATATAATTTTATAAAGTTCAGTCCATTGTAATTAAAGTAACTGCTGTATATCTTGCTTTGAAAACTGAGGTTTCAGCCTTGACTTAGCATTTTTCTATTGATTTGTTCAACAAGCGTGGCAGTCAGAGATTACTTTCCTATGACACCTGTAGTTACCATGGAGTCTTCCCCTCCCCCCCGGGGGGTCCTTGCTCAGGACCATTGCAGCCTTGTCTCATCTCTGTGAGTGCACCCTGGAGCCAGCCCAGGTTTAGCCAAAGCCTGGGTCCTTTCCACTCTGAGACCCTGGCCTTTCAGTCCCTGAGGTTCCCTGACTCTATGAGCAAGGAGCTATCTTCCAATTTGGGTCCTGAGAACAGAACTTTCTCTCATTGGGAGTCCCAAGCTGGGGACTCCAAGCTGGGGGAAGCAGTAGATATGCTGGAGGGTAAGGCTAGGATTCAGAGAAAAGAAATCTCATGAGATTTAATAATAACAAGTGAAGTCCTGCCCTTAGGACAAAACAGTTCCATGCCCTAGTACAGGTTGTAGACTGACTTGCTAAGCAGCAGCTCTGCATAAAAGGTCTTGGGGGTTACAGTGCACAGTAAGTTGAATATGAGCCAGCATTGTGCTATTGTTGCCAAGAAGGCTAACAGCATACTGGGCTGCATTATTAGAAGCATTGCCAGCAGATCAAGGGAAGTGATTCTTCCCCTCTATTTGGCACATCTGGTGTACTGTGTCTAGTTTTGGGTCCTCCGCTACAGAAAAGATGTAGACAAATTGGAGAGAGCCCAGTGGAGGCCATAGAAAATGGTGAGGGAGCTGGGGGACATGACTTCTGAGGAGAGGCTGTGGGAATTGGGCTTATTTCTTCTGGAAAAGAGAAGGCTCAGAGGGGATCTAATAGCAGCTCTTAACTCCCTGAACGGGGTTTCTAAAGAGGATGGAGCTGGACTGTTCTTGGTGATGGCAGATGACAGAACGAGGACCAATGATCTCAGTTTGGGAGAACAGTGCAACATGAAGTTTAAAGTAGCACAGCAGACAAGTCTCTTCAGTAAATGCCTTTTTACTGGGCCAAAGGATACAGAGTAAGAAGGCCCTGTCCCCTTTCTGTCCCCATCTGGCCTACACAGCCCTGAGCTCCACAGATTTCACTGAGCTTTCTCTCTCTCCAAAACTGCTTTGGTCCTACTTCCCAGACCTGTCTCCTTCATCTTGTCTATCCTTGCTGTTATGTTTTTTCTCTTCCCTGGATACCTCCTGTGTGTTGCCTACAGTCCCCACCATTGTGATGTATCAGTAGAGTGATTCAGGTGTCTGTAGATGGATATGTCGCATAGGCCAGGAACTCTGGCTTCATTGTAAACCATTCTTTCCCTCTGTACTAGCTTTAAGTGCATAGCATTATAACAACATGGACCCATTTAAAACAGGAGTATTACAATTAGGGGTGCACCAGTTAAAGATTTGTTTTGGCTGATACTGATAGCCAATCGTTAACCAGCCACGTTGGCTGATACCAATCTGATAATTGACTTACAGGAATGTGGCAGGGCAGCTTGTAGAGCAGTGTCTAGCCTGTAAGTCTCTATGGGAGGAAAGGGATGTGGGGGGGCCCCCATGGTGAGGGAGGGAGTGGAACAGGGGCATGTGCTGCTCAGCTGGGGCAGTGAATGTGACCTTGGGGCTGGGAGCGGGATGGAGCCATGGGAGAGATCTTCTTGGGGGCACAGGAGGGATGGGTGGCTCCATGCCATTGCACACCTTCCCCCTTCCCCACCCCCACTGCACAGGAGGGCAGGCTGGTTGCTGCAGGCTCAGGGCCAGGGGCTGTGTAAGCCTTTTCCCAGTACGGGGCCTGTCTGGGGATAGAGTGGGCTCAGTTGTGAAGGGCAGATGGTGGCAGCAACACTGAGAGGGGTGGCTATGGGAGGCTATGGAGAATCTTGGGGTGGCTATAACCCCCTGCCCTTCAATCCCCTCCCTAGCACTGCCCCTGTTTGGGGCACTCTGCTGCCTGTCCGTTGGGAGCTGTTCTGTGCCACCCCTCCCAGTGTTCTTGCCCCTGCCCTGCCCCCCTGCTGGGAAGAGGCTGATGCAACCCCTGGCCCTGAGCCCGCAGTAGGCAGCCTGCTCTTGCCCTGGGCTCATGCCTCCCCTCAAGGTATGCACAGTGGTAGGGAACTGCCCACCCCCTCCTGCACAATATATGCCACAGATATATTGGTGAACCTCTAATTACAATAAAACCCATAGTCCTTCACACTAGGTCATTAACATTCTCAATAATTTTGTACAGGAAACCCTCTCTATTCATGGGTTTGGCATTTGTGGTTTCAAATATTCGCTAATGCTGAACCTGAATTTTTAAAATATATTTTATACGCTTACAGGAGCTCCTCGGGAGCTCCATGCTGGTTGCCACTGCGCTCCCACCGTTGCTGCCAGAGCAGTGCTCCACTCTCCAGTCGGGGGCACTGTGTTCAGGAACACAGTGCCTTATTCATGGATTTAGCCATTCATGGTGATCACAAGAACATATCCCCCACAAATGGCGAGGGTTGCTTGTAATCCACTTCTGTTTAGTCTCTCTCCCCAAGTTCAAGAATCTGAAGTTTCTTCCATTGTATTTATTTTCAATGCAGCCATTGTTTGTATCATATAGTTGCATAACATAGGCTACATGTAGTACATGAAATTAAACTGCTCACAGTAGTCGGTGATCACAGATGATCATTTTATTACCCCATGGGAGCATATAAACAAAGATCAATGACCGTCAAAATAATCTTGCATTGCATTCTGAAGGTGAGTTCTATAGCTAAGAGTTTTGTTTTCACTGAAAGCGCTGTACTTATGGTCATATCTAGGGACTGTTTTTGGTAAAGCATCTTTTCAGTGTTAGATAGAAGTGATTCTTAAGGGAGCCTTGTCCCAAACCATGTATCCCAACTGGATACTCAGAGTCTAGGAAATATGGGCACTGGATGTGAGAGTGCTGTATGACTCCAAGTTCACTTCCATTTGTGTGACAAATATGCTTAAGACTGAGTATAAGAAGTGCTGATGCATTTAAAAACCACCTGGTTTCCACCCTTCTCTTATGGTGCCAGCTTATACTGCTGATTGAACTGCTACCTCAGGAAGCAACACTTTAGCTCAAGTTGTTATATTTGGTGACACTTGCCTCATGCCGTATAAAGACAGTGAAAAAGTGCATGCTCCCCAGCAGTGGCATAACTAGGGCAGGGTGACTGGGGTAGCTGCCCTAGCTGCTGACTTGAAGGGGTGGCAAAAAAAAAAAACTGCTGCTGCACAATTGCAGTGGCTGCAGCAACTGAACGTTGCCACAGTTCATGTGTGGCAGTTGTCTCAGACACCTAGCTTCGTTGTTACACTCCACCTTCCCAGCCCTACGAAGTACACACTATAGAGAGCCTTTTAGGAATATGAAGCAGGGGCTGGGGAGAGCAAGTAACTTAGTAAAAAGAATAAAAACTAGGAATCCAGAAAAAGAGTAAGATGAGAAGCAATGTTAATAATATGACCCTCCTTTTTTTATTCCTCTGTCTCAGGGAATGACATAGGAGGGCAGGGGGGCTTAGCATGGGCAGTATGGGTTCCAATACATCAGTGCTTCCTAAAGAGGAGGCTTAACCAAGGTATATTGCAAAAAAAACTAGGAATCATTGATTAGAACTCCGTAGCTTGCATAAAATATTTGAACTGCATTTTCTAGCATATGGAAAGGCTGTCTTTGGGAAATAGACATGGTCCAAGGGATAGGACACTAGGATAGAAAATAAAACTTCATTACTGGCTCTCTCATGTTGACATATATTTCCATCTTTTGAAGAAAATAACTTGGACATTTGTGCTCTCCTCATGTAGTCTCTGAATTCAAGGAGTTGGAAATATTTCATACCTCAATTACAACCTTTTTCCTTCTGGTATTCAGACTTCCACAGACTCATCTAGGAGAATTCTTGCAATGCTGGAAGCTGTGTGAGGGTGAAAATAGTGAAAAAGGAACAAATCTTGGGAAAAGCCTTCTTTTAGATAGCAGCCATGGAACAAACTAACACTAACATGACTAACAGTCACCAAATTACTACCTGTGGGGAAATATGCATTGTGACTTTTAGGGTTTATGGTTCCATATTGATCAGTGTGACTTGAAAGATCAGTTTAGATTTTGATTAAAATCAATTATCATATTTTCCCCCTCCCCCCCATAGCATCACCATAGGGAGATTGCCAAGAAAACCCAGACGCTACAGGATAAGATTGATCACTGATTTGTAGGTTGTCTTACCTCTTACGTTGCATTGAGGCAAGATATTCTTAACTGCATTTTGCTACCAAAGTCGCCATTTCTTTAGTCAGACAAAGCGAGGTACTGGCTAATGGCTTGAGTTCTGTTTTTAGGATTCTATGCAAATCAAAAAGTTTAAAAAATGGGAACCAGTGAGCTTGACATAATAGCTAGCATGAAATACAGACATACTTGGAAGAGAATGCAAAACTTAGGCTGGGACTAAGAAGGATTTTTATATCACTAAAAACTTAGCCTCAGAAAGGAAGGAAAGCCATTGTGTTCTATCAGGTTGATTACTGCTGCCTCCAATCTTCCAGCCTGCACAAAATGCAGGTAACCCAGAACATATTTTCTGCCTGTTGTTCTCTGTGAATTGCTCTTTTTGATACCCCCATTGACTTTTCCTGTCTTATTGCGTCAGGGTCAAACTTTTTTTTTTACCGTCAGGGTCTTGGCAAACTCTGCCCCTCCCTCCTTAAGCACTCTTATTTTATTGCAACTCTTCTTCCTCTTCTTTCAACAGTGTCAGCTGTGCCTGCTTGCCTTGCTTCTATCACAAATGTGTGTGTTTCCTTCTGTGCTGTCCTCTGAATTGGAATTACTCTTCCTGAACAGATTTTAAGGCTGCTACCCTCTGTTTCAGATCTCTCAAGGGGTTTATGCGTGTAAGCTGTTGGACAGTCGGTGATGGCTAAATTGAGGGGCAGATGGGTGTATTTGGCAGTTGCATTTGTATAATTATAAATAATGTGTGAATGTGTAATTGTATCATTTCCCATCTTTCTTATAGGTTTATTTCTATTTTTAGACTGTAAGCTCTTTAGGGAAGTAACCAATGTCTTTGCTTGTGCTTGTATAGCACAACAGGGTTCCAGTACTAACTGGGATGATAGCAATATAAATATTAAATAATAATGAAACACTAATATGCAAGATGGCTTTCTGATTGCTGTGATAATGAGCAAAATCATAGACTTTCCAAAGTACAGTGATTGGGTGGCAGAGCTAAGAGCATAGACTCTTGGGGGCTCTGACACCAGGCAGGCCTTCTGACAAGCTGTAATGCTAAGATAGATGCATGATATGAAGCTAGGGGCTTAGGTTGCAAGTGCTTCCTGTGCCACAGTATTAACAATATGGTTTAATATTTATTTAGAAAGCACCTATCCTTGCTATCTCTAGCTGCCTCTACAATACCTGCATAAAAGTATAAAAAGGAAAAAAAAAAAAGAGAGAATTTGACATCTAAATCCTGAAGTGAATCTTAATCAGAAGGCTATATATGCTTTCAGAAATAAATAAGAACTGCTCTCTTGGGTCCTGTCCCCCAGCTACGGTTCTCCTCAGTTGTCTGGAAAGATGCACCTGACATGTGGAATGATTTATTTTTATTGCCGTGTTGTTCCACAAGCAGGAAGTGTATGTTTGTCTTACCTTGCATGATACAATTTTGCCTATTGATAGTGATGTGAATACATTGTTGAAGGGCTTCATACTGTAAAATCTTCTCCTAGCTGTGACAAAAGCAATGCTTCAGCAACATAATCAATAGTTAATATCCTAGCCAGTGTTCTCTCTATACAGAGACATGGTTCAGTATTATAATTGGTATAGTGCATTGAGAAATGTCAAATGAAACGACTATAACTAATGATTTTTCTCAGATAGTAAAAAGAAGAAGAAAAAAAAACACAAACTCCTAAGGTCAAGACTTGGTTTTTCCTTTAATGTCTTGACTCTGCAGTAAGAGAGTGGTTTCGACTGTGGTAATATTGAAAAGGAAACATGTACTTTACATAAATTAGTCTGTGTAAAACAGAGCTGACTTTGTCAGCATTAAAGATGACAACCTCCTCCTCCTCCTCCGAGAACAAATCCATATGCATGAGTATAAGAAAACAATGTTTTATGTCTGTGTGTATGGACATATCTTAGTCCATACCTGCTTGTATATCCTGAAGCTTGGAGAAAGCAGAACTGACTGATAGGGTCCAGAGAAACTGAGCTGAAGTCACAAGCTCTTTCAATTAGTACCTCTCCTAGTAAGTGAAGTAGGCTGGTAGGTACTTTGGCTTTTATGTGATTTATTTTTAAGTACTGTAACTTGTCATTTTAATTTATTTGATTCTTTTTTTTTTGTTTGTTTTTGAATATCCAGCTGAGTGCCATTGTTTGTTTAGAACAGTAGTTTCTTTGTACTTACAATGGCAGCAAAGGTAACTGAGGAACCAGTGCACCTTGAGAACATGTAGCTTTGGAGGAAGGGGGTATAAAAAGACTGCTTTTGCCCAGTTCTTAAGTTTAGCTTGTCCCTGCTAACTGTCTGGTCCTTCATAGACTTGAGCTTCAGCTGCAATGTTTGGAAATGGGGTTTTGGCTGAGGCTCACATCTAACTTTGAATTACAATTGCTGCTCAATCTATGTTCCACTTTTGTGGGGAGAAAGGAAACAGACTTTCAAACATTACAAAGAAAAAAGGAATGTACTGGGGAGATTGTAGCCAAAGTACATTCTGGCCCTGCAACTAGTATCATACACTAATGGCCAGGATTTCATAAGAAGCAAATAGGCAGTTTTTAAAACAGGGTGTGTAATTTTCAGCAGTATACAAAAAGGGTCTTGATAATGAGTAGTTTGATATGAGTTAAGAAGGAAGTAAAAGAAATCCTTGTTTATCTGTACATATTTATTTTGTACTCAACGAAGGAAGACTCTTCCTTTTGTGGTGATTTGAGAAGATTGGGGTATTTCTCTGATTTTTGGGCAAGACGGACCTCTAACCAGGCATTTTTATATGCTGTTTGATCACGTCTTACATGTGTTACTGTAGCACCTGTAAGCCTTAGTTGTGGATCAGGACCCAGTTATTTTAGGTGCTGTGCAAAGATGGAATAAGATGTTGGCTTAGCCTCTAAGAATTTATCATAGCATATAAGACGGGGGTGGGCAAAATATGGCCTGGATGCCAGATCCAGCCCAGGAGGCCATTCCATCCTGCCTGTGGGGCTCCTAAAAATTTTTTAGAAAATTTTTAATATTGATGTGTCCTTGGTTCCTGTCAAAAATGACAAGAACCAGGGGCAGCCTGGCCCTGCCCTCCACAGCTGGAAGCCCCAGGAGGGGCTTCTGGCCTGGGACCATGTGAGTGCACAGCACCAGAAACTCATGTAAGGGGAGGGGGGACCCGAGGCAGGGAAGGGGCCTGGGGGAAAAAAGCTAATCATTGGGAAAAGTGGCCCCTCACCCACCCCATGGCCTGTGCTCCCTGCTATAGCCACTTGCAGTCCATGCAGGGTTGTCCTGAGCAGGCACAAACAGCCCCAGGCAGGCTGAGTGGCTGCAGTGCAGGGTGCTGGCCACAGTGGGAGAGGGGCCGTCTTCCCCCCCCCCCCCAGCTTAGCACCAGCTTGTAACCCACCCCGGCTGCCAGCCTGGGCCCTGTGCTGGCTCTGGGCTAGCCTGTCAGGGCTGTGCTGTGGCTCGCCTGTGGTGGCAGCAGCTGCAGCTCCCCCGCTTGCGTTGGGCAGTGTTACCTGCTGGGATGCGCAGGGTTGGGGCTGTATGCTGCCCCCCCACCTGTACCAGGGTGCTGGGAGTGTGGGGCCCAGAGCAGGGTGGCAGGGGCTCTAGGGAGCTGGGCCAGCTCCCCACTCTCCCTGCTGGTGCAGCCCAGCCCGGCTCCACAGGCCCCTGCCAGCCTGTGCCCTGCTCTGGGCTCCACTGGTGCTGGCCCTGAGACATTGGTGTGAAGACACTTGGATATTGATCCCAAGATGGTGACTGGGGGTGGGGCACCTGTCAAGGGGTGGGGCTACCCATGCAGCCCTTGACAGCTTGCCAAAACTGGGTAAGAGGCCCTCCACCTGAAATAATTGCCTGCCCATGGTATAAGACAAGAGATGGGTGGGGGACTACAAGGAAACAGTGAGACAGTATTAGAAACATGAAAGGCAGTAGTTTCTGCACAGCAGTGGTCTTTCAACAAATTGTTTTGTAGGACTGCTGCAGAGTTTTAAGGAGGGATTTGAATGGGAATGGTGAGTTAGCTTTGGACCTTTTATAGGAAAGATCTTCCTAAATGTGAAAGGCAGCATGAGAGGAAGCAGAGATGCTTGTTTGAAAATTTGGCATTTAGGCAACGGAGACTGGCAGAGGCTGACTGCAGGTAGGAGATGACCTCCTGATACTGGCTAAAAGGAGATGCATAGCAGAGCTGTCTACTTTTTTGAGCAGCAGGGCTGCAGGCTCCCCTGCCACATGGTCCCAGGTCACATGCTGTGCTAGTGGGCCTTTTCCTGCTTCACTGTGCGGTAGTCAGCTCCCTGCTTCATTGTGCCAGCACCCTCCCATTGTGCTGAATTGGTGCTCCCTGGTAGGGGTGCACAGAGAAATTTTTGGGGCTGATATAGCTGGCTGATTTTATTAACAAGCCATGTCAGCTGATGCTGATGCAATTTGCCAGTATGCAGACCTGCAGCTTGGAGAGCAGCATCTGGCTGGTAAGTCTGTTGGGGGGGGGGGGGCATTGAGCAAGAAGGAGAAGGGTGTGTGGGGAAGGGGGGCTGATTTGAGGCCCCCATGGTGAGGGAGGGAGTGGGGTCTGGGGAAGGGGCAGGCACTGCCCAGTCAGGGTGGCTTGTCTGGGGGGTGCAGGGAGGGGTGGCTCCCGTGCCTAACTGCACCCCGGAGGAGGCATGGGGAGCACGTGCCCCCTGGATCTCTGCACAGGGCAAGGGTGGGCTGCTGCTGTGGGTTGGGGCAACACGGGGATCTTCCGGGCAGGGGTTGGGCTGGGGTTGTGCTTGGGTTGAGTGGGGGGGCTATGGTGAGTTTTGGAGTGACTATATCCCCCTCTCCCAGTACTGCTGCCCAATCTGAGTGCAGCCCTGGCCCCGCCCCTGCTGGGAAGAGCCTGGTGTCGCCCCTGGCCCCAGCCTGCCCTCAGCCCATGTGCATATCTGAGGGGCACATGCCTCCCCTGAGGTTGTGTGCAGCAGTGGGGAGGCTCCCCTCCCTGCACACCCCCCACCCCCAAATGAGTTGCTGGCTCTTTCCCATGCTGCCTCCCCTCCCCCCAGCTGGGCAGCACCTGCCCCTGCCCCACTCCCTCCCTCGCTGTGGGGGGCCTCAGTCTGCCACCTCCCCCCACCCTGTCCCTTCCCCTAACAGACTTTCTAGCCAAATGCTGCTCTCCAAGCTGCCAGGCTGCACTCCTGGCCACATGCATTCTGTGGCTGTGCCCATGCATGCGGCATTTATTGGTGACACATTTATCAGCCACATCAGCTTCAAAAAAAAAAAAAAAGCTGATTGCTGATAACGTCAATTTTCTTTCTGTCGGTGTTGATGTGATATGGACTGATGTATCAGTGCACCTCTACTCCCAGGTCCCCTGGCCACACGCTTCCTCTGCTTGGTGGGCTGTAGTGTGCTGCCCACAGTGCAGGGACAGAAATCAGAAACTGGAGGGAGGGATGGGGAGCCCGGAGACCCCGGCGGTAGCAGCAGGAGGAGTGGTGCCCAAACTGGGAGCCTGGGTGGGTGCAGGTTAACCCCTTGGGAGCCTTGTGGCCTGTGGGCTGCCATTTGGACAGCTCGGATATAGGGTAGGGTGGGGTAGGCTAGGCTGTAAAGCACTTTTAAAAATGTATACTGTTAAGTGGGACAGAAGTGGAAGTCAGTAGAATGATGCATGGAGGGCGTGGTGATGTGAAAAGAATGAGTTCTGAAATGCTAATCTGCTCATTACTGCTTGCAAAAATAATTTTCTCAGCTGAATTTGGAAAGGGTTCCTAAATCAGGTGGTTTAGGAATGTGTATGATTTGATGGCTTATTTTAGGGTTTATAGCCTAATTTTCCATTCTTAAGCCACTCATTCCAGGGAGAGCATATCACAAACAGTCATGTGGGTCTGAACCCTGCCATGAACTGCAAACCTGTATCCTTTCAATCTGAAAAAGTACTTACAAATTGGAAACAGTTTTAGGTGGTAAATTTCTAAAACTGCTATTGCTTGATATCGTGTCTGTCATGTGAGCTGAAAGGTCTTTTATTTAATGCTTATATTAACAATGTATAATTATTTTTTCCCTCAGGCAAGAGTTGTGCTATTCAGATATTTAAATTTTAAGTATAATGTAACTAACTATTTAAAAGCTTTTTTACTTTTTTTAAAATGTGTGTATGTGTATATTAAATATACTTTTCTTATATTTGGTAGACTTCTTAGGTAATTGTACTTCAGAAAAACAAATGTTAAGGTGCCAAAATTAACACTTTCACTGTGCTTAATTGTCTTTTTTCCTGTGTTGGTGATGTTCTGAACGATTTGGTCTTTCACCTAACAGACAGGATTATACTTGTGGAATCTTCCACACCTTTATCCGTTTAAAATAAAGACATAGTCTGGGAGGAAAAAAATCAATTTTTTTGTATATGTAACTAATTTGATCATGTTGTAAAACACAAAATTGTATTAATGAAAGGGCAGATATGTGGGCAGGAAAAATACTATCACACATTGTATATGAAGGTGGATAAATCTTGTAGATACTTTTTTTAAATAAAATAACTTGTGATGAATAAATAATATGATGGTACTTGTCCACAACCTAGAACTGTACTTTAGCATCTGTTTGGGCAGCTCTGCACTGCAGACTGCAGTGCACTATAGAGATACCTGGGCTGGCTGTAAATAACCTACCTCAGCTACCAGAAGCAATCTAGCTCTAGCAGAAGAAGCAAATTAATTTGCACAGAGATTTGTACTTATGTGGCTAGACTGTTGCTTGTAGCTGAGCTAGCTTGCTTGTATAACTTTACACTACACTGCAATCTGCGGTATAGATATAGCCTTTATCCCACTTTGTGACCTGATTTAATAATGCAGGCTGACTACAAGCTAACAGTTTTTCTACTTTTTTATCCAGCAGTAAAATTTGGCACCAATTTAAACTGCATGTTATACATATTTTATACTTTAAGCATCATTTACTTCCTTATGTATGTTTTATACGGGAATACTAAAGAAATAAAATTTGAAAGGAGCTGTCTGATTCAGGAAGAAATTTTGTTTTATATGCAATGCACCAATCCATATTCATTGGGGTATTTCTCCTTCACTTGTCACTGGGCAGTCTCCAGTAGAAGATTCATTTTCAGTTGTCTTCTCTCAAACGGCCACCTCCTGCCTAAGCTTGTTAATTCAAGCCTCGTTTCACCCATGAGTGGCAGCAGCATTTAGCTCTTCTGTTGATTAGACTTTGATCTTGAATAAAAATAACTTCTTTGTTCAGCCATTTTCTTTGATGCAAGATTGCTGTTGAGGAAAGGCATAAATGCACTTATGGTGGCAGCATAGTTTAGCCATTTTATGATCCATTTCTTCAGCCTGTACAAGTGTAAACACACTCCTTTCATGTTTAATTTGTGTGCTCATTTGAGACAGAGTAGCCACAGTTGTGAGATCTACTCATAGATTTTGTGTAAAAAAAAAAAAAAAAAAAAAATTTAAAATGCTTGCAGAATAGTGAGCCCCTCTAGACAGCCCTGAGGTAAAGGCGTGATAGGCTCTGATGCATGATCCACACAATCTCACCTTTTACCATGCCACACATGTATGCAAGAGACATAATTGTGGGATTAAGCATCAGATCCTATCATACCGTATTGCTGGTGGAGTGGGAGCCCAGAATTGTGATCATGGGCTCCCTCTGTACCGGCTCCTGCTGTTGCAAGCCCCATAGCTGAGGAGGCTCACAGTGGGTGCAGCATTTTCATGCCATGCTCCATTGTGAGCCATGTCAGCTGTGGAAGCTTGCAGTGGGCTAGTGTTCCACGTGTTTGAACGCTGCCCCTGCATGGGAGCTGCATCACCTGACAAGCATTGAACCCTGGCCCTGCTGCAATGTCCATCAGCTGGCAAGGCTCCCAGCTTGGGGCAGCATGTGGAACCCTGGCCTCACTGAGACCCTCTTCAGCTGTGGGCTGGCAGTGGGTGATGCACTCCTGTGCCTGAGAGCCCTTCGGTTGAGGGGAGCACCTGGCCACACATTCAATTTATGGCATTATAGGAATGAACCACAAAGTTATTCCACAAAAAACATGAAATAAATAACTTTGTGGCTTATTACTTTATTTTTTTCATGCCATTACTTGACTAAACATGTAGCTGGGTCACAGCTGAAGGCATGATTAAATGGTTTATTACGTTTCTGATTTAATTTCCATTTGAGATTGGCTCAGATTTTGTCAAAATTCAAAATGCTTGCAAAATAGTGAGTTAGAAACTGTTGTTTGTATTGTGATGGTGACAAGAAACCCCAGACAAGATATGGATCCTGTTCTGTCAGGGATGGGGAAAATATGGTCTGTGGGCCAGATCTGGCCTGCCAGGCAATTTTTAATCCAGCCCTTGGGAACCCACCAACTAATTGTACCCCCACACCCTCACCCCCACTCTGCTGCCCACATGTCTAGTTCCCACCATCATGTGCAGAAGGGCCTGGCCCAGCAAGCATGCAGCTTCCAGGTAGGACTGCTGTTGCCACTGCTCCAGCCACCAGGAACCTGCTTGGCTTCCCTAGCATTCAGTGGCTCCTCCTGTTCCTGCTGCAGCGCTTGCTCCAAGTAGCAGATAGGGAAGTGGTAGGGGTGGGGGAAGGGAGCTGCAGCTGGACAGAAGCACGAAGTATAGGGCTGGGGCTGGTGGGAGCACAGTGTTGGCGCCCAGGGAGCAGTGGGAGCACAGATGGGCAGGGTGTGTGGGGGCTTGTGGAGCATGAGAGAGGATGAAGGGGTGTGGGCACAGTGGTGGGCACCAGGTGCTTAGAGTGCTTGTGGCCTGGTGGTATGCAGCTTCAGCCAGCACTGCACATAGTGGCAAGGAGCACAATAGACTGGCCTGCCTCTACTGCATGGGGCTTCCCATGGTGCATGTGCAGCTTCCAGCACTTGCATGCCAACAGGGGGGAAGCCCTGTGCTGTGGGGCCAGCTGCCTTCTCTGCCCCCTGCTGTGAGGGTTCTGGGATTCCACTGGAAGTGGAGGGGAGTCCCACCCCTTCCTTCCCTACAGTCTTGGGACTTGCACAAAAGGGGGTGGGGAAAGCATCTGGCTCCATCACATAGGGCTCCCCCTTGGTGGTGAATGGGTGCCGGGATCTGCATATGCACTGCGGGAAGCCCCGTGCAATAGAGGTGGGCTGGCATGACTGTGCTCCTTGCTACCACATGTAGTTCTAGTTGGAGTCACGAGTGCTGCCAGGGCCATGAGCACCCCAAGTGGCCACTGCTATGGACTGTGGGTGGGTTCCCCATGCCCTCCACCCTATCTTACACCCCAATGTACCCTATGTTCCTTTGCAAACAGCCACACCCCCACACACACCCTCTAATCCCCCCCATACATGACCCCCCACATATAATATACAAGAATAAATCTTTGTTTTTGAGTTGCTATGCAATTGTGTTCTTATTGCCTACACAAATCATGACAAATATTTTTTGGAATAAAATTAAAATGTTATAGTAGGTGTTTGACTCTTAGTATATGATTTTGTTTGTTTGTTTCTTTTTCTGGTTCCAAAACCCTCCCTTCCCAAAAGGAGTACTTCCCGGGGCAAGGAGAGGGACTTCTGGTGGCAAAGGTCAGGGTTAGGGGCTGGGACTTCACATTCCAAGATGGTGACCAGGGGTGGGGCACCTGTCAAGGAGCAGGGCTACCTTTTGCAGCCCTTGACAGCTAACCAAAACTCCTAAGCAGCCAAATTAATTGTCCACCCCTATTTTATGCAACTTAGAGATGCATGAACACAATAACTGCTCTGAAATGTTGAGACTCTAAGATTAACATGATGACTAATTAGTAGGTCCTTCAGTAGGATTATCCCTGGTCTAAGGGTTAATTCTTTAGGACAGGGAACATGAACTGTTTAGCCGTAATCTCCATTTCATGTCAACATTTGGAATAATTAGGGGCTTGGGTTATCAGAATTTTCAGATGTACAGAGCCTTAGGGCACCATAATGCTGGATCTGTTCTGGCAACTCCCAGGAACCATATCTGGAACCTTTGGTTAACCTGAAGTTTTCATTTAATTGAAGTTTTAATTAAACAGGGTTCACCTATGAATATGCACATTTGCATGTGTGTGTGTGCGCACATTTCAATAAACAGAGCTAATGGTACAAATCATGAACAAAAAATTAATTACTTGTCATTAAGCAAAATACTATTCACCATTTTCTAATGCAGCAAAAATGTAGGATTCATCTGAAAATATTAAGATCTATAATTCCTTAAATAAATATATATCATTATAGTGTACTTTCCTAAATGGCAAAAAGGGGGACTAAATGTAGTATAAGGGTTCTGTATTATTAAATCTGCATATTTTAATTATTCTGTTAAGTAGTGAGACTGCATCTTTATCAAATAACTGAAATACCAATGGAAAAGTTTGATTTTATAATCGGTGATTTAAATAGAGGTTTCCACTTGAAGATTTAAATTGCTGATTTGATTTAAATAAAGATTAATTAATCCATTTTGAACTTCAGCCTTAATTGGAGGTACACCAGTAATTAATTTGTCCCATTCTGTTAAGCATTCTGTTGTGTATTTTAGCATAATGTCTCTTATTTTTGTAACTTGGTTGCATTTTTTTTCTTCTCTATTTTCCTTTCCATGTGCTTTCTTTTTACTTACGTTGTACATCTTACGTACTGAACTGTATCCTGCTTTTTTCCCCTCTATCCTGTTTTTCTGTAATTCTTTTATTATCCCTCTAGAACATTCACCTTTCTGTTCGTTCTTTTCCTGAGTAACCTTTTTACCTTTTTCATTTTTATAACTTTATTTTTCTCAATCAGTACCATTGTCTCTTCCCGTCATTTGTTAATTTTTTTTTCTCTATATAGTTTGTCTCTAAATTGCCTTATGTTTTCTTATCTTTAATCTGCCAAACTTAAGGCATGGTAATGAGACTGATATCTTGTCAGTGCAGGGTTTTATGCACTCATAGCTTTCCAAACCCCTGACGCCCGGGGTGTACTTCTTCCTTTTTTTTTTCTGGATTGAAAATTGTGCCATACTTCACATGCCAGTCTGTGGGCTGGATCTGATCCATAGGCCTCATTCGGCCATGTAAGACTGGCTCAGCGGGGCCCTCATCCAGCCCATTTTTTCCTTATGGAACATTTCTGCCCCTCTCTTGGTGTGCAGTTTTGAGAATCACTGCTGCAGTAGACTGACTGTATTGGTGTAAAAATTGTTTAAACTGGGATACAAGACACTTACATGCAAGTGGATACTTCATTGCAAAAACAAACTTCTGTATACAGATGCCCTTAGTTGCTCTTTATATGCAATTTCTGTATGCCAGAGTATAATTTTTAGTTTGACGTGCACCAAATGGCTGCTTTAATTCCTGTTTTCTTCCTACTCTTGGTCATTATTGGCACTAGAGTAAATCATCTATACTAGAAGTCTACATCAGAGTAACACAACTAGCACTTCGTACAGCTAACCCCAGTTTAAACCTTACAGATTTTCTTATATGCTAACTTGAAAACTGGGGTACAAACTGACCAAAGTACAGTTTGAAGTTTGAGTGCGTCCCATAGTAAACAGAATTTTTCCTTCTCTACCCATTGGCAGAGTGGGTTTAAGTACCTCCATGGCACTTGGAATGTAAAGCAGTCTAAATTTTCTGTTTTAAAAAAAAGGCATTTGCATCATATTCCACATCACTTCTGAATGTGGCCCTTCTTGCTCATTTCTATTCCTTCATATTACCATACCATTTCTTCCTGTCCTTATCTAATAATCCCTTCAAAAACTTGTAGAATCATAGAATAATTAGGGTTGGAAGGAACCTCAGGAGGTAATCTAGTCTACCTTTCTGCTCAAAGCAGGACCATCCCCAGCTATATCATCCTAGCTAAGGTTTTGTCTAGTCAGCTCTTAAAAGTCCCTAAGGATTGGGATTCCACAATCTCTCTGGACAGCCTGTTGCAGTGCTTTACTATCCTCCTAGTGTGAAAGTGTTTTTATACTATCTAACCTGAACTTCCCTTTCCACAACTTTAAAATGATTGCTGCTTGTTCTGTTACTTGTCAACACTGTGAAGACTGGAGCAATCTAGCTCCATCCACTTCGGAACTATCCTTCAGGTGGTTGAAAACTAATATTAAATCCTCCTTGGTCGTCTTTTTTCCAGGCTATATAAATAAACCCAGTTCTTTCAGTCTCCCCTCACAAATTATGTGCTCCTGCCCCTTAACCATTTTTGTTGCCCTCTGCTGGACTCTCTCTAATTTGTCTGCATCCTTTCTGTATTGGAGGGGGGGCCCCCGAAACTGGACACAGTACTGCTGATGTGGCCTCATTAGTGCCAAATAGAGGGGGAATAATGACTTCCCTCAAGCTGCTGGCAACACTGGCAGTGCAGGCTAGTATGTTGCTAGCCTTCTTGCCAAGGGCATACTGTTAGCTCATATTCAGTTAAATGTGTACTGTAACCCCCAGGTCCTCTTTTCTGCAGAGCTTCTGCTTAACTAGTCAGTCCCAGCCTGTACTAGTGCATGGGATTGTTCTGTCCTAAGTGTAGGACTTTTCACTTGTCCTTATTGGGCCTTATGAGATTTCTTTTGGTCCAGTCCTCCAATTTAAGGTCTCTAAATCCTAGCCTTACTGTCCAGAATACTTACTACTTTACCCAGCGTGGTATCATCCACAAACTTTCTGAAGGTGCACTCCATCTCATCTTCCAGGTTGCTGATGAAGGTATAAGACAAAAACCAGCCTCAGGACCAACCACTGGGGTACTTCACTTGACACTGGCTGCTGACTAGACATCAAGCCATTGATTAATACCCTATGAGCCTGATGATTCAGACAGTTTTCTATCCACTGTACAGTCCATTGATTTCAGCGTGTACTCCCTTATTTTGCTTGCAAGAAAGTTTCATAGATTTCATAGACATTAGGGCTGGAAGGGACCTCGGGAGATCGAGTCCAGCCCCCTGCCCAAAGGGCAGGAAGTCAGCTGGGGTCATAGGATCCCAGCAAGATAAGCATCCAATTTACTCTTG
>NW_017728931.1:121895467-121912722 GCF_001723895.1 Crocodylus porosus
GAGCCAAGGCCACAACTGGCCAGTTTGGCCACGAGGTGATCATGGGATACCAGATCAAAGGCTTTTTTGAAGTCAAGATATGACATCAATCTCTTCTCCCTTGTCCAGGTGATAGGTCACCTGGTCATAGAAGGAAATGAGATGGTATCAAAAGCCTTGCTGAATTCAAGGTACATCATATCCACTGCTCTCCTTGGACCCACTGAGCCAGTCATCTTGTTATAGGCCCCCAAGTTCATCAGGCAAGACTTGCCCTTGGTGAATCCATACCGACTGTTCCTAATTACCTCTTCCTCCAAGTGCTTAGAAATGGATTTCTTAAGAACACGCTCTATGATTTTCCCAAGGACTGAGATGAGGCTAACCAAGCTATAGTTCCCTGTATCCCCTTCTTCCCTTTCTTCAAGACAGGCACTGTATTTACCTTATTCTAGTAGTCCAGGACCTCTCCCGATCCCCATGGAGTGAGTCCAAGTTTGTTTTTGTTTTTTTCCTGAGGTCCAGTGTTCTTACTGTGCTGCTCTCCTTTCTTCCCTCACGATCCTGATCTGAATCGCCATATGTTTGCTGCTGCCCAAATTGCCATCCACTACTTCATTCCCCACCAATTCATCCCTCTTTGTGAGCAGCAGGTCAAGAAGAGCATGGCCCCTGGTTGGCCTCTGAAACACTTGCACCAGGAAGTTGTCCCTAAGACTCTCCAAAAATTTCCTGTATTACCCTCCCAGCAGATGTCAGTGTGATTTGAAGTTCCCCATGAGAACCAGGGCCTGTGATCAGGGAAACTTCTACTAGCTGTTTTGAAGAAAGCCTCATCCTCCTGTTCCAAAGCAGACACCTACCATGACATCACCCCTGTTGCTCTCCTCTCTGATGCTAACTCAGAGACTTTCAGTAGCTCTATCTCCAGTTCCATACTAGAGCTGTGAGCTATCGTACAGCTCTTTTACATAATCAGGAACTCTTTCTCCTCTTCTCCCCTGTCTGTTCTTCCTGAACAGCAGAGGGTAGGTTTAGGTTAGATATCAGGAGACACTACTTCACGGTCAGGGTGGCTAGGGTCTGGAACCAACTTCCAAGAGAAGTGGTGCAGGCTCCTACCCTGGGGGTTTTTGAGAGGAGGTTAGATGAACATCTTGCTGGGGTCATTTGACCCCAGTATTCTTTCCTGCCATGGGAGGGGGTCAGACTAGATCTACTCAGGTCCCTTCCGACCCTAAAAACTATGAAACAGTTTCATCTCATCTGTGACGGTGGGATAGCTTGTATATCCAGAACACTAAGTCTCTGTTATTTCAATTTACATCATAGTTCCATGATTGAAAGGGCTTGCGATTCTTCCTGCTTGTTTCCCAGACTCCATGCATTCATGTGCAGACCTCTGAGGTAGAGGTAATGAGCCGATTTGTGCTACTTTCTCAGAAAGAATGAGAAGGTCTCTCCTGTTGCCACCTTCCGCTTGTGCTTCTAAGTTACATGCTTCCCTATTTTACATCAGGGCTTTGGTCTCCATCTCCCAGGGGGCCAGCCTAATTTAAAGCCATCCTCACTAGGTTAGTGAACCTGTCTGTGAAGATGCTCTTCCCTCTGTCAGATGTCTCTTCCTAGCAGTTCTTTGACTGCAGGTTGTTCCAAAAAAGAAGCCAAAACCATGTCGGCGACACTGTATGTGCAGTTATGCATTGATCTACAGGATGTCTTCTCCTGGCAGGCTCTTCCCCTTGACCAGAAGAATAAAGGAAAACACCACCTGAGCCCATCCCTTTCACCTTTTACACCCAGAACCCTGTAGGCATTCTTTTTTTTTTTTTTTTAAATCTGCTTTGGGTCCCCTCTTGCGGTATCATTGGTGCCACATGAATGTACAGCATGGGATAATAGAGGGCTGGATATTTCTGTGATATTTTGGGTCCAGACTCAGGGCAAGCAGCAGACCTCCTGAGACAACAGGTCACGCCAGTAGATGGATGTCTCAGTCTTCAGTAGAAGGGAGTTGCCAACTACCAGTCCCCATTGCTTCCTCTGTGGCAGTGGTCTTGATCTTCTCAACCTTGGGGAGGCTTGGCCTGGGCTCTTCCACTGACAGAATGTACTCTGTTGTTAGGGCTCCACGTCTGTTCTCCAGCAAAACCACTGCAGGTGGTCAGAGCTTCCAGCTTCCACCTTCCTGGGAGTCCATGCCCTCTTCCTTCAATGCTGCCTCTGGCAGTCCTTCCTCTGCAGTCCTACAGGTCTCCTTCAGCATGGAATTGATGCACTTCTTCAGACTGAGGTTGCTTCAGAGTCTCGACACCTCCTCCTCTACTTCTCATACCTGTTCCCTGAGGGATGCCACCAGGAGGTACTGTTCACATTGCAGGCCCTCTTGTATCTGGCTGTCACGGGAAGGAATCTGCAAGCTTCAGTCCCCACAGCAGGACCAGGATGTGGTTCGAAGCCTTGATGGTGATCAGTCCTGCCTGGACAGGCACAAGCAGAGGAAGAGCTCATAGTGACAGTGGTTCTGGCATTGTAGTGTCCTCCAGCCATCTCTTGGTCTCTTAAATCTGCTGCCTACCTCTTTCTGCCCCTCTTTCCAAGCACACCTTCCCTAGCAAACTCTCTTGTAAGCTGGCCTGTTCATTGCTCCTTGGTTCTGAAAGGTTCCCTTTTCTGTGCTAACCTGCTTCGTCTCACCAGGCTTACAGCAAAGGAGAGAGTGTTTCCAGACAAGTTTTCTAGTGAGCTTGCTACCTGCTCTGGTCTTTAGTTAAAGGATTTAAGCATTAATTTAACAGCTAATTTTTAGCTATTTACACTAAGTATCTAGGGTTTATACTCTTTAACAATAAGGAACTTACTTTAATGCTTCAGGTCAAAGAGAGGAAGGGGTGGGGGGCAAATTGATTGCCATGTTTGCTGTCCCTGTTCCTCAGGGAGTCTCCTTTTATGATTTCCTGGGCCTGGACTGGCTCTGCCCCTTGTTAAGGATTTTGTCAGACATAGGCGGCAGTCACTCAGGTAGCAGCACTACCATTTGCTCAGACCACATGCCCAACCAACCAGACACTCACAAAGTCAAACACCCAGATGGCCCTGGCTCACTTACTTCTAGGAGCAGGATCTTGTGCCTGGTCTCTGACTCCTCTTGCTCCTACGTTGCAAAGTGTCCTGTTTATTGTCCCTGTTCTCTTGCTTGCTTTGCTGTCCCCATCTGCTGCTGCTTTCTAAAATATCTACCAGCAAAAGAAGAAAATAAGGATTTTATTGGTTCCTTAGGGGATAAAAGAAGCTTGAGGGTTTTATACTCTACAGGCACTCTTTCCTAAGAGAAAATAAAAAAGGGCTATCAGGAATTACATTTTTCCCCCTCCCCCTTATTTTTCTTGTTGGAGGACTGATTTGATGACTTGCATGCTAACTGGGAATTTTTCCAGCCTTAATTGAAGAGGTGGGAGTGTTTGAATTGTTAACAAAGAGTTTGTCTCCCAAGAGTTGTAGTTAAAGGTATTTAAAAAAAAAAAAAAAAAAAAACAGCAAAAAGAAAAAAAGATTTTAAATGATGGAATAAAATTTCATTCCCCTCTGAATTGTTCAGGGTTGCTTTCTAATTTATGATGTCATTCTGCTATTTCATTCACAAGTCCTTTTCTGGAATCTTCTACTGCAAAATATTAAGAAAACTTTTTATTGGAAAACACTATTACATGTGCCAAGATGCATAAAAACGTCTGAGCCTGTATGTCCTTTGAACGTGCTTCCTCTCTGTTCCAACTGTCAGAATTCTAATACTATAAAACCTTGGTTTTTTTTTTGTCTGTATGCCTGTCCATAACACTATTAGCACTCTGATTGGCTGACTGAAATAACCAATTTGAGTGCGAAAACAGCTTTGGGACAGGAGATGGTGGTGTGGTGGAGTGCTGCCTTAATGGTAGGGATGGGGGGGGGGAGCAGCTGACCTTGTCCCTGCCCCCCCTGCTCCCTGGAGGCGGCAGCAGCAATGGAGCAGACTGAACAGGGGGGTGAGGCCTGGCCTGGCCTGCCCTGCCTCCTGCAGGTGGTGATGGTGGAGTGGGGGGGGTGAGGCCACCAGAGTCTGCCTCATTGCCCTGCCCCCCAGCTCCTTGGAGGTGGTGGTTGGGGGGGGAATGGGGTCAGAATGCTGCAGGGGGGAGGCCACCAGCGCTGGCCCCAGCCCCCCCTTCCTCCCCTCCTTCAGTCATCACCACTGCCTGCAGGGCTGACGTGGTGGTGGGGGGAGAGGAGCGGGCCTGACACGGAGACTGGGGAGGAGCGGGCCAAGTTCTCCACACCCACGCTGGGCACAGGCCTGCTTCTCCCCTCCCCACACCACTGTGGTGGGAAAGGGGGGAGTGTGTTGGGGGGGTGGACATGGGGCTCTGTCCCCACCTGTGCCTCCCCATCATTCTTGATGGGCAGTTGGCTAGCATGTTCTGTACCCTCCTTATCTCATCTCTTAGAAGGTTTATTCTTGTGTCCTCTCTTTCTAGTCGAGGCTTCCATTCTTTCTTTGTTTTTCCAGAGGAGCCAAGCTTACCTTTTCAGCACTGCCATTTTCTCTCTCTCTCATCTCCTCACCAAAGTGACTTGTTTTTTTGCTCCTATGTAATAACTCCTGTGTTTTTCTGTTTTGCTTCCGTGCTGAGTCCTCTTCACTCTCCTTCAGAACCCTTTTTCCCTTCCCTCATTTTTGAGAGAATTGGAGGTAATATGATACGCAGGTGGGTATACAGGTATCGCTTATCTCAAGTAATGTTTTGGTATTCTTAAATATACATTTAATATTTGAAGAGCTAACATTTTTCTTGGTTCAGATGTCTCTCTTTCATATCGTATTTTATTACTGGTGATAAACGCAGTAAGATTTTTTGTTTTTGTTTTTTTGGTTTTTTTATCTCTTTATCCAACATTGAGGAATCTTGGTTAAATAGAACATTTAAAAACATGCATAAATAAAATCTTTAGAGCATGCTGCCTACCAAATAGAGGGAGTCAGAACTGTTACACTTGGCCATTGCCTAGACTAGAGTTATAGTCCTGTTTTGACTTGAATAATTTGTGCGCCAGCATTATATTATTATTTGACTGGAAATGCAGATATATTATGAGCTAGGGTAATGGAAGAAATTGTGACTAATACAGATGTCACTTGTTCAGTTTTTCCTCACTTTGTTTTGCAAATAAATTTTTGCTTCTACTTTTTAAAAAATGAAGTGCTATTCATTAGGAACCAAAGTTTTCTTGTTTTCCTTCTAATGGGGAACTTGCCATTACTTTGCATTTCTTTGTTTTTGATGGCTTTGGGGCTATCTGTGTTTTTAGTATGTTTACAGAAACCCTTTAGATTTTGTGGTAATTTTTATGGGGGCACCAGTGTATCAGTTGGCTATCAGATTGGCACCAATTAAAAAAAGAAATTACATTATTGACTATTGGCTTTTTTGGTCATTGTAGCCAATAAATTATGACCACATGCCCAGAGCACACTGGCAAGTATAGTCTGGGCCCCATATGCTATTGCTGATCTGAGCCCATGGCAGACTACAGGTCCCAGCAAGCAGTGGGAGGTGCCAGGGGTGTCAAGGACCAGCTGCAGGGTGCCGCACTCAACAACAAAGCGACCATTACTGGCTCCTGCTGCTGCCACTGCCGTGATGATGCCACATGCACAACAGGGGCCTGAGTGCCAGGGCTTCCACAGAGATGGGGTATATGTGGCCAGGGTAAGGCACCACACAAGAGACATCCCGCTCCACCAGGCATTGGGCTCCTTTACAAAAGTGGCTTTTCCCCAGTGGCCTCATGAGCTCAGCTGTGCAGGGCCCACTGGCTTTGAGGCAGTGCCATGCTCTGAGCCTCCAAATGCACCCAGTGCCACTGTCCACATGAGGGTCCACACTGCCTGCCCAGGACAGCTGCATGGGGAGCAGGGCTGTGGGTAGGAGCCATTGGTGAGGGGGCATCGTGTATGGGGATAAGGTGGCCACCACTTTCCTCATTGAGGGCTGGAGCAGGCAGTAGGCATGCACGTGTGTGTGTGTGCGTGCACTTGTTAATGCAAAACAAATAAACAAAAGGTTTATATATGTCAGTAGCTTAAAGTGCCTTGCACTATTACTAAACATCAGTTCTTGGGTAGGTATTGGCTGATATGGTTGGTTAATCCTGAACTATTGGTATGGGCCAGAATGATGATCATCAGTGAACCCCTAGTAATTTTTCCTGAAGATGTCATTGTCACTGTAGATATGCTGCCAAACATTTTGCATTGTTTAAAATGAACCATTTAAAAAAGATTTGCACACTCGGATCTTACCAGTTGCCAAAACGAGGGCTGCATTTTTAATAGGCATTTTATCAGCAGGAAATAGTCTTTGGTTTGTCTTTATAATCAGGAAGGTGTTGGAATGTACAAGAATCCCAACTTCATAGTGCTTGGAGAAGGGATTGGATGTGCGTGGACATGCTCATTTGACATCACTTGCTGACTCAATTTTAATCAGTAGCATTATTAATTGAGGAAGAATTCAGGGTAGAAAGGAAGCAAAACAGTGGAGCTGAGTGAATTAACTGTAACACTTACTCAGCCAAAAAAACCCTTTTTATAATGTAGGAGATGAGATAATGAAGTGGGGAGGGATTTACTATTTAATGCTGCTAGGGGTGCACCTATAGAGAATTTTTGGGCTGGTACTGATAGTTGATTTTTAACGAGCCCTATCAGCCAATACTGATCTGATTCAGATATGCAGCTGGACATCGCGGAGAGTGGCGTCTGGCTGGTAAGTCTGTTGTGGGGGAAGGGGCATGTGGGGAGGCAGTTCAAGGCCTCTGTAGTGGGGAAGGGAGTGGGGCTGCGGCAGGGGCAGGCACTGCACAGCCAAGGTGGAGTGGGGGACAGAGCTGCCAACAGCTTGTCTGAGGTGCATGGGGAGGGTGGCTCCTGCTGCTACGCATATCCCAGGAGGGCATGGGGGCATGTGACCTGGATCTGCACATAGGGTGGGCTGCTGCTGTGGGTTGGGGTAGTGCCAAGCTCTTCCCAGCAAGGGGCTGGGCCAGGCTGCGCTGAGGGTGGGTGATGGTGGCGGTGCTGGGAGCTGAGGCTATGGAGGGGGCTGCAGCCAGCCCAAAATTTGCCATAGTCCACCTCCCAGCGCCACTGCCACCTAACACCATGCACATCCCAGCTCAACCCTGCCCTGCTGGGAGGAGCTCAACACGGCCCTGGCCCCAGCCTGCTTTTGCTCCATGTGCTGCCCCCCCGCCATGTCTTCCTGGGGTGCGTGCAGTAGCAGGAGCTGCCCCACACAGATCTGGAGGCACACACCCCCATCCCCACTCCCCAGCACACCCCAATGGCAGCCCCACCTCCCTGATGAGCCATTCATGGCTCTGTCCTGGGCTCTGCTCCAGCCCTGCTCCCTCCCACAGTGTGGGGTCCTTGATCTACCCCCCCCGTCACGCCCCTTCTCTCAGAACAGACTTACCAGCTGGACCTGGGTGCTCTCCATGCTTCTGGGCTGCACTGCTGGCTGCCTGTGTGCTGTGCTGCGTCTGTGCGCATGCACAGGGCATTTGTCAGTGGCGTTATTGGCCAAAAAAAGCTAATTGCCAATACAGTCAATTTTACTTATATCGGTGCCAGTTGGATATGAGAACAGTGTATTGGTGCACCTCTACATGCCACCACTGCATTTAAAAGGTGTGGGGTGGCGAGGGTTTCCACTTCTGATGTCACAATATCTATGCTGAACAAGTACCTGTTTCTAGGTAGCTGTTCAGACGAGGACAATAAATAGTCGCTCAGAAGACTGCTGAAGATTGGGATGGAAAGGGGGAAGAAGAGAGGAGGGAAGGGGCATGGAGAAGGAAACTCGGAGGCATGGGAGCAATTAGTCTCAGAATTCAAGAAGCACAGAGCACTTGCAGAACTGAAGTGCCCTGTGAAATGTAGGATTAAATATAATACATAGGTTTTACCAACTGCAAAGCTGAACCCCACAGCATATCTTCTGTGCAGTATGTCTTTTTATCCAGACTGTACACATCCCAATTAAGGTGGTTTCCATCACACTTTTCCCACCCTCTTGCCTGTGGAAATTATTCCACAATCTAGTATCTATCTCACTGTCAGGAATTTTTTTTTCTGGTACCCTATTTTTTTCCTTTCTTACATTTGTAAGCTAATAAACCCTTTTGTTAGGACCCTTTAATAATTTATCTCAAGCCTAGTAACAGAATTTTTTTACATCTGATTTCCTCCTCCCCAGCCATTGCATTGCTGAGTTGTATATAGCTTTTCTCAGAAGTCAGTATCCTATGCTCAGAAGAACAGAGCAGAGGCAAAAAAGAACATTGAGACATGCAATTGCATGCTTGAACTGCATGCTTGTTTGTGCCTGCAGTTCCAAATTATAACTTGTTTGAGACTTAGAGGCCTTGACAGTATTCTCTTAATTAAAAAAGTCATTATGTTTTTGCTTCTATTTTTGCTGAGTTCAATACAGAATGTTTCATTTACATGTATTGTTTTAAATGATACTATCCAGAAATTTTCATTTTCATGAGAAATAGAAGTAATTTCAGTTAATTCAGATTTCAATGAAATGTTTAAGTAAATTACAGAAATAATTTTGTGGACAGTCTTTTTGGCTAGATGCCCTTTTCAATGTGCAGAAGGCACCTAGCTAAAATTAAGTGAAATCTTCTGTTTCCCCAACTACTTACAATATAACTTTACAAATTGGTCTACCATGCAGAAAAACCTTTAGTGGCTTCTATTGGTATATGTAAAACCAAGGTTTTTACCTCAAGGAACTTGATTACAAAGCAGTTAGAATGGTGATTTTTCTTTTTTGTTCCAAGACATTATTTACGTACGCTATTTTAAAATTTGCCACTAACTCAGATACAGCTTTAGAGGAAAAAAAAATGTCTTGGAATCATCTTGGACCAATAATGTACTTTCTACCATAACAATTGTTTTCTTACAGTTTGAAATATAGCCTATCTATTTATTAGCTCTTTTTTAAGGAAAGGAGATAAGTTAGTTAAGAGGTAACAATGAATAGCATGTTAGTGCTCAGGTACTGTGGTGATAATTAAAATATAAAAATTTAGAATAGGTGGGGAGAGGTGGAATTCGATCATATGCAAGGTTTTTCAGAGCTAATCTCTTAATCTTTGAGGAGAAAGCATATACCTGGCTCAGGTAGTTTGGATGAATACACGTTACATTTTTCAAAAACTGGTAATTCTACAGTATATGTTTAGCTTAAATTTGTGTTTGCGTTATGAAGGAATAAGCCAGGATGGTCTTAAGAAAATGAAGTAAAAAAAAATTACGAATGATTTAAATGCTTATATTTTTATCAGTATTTAAACAAATTAAAAACCTGAAAAGAAATTTTACAGAATCATAACATTATAATGGTGTGTGATTTGAAGATTTATCTATGATGTGTATTTTATGTTCTGTTTTAGCTAATAGCTCAGCTTGCTTTTTTTGATGTATTTTTCCTAGCAGTAGACTCAACTGGTTACAATTTTCTCAGCATGGAAGATTGGGGGATATGGTGTATTTTAATAAACTGATCCATATTGCTTTTGGCCTTCAGAAGAGTAAGTAGAAAGTTGGAGTATGTTTTCTAGCATCCAACATCTGTGAAAAATTAAATCGGCAGTTTCCCAATTTTAGTTTCTAATACAGTGATACTCAACCTTTCCCCTGCAGGCGGGATGGTGGTTCTGATCCAGTGCCTGAGGCTGGCAGGTGGCTACCATCTGACCAGATGATGTGGGGGAGGCCAGCCTGATCCCGGCCTCACAGAGGGGGAAGGGGGCTCCACTTGGCTCCATAGAGGGAAGCAGGGAGCAATGTGACTTGGCCCCAGAGGAAGGGGGGGGGAGGGGTCTTGATCCAGCCCCATGGGGGAAAGGCGGGGTGACCCAACCCAGCCCTGGGTGGGAGGGGGTGGGGCAAGGCATGCCACATTTGGCCTGCAGTCTGGAGGCTGACCACCCTTGCTGTAATTGAACTGTAACTTCTAGCAGGAACAAACAACAGGACAATAACTATGCACCAGATGTGACATTTGAAATTATAATTTATTTTTTCTCAGTGTATTTCAGAAACACTAAATCCTCAAAACCAAACGTGTAGGGCTTGTTGAAAATTTCTAGTCACATTTTTGATGAAACAATGGCTTTCTGCTCAACTAGAAATTAAAAAAAATGTCGTTTTCAATTTAAAAGTTTTTTGTTTAAGATGCACTCTTCCCCAGCTCCAGATTCATGTTTTATTAAAATATATATATTTAAAAAATGGATATCTTTGTCCATTCTGTTAACTTAAATTCTCTATTCATTCCTTGTCCTTTTGTCATAAAACTCTAGCAAAATAATGAGACTTTTCCAACATAAGTGCTGGAAGCTTGTGTTCTAGACATTCTTGACTGTTACTACATAAGGAAAAAGTCAGACTGTGAAGTAACCTGACCCAAACTGTTAGGGCTTTATAGATTAAAACCAAAATCTTAAATTACAACTAGAATAATCATATACATTGAAAAATGGCAATTATAAATATTGTGCATACTTTTTTTAGAAAATTCTTAGTTATGTGGATGCTGTATTCTGCACTAATTCACTACAGAGCCTCTGACAGTTTCGCCTGCTGGGCTCAGGACAGTGCTGGGTGGTGATACATGAAATCACTCTGTCTGCTATTTCCCAAACCAAGAGCAAAATTGCATGTTAGTGCAGTGCTGCATCCAGGGAAGTGAGCTTGCATGCCTGTACACTGCACTGTCCTGTGCTAGGTAGGCATACCCTTAGAATTCAGAAATGATCCTCTGGTTTATCCCTGAGTGAGAACACCACTTTGCAATTATTTAACCTAGTTGTTTAAAAAATAAACACAAGTTTTGAGGATTGCCATATTTACTAGAATAGAATATGAGGTGTGGCCCTGCCTCCCTTCCCCATCATTCAGCATTGGGGAGAAAAGCCCCTCATCTTACATTTGCATACAAGGAAATCTCATTAAATATATTGTCTGTCTTTAAGTTGCTGCCAAAAGCAGCATGTGCTCAGTAATGAAAACTGACTATGAAGATGATTAAATTTTAGCCAACACCAAGCATGACTATAAAATAAATGGCCCATATGGAATAAACATGCTGATGGAAAACCTACTGCAAGGATAGATTAATGCAGCCCACCTGAATAAGATATATGTTATTACCCAGTGAGCTCATTCCTGTGTGGTGACTCTCTCTTTTTCTAGTCATGGTGAGGCACTACATTGAATATATTTTGACTTCCACTTCTTCACTCCCTCCAGCTGAGCTTTGCCTTTATTTCCCACTTCCAATTATTTCTGTTTCTTCACTATCTTTAAGTGTCTGGCAAACATCACCAAAGAAGGCCCCAAACAGTTCACCCAGAAATCCTCTGTTGCCCCTTTCTGTCTGCCACATATGATTTAGTGTGGCCCCACCATCCGTGAGGTAGAGCTGGACTAGGTTTCCCTGTGCCTCATCTGCATATACATTTTTGGAGGTTTCTAGGACTCATGATAAGAACACCTGGTTCCAGCCATAAGTGGAGGGCTTATGGTTTAAACCCCATTTAAAGTGGTTTAAATATTATGTCTGTCTGCACCCTATATCAACACATTGCCTTGCATTGAAACAGCCTTATGCAGACAAGACAGCGATATTTGAAAAGGAAAATAGGCTGGAATAGAGTTTAGATGGCCAAAATCCATTGCCCTATCTATTACACTGGTCTACTTAAAACATGGTAGAAAAAGGTAAAATTTCCTTGAGCTAACCCCTCCAACCTAATGGGTATGAGGAGCTGAGGTGATTTCTGATGCCTCACTTTTCCCCCTCTCATTTGCTGCACCCTCTTCAACATTTAGATAATAGCTGTGGTATTATATTGTATAAATGTATCTAAAGCAATGGTTCTCAGTGAAGGTCCTATGAGATTGTTTTAGGGTTGCTGTGCACACTTAGCGCTGGTAGATGTGCCAATGCCTGCTCATGATTTGCAGGATAAACCCAGAAATTTTAAAAAGGAATCCACAGTGTTGAAACGATTCTGCCCTGGTGTCGTCTTTTGTGTACTTTACAACAGAAGACTTGCTTTATTGTTTATCTATAATAATAATAAAAAAAAAAAAGTTTTCACTCATTAAGTGCTGCTTTTACCAAGGGGTGCTTTGAGTCTAAAAAGGCTAAGATCCTTTGCTATAAATGTATAAGGACCCCACTGTGCAGGGGTCCCTTAAAGGCTTATAATAGTGTTCTTTTGTATCGCATGCAGTCGGGGCCGGATTAACACCTAAACAAATTAGGCATATACCTAGGGTCCTGAGCTGCGGGGAGGCTTGGTCCTTCCCTCATGGCAGCAGCATGAGTGGGTCCATCTGCTTCCCTTCCTTTCCCTTCCCCTCCCTTCCACTGGCATCATCATGGCTGTTTTCTAGTAGTGGCACCGAGCTCTGCTCCCCATCACAGTGCTACCACCCGTGGGGAGGTGGGGTCTCAACTGACCCAGGTCCCATGAGTTTGTTTGCTTAGGGCCCACGAAAAAGTTAATCTGGCCCTGCATGCAGTATGGCAGAGCTCTGTCACCCTTCCTTTTAAAGGATTATGTGAAGCTACGGGATGGTGCAGTTCTGTTCCTTTTTATGTTCTTTTTGGACATTATAAAATAGTTTATCATCTTGCTCAATATCTATGCGAGGCTACATTTAGATGATACATTTATTCTGAAGTTATACTGGTATCTTAAATTGAATTGGAAGGAATGGCAGAACTGATAGAGGTTTCCATACTTGTGTTGCAAAAAGCAGTTCGTTTCTCTGGAGGCTCGCAAAAATCACAGACACACGGTCATCAGTCGGCACAAAAGGTTGTATTTGTTTGCAGACAAGGTCAGAGTGGGGCATTGATGCCCAAATCAGCTTCTGACAAACTAATTGTTTGCAAGCGGAATTTATCTTCTCTCTCCTGAGCACGTGTGCAGACACCGGAACTCTTACAGCTACTTCTGTTTCATACAAGCATACATGTAGTTACATCATTACATACATCGCATGTATAGTATAATTAGCTACTTAAGTATGCAGGGTGGAGAGGTAAATATGCATCAGCTCATTAAGCATGCCCAGAAACTACAACAGTTCGCCAAAAGTTCATACCCCAAGGCCACAGTCAATTGAATTCCAGCTTCTGTATCAGCATGAGAGAGGCTAAGGCAGGTGAAGGGGAGAAAGGAGCCTTGGGCAGTATTTCTTTCTTATCAGGTGCAAGATGCAAGCTGTGCATTTCTAACACTTGAGAGAGTATGTCTGCCTTCTACTACTCCAGTTTGTGACTAGAGGGCTGTAATGCACCTCAACCCTGGATTTGGTCAGGTGCACTTCTGAGAGAGACTCTTGGGGTGTTCTGATACCTTTTTAGGGATGAACCTTATCCCCAAACCTTCTGCTTCTCTGCCTTCTGCTGCTTGGCCACTGAGAACTGATGGAGATGCTCCAAAGGTGCTTCAGTTTTGCCTGGCTCCATGACTAATGGTGCTTCAATTTTGCCTACCTCACCTAAGTCTTGCCAATTCTTAGCTGAGGGGTTTTGCCAGCAAGAAGAATTTACCTTTGTCTGGTAACGTGCTCAGGAATAATAGATCCCCCTTTCCTTGGAAGAGGCCTCCCTGTGTGGTGAAATGCTCTGAAATGGCATTTAACCACTGACAGTAGCAAGCTATAGGAGGGAATAAAAGGAATTATTATAACACCAAGATCAAACATAAGAAATAAGTTGCCATATATTAAGATATAGAGAGATAAGTATAAAAAAAAAAATATCAGAACAATAATCTGAATTTACCCTGCATCTTAAACCTATGAATGCAGCTTCTATCCATTTCAACAGGTTAGAAAGCAGCTATTACTGCTGACCTTCCTGCTGGAGCTTCAGTTTCTCCTGTCAACTGGTTTCACTCAGCCCACTGGCTAAGGGCCTAAAGTCATTCCCAATGCCTAGGAACAAGCTGAAGACAAACACTTGCTCTCAAGGCAAAGCTTAAATATGGTTTCTTACCTGGCCACTTACATAATCATCCATGGGTTCTTGGGAGTATACTATGTATATAACTTCTGCCCCCCACAAGAGTTTATCTGTTTTCCAAACCAGAAGACTCCTGATCTAATTGTAGCTAAGAGAATATTTACATCCTTTCAGATATAAAGACTACTAATCCATTATCCTGAAGATACTGCCTCTCACTTAATTTCATTACAGTGAGACGCATCCTTCCCTGAATAGCCTTTTCTCAGGTGTTTATTCTTATAGGAATTTTCTTCTAAAATATAAATTCATGATTGTCTGGAAGGGCCTGGCTCAAGTGCCTCAGACCAGGTCCTCAAAGGGTTGGTTTAATGAGTAAACATACTCATGGCAGATGCTGATTTTTTTTAGTGATTAGCATCCTCAAGTGTGAAATGTCTTGGCCAAATCATAAGGGTGTATCAAAATTACATTTATATAAAATATCACAATTCTTGCGCACACAAGGCTAAAAACAGCTTGATGCTACCTATACTTAGAGACTACACATGCCATATCAGTAATACAAACTCAAGAAAATATTCATGACATTCCATGAGCACCTCAAAATATAATGGGTTCATGATAAAAGAGTTTTATTGGATGTTTCGATTACTTGTTAGAGGTGCAGAAAATATTCTTAACTACCTATGTCTGGGTAGGGATGTGGTCCTTGCTACAGCAATCTGTGCCTTTTTGTTGCTTCCAGATTGGGATACTGCAGTACGTTCTGAACATCAAGACTATCTGGAAACCTTCTGTAAGTGTAGAATGCAGTTGCTTGCTTACTGAGCAGAAATGCTTGTCGAGAGCCTCTTACACCTATGCACTCTGATCGGTATTAAGATATAATTAGTTTATAAATGCCATATAAAATGTTATTTTTGACCTATGAAGTCATAACTGGTTTTGCTACAGAATATCACAGGCATTATCTGTCTTTTGTGTCTTAGCTGTCAAGATCATCCAGTGCAATTGAACTGACGGTCCCCTAGAGTAAATGGGAAAAGGTTGCAAGTGATTGGGAATTTTCAGTAAGAGTGCTCAGTTCTGGATCTTGGTTTCCTCCTTGGGTTTGCCAAGTTTGCTACTTATTTTTTTTACATAGCAATATTTTTCTATTCTCCTAGGCTGCATCTGGAAAATGTGGGTCAGTGGATGGTAAAACTAGATTTAGACACTGGAACCAATTTGCATGCTTTGTTAAATTTTGTTCACATGCTTGGGGGTCTAGATATGTAATGTATAAGTTATCAAAATACAAGGATGGTGACCCTTTCTACTATGGCCTAAAAAGTAGTCGTTAGTGAAGCCAAATAGTTTTTATCTTTATCGTTCTGGTACTGCTGCTCCTTCTCTAATTGTATTCAGGAGTGGTAACATCAATATCATCTTGAGAGGGCAGAGTGGATGTGGGGGGGAGTGTAGACACAAAATTCCAGAAAGAATGGGGGAAGTGAATATCATCCCAAAATCCCAGATGGTGGAACAGAAGGAGCAACAAATCCCCAGATGGGGAGGGTTTTTGGAGAGGGCAGAGTGTCTGGGGAGGAGAAAGTTGCAAAGAAAAGAAAAACAAATGTGAATGACTTAATTCACAACAAATTATATAGTTTTTTAGCTACCAGTCCAACTAATGGTACTAGTTAGTTGGCAGTCAAATTAAAGCCTCTCTTCAAAAATCTTTGAATTCTCCTGAATGCTGCATTTAAATGGGGGAAAAAAAAACCTTATGGCCAAATTAAAATTTAAAAAACTATACAAGAATAGTTAAAGAGCAAGACAGCTGCTTTGTGTACCTCTGATCACCACGGTTCCTGGTTTTCCCTGTTTTAAAAATCCAGAATTCTCTGATTTAAACCCCCAAAATCCATATTTTCCCACAATTTAAAATGAAGCACTATATATAAGAAAAAATAGAAAATTTTTAATAGAATAAATTCTAAAACCTAAATTTTGGCATTTGATTTTGGGTTTTTTATTGTAGAAAAATCAGAGCTCCCTCTACTCCGTTTGCTCACCAGGATGCAGGTTCAGCTGCAGCTGTTCCTCCCCGCTGCTTTCTTGTGTTGAGCAGCCCTGATGTGCCAGTGCCCCTCACTCCCAAGCCACAGTCCCACCAACCCTTCTGGTACCCTTCACTCATGATCTGCAACACCCCCCACCCCTGCTGGTGCCCCTCCTAATCTGCAGCTCTCATTCCGCAGTCCTGCTGGTGCCCCTTACTCCTGTGCAGCCAGCAACATGAAGAGTAATGGAAGGAGGAGGTCTTGCTGTCAGCTGCTTGTGCACCTCACCTCACCTCCCCACCAGGGTAGAGCTGCAACCTAGCACATGTGTGGTTGGCAGTGGGAAGAGGTGAGGGTGCAGGCTGTTACTCCTCATGCTGTTTGAAGCGTGGCTGGTCTGCCCTCCAGCACTGGGTCCTGTGTGCTGGACCACAGAGGCAGCTCCTGCCAGTGCTGTTCCAGCTAGGCTGCAACCTTATGCCTGCTGTGGGTGCTGGAATCTGGGGGGCATTTGCTGTACCCATAATGCCATGACACATTGCCTAGTTCCTCTTCCACCTCCCCATGCCTCATCTGTGTCCCTCCCCATAGACTTACCTTCAGGGAGCTTGCGGAAGCTGCTCTTTGCACACAGCTAGGCAGCATGGTCTGTGCCCAACACATACTGTGATTTGCCCTCCTCATGCTCCCCCCAGCCTCAAGCAGGCCCTTGCAAACTGGAACTCTTCTAGCCTGCAGGATGAAACCTCTGGTCTCCCACATTTTTCTTCTTTTAAAAGAGAAAATCCACTTTTTTCCACAGCAAACAGAAAACCTGGACCCCGGCTTATCACCTAGTAACCTGAAGTTTGAGGCAAAGCAGCTCCCATCTCAGCCTTTGAAAAACTTTTTGTAATAGATTTTCAACATATTCCATTAGCACAAAATAGGTTTCAGAGAGTATGGGAAAGAGAAAGATATTGTGTTTGGATTTCATAGATTTCATAGACATCAGGGCTGGAAGGGACCTTGGGAGATGGAGTCCAGCCCCCTGCCCAAAGGGCAGGAAGTCAGCTGGGGTCATAGGATCCCAGCAAGATAAGCATCCAATTTACTCTTGTAGGTGCTTGAACCACCTCCGCTG
>NW_017728931.1:121912733-121918861 GCF_001723895.1 Crocodylus porosus
CCACATCCTTTTTGAATTGTGGAGCCCAAAACTGGACGCAGTACTCCAGCTGCGGCCTCACCAAGGCCGAGTACAAGGGGAGAATGACGTCCCGGTTCAGGTGCAATACTTGGTTCAGATGCAATAAATAGAACATTTAAGCCATTTTTATAAGCAATATGGGTTCCTTGTTTTCTCTGCCCAGTACCCCATGCATTCCTCTTGTAATTTCCATCTTTATCAACTTATTTAAAGTTAGTCATTTACACCTGTGTCTGGGTAAAAACAGACATTGCGTTTGGGGCAGGATCAGCTCTTCTGAGATGTGTTCCTGCAGAGAGGTTCCTGAGGTAAGGTAGTGACAAATGCATGGCCCAGGAAATGCATCCCAGGGGGTCCTCCCCTCTGCACTTGCATATGCCTGCCCCTGGAATTCCTTGCAGGGTGACTTCTGGGGTGCATGGGACTGGGCCTCTGAAGCCCCAGGAGTGCCTGCCTGAGGCAGCTTGCAGAGTGTAGGCAGCCTTAGGCTTTCCGTGCTCTCCTGCCACAAGCAAAAAGATGTCATGAAAAGGTGGCACTGAGTATGACTAGAAATCATTGTGCTTACAGATTTGGGCATTTGTGGTGCAGTAAAAAGCTAAGATATCTGTTCCCTTTGGTTTTGTGCTGCCATAAATATTTTTATGGTGGCATAAAGGTAACATCTATTTGCAGTCTCTATAATGTAAATATGCTGCTGTTCTGTTTCTTTAGTGTGTTGTCCTTTGGATTGCATTGCAAAGATAATTTTTTTTCCTTGAACTTTGTCTTAGACTGGCAGCTGAATAGGTGGTGGAAGAAAAGTCCTGGTTTAAGAGTTCCACACTTGGACAGCATATGTGGAAATTACACATTTGAAAACTTGAGCACAGTTTTTGGAATCTAGCTTTCATGGGGAGAAAATAATTTTATCTTGCAAGCCAATATTTTGAGTGTAAATAAGTCTGTGAACAGATGCAGTGCTATCTGCCTGAGTCTGTAGGCAGCTTGAGAAAAGAGTTTGGGAGTCTGAGCTGCTTCCATTTATTCCAAATGAAATTGACTTGGATTCTCAGTGTTACTGGTTTAAAAGTTAACATGGTTAATAAGTTTGGTAGGAAGAAAATCTAATTTTATGTACCTGTGACTAGATACTGTGATAGATATTTTGATATTTCGTTGGTGTCAGGTGTTTATAGGTGATGAAAAATTATTTCAGCTTCCTTCTACTGAATTGCCACTTTCCTCCCTCCTCCTGAGAAGGTTGAAAGAGAAATCTCCCTTCTCAGCATGAAACACTTCAGCTGCATCTTTTGTACAAAAAATGCCTCTTGTACTACTGGGTGCCAAATGTCCCAACTGCCCCCTGCTCAACTGGCAGAACCTCCATTTTTCTTGTCTTCCTCCTTCTATAAAGTTACTCATTTTCAGTACTGACAGCTTCATGTGTCTACATGCACATTCAAGCACTGTAATTATGGTGCGTTAAGTTTAGTACCTGTAATAATGGGTAATAAACATAATGTGTCATAATCGGCACTACTATGCAGTTTTTTTGTAACACTAATGCGCAGTAGACTAATTCTACCACACATTAGCATGGTGGTTCTCCTGTTCATTACTGTAGCAGGCAAAGTCTACTGAGCATTTAGTGTCTTGTGTAGACACGTCCACTGTTTCATAGGAGGTGGGTGCATCTACACATGCAGTTGGAATGCCTGAATAATAAATTCCTGTGCAGTTTATGCCAGAATTTTTCTCCCAGGTGCACAGTTTCCATGTGTGCCTGGGATTGTAGCATGTTGAGCCAGGGCAAAGCAGTTCTAGCTGTCAGGGGGCTCCTCCTCTGACCTGGCTCAACAGCCTGTGGAGGGGCTGGCTGGTGCACAAGGTTGCTTCACTGTGGGACTAGCATGTGCAACAGCTTACCAAAACTCCTTATGTGGCCTGGGGCTGAGGTGAATGTGGAGCAGTGTTCAGGAGCAGGATGGGTGGGCAAGGCTGGGATCATGGGGTAGAGACAGTGCAGGGCCCAGGCCCAGGGTAGAGCTGCTATTTTCTGCCTGCATGCCCCTGCAATGGGTGCAGTTCCATGGACAGTCATGCAGGGAGTGGACGCAGCTCAACCCTGGCCCTGGCTCTGCACTGTCGCTGCCCCAAGATCCCAGATTTAGCCCCAGACGCAGCTTCCTATCCCCCTGGCCACACGCCTTGCCCATTTGGCTCCTGGCTAGACTCCATGGAGAACCTAGGGTCATGGGGTGGTAATAGTGCTCATTTCTGCCCACAGAACAGGAGCTCCAGCTAGGCAGATGGGTTGCTGGGTCCAGGATCTTGGGGCAGTGACAGTACAGGGCTGGAGCCAGGGCAGAGCCTCAATCCATTCCTCACATGCCCCAGGCCACAGAATGCCATCTGTCACATGGCTCTGCCTTGGGCCCTGGCCCTTGGCTCTTACAGCCCCAAGATTTCTGGGGTCTCCCTGGTCCCACCTGCTTGTTTTGCTCCTGGATGTTGTTCCCCACCTGCCTGCTGGCCTCACCCCAGCCACCTGCCCAAGTGCTCTGCCCACATAGGTTCTGCCCCCATGGTGGGTGCAGGATTTACAGGTCAGAGTGTCCAGGTGTGGGGCTGGGCCTGGTGGTTGTGGCAGCTGGAAAGAGCTGCTGCTGCTGCTGCTGCTGGGGCCAATGAGAAATGGCATCTGGCTGCTGCACTGCCTGAGCCCTGCTGTGCACTTGGGGGTGGTGGGACAGGTGGCATGTGACATGGCCTGAACTACCCACTGCAGGCTGGACAGAATCCCTTGGTGGCCTAGATCTGGCCCGTGGGCCATATTTTGCCCTCCTCTGATCTAGAACCTCAGTCCTCTGAGTTTCTTGTCTGTCACAGAAGAGTGGTGCTCTACAAGATAGCTAATTACATCAGTTTCCCTTATGACTGCAGAATCAACTCTTACTGTATACTCAAATGTGTGCAGCAAAGATTTCCTACAGGAAAATGGACTTCTCCAGAACTGGGGAGAGATGTAAGATTTAAACAAAGCTGCGTAAGAGGAAAGAATGCATGTCAGTTTGTGCATCTTAATGCTCTCTAACAGCTCTGTCTGCATAATATGATTAATGCACACATCCTTAAACAGGAGGAGGGAAGGTTGGTATTACTGGGGATCCTGCCCTGTGTCCTGTCTGAAGTGGATGAATGTAGTGGAATAGCTAGGGAATTCTGAGCTGAGAAAAGGAGCAGCTGAGGCATATAGAAGCAGATGAAAGAATTGAAAGTATAGGGCAAACACAGTTGGACAGTTGTTAGCTTCCCAGAACTCTGTCTTCACTACCAAAATAGGATGCTTTATGACAGCAGGTTAGCTGCCACAAGTTGTGCTTGATTGAACAATGGTCCTGGACTTGTTACCTTGGTGTAAGTATTTGTGGTCAATGCTATACCCCTATCGGAGCTGATTTTTAATTGTTATGCTTGATTACCTGACATAGGATCATAGTATCTTAGAAAAGTAGGGTTGGCAGAAACCTTCAGAGGTCATCTAGTTCAGTCCTCTATCTCAACCATCCTATACAAATCTGTTGTATAACCTATTAGCAACGTATAACCTACAGTCAACCCTGACACAACCAACAGAACGTAACAAACTAACCTGTCACAAGTGCTTATAGGTAAACTTACTCATGACTCAATGATTATGAGCAGCAGAGTATGTGAGAATGAAGCAGGAGGTAGAGGAAGACATTAGAAACATTTTTTCCTTAACTTGTGCAATATGAAAACTAACAACAATTTGATTTGGCAAACCAACTTTTTTCTGAATTCTCTGGGCAGGTAAGATCTAACAATGTAATCTGTTTCACATGATTGGTTAAGTAGCCCTTGTTTCTTCAAGGTGATTTAGTATCTTAAACGTGTTGGTAAATTCTGAGAATTCAAATAGGCAATTGCACTTTGTCTATTTTTTAATATAAAGAAAATGTTTTTTTCAGTGTTCAGAAATATCTAATTGACACTTTGAGCCTCCTGGATGATTTCATAATCGGATGCTATCCTACCTCCTTTGAATTTGAGTAATCTGTTACTTTCTGTGTTTGTACTATTTATTTAAAAACTGATGCTGTATTTAATTAGTGAAGTTTTGGGGGTGGGGGTTTGAATGGATGTTACTTTTTTTCTGTTTCCAACACATTGCCTATTTGATTTTTATGAGCACCTAATATTACATAGAGAAAAACAGCCTTTATTACAAGAATGTTATGGTTGCAAAATCAAGTATTTGGCTAGAAGAAGCCTTCCAACTTTTAAGTGGCTGGGGCCCACATGCTGCACAGGCTGCACCAGCCGCAGGGGCAACACTAATGGAAGTCCCAGGCTCCCTCAGGTGGCACACCCTACATACACATGGGTGTGGGCAGGCACTCCTTCACCCTGCTGCATGGCGTGGCATACCACCACACTTTCAACTCCCTGAAGGCTCCCCTGTGGTACCATGGCGTACTGTGGGCTGCACCATGATGTCTTGCCCTCTGGGTTGGGGGCATGCAGCAGAAGCTGGGATAGGCAGGGGGCACCCCAAGACCACAGCTACTGCTGTAGCTAAAACAATAGTGGCAAAAGTGGCTGGGTGGGAGCCTGAAGGCAGTACTCATGGACAGTCCTGAACTACAAAAAAGCTAAATTTGAAGGTTGCCCATTTGACATTAATTCAGCCTATTTGTGCCTATGCATATTTTTTATTATTAAAGATTTTAATTTTATGATCACATATTAAGATATTAATCTTTTTTCCATCGGTTTCCTGCATCTTTCAGCAAGTAAGAAGTTATTCAGTATTTTTGTCCTTTTTAATGTGTGGTGCTCATCGTGGCACTGGATACAACATAAAATAGCTTTCTATTGTGCATGTGTCTGGTGCCATCACGAAAGTATCAGATTTACTTTACAAAACGAATTGGTCTTTACAACATCCCTGGTAGCAAAGCAGGGCCTATTTGATTTGGATTTGGATTTGGCCCAAATCAGGGACAGTGATTCGATGTATTGATTCAGATCGCTGTCCCTGATTCGATTCAGCCAAATCCGAATCTTCAGATTCGGTGCCGATTTTCAGAGAATCAGCAATTTGGACATTAAAAACTTTTTTAAAGCTGTCTCTCTACATACCTTGAGGTCGCAGGTGCAACTCATGATCACTGTGATGCTGGGGTGCATGGAGCATCCCAGAGGAGTGCAGGAGGGCCCTTCCACGTGCTTCGTGGCTCCCTGCTTACTGCTATGTGCACACACTCCACCACACACACTCGCACATCCCCATGCACCACACACACCCAGCCACCCTCCCCTTCCATGCACACCTACACATCCCTACAAGTACCCGCCACAAACCCCCATACCCACCTACCCACGCACATCCACACATACCCCCACATGCATACACATCTACATACAACCCCCCCACAAACCCCATACCCAGCAACCTATACACTCTCACACCTACCCCTGCAGTGTATGAGTAAGACTTCATATACAGCTATTATGCAATCACCTCTATATACACAACACAAACGCACACAAATCAGGACAAGTGTTTTTTTTTTTTTTCAATAAAATTAAAGTAAGCTATTGTGGATGTTTTAATTTTTAGTATATAATTTGGGTTTTTTTCAATTCCAAGATGAGACCCCCTTCCCAAATGGAGTACTTCCGGGGTGAGGGAAGAGACTTCTGGTGGTGAAGGTCACGGCTTAGGAGGCTGAACTTCTGGTCCCAAGATGGTGACCAGGGTGCGGGGCACCTGTCAAGGGGTGGAGCTACCCTTATGGCCCTTGACAGGTGGCCAAAACTCATTATGTGGCTCTCCAACCAAAATAATTGCCTGCCCCCATACTGTCCTCACTGGTGGCAGAACAAGGAGCAATGGTCTTAACTTGCAGCAAAAATATAGGTTAAATATTAGGAACAACTTTCTCATGAAACCACTGGAACAGGTTTCATAGTTTGTAGGGTCGAAAGGGACCTGAGCAGGTCAGCTAGTCTGACCCCCTCCCATGGCAGGAAAGAATACTGGGGTCAAATGACCCCAGCAAGATGTTCATCTAACCTCCTCTTAAACACCCCCAGGG
>NW_017728931.1:121918872-121942165 GCF_001723895.1 Crocodylus porosus
GTTACCCTGGCCCCTCTCTCTTACCTGTTTGATTGCTTTGCTCGTCAGTCTGGGCTGGGCTGTAGTTGTGGGTGCTGTTTGGTCTGGCAGTCTGATATTTCCTCCGCCCTCATCTTCCCCTTCCCCTGCTGAGCCTAGTTTAAAGCCCGCCGGAGGAGGTCCGCCAACCTAGAAGAGAACACACGCTTACCTTTAGGGGAAAGGTGGAGCCCGTCCCACCCCAGTATGTCTCTCGTCGTGATGTGCCGGTCGTGGCTGAGGAAGCCAAAGCCCTCCTCGAAGCACCGTTCCTGTAGCCGCTGGTTGGTTTCCACGATGCACGTTTCATGCCGTCTGCCTCGTCCACTCACTGGCAGGATAGAAGAGAAAACCACCTGTGCGCCCATCCCCCTCAGCACGCACCCCAGACAGAGCGTGGTAGTCCTCCATCAGGCGATCAGGGCTCCTCCTGGCCGCATCGTTAGTACCCACATGGACTAGGACCATAGGGTAATAATCGGTGGGCTGGATTACGGTCTGGAGCATCCCTTTCATGTTCTGAATCCTTGCTCCAGGTAGGCAGTATACCTCGCGTGCCGAGGGGTCCCGGCGACAGATAGGGCCCTCCGTACCTCTCAGGATGGAGTCACCAGTGAGTTACCCAGAGAGGTGGTGGTATTTCTGTCTTTGGAGGTTTTTAATACCTGGCTGGACAAATTCTTGACTGGGATGATCTAGCTGGGGTTGGTCCTGCTTTGAGCAGTGGGTTGAACTAGATGACCTCCTGAGGTCCCTTCCAACCCTAATTTTCTGTGAATCTAAGAGTATTTACATTGGTTGCAGGTGTTTCACACTTGGCACTGAAAAGATGGAAAACCCACATTTTTAAGCCAAAAGAGAATATTTTGGTTTAAGTGATTTATTCATCATCTTCATCATCATCATCCTCATCACCAGTGTTCCCTCTAAGGAGTAGCGGTCCGTGAGCGCAGTGCTTTGGTCCCGCCTCCCCCTTTCAGCAGGACACAGTCTGCTGGTAAGTGTCCCGAAGTAAGTGTCCAGGTGGGAGCGGCAGGGTTCGGCCACCAGACGAAGGTAAGCTTCTCCTTCATGCAGGGCAGGCAGCAGCTCCTCCCTGAGGCAGGGCTGGGGCTGGGGGCTGGTGCAGGCTGCTCTGGCTTTGGGGAACTGGTCTATGGGCTCCACTGGCTCCAGGAAACTGCTTCGCAGCCCCGCATTGCCTCAGGAAGTGAGGAGGCACATGGAGTCAGGTTTGGGGGGTAGAGCAGTTCTCTGGAGCTGGTGGAGCCTGCAGAGTAGTTCCCCAGAGCCATCGGAGCCTGCGCCAGTCCCTAGCCCCTGTCCCTGCCTTGCCTCACCTTGGGGAGGAGCTGCTGCCTGCCCCGCATGAGGCTCTGCTGGCTCCAGGGAACTGCTTCATGGGCTTTGCCAGCTCCAGAGAACTGCTACACTTTCCAGCCCGGACGCCGTGTGCTTCCTCACTCCCTGAGGTGATGCGAGGGGGCAGAGCAGTTCCTCAGAACTGGTGGAGCCTGCACCAGCCCCTGTCCCTGTCCCTGCCCCCACCTCGGGAAGGAGCTGCTGCTTGCCGCACTTGAGAAGTAAGGAGCTTACCTCTGGTAAGTGTCCCACGCCGGCCCCAGTGCCTCTGCTGCACTCCGCCTCTCTGGCCAGGTGCGCAGCCTTAAAGTTTGTGCGTGGCAAGATTTTAACTTGTGCACAGCCATGCACACATGCAGCTTAGAGGGAACACTGATCATCACACAAATTTCACACACAGATAAAATCCATGTGCAGGGACTTTAAACTTCCTTAACCATGAGAGCATCCTTCCTTGCAGCCCCCTGCTTTTTTACCACATGCCTTCCAGCTTCTGCATCAAGATTCAGAGGTTTTGTGTGCTACTGTAACTCGTTCGAAAAGTACTGCTTTTTCCGTCCCATAGTCAAAATAGTGTGTTCATTAATTAAAGACCCCATCAGAAAGCATATGCACATGGGGACTGAATTGATTGCACAGGTAACCTTAGATATGGCATTATCTGTGCAGAGAGGTTGACTTGGCATTCTTATTATTCCTTTTAATGCTGGTTTTTTTAAGTTATTTTTTTCCATATACGTTTTACTCTGAAAAACAGAAATTCTGTCAGGCAGAACCATATTGACTGCCAGCTTGAGTCGTCAACAGGTTTAAGACCTCTGGATTGTCAGCACAGACCATACTGCTTGAGCTAAGGGTGATGATAGTAGTTGGCTGTTACCCCTTTATGTGCGTAGCAGCCCCAGAAAAGGATGAGATGCATGCTTTGCTATTGTGCTTCATTCTTGTTTTGTTGACAGCAGAGGGCTATAGAGATGCAGGACTCCAGGGTTCAAGTCCAGATTCTGTAAGGAAGATGTATGCTTCCCTTGAGTATACACTCTTCTGCAGCACCCTGGCTTCTCAGTGTCACCTTAATTCTTGCTTCTATTTTTCCTCTTATCCTGCGTACCCTGGTTACAGTGTCCGTCTGCTCTTATCACCTCTCCATATACCCAAGCTCCTGCCTCCAGTTTCCTCTGTGCCTCTCAACCTCTATCCACTATGCTGACCCTCTGATTTCTGTCTAAATCTACTCCTTTTTGGCTGCCCTCCTCTGTAGCCCTACCCTATCATTTCCATCCTCTGGTTCTTGCTTCTCAATCTTGTAATTGAAATAAATGTCTTCCTTGTCCTTCCCTTTGTTTCTTGGTGCAAAGGTGGGCAAATAAGAGCACTTTTTTTTTTCTTCCTGTCTCTGCCATCACAGGCTGCCCAGTGGCTAGAGTAGACAGTCACAGAAAAGTCTGGGTCAGTCCCTCCAGCCATGAAGGGGGAGTATGCTGCCATATGAGGAATTTGTTGCAACAAACCTGTGCTTAATATGTGTGAACTGAGACTCTTTGAAGGCTTACAACATAGCCATATTTGTGTAGTTAGGGACATGACTTTTTTGCTTTTCCCCAGATACTAAAGTTACTGACCCTGATAAATGTCAAGCCCTACTCCAAAGCAAGTTGATTCTATGTTTTTTTGATGAAGTGGTTATAAGAGCCAAGTGACACCTTTTTAGGACTTGTTTACTGCACTTAAAATGTGAGTGTCGTGTTTAAACAGTGAAACGCATGCTAAGTAAGATCATATGGTACAATGTTTTACAAGATGCATATCTTTAGATCATGTTTAATAATGTGTCAGCTATCATTGGAATGCTCCATGGACATAATATGAGTTCTGTGGAGGTGTGTGGAGCTGGGGCCAGCTGTGTTTCAGTCCTACTCCCAGCATTGCACCAGTGCGTAGATCCAGTGGAGGGAGTGGCACCCTCTTCCACACTCAGTTCCCCAATGGGGGGAACCCTCTTGGGCTGGACAGTGCTAGACATGTGGCAGGGAAAGTGTGGGCGATGGGCTGCAGGGGTTGCACATTCTCATGGGCAGACATGTGAGCTGTGGCGCCCTGTGCCAGGGTCAGTGTTGAGGGGGGCAGGTGGTACAGCTGGTTCCAGCCCTGGTAAGAGCAGGCTGAGATCCTAGGAAGCATTACTGTGTGATTGCCCAGAACAGGTTCTAACTTTTAATACACCGCAGTAATGCTTACTACAATTTAAATAAAACATGTACTAAGTGTCCTGTGCAACAAGACCCTAAGACTCTTTTCCTTCAATATTGACAAAATAAAGTATTTTTTTTCCTTAATCTTGTTTTTTAAGTGCCTGAATCTTTTCAATTTAAATGTCTTTTTTAAATAGTCAGCATGAGGCAGATCCCTGCCATTAGAATATTTCAGCATAAATAGTTAGAGCTAAGCAAACTCATAAGGAGCTGAAAATAGGGTTTTATAATGAGAAGCATTGGACAACATTAAATATAGGTGGTATTACCAGCTCCATTCATTATAGGATCTTAAGATAATTATTCAGCCCTATGAAATCATAGTAACTTTTGCTTTTGATCTTTCAAAGATCATAGCTCCTGGCAACATGATAATTTAATTAATTTATAAAAATACCCCTGTGTATATGGCTTTGAGATGATCTCATCAAATTGAAATCACAGATGGTATGGGGGTATTTCTCCCTCCACCCCCACTGCTGTAATGGGAATAGTCAGTTGGTAAAATTGATCTGCCTCTCAACATTTCTGTTCTAGATGGCATTGTCAGGCCATTTCTTTTTGGACAAGTATAATATATCAGCTCAGCTCTGCTAATGGGTGTTGCTGTTCATTGGTTGTGAGCATTCAGAGGGATAAAATAAATATGAAGGAAAATTTAAAATTTGGCTTTCAAAGTGTATTTGAGACAGTATCTTGCATATCATTGAAGAAATTCGGGTATTAGCAGTGTTTTGTTTATGATTTCTAATTCGTATATTAAAGTAATGATTTAATACTTCATTCTTTGTGACAAAAATGATTCAAAGACCCAAGCATTTCTGCTACCCTTAGAAACCTTGATTTAAAAAGCCCTAGAAATATGGCTAACACAGCTTTGGAGTAATTAAGTCCATGATCTATTTGCTTAATTTTTTTCATACAAGCTGGCATTTGTACATCAGTTTGTAATTTACAGCGATAGGAAACATCTGGTAAATATGTCAGTTCAGCCTCAAAAGAGGAAACACCCCTCTGCTTAAAAGAAATGGTACTTCCTGCTTTCATAAACAGTCATGTGCATAGTTTAGCAAGGCCTGATGCCTCTTGAGCTTTTTCCTTTATAGCACCATTGAATCCGTCTCTACAGAAGTACTGTGAATTTTGTGGCCTCATTTTGAACAAAACGGATTAGGAAAAAAAGTGCTTGCTAATAAAACTGTGGAAAGCAAGGACAGGCAATCTTGGTTGTGAATATTTTCTGATTTTTCCAGAAATCAAGCAGAAGATTGAGCTGCTGATGTCAGTTAACTCTGAGAAGTCGTCCTCTTCAGAAAGGTACAGCTACATCTCTTGCATGAACAATTAATGGTGTAGCATTTGCAAACAAGCGGCACAGGGCATTTTTCCTTGTCAAGTATGCTAATATTGTTGATGTATTGCATGCTTATTATTGTAAAGTATTAATTGAATCTGTGTTTTTGTTTAAGCTTTTGTTTTTTTGCAAAGGGCTATTGATTTTTTTTTTTTATTTGTAATTAAGTCTAATCAGCTGCAGCATGCAAATCATAATACAGCAGAATACTGGTGTGTGTGTGTGTGTGTGTGTATGCTGTTGTTGCAGTCTGTTCTATTTTTGTTTTCACCCAAAAAGCATCTTGATTTCTAAATCCAGTTTTAAAGATTCAGTTTTTGTTGTTGTATTAAAAAAATCATTCCGCAGTTACCAAGGTTGCTGTTAAATTTAGTTAATAGAAAATGTAACTGGGCTCAGCATAAGGCATCACCCAGTTATGTAGAAAGGGAGTGTCCTTTGCAAATAGCTCAGGAATTGCAAACCCACAAATTAGTCACATTCTGTAAGATAGATGTGATGCTTGTTCAAGTCTGTGCTAGGAAATGGAACAGTCACTGCATGCAGTAATGGTTCATGCCTGCAGGTAAGGACAAAATGACTCAGAACTGTTTTTAAGGCAATTATTTTATCTGTCAGTCAAATTATTATAAGTAGGCTGTTTTGTTTTACATAAATACTCTTTTATTAAATAAACCTTTTTAGCTTTTTTACATGAACTGTCCTTCTAGTGACTGTTTTTATGCTTTTAATATCCAAACCCTTTTGCTCGTGGCTTGCTTGAGAACGAATTTTGACAGAAATGTGCTTTTGAGAATTACGTCAATCGAAGGCAGTTTAAGATCAGTTCAGATTAAAACGTTAGTTTAATTATTCATTTCTTCTAGGAGAAGGAGAACATGTCAGTACTATATTTTGGATGCGAGTTGCTGGTTTGACATTGGCCACTGGCAAAAATTGTACTATTATTAATTTAGTGTACCTAAACATAATATAGCTGGTACGTTATCTAAAGTGTACTTTTAATGAATGGCTTGGCATAATAAAATATAATGGCAGTACACTGAATCCTAACTTAAAGGAACACAGGATAAAAAGACAAATAATTCAAAATGAACAAATGCTGTGTAATATGCAGGGCTTTAAAAAACAAAATGGGCAGTTTAATTGTATTTCTAACTGTAGACAGGGAAGACATGTGGCAGTAAACCATATTGCTTTTTGCTAGCTCTAGTATGACAAAATATCAGAGCTCTGAGATACAGAAAATGGTGGGGGGGGAGTGGGTTGTTAAGACACCTTTCCAAAATGGAGAAATGAAAGAAAAGCTTTGGGTTTTTCTGCAAATAGGAACTAAAGCACATGATGAAAAGCATTTGTTTACCTCCACCTGGCCTCAGTATCATAACATTTGTAAATGTTATGATAATCAAATTGTGGTAATGGAATAGAGGATGATGGGGGTAAAAATGGTACGGAAAACAGGTGTTAACTGTAATATTAGGAGCTTCTTTTAAGGGTTGCCACTGATGATGGGGCGATCCTAGTTACCAGATATTTTTAGCAGCATGAATGCCATAAAGCAGCTGATCAAAATATCATCCTATACACTACTGCATCTAGGACTGAATTTGATTAATATGGCTGATTAATAGGAATGTTTCTACAGAATTATTACACATAATTGTGAAAGGGGAAAAGGATTTTCAGGATGTGTTTTAAGTCTATGATCCATTTAAAAATGTCCTTTAATTTACAAACTAAAATTTGGCAACTGCAAAATTCATAAGGTTGCCTTATGGTCTTAAGGGTTTTGGAGGAAAAGACAAATCTTAAACGCACAAAAAAGATTAAAACTGGGTATTATGCATTCACACACCTTTTTTTGAAGTCTTTATAGAGATATCTAGTTTTGTGTGAGAGATTCTGTTCATTTATTAAATTAACATAAACTAGATAGTTAACGATAGTTTATAAGACTAGTAATTAACAAAAGTAACTTTCATGTAGTCTCACGTATATGATTATTTTTAGAAAATAACCATCATTTCCCAGTTCTAAAATTACATTGAATTTATGTGCTGTTCAACAGGAAGCAGTAATATTTGTCCTATTAGCTTTCAGATTCTTTTTAACCTGTTTTAAAATACTATATGAGAAGATACTTGGAGAAAAAAATCAGTGACATTTAACTACCTGATATTAAATAATCAAATTAAGAGGACTTAAAATAATGGGAAAAACTCTATCCTTAATCTGTGGTGCAGAGACCCACATAATGTATATTTATTGCAGATATAAATAATATTTATATGTAAACATGCTGTTTGGTGCACATTCAATCGTACAGGAGTTCATTCACACTTACAAAGGTGGTATTTCCAAAGGTACCACTTCCTTAGAAGTTTGTGTACTCCGAGTTGTCAAGTGGAAGTGAGAGTCCATGTTTGGTCTCTTGTTTATCAGCTTAGCAGAATTTGATGGATGAAACAAGTTACAATTTTTGCACTTGCACATGAACTGTCTGTCTCTGAATATAGGATGGTGATGGAGAGTTCTCTAAATAGAAGAGGATGCAGCCATGTTTGCAAGTATGCCTTGATAGGAGAGGATGTTCTTTTGTTGGGTCACCGTTATTCTGTCAGAGAGGAATGATTCTTAGATGAAGGACACTAGAATGAAATGAACAATTGGCTTTCTTTTAAGTAAGCTTAAAGTCTCAAAAATCCTGTTTGCATGGGCCTGTGATAGTCATTGCTTCATGTTTACTTCTTTTTAAGAGGCTGTTACATGAAAAGAAACTAACATGGCTGTGAGTTGATAGAGGCTATATCTCAGGGAGGCTTTCAGGTTGGTTTGGGGGTGGTTATATCAAAAACGGAAATTAATAAAAATATTAGGCATTTTTCCCTATGAAGTTCAGTGAAAAATCTTTGAAAACACTTTAGTTGCAAATGTAATGTTTTGTTAAGTAGACTGAATTAGGTAGAATTGTGGAGTAAAATGGTGGGAACCTCAAATAGTGAGGTGTTTCATTACACTTAGTGTCATATTGTCTTTATTTTGCCTAATGTTATAACATTAACGAGACAAATATTTGATAATCATGTAAATTGCCTTGGTAGTATGCAGCTAGAGAGCCTGAATATTCTTTAGCTTATTTAATGATGGACATATAATATTGCCTGTAGAGTTCATACTGAATCTATTAGAGAGTAGACTTGACCATAACTATCTCACTTTTTCATATTTCAAGTGTTCTGCCCTCTTACCATTCATTTTGCATTCAGAACTTCTGAATGTGGTATATTTTAAAGGTATGTCTGTCTTGAGTGCATGCTTGTTTTTCACCCATGCATACTTTTATATAAATACTTTGTGGAACTCCTTGTTGGATTTGACTGCATTATAAATAAAGTGTTGTTTTATAATCACTGGAATGTTTCTTAACAAAATTAACACACAGTATGCTATTCTTTCTTGCAAATTAAAACGAAGAGCTCAGTAAATTATATTTACAGCTGTTATTTCTGGATCTGGAATTGATGTTCTGTTTCAGCGATACGTAGTTTGACACTAGATGTTTTTGATAAAGGTCATTGTGAAATAGTAAACAGCGACGCGGCAAAAAGAGCTGGAGAACACTGCTTCTGGAGCTATTACCATATTAGGATAGAAGCTCTGGGAAAAGAAAAGAAAGAGGACAAAGGAGTCTCAGAAAGGGAGAAGAAAGAAAGAGCATCTGAAGGAGAAGGTGAGGGAGAAAGAAGATCTCGAGGAGATAAGACGCTTACCTCAGGATTTTTCTCACCGCTGGAGAGAGCGGAGCTCTGAGAGAGGGGCAGATCCCTGAGAAGGCACCGGAGACCCGGCTGGCAGCCGCACTGAAAAGTAAACAAACAAACAAACAAAAAGAAGAGTGAATTGACTCACTCCCACAGGCTTAGTGAAAACAACTGAGTGCTGACCACGAGGATTCAAGGCTTCAGCCATGCGTCAGATGAAAGGTACACACTCAGGATAGCAAAAGTAAAGAGAGAAATAACAAGGCTTGAAGAGAGAAAAGACTGCTCTCTTGTTTTTAAAAAAAAAAAAAAAAAAAAAGTTAAAGGGACTTTGTTTATTAACACTAAGTTCAGTCCAACCAAACTGATAAAGGTTAAATAAGAACAGGGGGTGGGGGAAAGGGAGGGAGGAGCTGCTGTGGTAAGGCTAAAGAAGCTTGAAAAGAAAAGACTGCACTAAAAAAAAAAAAGGGAAATAAATGGCAAAGCAGAGTTAAAGGGACTTTGTTTATTAACACTAAGTTCAGTCCAACCAAACTGATAAAGGTTAAATAAGAACAGTATGTAGATAGAATTACAAAGTTGATATAATTGTTGAAAAAAGAAAAGGGACCGCTTCTGTTTAAAAATAATGAAAGTTTGTATAGTGTTATAAAGAATAAAGATAAAGACAAGTGTTAATCTGCATCTGATTGTGAATATACGTATTGGCAAGTGTGTGGGAATAATCGAGTGAAGTTTTCCTCTATAATACTGAGATTTGTATATGTATATGTATATATGCAGAACAAATTATAATAACCAAGACGTGGCAGGCGGGAAAGTCGGGGTACTTACAGCTCTTTGGGAGATTATAAAAGGATACAGAGAGGCAAGGCCCACCATCACAGTCATCCACAACGCTGGTGGCCCATATGTAGCTTTTGTGCATCTTTTTGCAAACCCTGCACATGCATTTTTTTTTTTTGTTTTTATTTTAAGATGAATGCGTGCTTCAGTGATCTCATGAAAGAGAGAGGGAGAAAGCAAATAATCAATATAAGGCCAGCATTCTTGAGCAGTGTCAGAGCAGCTGGCCAATGTATATGTATGATGAAAAGAAGGTGATTACATTTTCAAGGTTCCAAGGGGTTTTTTAAATAGCAGTGAGGGGAAAATATTTTCAAATGGTAAAATTAATTTCTTGACTGTCCCTTTTGTTCCAAATATGCAGCATGAGTGTTGAGGGTTATATAGGGATGACTTGCTTGTTCTTTCTGCTTTTTTATTTTCAAGTCTGTAGCCTTGAGCCCTGTATGCTGCTCTCTCTTTTTGTAATGATCTTTTCAGAGCAAATTACATGGATTCCTTTTCTTGATGCTTTTACATTTTCAGTCGTTTGGACCATCTGCACAAATTCAGTGAGGAAGAAATCTTAAAAAAAAAAAGATGGAGGACTTCCAGTATCTCTGTCTTTTTAAGAAGAAAACCTTATGCTAGTTATGAAGAGGGCTGGGAAGCTGTAAAATTCCTTCATAAATAGCAACTTAGATTTTTAAATTTTGAGTTTAGGTTTTGAACAGGTACAGTATTGAGGCATTGGTGTCATTTGGTTCTAACAAATGGATAAGACAAATGCTGGCAGAACAATATTCAGCTGATTATCTCTAGCACAACATGGCATTACTGTGTAAGATAGATATGTTTTGGAATAACTGGTAGATAATGGTTTGTAACAGGGCTATACGTGTGGGTATTTTGTGACAGTAAAATTGAAACTAGAATAATGTCATGTACCAAAATAATGTGATTGGTTTATTTGATCTTTTTTTCTAATTCTATTGTATGTAATATAAAGATACTAAAAAGAGATTTTAATTTTTCTTGCCTCTCTTTTTTTTTTTTTTTCCCCCCCTCCATTTATACTTTATTTTCTTTTAAACTAATAATGGCTAAAATAAGTCTTGGTTTAGTTTTTAATTCAGAACAGTTCAAACTGATTTTTAGTAAACTTCTCTTGCTGCTTTTAACTTTCAGTTTGTTATTAAAAGTAGCTCAGAAGATGTATACTGCAATTATATGTTATAGTTTACTTTTCCGTTTTCAAGAACAGTTAACTAACTTTGCTTTTAATAACATGCTTGACAATGGTTACATTTTTAACATGCAAACAGTGAACTTACATGGTTTCATAGTTGGTAGGGTCAGAAGGGACCTGAGCAGATCATCAAGTCCGACCCCCTGCCATGGCAGGAAAGTGTACTGGGGTCAAACGATCCCAGCAAGGTGATTGTCAAGCCTTGTCTTAAAGACCCCCAGGGTAGGAGCCAGCCAGTGTAAATTTAAAGCTTTCTGGACATCACATATCCTCCACCAGTTACAACTTTTTAGAGTGGCAGTCACTCCAAAAATGCATTATTTTTACTGTTTTAAACTTTAGAGATTTGGGGTATTTTGGGTTTGCTGTTTTGTAGACTTTGCTTTTATCTCTGCTCTGTCTAGAATAATATTTGAATTTAACATCAGTTTGTAACTAATCTTTTTGCTATACCTTTGTAAGAAGAAAATACAGAATGATACCTTTTGTCTTTGTAGAATGATACCCACTTTGTAGTTACATTTTCTTTTGATGTGTTCTTCAACATAAACTTGTTTTTGACGTGGTTTAATTGTAGGGGACCACAGTTTTTGTGTTTTTGAGAAGTACAAAGCACAGATGGGATATTTATCTGCATGCGTAGTTGGAGCCAAGATGACAGATTATCTGGGAGAATGTCAGGGGCCTGTACAAAAATGTTTTTCATAAAAAACATTCTTCATTAGGTATTTATGCTGAGCACACTGGTGGTAACAGTTTATGACTGCAAATGACAGGAAGGGAATAATTTAAGTGGTGTACATTTTCCTTCCCCTTTTTTTGATAAATGTGTCCATCTGATTCATACCTGTTGCACTAAGGTAAAAAAAAAAAAAAAAAAAGGGTAGGGAAAAAACTGATCGGTAATTTAGGAACCAGAACTTGTATACGGTAGATTTAACCTATTTTTATAACTTGAAACTTTTAGCTTAATGGCTGACATTGTTGTTACTTGACATGAATATCTACATTTGTGGCCAAGCAATGTTTAGTGGACTATTTTTGATATAGTGTGCCTCTAATATAAAATTGCATTTGTATGTAGATGCCCTGTGTAGTTGCTAATATTACAAAATACATCATGCTGAAACCTTCTGTAATTGAGCTACTATCAAGCCACTCAAAAACAAATATAAGAATGTTTGTGCAGTGCAACTATTTATATTATACAATGATCTGATGTAAAAGCTTTCATTGGCATGCATTTGAAATAAATGGATTAATCATAAGTCACAAGTAAGCTATGCAAGTCATTCCAAATGAAAGCTGATAAAGCCATTACACCACTCCATTCCATCATGTATTCTGTAGAATATCTTATGAGTATACTGTCTTAAAGAAAATGTTTTGGAATCTCTATATTTGTGAAGTCCAGTTTCCTGAATTACTAGAAATTTGATTTAGGGGTTCAAAAGAAAAACTATATGGCATTTACATCTGACATCAAATAGCTTTTTGCTACCTAAACTTTTGTGACTGTAAAGTCTCAAGCAACTTTATCTATCATTTTCCCTCTTAAATTCTTCTGTACTTCCTTCCAAGTAAGCTCTCCTTAGGTAAATACTTTGAAATTCAGACAAGATTCATCTTATAGATGATGCCTACAAACCTCAGCCTGCTGACCTGGCTAGACAGGTGATGAGTTATTGCTTCCTCTTTCCTTACTTTCCTTTTTCAGTTGTTTTTAACTCCAGTTAAAAAAACAAATTCATCCATCACGAAAACACACCCAAACCACACCCACAACATGTGTAACTAACAAAGTATTCCAAATTCTTTTCCCTATCTTTGTATCCATGTTCTTAGACTGTGAACTTGTGTGTAGGGATTGTCTCTTGACTGTGCTTGTGGATTGTCAAGGAAACTGAGGCCGTGTCCAAATTGCAACTGTTTGGAGTGTGAACATTAGGGCCAACATGTTTATTAGGATTTTAAGACTGAGTACCTTTTTTCTGGATATCTAAATAATTTGCCTTGGCATCCAATATTATGCAGTCTTCCAAATCTACAAATAAGCATGTGGATAGCCTGGGATATCTATTTTCTAGTGATTTTAAAAAATAGTGTTTTCTAGCTTAAGCTTATACGATATCCATATTTTTAAACTCGGTGACCGCAAGGGTTTTTATGACCCAAGATGGCGACTACCAGCGTTATAATGAAACTTGTTGAGTGCTAAGTGAAATCAGGTATCAATTTAAAATGAGCATTATAGCAAAACAGTGCTAAGCAACAGCATTAAGCGGGGGTTGCCTGTACCTGGTCTAGGTCTTGAGACAGTGTATTTTTGAGGTGGGAGATAAAGGAAATTACTTCAGGTCCTCCATCCCAAATTTGTTTGCCTTTTGGCACTAGCATAGACCATATCCAGACTTCAGGAGAGCTTTGAAAAACAAGCCAAGCAAAATCTTCATCTTTCTCTGTAGTCCTTCCTTTAACTAATTTCTGTTTCCATTCCTGGAGTGTTTAGACCAGGGATGGGCAAAGTATGGGCTGCAGGCTAAACCTGGCCTGCCAGGGTATTTTGTCTGACCCATAGCAGGTCCCTTGGCCTCTGCCTGGCTCAGGCACAGGGGACAGCCCAGGCCATGGTGCGTGAGGCCTGTTTCACTGCCTTTTGAGCATGCAACAGGGGTAGGTGGCCTGGTGGCCTGACTCTTTCCCAGCAGCCCTAGTGGCAGTGGCTCCACTGACCTACTACCTGGGCACCCTGGCCCAACCTCCCTGTGCCCACCACCAGTTTGTGACTGTTCAACCTTTGTCATCCCTTGGGGCGCTCTGGTGAACAGACGTTCCCCCAGATCCTGATGAGCACCCCTGATGAACTTATATGTTGCTACCAGTTCACCCCTGAGCCTGTGCTTTTCCAGGCTGAAGAGTCCCAGGGCTCTCAGCCTTTATTCATAAGGTCTACTTTCCTGACCTCTGATGTGTGTGGCTCTCCTCTGGACTCTCTTAAGCTTCTCCACATCTTTTTTGAATTGTGGAGCCCAAAACTGGATGCAGTACTCACCAAGGCCTAGTACAATGGGAGGATGACGTCCTGGGATTTACTTGAGAAGTATCTATGGATGGAAGCCAGCGTTTTGCTTGCTTTACTAGCAGCAGTATCACATTGCAGGCTTATGTTCATCTTGTGGTCAATCATGACCCCCAAGTCCCTTTCATCTGTAGCGCTAGCCAGTGTAGCACTGCCAAGCCTATAAGGATGCTGCAGATTTTTCTTCCCGAGGTGGAGAAACTTGCATTTTTCGGTGTTAAACGCCACCAGGTTCTCATCTGCCCATTTGCTGAGCCTGTCCAGGTCAGCCTGGATCACCCTCCTGTCCTCAGGTGTGGATGCTTTACCCCAGAGTTTGGTGTCGTTGGCAAACTTGGCCAGTCCACTTCTGATACCAATGTCCACATCTTTAATGAAGATGTTAAATAGTATAGGCCCAAGGACAGAGCCCTGGGATATGATGCTAGTTGGCTCCTTGAGTACCCTGGGGTGTAAACTGTCAGGGCCGGCTGACTTGAAGGTACCCAGCCTCTCAAGGTGTTCTTTCATGAGGTTAGCATTGATGGAGGGTAAGGAATTGCCCTCATCTGGGCCTCCCTGTCCCGTAGTGGGAAGGGGCATCCCATGGGACTGATGAAAGACTGACTCAAAGTACCCATTTAGCAAGTTGGCTTTTTCCTGGGCGTCAGTTGTCCCATTTGGTTTACCAGGGGTCCAGTGTTGCCCTTGCTTTTCCCCCAGCTTAAGTCTCACTCTAAACAAAGTAGAAAGAAATAAACTGTTCACTCTTCTATTCCAAATTGGCTATCTAATGTAACAAGAGAAAGTTAATCAGTTAAAACAGGGGTTTTCAACCAGGGGTATGCATACCTCTGGGGGTGCTTGGGATGGCATCAGAGGATACTCAGCAGCAGGCTGCTGTGCCTCTGGCACTTCCGCCACTGCTATGCTGCCAGAACTTCCTGCCTTCTGTGGGTACACTGACCCCGAAAGGTTGAAAACCCCTGAGTTAAAACATTGCACATTCCAGTTAGAGGCAAACATTAGAATCCAAACACTTTCCTTACATGTTTAGTTTTATCCTTACACATTTATTTTCATCTCATTGCTTTCCAAATAAGGAATATTTCAGTCTCAGTGGTCAGAAAAGTAAGTCAAAGAGAAGGAATAAGATGATCATCCTCAGAATGTGTGGATTGTACCAGGGGTCAGAAAGGAAAGACAAAGAGAAATAATCAGTTCACAAGAAATGAATCCTTTTCTTCACCATCAAAATTATAAAGGGGGGGAGCATAAAATCCAGAAAAGATTCCTTGACTGCATACCATTAAAACAGACGACTAACTGAATAAGATATAGAGATATAAAAAATAGAACACAAGCTTTTTTGAACCTGAGCTTGTTTCATCAAATGCAAAAAACAAACAGCGTAGAGCGATGTACAATTAAGCTAGAGAGGCAACAATCCTCATTAAGAAAATAAAAAAGAGCTTAGTGTTATTTTTTACTGTCTTGGAGAATATAATTAAATTAGTGAAAGTGGTTGGGCAAACACAAACATGTTAAAGAAATACAGAAATGTTATGCTATCCAATATAAAAGCAGATTGACACTTCCAAAAATTGAAGCAATGGACATTTCTTCCATGAGGAATACAGGGAACCTGTGTTCTTTTATCTGAAGGGCTCTTCTTCCTAAAAGCCCATTCAGAGAAGGAAGGATGCCTCTGTACATGGTTGCCTCCTGGTTTGCTAGCCTGTGTGAGAATCTAATGCCCTTCCTGTGATTTAAAAAAAAAAACAAAAAAAACATTTTTTAAAAAGATCCTGCACACACCCACCTTTTGTCCATTGTCTTTGTGTCAAACTCCTTTACTTTCCCTTCATTTAAATAGCAAAAAAGGTAATAATTGAAACAGGGTTGTCCAGCTTCCCAGCAGGAGCTGTACACTTCATGGAGCCTGCACCATGACACGCTCCCCCACCCCCTCTGCATTGTGCACCCATGTGAATGCTTGCATCCTCCCACATACTGCAGGACCTTCATGAGTGCTCCATCACTGCACTGCATGCCTGCATGTGTGCTCTAGCTTCCCCCACTGATCCTTCACATACCTCATGGGCTGTCCCACTGCTGCTGCACATGCCCATGTGGGCACTCCCTTCCTGCACTGCATGCCTGGGTCTGGCCTCACCTTTTGTTTCCTGTGCTGCTGCACCATCCTGTCTCCTGAGGCAGGAGCTGGAAGTGGAACCTAGAGGAGGGAAGGGGAGCCTGTAGACTTTGGCTGCATTTGCAAATGGAGCGATTGGAGGAGTGGCAGCTAGCCTAGGGGCTGCAATGTAACCCCCCACAGACTTTGTGTAGTCTGCGGGCTGCCAGTTGGACAGCCCTGAGTTACAAGACCACTGCAGATGAAACTGTAGAAGTCTTCTGGAGAAGTCAGATATTTTATTTTTCAAATATACCTCTCTAATTAGCCTATAAGGTGCCATTGTGCCCTGCCTTCTGCCTTACCCTGAAGTGTTAGACAATTCAGTGCTCCAAATCAACTTGAGAGAGAGATCTGCATGCATACTTGGTCTTCCTTTACTTTCCAGACACCCTGAGTTTGCGTTGGATGTTAGACTTATGTATAGATTTAATAACTTAGGCAGATTTCAACATGTGGTGACCACAGGCATTACTGCTTACCCACTACACCAAGTGCTTGGTTATGTATCTGTAGTAAAATTTCTGTTCACTAGGAAAAGGTCTTGTTTTTAGATTAGTTTATACTTCCAAAGTTTGATTTAATTTAAGATATCCTTGAATCAGCAGTGCAAAGTTCACAGATGTCACTCCTCCCTTTATGATGAGAAACCTGTTCAGACTCATAGAGTAAAGGGTATTGGTATTTGGTAGAAATCCGCAAGTGTGAAATAGGCTAGTGCTGAAGGCCATGAGTTTAATTCTTCTAGCCTAGTCCTTTAGAGAAAAATGGGGGAAAAATCAGGTTGTCTTGGTAATGGCAATCAACAGTATCGCTGAAGTTTGTGTAAAGAAGCAGTAGGACATCAGAAACACCCAATTTAAAGGGAAACCATGCCCTCGAGCTGAATGGAAGAGTCTATTTTCAGTCTGAACCCTAATTGTCAAGGGAAAATTTAGCTGTGTGGCACAGTGAACAAGAATGTAGAAAGTAGGTCTAAAGAATGTGCTAACTAGAATTCAGCTGACCTCAGTATTTGGAATAGCAGTTATGCATCTCTCTTGTGTCAAAGAAGTGTCTTTTAATTTTTTTTCCAAGTATTAGAAACAGGGAAGTGTTCTGTGGATGTAGATTATCAATTTTAGCCAAGAAATTTATTGTATTAATTTCCTGTCCAGATTAGTGAAAAATAAAAAATGTGGTATGAGCTTTCCTAATATAGGATCAGACCTTGCAGTTGTTGCAGTTTTACTGCTTTGGGACTTCTCACTGCCCCCAGATTCTTGGGTAAGTTAAGCACACCTCTTTTTAGGGCTGGTCCAAGCTGTTAGCCGATATTTAGACCTTTGCCAGCCTGTTGGGTGGAGAATTTGATTATGTGAGCTGGATATTTCTTTTAATATGTTCCTAGTTGTTTACAAATTTATATAGAGTTCTGTTTCCCTGCAGAGAATAGAAACAAATAACAGCAGGCAGTTTCCTCTAAAATTGCCTTTTCCAACAAGTCCTATGCCCAGAAAAATTTTCATCCCTCAGCTTCTTCACAGGGACTTTCATGATTTTTTTGCTTTTTTAATAGCAGTTTTCTGCTTCTCAGGCTTACACTGCTTGCAACCAATCCATATGGCCTGTGTGTTTTATAATCAGTCCCAAAGAAATCCCTAGCCTACGCAGATTAGGTTCTGAATTCCTGACAGGCCATGTCCTTAGGCAGTGGCTTCTTTTGCTTCTAGCTAATATTGAATAAAAGGGCATAGTTTCTTACCCTATGTATCCTGCAGGAAGAATATTTAGCATGCTTACAAGCTTTGATCAACAGACTGTCACAGATCTCATCAGAGACTTGTTTGCTGGCAGCCATTAACAGCTTTCAGCATAACAACAGCATCACAGTTCAAATACCATCTTAAATCAAAACACACTTTTCACTACTCAGCAGTTTCCTTAACTCGTTGCTGACTGACCAGTTCTTTTCCAGTCTGCTGCCTGTTGTTTCCTCTGTTTTTTAGTGGAGGTAGTTCCAGTGCAGGCTTTCTTCTGGCAGGTATGCAGAAGTCCTTCTTCTCTTTAAGATTTAGACTGCAGTGTGCTTTCAGATCCCTCTGAGCAGGGGAGCTCTGCCACTGCTGTTCTGGTTTTCTCTAGAGAGATGTCCTCCAGGTCACCCCTAGCTTGTTTTTTGCCCCCTCTCACTGACTGAACTGCTTTGCTTTTATAGGAAACCCTATTCTAGTTTACTGCATTGCCTGACCCTACCACTCTTCCAAGCCGAAGTCAGTCACTTGCAGTTAAATACGTAGCTTGGCCACTCTACCTTGTGACAATAGATTCCGGCGACCCTGGTGATTTTTTTTTTTTTTTTTCCCTGCCTATGTAGATTTGTGACTTCTCAAGACTAGTAATTCTGTACATGCAACTATCTTCACAAATATCTTCATACCTATGGAACATGAATCACTCAGGTCAAGATAGCCTTCAACTAGCAGCCAAGATGTTGGAAGGAGACAAGTGGTAGAAATAAGATATTCTGATATGGAAATACATTCACAATACTCAGAAGACGAGGCAAAACAAACAAAAAAAATCTAGTGGCTTAAAATATATATTTTTTTAATTGGATCATTTAGGTGCTTGGTGCAAAGCTAGGAATCTAAAATTTAGATGCCCTAACATCTCTCGCATTTTAGATTTCACAAATATTCTTTACCCTTCCAATTCAATTGCTGTACGAGTGTCTCGATCTTCTGTGTTATGCTTAATCACTGGCTCTAGAGATCCAAATGTTGACTACTTTTCCAGTTTGTCCTCACTTCTTTCTGTCAAAGTGATCTGCTCCCATAGCTCTTACAATAAATTACAAGCAATTAACTCTTGCACAGTATTATTGCTCTGGCTTCTCCTTTGTCTGCCACAAGGTTATGGCTTGTAAGAATGGTCTACTAAGAGATGCTTAGCTGCTCTGTTATATCATCTTAGTTGTATGCCTTGCTCACTGCAGTGTGGAGTTTAATTATGTTTATTGTGCGTGGTTTTTCCTAGGTCTCAGACAGGTCTTGTTGTATCTTATTCTTCACATGTCTTGCTTCCTTAGTGGACACAAAACTCACCTCAGTCCTTTATATTTGAAGATATCTCCCTCACCAGTTGTTTAGAGTGAAAATTCTTTGCAGAGAATAGTAACTGGCATTCTTACTTAGTACCTGTACTTTTAATTTCATTCCTCACCAAATTAGCAAACAGCATTCCTAGATATTTAAAATTCTTAATTTGTTGATATCTATGAGTTAACTTCTAAATAAACGTGTTTGAACTCAGTTTACAGCCTTATGCCTGTTAAATCCTATTTTTATCTTACCACTTCCTGCGAATTTCCAACCGTTTTTGAATCGTCTTTTGTGTGATTACAAAAATGTGTGTATTTTATGCAACTGACCTGGATCATTTTGCAGGCCATATGAATTCATTTAATCTTTTGACTTCTACAGTGTGTATACCATTTTTCCATAGCCCTGTTGAAAAGTACAGGGCATATTATATCTCCTTGCCTTAATCCCGGGTTACTGTCAAATGGAGTAGGGGTTTCACTTATATATAAAATCAAAAGCATGCAGTGGTTCATGTCTCTTCTTATGATTATATTATATACTTTAAGTCTATACAAATTGTGAGATGAAGAAAAGTGAACAGTAAATGGCCATTTTTTCCATCAGCTGAGCCATCTGCAGAACAACTATTTTTTTAAAGAAATCTAAAGGTGGGAATCAGTATGTTTAGAAAAACAGAGCACTGAGAATTGACAGTGTTGCCACTAAATCATGAGGACATGCACTCAATTTTGATTCTAATTTTCTGATAATGGTCTCATTTTCTGAAGGAATTGATTTACTAAAAACACTTGATCTACAATGATTTTCCTCTCCTCTGTATAAGAAAGAAGTCACATATAGGTTTTTATAGTTTTAATGAAGAGGGAGATGATATGATGGTCCTTATGTTAGATTTTGTTCCCTCTTTTCAAAATTGGGTGCATGTCCTCCTCCTTCCATTCTGGATTTTTGTAAACCTCCAAAGTAGAAAAAAATGCTCCAAAGATTTTGAATAAACTAATCTCTTACTTTTGATCATCCAGTGGCAACACTGTTAATTCTTAGCAGTCTGTTGTTTCTGAACATACTGATTCCCACCCTTAGATCTCCTAAAACATACTTCTTCTGCAGATGGCTCACCTGATGGTGAAAAATGGCCACTTAAAGGTCACTTTTTTCATCTCACAATTAAGAAGACATCCTGCCATCTTTATATAACAACATTCTTTGCAACTAAATACTTTTTCCTTTTAGACTCTTATCAGGTTCTCTCATTCTCTTACTTCATACATAAATATCTCTTCAGGATGCTTGCTTATGATTAGTACATCACATATGATTAGTACTTCTGCCTTGGTCTATGTTTTCTACCAAGGCATTATTTTATGTTATCTTTGCATTCTTCTGGCTTTATCATAGTCCTTGGTATAAGACTGTTTCTAGTCCATTTCTGAAGGCATATGCAATCCTTGGTATACCTCTGTTCTCAGTTGCTTTCTTACCATTAAACTGTCACTTTGTTCTTTATTCTTTGAGTTATTCCTACAATCTTTTCTACCCATTTCCCTACTATAGCTTTGATAGCCTCTGACTTAATTGGTAAGTATCCTCCAGTACGGTTCCCACAGCATCTTTCTAAAAGTTAAAGATACTATGTTGTATCTGTGGCTCATTATTATTGTTAAAATTGTACTATTATAGGGGTAAAAACACAATTAACTTTGTTTAACCGTCAAATTAAAAAATAATGGGTAACTTCTGTATCTCGGAGAAGATTATGGAACTGGACATTGGAAGTTCAGTCTTGTTCTATAGGCACATTAACAGAATCTTAATATGTGAGCCCTTTCATCTGTATCTTAATTTCTTTATTTCAAGAGTTGTATTTTTAGTAACCATTAACCCTGAAAAATCTCCAAATTGGTAGCTTTGACAGTCAATTATTGTAAAACTTTGCTAAAATGGAAAGCTTTAATCAAGATTATTGTTCTATCATTTTGTCTATTGTTTTTATTTTCTCTTCAGCTTTTCTAAGTGGACTTTGTTTTAGTATTCTTGCAAATATGTTTCTTAATGATCAGAAGCTCATTCTTGGCAGCAGACTGTAGAACTATCATGTTCCATGTTCTGAATGGGCTGCACAGGAGACTAGCAGTCAATGGATTTTGAGTTTGTTAGCCAAAAGACATCATCTCTTGTCTATGTGGATTTTTTAGGGCAGCAGCACCTGACTGTAGTGCATTCTTGCATGTCTGAAGATTTTTGAGAGATTAATAGGGGATGCCCAATGAGAGCTACAGTGTTTTTACCCAGCACGGATGGAACTGAATATTCCTCTAAGGCTCCTGCTACATGTTACATGCATTATGCAATTAATTGGTTTTATTGTGCGATAAATCTAGACCAGCCACACATGGAAAGTAAGACTGGCCTCAAGTGAAAAGTAATTATCACGCAATTAATGGGTTAATCGCATAATATATTTGGACCAGCCACATGTGCAAAATAATTATCACACCATATAAATGACTATAGAGCTATAAAGATCTAACCACTACAAAGTTAGTGCTTGGAAATGTGTATAGATGGCTTCTATCTAGCTTTAATCGGAATATGTAGCAGGGCCCTAAGTGATGCTTAATATGGCTGCTGGTACTTGTTTGTTTTTGAAAAGCTTGACAAAGCTTTTAAGTGTTGATGCATGTAATGAGCAGATTGTCAGATCTCAACATCACAAATGAAGAGCTGCATCACATGGGCAGCACATCCATAACACAGAAGGTCTGCTTGCTTATTTATCAACAAAGCTCAAGCAGTTTTCATATTAGCAACATTGTTAGTCACAACCAAAAAAAATCTTTGATTATCTTTTTTTTAAATGACCGGCCATATATCTGACTGTCTAGTAGTGCTCATTTATGCTTTGAAATGAGTAAAACATTGCTTTTGCAGTTGTTACCATGAAGTTGATGATATCCTCCTTGTGAATGTTGCTCTATACATCAGATGCTAGAGACGCCTGAAGAGCTTGTGCAGTAAGGAAATCGGCTGTCTTTCACGTCTTCCATTTCAGTATTTAGAAGACTACTGCAAGCCATTTCTGCAAGCCATTTGGAACTTTATAAATTGGATGCAATTTTTGAAAAAATTCTAACGTATAAGAGACTTTTCAGTTTATTTGAAATGATTTTATTACACATCGGGAACAGATGATCAAGTTCATTTTTCTGGTCATAGGACATTTTGATTAAAAAAACACTTCAAATTCTTGATACTGAAGTACATGGAATAGTAAAATCATTATTAGATGATGTAGAAATGGAATATATATAAAATATTAAAAAAAAGGTAGTGCAACAGTCTACTACAGAAGATTTTTTACATACATACATACATACATATATACATACATAGTATGTACATGAGTGTGTGTGCATGTCTGTCTGTCTGTTATAATGAACCTTTTTGTATTGAGATATCAGAATGTGTTCCACAAGCATTAATGAATTCATTTTTATAATACCCCTATAATGTTACTATATAGTATGACCCTTGTTTTTACACTTGGGAAAACAGACACAGAAGGTGCAAGTTTTCATAGTTAGCAGGGTCGGAAGGGACCTGAGCAGATCATCAAGGCTGACCCCCTGACATGGCAGGAAAGAGTACTGGGGTCAAATGACCCCAGCAAGGTGTTTGTCAAGCCTTGTCTTGAAGACCCCCAGGGTAGGAGCAAGCACCACTTCGCTTGGAAGTTGGTTCCAGATCCTAGCCGCCCTGACGGTGAAGTAGCGCCTCCTGATGTCTAGTCTGCATCTACCCTCTGCCAGCTTGTGACTGTTATTTTTAGTCACTCCTGGTGGTGCTCGGGGGAACAGTGACTCCCCCAATGCCTGCTGGTCCCCTCTGACTAGTTTGTAGCAGGCCACTAGATCCCCACTCCTCCTCTAGTGGAGGCTGAACAGGTTCAGGTCCCATCGCCTCTCTTCATAGGGCTTGCCCTGCTGCCCCCTGATCATGCAAGTGGACCGCCTCTGGATCCTTCCCATGTTGTCCACATCCCTCTTGAAGTGCGGCACCCAGAATTGGATGCAGTACTCCAACTGCGGCCTGACCAGTGCCGCATAGAGGGGGAGGATCACCTCCTTG
>NW_017728931.1:121943070-121944999 GCF_001723895.1 Crocodylus porosus
CCTGGGTCCTCCTTCCTCCCTTTTTTGAAGATGGGAACCAAATTGGCCCTCTTCCAGTCCTCTGGCACCACACCAGAGCACCACGAGTGCTCGTAAAGCCGTGCCAGGGGTCCTGCAATGACCTCAGAAAATTCCCTCAGGACTTGGGGTGGAGATTGTCTGGACCAGCTGATTTAAATACATCCAGTCCCTCCAGAAGTTCCTTGACTCTAGTTCCTCACTGACCCTTGGCCTAGGTGCGCCTCCCCTGGGGGTTGAGGGGGGCCCTGTGGAGGGGCTGATTTGGTCCCTGCTCATGAAAATGGAGGCAAAGAAGTAGTTAAATAGGTTAGCTTTGTCGTCTGGTGTGACGACCAAGCTTCCTAGCATGTCTTTCAGGGGCCCCGCATTACCCGGTACTTTCTTTTTGCCCCCATGTATTTTAAAAAAGGACTTTTTGTTGTCCTTGATCCGGGCAGCTAGTCCCAGTTCCATCTCTGCCTTGGCCTTCCTGACTGCCCCCCTACATCCCCGAGCAATCGCAATATAGTGCTTCCTGGTGATGGCCCCTCCCTTCCATTGGGTGTACACCTCCCTTTTTAGCTAGAAGACATTCCTGGATGCTTTTGGTGAGCCATGGGGGCTTTTGCGCCCTCCTGCTCCCTTTTGATCCGTTTTGACATTACCACCCTTTGGGCTTGGAGGATCGTCTCCTTAAGGAGCAACCACTCTCTTCTTGGACACCTGGCTCCCCTCCAGGACCTCAGGGCTTCCCTGACTATTCTCCTTAGCTCATTGAAGTCTGCCCTCCTGAAATCTAGGGCTGCTGCTGCCTTGCTGCAGGCCTTTGCCACCTTGTGCTGGATGGTGAATTCCAGCAGGCAATGATAACTGTTGTCCTGGTGGTTGAGCACCTGCAGCCCCCTCACCAGGTCATAGCCCGTGGCCAGCACCAGGTCCAACAAGACGTCTCCCTTGGTGGAGCACCTCCTGGGTTAGATGGAGGTCCTGCATTTTGGCTAAGAACCTATGTGAGCGGTCAGACCTTGCTGACTGCTCTTCCCAGCAGATGTCTGGAAAGTTCAGGTCACCCATGATGACAATGTCTTTTGACCTAAAGTAGTCAAGGTATGTGAAGTAACTCTGAAGTGAACAGATGTCACCTCTGTGCAACCATAAAAATATTTATGGTGGCATAATGGCCAAGTAAACTGATGTTCATGCCTCTTGTCAGGGCACAAATACCCAAAATGTGTGGCTGTGACATACATGGCATGAATTTGTGCTGTTGTTTTACGGCAGGTGACTGTTTGTTTGCTTTAAGGCAGGTGAGCAGGAGAGCCACCCTGAGCACTTGCTCTTAGCGTTTCAAGGGCCTTATTCTGCATGGCTTGGGAATTTGAATTTGTGATGGGAATGTTGTGGGGTATGCCGGATAAAGTGCCAGGAGCACCTGCCCAGGGTGGCTAGGGAGTGCAAGCAGTTCCGGGCCACCCATGCTGCCCTGCCATAAAGCAGACAATCATCTGCCCCAAAACAATCTCTACAAACAGGAATCCCCAACTGCTCCCCTGCTAATGGGGCAACCTGGGGTTTCCCCATTTGCAGAGATGTACTTCTGTGCAATTCCCAGGAGATGCAGGGGTAACAGTGGATATAGTCTTCCTGGACTTCTGGAAGGCTTTTGACACTGTCTCTCACCCCGTTCTCATTAAGAAACTGGGGGTCTGTGGTGTAGGCACCCACACAGTCAAATGGGTCGCCAACTGGCTGGAGGGCCGCACTAAGAGGGTGGTAGTGGATGGGTCCTTCTCAACCTGGAAGGACGTGGGCAGTGGGGTTCCACAGGGCTCTGTCCTTGGGCCCACACTGTTCAACATCTTCATCAGTGATTTGGACAAGGGGGTAAAAAGCTCCCTGTTCAAATTTGCTGATGACACTAAGATGTGG
>NW_017728931.1:121945434-121958513 GCF_001723895.1 Crocodylus porosus
CGAGCACCGCCAGGAGTGACCAGGAATAACGGTCACAAGCTGGCAGAGGGGAGGTTTAGGTTAGATATCAGGAGGCGCTACTTCATGGTCAGGGTAGCTAGGGTCTGGAACCAACTTCCAAGAGAAGTGGTGCAGGCTCCTACCCTGGGGGTTTTTAATAGCTGGTTAGATGAACATCTTGCTGGGGTCATTTGACCCCAGTACTCTTTCCTGCCATGGCAGGGGGTCGTACTAGATGATCTGCTCAGGTCCCTTCCAACCCTAGAAACTATGAAACTATGAGTAGCGGGGTCTAACCCTGCAGGACACATCTGGGTACAGCTGATCCACTTCATTGGATGATGTCTATTCATATCGGGGGGGGGCAGTTATTTCAGCTGGAGGGCTACTTACCAAGTTTTGGCAAGCTGTTGAGGGCCACATGGGTAGCCCCGCCCTTTGACAGGTGTCCTGCCTTCTGGTTGCCATCCTGTGATGAAGTCCTGCCCCCTAGTCCTTATTTGCCACCAAAAGTTCCTCCCCTTGCACCCAGAAGTATTCCTTTTAGAAAGGGGTTTTGCCATCTTGGAACCAGAAAAATACCAAATTATATTCTGAAAATCAAAGATCTACTACAACACTCATTAATTTGATTTAAAAAAATATTTTTGTCTTGATTTACAGGTGTTTGCAATAGTGTACATAGAGGTGATTGCACAATAACCTAAAATGAAGTCTTACTCTTGTATATTGTGGCGGGGGAGCATTGGGGGATGGGTATAGGTTTGTGGGGGCTGTGGGTATGTGGGGTGCAGGTATGTGTGTGGGGGACTTTGTGGTGGTGGATAGATGTGGGGGTGAGAATGTGGGGTGAAGGAGCATGTGGATGTGTATAGATATGTGGGGTGTGGGTGGGTATGGGGCTTTGGGAAGGATGGCTGGGGTGTGTGATTGGGTGTGGTTGTACGCATCTGTGTATGGCAGTGTGAGAAGGGGTGTGGGTGTATGTATGTGAGACTCGCCTTATGAACTCACTCACTCACTGTATCCCTCTGTCTCTTGCCTGCTGCAGCGCTTTGGCACCATGTAGTTCCTGGCTGCATGGCCATGACTACAGGAGCGAAAGGTCCCAGGTCAGAAGCCAGAAGCCTCTACTAAGCATGGGCTTCTGGCTGGGGGGGAGTGGTGCAACTGAGCAGGCCATGCTGCTGTGGCTGCTTGGTCCTGCTATAAGCATGGGCTTCTGGCTGTGGGGGGAGTGGTGCAACTGGGCAGGCCATGCTGCTGTGGCTGCTTGGTCCTGCTGCCAGCTTCCCCTTGGTCCTATGGCCCCTGGCTTCTGTCATCTTTGACAAGTATCCAGGGGCAGATAAATATTAATTTTCTAAATTTTTTTAGGGGTCCTGCTGGCCAGATAGAATAGTCTGGTGGCTGTATTATACCCACCCCTGATTTATATTGTCAGTACATATGTGACAAGGCTGGGAATTAAACTCTCATCTTTTGATTTTTCTGGTCCATGCCTTATTTGTAGCACTACCCTTCTTTTCAAATTTTAAATTTGATAACTGTATACATATTTCCATTTCACAGGCAGTTGAATGTATCTAGTGTATTGCCTTTCAAGCCAATTTGTATATTGCTACCAAAACGATGGAGGTTTTTCTCATAAACTAAGTAATCTGAGGAAAGAGACATGATTGCTAGTTATCATCAACTTTGAACATTTTGTTGATGTTTTGCTGTAATATTGTTTACAGCTATTAAGATATATAGAGTTCTTCATCAGAAATAGGGCTCAGTGGTTTTATCTAATGATCTCTCTTTTTTTCTAAAACAACCTTCTGTTTTACATTCACATCCTTAATTGTTGCAGGAAGACTTACGCTAAATTACATGAGATAGTATGGATATATAACCCCTTTAAGCCCACTATACCCAGTTCAACAGAAATCATGCCTTTTCTGAGCATTTTCATCTTTGCTTACTGATAAGAATAGAGTTTAAATATCTCTATAGTTTTAGTTTCTATGGAAACTGCCACAGTGAGGTAATAGGCAAACCACAATAGGAATTTCGTAATTATGTACATAAAAGTAAGTGCTATATCCAGTTTTTATGAGCTTATAACAAATAATAGAAAATAAAGTGCATGCTGACTATTTAAAAAAAAACCCAGAATTCTTAGTTTAGTTAAAAGATTTTTAGTTAGCATTTAGTCATCATAAATGTTGACTTTTTAGCCATAAGGTGTAAAGAATAAATATTTTTCAAAAATCTTTCTTAAGTGAAATCAGTATCGTATTGTTTACATAAGTCATTGTGCTGTTTCTTTTTTGTAAGCAACACTCAGAGTTAGTAAAAGACACTAACCATGATTTCAGTGCCAAGGTTACCATTCTAGATTGGTTGCTCAGTGATTTTATTGATTAGAAGAAAAAGATGTTGGTACATCTATTTTAATAAAAATGGTTTTAATCAAGTACAATGGAAAAGGGTATTCAGAAACTGGGAAATAAAATCTTCATTCCCAAGTGCAGGCAGAGACTAAAAATCTGCATGGTAATTAGTGTTTTTCTGGTTATCTTGGTGGATTTTCCTTGCTGCTGTTAGTATTCATTCATTGCTTGATTTGGTTATGTGGCATAAGAGACTGAATATTCAATTAAGGTTTTACTTACAGCCTGTATCAGGAATTTGGTTGGGAGGACTTGTAGAGAGAAACAGGAAATGTGACTCTTCATTTCAAACTGGTATTTATAACACTTTGGTGGTAAAGGGCATGTGTAGCCTAAACAATATTTCCCATTTACTCCGATGCAACTGCATCGTGTGTTTGCATGACCCGGGATTTCCCATCGCTCCAGAGTCCATATAATGCTGCCTTAAACTAACACTACTTAGAGATGTTTTTAATTTGTGGAGCTCTCCATTTTATGCCACTCCAACTGTGGATTTTTTTGTGCAAACAACCAGAGTCCAAAGACTTCTAATTAATGCCCTTCACCATAAGGGGGCGCTGTGTTCTGGCCTTTAGCCAGTAGGTGCCACTGTGTGTTCTTTTTTACCCGTCCTCACTCCTCACTACTTCCTCACAACATGCAGTTCAGGTTGGGACTGGTCCGCTCAGACCAATTTATTATTTTAAAACAAGGGAGACAAATAATCCCTTAATTTTCTACCCCTCCCTTAATTTTTCCACCCCCCACCACATATAATGTATGTCGTCCCTCCCACCCATGTACCCTCCTGTCCTCCCCCCCTTCCATGTATGCTCAACCTGCAGTCCCTGCACCGCACAACATGTGCTGCTACTGCTGTGAGCATAGTTCGTGATGACAGCTGCAGCATCACCATAATGGTAAGTTTTATGCAAGTAGTTTGAAATTTTGGAGTGAGTGGTTACATGAGTACCTTTAATATTGCAAACCTTCTGAACTTCATCACATTCCATTTCAGAACTAGGGCCAAAAATCCAGGGGCAGGATGCTGCCTGCCAGACCTAATGTCCAGGGTATGCAGTGTCCCAGGTGATATTTAGGTAATATGTCCCACTGACCTTGTGTGTGTGTTGGGGTGGGGAGGCTGGGCAAAAGTCTGTTTTTTGACTGTGTGCCAAATCCCCTTCCACCTCTTCTTCTTTTTTCCTCCTCCTCGCAGAAAACTTTTGTGCACAGAACTTGCCAGGGGTGACATACAGCCCCACAGCCCAGTGACAAGGAGAGTAGAGTGAAGATAGTGGAGAGGAATAGAGTGAAAATACCTTCAGTTTTTTGTTTTTTGTTTACATTTTGTATATATTCTACTTCGTTGCATATAGGTATTGTTAAAGCTGCAGCATTTTCAGTAAAGTGTTTTATTTTTGCTCTGAATACGTGTCATGTTTTATTTGGGGTGGGTGGGTGGTTGGGTTGGTTTTCAGAGACCCCACCTGCCTCAGCGTGTTGGGGATGCTCTGTTTGGGTGGGGAGGTGGGGGTTATGGAGTCATGGCATTACTGGAAAGAGTTGTAGGGTGGAGCATTATTGGAAGGAGGGAGGTCGAATACTTAAGTGCTAGCTAGGGTGCAGTGCAGCCAGCATGTCTTTTAAGAAAAAAAGGCTAAACAACTCCACCCACCCCGCAGTGGCAAGCAGGCAATCTGCAAAACATGCATGGATCTCCCAGGGCCTTTAGCAAGTCTTTTAATGCATTTTGTAATGCATTTAATTTGCATGGTTGCCGAGGGGGGTGAGGGGTTGGGGTTAATGCCCATTGCCACAGCTCCAAAACAGCTTCTTTTTTTTCTGAGTTTTTTCTTTGCAGGCTGTACTGCTATGGGAAGTGCGATACAAAAATGATTTTTTAAAATGTTTTCTTCACAAAATCTGCATGCAGAACCTTTCAGAGCCGGATTTGCAGACACCTGACCCTCCCCCGGCAACCCACTCTGCCCTGGAGAGAGCTCATCAGATTTTGCTCAGGATTGCTTGGTCCTCCCTTGCCATATCTCTCCTCTCAGTCTTCTCAAAGGACAGGGAGAAGGTGAGGGGGGAAGCAAGGAGCAGCACTCCCAAGGCAGACCAGGGTAATCTCTTTAGCTACATCAAGGCCTTTGCAGAATCAAGTGTATTCAAAGAAAGCATCATTGTGGGAGAACTTCTTTTCATCCAAATTCAAGAAATTTGTAATGCCTGTTCCTATACTAGGTATTGGCATGTCCTCGTCAAATGGGTCTCAGCTAAGCAGGGAGTTGCTAATTAGTCAAGGCCAGGGTTTCAAAAAGCACTCTGTTCCCTATAGAGAGGCCAGAAGTGTTATGCAGCAGATGGCTATCCCCAGACATATTGCTGAGGTGCCTGGAGAGGAGGCCAGCCATTCTGAAGTGTGGGCTCTTACCAGCTTTGTATCTAGCCTGTGAAACTGCTGTACTGACTCCTGCCCTTGCCTGGCTGCAGACTGCTCCCCTGCTCCCAGGTCCATGCAGGAGCAAGTACAAATCAGATTTTTTTTTGTGCTTCACATCTTTATTTTTTCACAATAAATTGAATTACAATCAATTCAATTGAGCAATCACAGTAAACTTAAAACAGTATAGATGGCTTCCTTTGTGGTCAACAATGATTTGAAAGTTACAAGGGTGCAATGGAGAGGTGGAGAAGTAGGCAAGTGGGGCAAAGAGCCCACAGGCCTGGGCCTACTACCTGGATGCTGGGAGATAATTTACCAGCGGTCTTGGCCAGTAGTTGGGAAGAAAGCCTCCATGTTTGTGGCCAGCAACAGTTTTCTAATTACAATTCCATAATATGCTCATTAGCAAACAGGGCTAGCAACCAGGAAGAAGGCTAGAATAATATGAAATGGATCGGCAGAACTTGTGCAACATGGTATGGTAACATACTTGAGCTGATGCTCAAGCAAAAGCCTGCTAAGAAAGTATCCACAATTCAAGTAGTACAAGAAGAGAAGCCTCAGCAGTACTTGTGGCCAGCAACCAGGAGGAGGAAGTAATACAAGTTCAGTAAGGGTAGTGTGTAAAGCAGAAGGGTATATATTTCTTTTCCATGGGAATAGAGAGACCTAGGGAGGAGCTTGAAGCAGGAGGTAGGCATTTCCTTCCCCCCCACTTCCCATGGGGAAAGAGGCAGGGAGGGTGCATAATCACCTGCTTTATGCTCAGTATCTGCTTTTTCATAATAAGGAATTGAACTGTAATTATAAGTGTATAACATAAGTCTATATCATACATTGGCTATCTATATATGGTTGAGGCCCAGGATGTGTGTGATGTGTGCAGGGTGATAAGGCAGATCTACCAGCTTTGAAATGCTGTGATAAGGAACCACGATAATTATTATTGACCATTAATAAATCATCATTAATATTAATATTATTACAAACTCTTACTAATATATTAATGGAAGTAATAGTAGTATTGACTCCGATTATTAGTATTACTTGTTATTATAAGTCTGTATAAGTCGGGATGGAAGTCAACTATAATTATAATGCATAATAGTTCAGTTGTTAAGAGAATCCTGAAGGAAGTGTTGTCATCCTCTTCATCTTCTCTTTCTGCCTCTTGTCACACCAACAGGCATCAATCAGCCTGTGGCTAGCGGTGGAAGATCTAGAAGCCGGAGGGAGGAAGGATAGAAGGAGCATCAGAATTTGTATTGGTGCCTCTTGTGCAACTTGTGTACTTTCCTTCATGCCCATAAAATTCTACCATCCCTGTTTACAATAAAGTTGAACTAAACAATGTATTTCCCGCCCCCCCCCCCAACCAGAGATGACCCTATCAGTGTGCAGGGCAGTGGTGTACCGAGAGCGGCACGGCTGCCCTGGTACAGACATGAAGGGGGTACCACCACTCTGTGCTGCTTGCCCCCTTCCCCCCCCACCCCTGCCACCATCAAAACCACCACAGAAGGCATCTTGTCCAGGGTGCATGTGGTAATGAGGGTGGCGGCACCCTGGGCCTGTCTCCCGGGCCCCTGGAGACCCACAGTATACCACTGGTGCAGGGCCTTGAGCAAATTAGCCCCCCACTGCCGCACAGAGCCAATCCCACGAGAGAAGGGAGCTGGCGAGCGTCTGGATGCGAGGCCGGTGGTGGTGCTGAGGAGTTGCCTTGTCTGGGCTGCCCATCTCTGCAGGGCCCCTAAAGTGCTGTGCTCAGGGCAGTTGCTTGTATTTGTGCCCCCCTAGGGATGACCCTTCCATCCTCAGGACACAGACAAGTGTCAGGTATCACTTACCAAAGGTGGCGTGTAGCACATCACCATGTCCTCTTTCGAGTCACGTGTCATAGAGGTGTGGGCATCAAATAGCACTCAAAGCTTCACTGCACCCCACTTGATCAGCCTGCAGTGTTCTTGAACCCTGAATTCTCATTGCTGTGCCCCCTGGGGCAAGTCTCATCCTTCACTCACTTCAAACCTCCCTCATGGGTAAAGCAAATGCACATCCTGACCTGCTCCCTTAATTTATAGTGCTTGAGGAAGGCAACTCTCCTCCCCCCACCAGCAGCCTCGTTTTGGTGTGGAAAAAAAAGCCAGACATACTGGCTCCAGGCTGGAAAAGAGTAAGAAAAGGCAGAAGAATTTGGGTTTGTGTGCAAGCAAAGTAGGTCTTAAACCCCATGCTGCCCCCCCACGCATAGCCTCGCTTTGGTGTTTCAAAACAAAGGGGACAGTGCCTGGCACCTGGCTAGAAAAGAGCACAAAAAGAATCTTGAAAAAGCATATTTTTAAAGTTTCTGTCTAGGGAAAATGCAAGGAAGAGTTGTGAAGGGTGAGCCAAAGAGCCTGGGAAGGCATGAGCTGCTGTGGGCCACTTTTTAAAGTGGCTGATGGCTTTGAAAAAAACAAGCTAGGCTGCTGGGGTATGACACACCAGCCTTTGCATCTTTTTGGCTCTGTAAAATGGTGATTTCAGGAACTTGATCTTGTACCAGACCTGGGTCCAGTCATGATTGTACCCTCATGTGTGCACGCCTTTTGCGATCTCAACGTAAATAGATTTATTCCTCCTACTTTCAAGCCTGTCTATGATCCTTTGCTCCGACCAACTGTCAATGAAGCCCTTCAATTCTTCCCAGGTCCAGCTGGGTCCACGGGCATTGGTGGTATAAACCTCCTGGGCTTTTGGCTCCATACTGCTGGCCTTGGCTATCTGAGACATGGCGAAGCAGTTTATGGTCAACAGCACAAGTGATTTGTGAAAGGGGGCTTGCAAATGTTGTGGTGGAAGGGGTGCATTTATACTCAGGCTATGCTTGCGTGAGGGTCTTGGAAAATTCCAAGGATTGTAAAGTCATTATCTCTAAATGTCAAAACACCCAAAGATGATGAAGCACCCAGTGTAACAGCAAAAAAGACCTGGTGATGAGGTAAATAAGGCCATTTTACTTTCGGATGGCTGCTCAATGGCCTGGAATGTTGCAAAAATTGATACCTGCCTGCTTGTGCAAAATCATTTTATTGCAGAAGCACAGCATGCTTTTTGTTAAGTGGAAAAAGTTTCGAGTAGCCTACATTACCAGGAGAGGGGTAGGCAAAACATTTTTTGTTTGCAAGTTTGATTACATCAGAACACTAGTGGCTGCTAAGCTCAGGATGAAAGGATGTGTAAAAGCCCCAGTGCTCTGGGGTGCTGGGGTGAAGAGATGAAAAAGCAGCTACACCAAGCTCCAGACCACACAAGACCCTACAGTCCCTGCCTCCTGCTTGGTGCAGATGGGTAAGAAGCCGCTGCTGATGGGGAGGGGCAAAATGGAGAATGAGGATGAAGGTGGCAGTACTGCTTCTGCAAATACTGTTTACCTGGGGATTACTGCTGGAATGCTTGAGAAGGATAGGAACTGTGCTACAATGTTCAGTGGCAGGTTGTGTTCCTGGTTTAACAGCATTAATGACAGTAAGAAGAAGATGCAGGTACCCAGAGGACTTGGAATACACAGAGGAAAGCGAAGAAGTGGAATTTGACCAGGCTCTTGAGAAATCTGAGGAGGACCAGAATCTGCATGTTGTGGGCCCACGAGAGCAGCTTGGATTGGTAGGAGCAAATTGTGCTGACGACTTGGAATGACCAGCAGTGGCTAGAGATGTTCCGAATGAAAAGGGAGGCGTTTTGTCATATTGTCTCAAGGCAGGACACTAACGTGTCAGGCTACCCCACCAGACAAGAGGGTTGCAATGGCCATCATGAAACTGGGCAGCCTGTCCAGCTTCTGCTACATTGCAAACCAGTTCAGCATGGCTGCCTGCATGGTCAGGCTGGCAACTTGTGAGGTATGCCAACTGCTTCAGGAGATCACTGCAAACAAAATTATCCACCTGGCAAATCCGCAGCAAGTCATAGATGGCTTTAATGAGAAGGGGTTCCTGAACTGCGTGGGAGATTTAGACAGCACTCACATCCCAGTACTGTACCCTGTGGGGAGGGAGAAAACTTTCACAAACAGGAAAGGATATGCCTCTGTGATCCTGCAAGCCATGGACCACTGGGGCCGGTTCCCGAATATTTATACCAGGTGGGCTGGCAGCGTGCATGATGCACACCTGTTCAGAAATTCCCCTCTGCTTTGCTTTGTGGAGAAAGGAAACTGTGCAGCTGGTGTGGAGGAGACAGTGATCCACGGTGTCCCCATTCCCCCAGTTATATTAGCGGACGCTGCCTACCCCTAAAGCCCTGGCTCATGAAGCCTTATGGAAGGAGCATCACCAACCCACAAAAGCTGTTTCTTAATTACCGTCTGAGCAGTTGGAGGATGGCTGTGGAATGTGTGTTTGGCCAACTGAAAAAATGATGGTGGGCGCTTACATGCTGGCTCAAGATGGAGCAAAAAAATATCATGGCTTTCATAGTGGCAGCCTGCATGCTGCACAATATCTGTGGGAGCCGTGGAGAGGCTTTTAAGGTGTTGTGGGAAGAAGCAGCGCAACAGGCAGTGGCCAGACAACACAGACGTGTCTGAGCAGCAGCAGCACGGACTGAGGAGACATCCTCAAGGAGAGGCTGGTCAGGTGGCCCTTGTGCTGGTTGGGCAGCCCTTAACAACAACACCTAGGAGTGCTTTGTTCTTTCTCTTTGTTATGTTAAAATATATTCATTTACACTTTAAATTTGTGTCTGTCTACAGGGTTGTGGGGTGTTGCAGATAGGAGCACAAGGGAGGACAGTCAGGGAAGGGGGAGGAAATCTGGACTGGGCTAGGGGTTTGCTGCTTCCAGACTGAGTGGTTTGGGGGAGGGGGGGCATTACGCACTGTCACCCACATCTGAATGAGCCCCCTCCACACACGTGGGTGAGAAGGCTAGGCTGGGCGGGGGGGGCGTTAAGAGAGAGGACCCAGCTGAATAGCAACCCACATTTTCAAAAACATTAATAAAACTTTTCACAATACACCTCCAAAAGCTGTATGTGACACTACACAAACAGATTGACCATGTACCTGGACAGGGAATGGGAGGGTTCCAGTGGGAGCCCCCATTGGAAACTGTATGAAGATCAGTGAGCTCAGGCATGCCGGGAAATGTAGTCCAAAACAAACAAACAAACACAAAAGCCAGAAGAGCTTGCCACCACCACCATCAACAACAGCAATTGCCAATCGGCTGGGTGGCAACAAACACCTACCCACTCAAGCGCTACTCTAAACCCTGAATATTTTATGATATCATGGCAGTTATCATAGAAGCTATAGTAAATGAAAGAAAAAAACCATATATTTGTAACGTGGTGGGATGGGAAGGTAAAGGAACAGGCGGGGAGGATTCAAGCAACTTGTCCTTGGGATTCGGATGGGGTCTTTGAGATCACATACTGATGGAGAGAGATCAGACTGACCGAGCATAGGTGGGTGCAAGTGACACAGATTTTGGGGTGACCATGACCATGCCCAGGGGAGACTCCCAGTGAGAGTCAGGACTGCCCAGTGAGAGACGGGGGAGCCTAGGTGGTTTACATGGACCTCCTGCTGTAATACATTAGGAAAGAGATTACAGGGGGTAAACTGGTATTTGACCCCCCCCCCCCACTGAAATCTGTGGGGAACGACACACGAGGTTTAACTTGCTTGAAAGTGCAATTTGTGCAAACAAAAATGCGCCACAACAAAAGACCTACATTAAAATTTTCAGGTGCTCTACATTAATGCCTGTGTCATCTACATGTGCCCTAAGACCACGTTTAACTGTGTATAATGGGATGATGAAAGGATAGTAACTATTTGCATCTATTTTTTACGTTTCCTTAAGGCAGACCCTTAAAAGCTTGTGAACTGTCCCAATAGAATATCAAGGGAGATAATTATTTTTCAGAGAATGATGAAATGATTAGTGGTAGTAATGGTTAGAAGGAAGGTTTTATATGAATATGTACATTTAGACCCACCACTTTTACTTGCCCTCAAAATGTCAAAATCTAAGCCAAGAGGTAGTTGATACAACTTTTAGCAGACATGTAGACACAACTGAACAATATTCTCATTTTCTAACTATCACAAAGCATTTCAGTATCAAGTATGGGCGAGAAGTTTAAAAGAAATAAGTGTGGCAATAGATTTGTTTTGTAGCTGACTTTACCCCTTTAGAATGTGAACTGTACCAGGTAATTAGATTAGAAATGTTCAAATGTGGTGCAAATGTGACTTTTAACTAGATTTTGGTAACTGCTCCTTCAGTATACCTGGCATAAATAGTTGATTTCAGCAAACTTAGTGAAATAGTAATTTTTTTTAAAGCTGTGGTATTTAATGATTTTTCAATTTCATTATAAACTAATTTTTTCAAACTGTAGTTTTTCATGTAAACTTTATGCAGCAGAAATTATTTAAAATAAAGTTGAAAAAATAAAAATTGGATCCTGATGATAGGGTCTAAGGAAAGCAAGGCATACCTCCCCATAGAACTTATCAGCACTGTATTTGAATCCCTAGAAGGGCTTTCTGCAGGGCAACGCAAGACACCATGTTCCCTCAGGGCCTGATTGTGCTGTCTCTGAATAACCCCTGACAGCCCAGAACAAAGATCTTTGTTTGAACCTCAAACACTTTTGTGTGCATACGACAGCATTATGCTCTTACTGTACTTCTAGGCAAAGATGTGCAACTGACTATCTATAAATCACATGCAGCCCACAAGAGGTTAACATGCAGCCCCCATGGGCTGCCAGGCCCTGCAACATTCTGGCTGCAAGTCTGCAGACTCCCACCTTCCTCTGCCTGCCGCTTCCTGCTTTTGCTCCAGGGGGCAGGTCAGTGTGGGGAGCTGAGGGGGAGCCTGGGGCAAGAGAGGGTGGGTGGAGAAGAGTGTCTTCATGGCATGCCTGGTGTGGTGGTGACACCAGCCCCTCCTGGTGTGACCCCGCAGAAACTGGACAATTCTGTTGTAAACTGTTCCACCAATAGTTAAACCAGGGTGTCCAGTTTCTAAGTGGCTGATGGCTGAAAACCCAACAGGTAACACTAGGATGAACCATTGGCTCCCTAGACTGCAGGACTTGTAGGTACCCCACTGCTGCACCATGCATATGTTCAGATCCCTCCCCCCCATTGCTGCACCATGTGGCCACACAGGCCTAGGTTCACCCTCAGTTCCTCATGCCAAGCCACACTGCCCCCCCCACTGTGGGGTGAGAGCAGGAAGCGCAAGGCAGAGGGAGAGTCCAGAGACTATGATTGCTGTTCCAGTTAGTGATGGGGGGAGCTGTGGCTGGGCAGGAGCCCAAGAGCTGCAACTTAACCCCTTTGGGCCTTAATGTGGCCTGTAAGCAGAGGTGACCCGAGCAGGGTGGGGGGTCTGGGGCAAACCAGCCCATGTGGGGCCGTGCCCCTGCTCCGATCCCGGCCCTGAAGAAGCTGCCACCAGCGCTTGCGGGGGGTGGGGGATATGGCTGGACTCTGCTGCTCTGCCCAGCTCCGGGGGGTCCCAAAGAGCAGAGCCTGAGGCAGTTGCCCTGATTTCCCCCCCACCCAAGGACGGCTCTGCCTGTAAGCCACCAGGTCGATAGGGTTAAGTTAAATTAATCTTATTTGTTTATGTGTATATAAAGTCAGAGGTGATAGGTGGAAGGAGGTTTAGTAGCAATTATTCCTTCCGACCTTTTAATGTACCCGTAGCTTGTACTTTCCCAGACTTCTCTACCAGTGTTGCAAAGGGTAGCAGTGGTTCCAAGACTTTTGGGTTTTTTAACCTCTTTCATATTCAGTATGCTTTCCTGGCATGGTACCATGCTATGTAGAGCTACATGGCATTCTGTGGACCATTGGCTTGAAGATGCAGCAAAGTAAATTTAGATTGGATATCAGGAAAAACACTTCCACCATTAGGACTGTGAGACAGTGGACTAGATCATCTGGAGAAGTTGTGGACTTTCCATCGCGGGAGGTGTTCAAGAAAAGATTGGACAGCTACTGTTTGTGGATGGTCAAGGTGTAAGTATGCCTATGTTCTACTATGGCAGGGGCAGGCCAGATCTGGCCCTCCAGGCCATTCTGTCTGGCCCACAGAGACCCTAGAAAATTTAGTAAATTAATATTTATTTGCCCAAGCTCCCTGTCAAAGCTGGCTGGAGCCAGGGGCAGTAAGATCCAGAGGGAGCTCTCGGCAGGCTTG
>NW_017728931.1:121958640-121963527 GCF_001723895.1 Crocodylus porosus
CATAAGTGTGTGTGTGTGTGTGTGTGTGTGTGCGTGCGTTGAGTCCCACATGCACACCCCACCATACACATGCCCCCATGCCTCCCATTACACTTCCATACACAAACCCCAGCCACATTCTGCACATACCCACACTCCCCACAAACCTATACCCACCCCACACAATATATAACAATAAAATGTCGTTTTAAGCTATTGTGCAGCCACCTCTATGTACGCTACACAAACACATGTAAATCAAGACAAAATATTTTTTTAAATCAAATTAATGAATGTTGTAGATGATTGCTTTTTAGAATGTAATTTGGTATTTTTCTGGTTCTGCGATGGCAAAACCCCTTGGTGAAATGAGTACTTCTGGGGGAAGGGGAGGGACTTCTAGTGGCAAAGGTCAGGGGTTAGGGGACTTCTGGTTACAAGATGTTGACTGGGGGATGGGGCATCTGTCAAGGGGCGGGGCTAACCATATGGCCCTTAACCGCTTGCCAACACTCAGTAAGCAGCCTTCTGCCCAAAATAATTGCCTGCTCCTGTACTATGGTTATTTCCCATGATTGTGGGCTTTGCTAGTTTTTGCATGAGCAAACTGACTTGAATGTACAAACCAAGGAGATACAGAAATAAGGACAGAATTCCTGATTACTTTCAGTTCTGAGTTTATATATGTGTGTTAATTATTTCTGTTAAGGTATGTACAGGCCTCAACCAAGTTTGGACCCAGTTACGCTAATATCTGAGAACCTAAAATGTCTAGGAAAGAGACACAAAAGGTGTAAGTCATTTATCTATCCCACAGTTGCAACTGAATCCAGGTTTCTTGACCCTGGTCTAGGCCACAATCACAGGGACATTTTTTCTTCCCTAGGCGATATTTTTCTTTGCTTGTGAAAAGAATGAATGAAGCCAGTAGCAATTACATTCCTTTGAGTACGGAAGTGGTATATTCTGGGTAGTAGCAATGCAGATTTTTCCAAACAACTTTGTCTACGTACCTCCCACCTACCCAGAAAGGATAAACAAATCGGTCTCATTTTCATGCATTTGTTGGGTCTTCTGCACACACAGGTGCCATTTATGTTTGTGGCTTTTTTGATGGGTACGTTTTCTGGGAGGGAAAAACTGACTGACACTACTAGTTAATATTGTATAATGTACCAGCAGGTTCTCAGTGGTAACAACCTTTGGTCACTAGTGACCTAAAACTGGCTGCTGCTTCCCTCCAGATGCACACTCTTCCATGAAATATGCAGGGTTTTTTTGTTGTTTTTTTATATAGTACCTTGCATATTTGGATTTTTTAAACTTAATTCAGAATTTCCTTGAGCTTGTTTAATACTCACACTTAAGAATACTTTAGCATTGTTTTGTGGGCTTTTATTATTATCCTCCTCCCACTGTTGTTATAATTACTGTTTGCAAACATTAAAGCATTTTCTCTGAGCTAATGTTGTGATCAAAATTTAGTACTTAGCAGAAAATTCTGGCAAAAAAGGGATGTGTTAATTTTGGTTAATGTTTGTTTATTATACATGATTTAAACTCCTTTTCATTTCATGTAATGTATTTAAACATCAAATAATAAGTGAGTGGGCTGTCAGAAACCTTGGACATTTAGTCCAAACCCCACCATTTTTTATGATTTTTCCTGTGACAGTAGTTGTTCAAATATTTTATTTGAAAGCCCTCTAAAAATAGGTACTCAACATTTCCCTCTGGTAGATCATTTTATTGCCTTTAATGATAATGGTGCTTTCAGCTGAATAAACGGTTTAAGGGAAACAGATTTTTCCAGCCAATTTAGTGCATATTAAACTGAAACAAGAACAGTGAGAAATAACTGTCATCAGACTACCATAGACAGCGTGTATGTGTAATTACACAGGTTGGACAAAGTTCCTTAAGTTCCTGCTACTTAGAGTTAAATATGAAATGTGAAGATTGGAGGTAAAGAGCAGAACCCTAGTAGAAGGCCAGCTTCTCTGCTATCCAGCTGCTAGGATTAGGTGGGGAGGCTTGAGGGTTTCCATACTGTACATCATTTTCTGTCCATAGCATTGACATATTTGAAGTTCTGTCCTCTTCCAGAGGAAAGAGAGGATTTTTGCTTGTTTCTTCCTCATTCTCTAATGCCAGCCTCCCTTGCTGTTGTGCTGTTGGAGGTGAGAGGAAGGTGAATCTAAGCTGCTAAAATTCTGCTACTTATAGTGTTCCAAAAGCTTCTATTTTGGGAACCAGCGTGCCTCTCTTTCTGCCTATATAGCAAAAGCACCCATTAATTGATAGATTTTGAAATGATTAACTGGTTCCTACATGCTTCATTTAGTAGCAGTGTAACAGTTAAGTTTTGTTGGCTTCATTCTGCTTCTGCCTAACAAAGCTGTGAACAAAACAGAATCACTGTAGTTTCTGAAGGATGAGAAAGGCAGTAGCATCATTAGTTTATACTTAGCTCATATTTGAGAGGCAGTATTTGCAATTATGTAGATGAGAAACTGTAAGAAAATGAAACCTCAAGTTTCATAGATTTTCAAGTTACTGGCTTTTAGATTCCCATACTGGCAATGAAATGCACATTGGTTTTTTCATCCTTGATATAGCATTGTTTAGTTTCCTGCATAGCATTTTCACTTAGGACAGGTGCATATACAGCAGACATTCTCTCACGCAGTAAAATCTCCATCTTTAGAAATAAATACATAGGCAGAAACAAGGATTGGGAATTCTATAAAAACACATATTAAGTAATGCTGTATGCACAATTAGCATAACATCCCCCTTAGTTGATTATGCATAGCAACAAATAGCTATATGTGGAATGAGATAAGGTATTCTGGATTGGATTCAGTGCTGCAGTTCTAGACAAGTCGTGGAATGGAAAATTCCCCAAAACATCAACCCAACTTTTCAAATGCTTTTAAAAGTATAGAGGTTGGAAAGATATGTTATGAATTGAAATAAGATACAGAAAATAACTTGATAAGTACGTTTTCCTATTTCTGTGTCCTTGGCACTTCAGTAGAGAACTGGAGAGCTAAATGCAGTCAAAGAAATATTTAAAACATGAAAGTACTGCTTGTAGATCAGAATGACTGTTTTAAGACCATTGTGTCCAAAAGCTGTGTTCATTGAAGCAAAGTTGTATAATCTGTGGTGCCAAAAAGAGCAAGGGACACAAGTATTAAAAGACATCTGATCTAAGGCTTACCTTATTAGCCTCAGGAGACAACATTACCATTGGTGATGGAATCCTATTCAGAGATGGACAAGAAATACTTTCAACTCAGCAAGCCTCAGAAAGGTGTCATCTAGTCCTGGTGATATGGTTTCTTTCCCATATAACAAAAAGATGGCATCAAAAATTAAACTATTAAAACAACAGCTTTGTTCAGGATCTGTATTTGGATAAAGATAAGTTGCAAAGAAAAATATATTAATATGAATAATAGTGAAAAGCTTTCATTCTGCAATTTTTTCAGGCCATGTTAGTATGGAGATAATGTCTGCACATCCTTATAATGCCTTAATGTCTATGGGTAAAAAATAATGCAGGTACCACGCATTGTTGCTGTTGTTCATTCTTACAACAGCATGCAACTAAAAGCACACTTTTTTTGCCTGTCTATATGTGGTGTAGACCCTTAAGTTAATCAGTCAAATTAGTATAGTTAAAATGGTGAAAAAACTTGTCCGATAAATCTCTTGAATGCTGCTTTCTGTGTACTCCACTCACCAAAACCCCAGGAAATTTTGAATTGGGAAAACTTCCACCGTGTCTGTGTGTTATCCATTCAGTACTTTGCAAATTGCACAGTCTTTTCTACCATCTAACAAGCTCCTAACCAGCAAAAAAAGTTTTGTTTTATTCTACATATTACCATATTTACTTAAGTACAAGATGAGTTTGTCCCCCCAGTAAGCAGGGGACAGAGGAAGGCTCTCATCTTACATTTGCATACAAGGTAACCTCATTAAATACATTGCCTATCATTAAATCACCTCTAAAAGCATCATGTACTTATTAAAGTAAACCAACTATAAACTTGATTGAATGTAGCCAATGCTGTACATGACTATAAAACACGTGGCCCATATTGAGCAAACATCCTGAAGGGAATCTGCTACATGGCTAGGTCAAGGCAGCCCATCTGAATAACATGCATTATAGTGCCCATTGTGCACCATCCCCCTCAGCGCTGTCTCTTTCAGGTTATGATGAACCAATACATTGAATACATTTTGACTTCCTCTTTACTCCCACAGCTGAGCTGTGCCTTTCCTTCCCAGATCCAATTATGCCTGTTTCTTCACCAGTGTTAAATGTCTGGCAAACATCACCAAATGAGATCTAAACAACTGACTCAGAATCCCTCTGTTGGGCCCCTCTCTCAGCCTGTCGCATATGATTAGTGTGGTCCTGCTCTCCAGGAGGTGGTTCCAGACCAGAATGCCCTGTGCCTCATCTGCATGTAAATTTTTGGACAATCCCAGGACTTGTGACAAGAACATCTGGTTCCAGTCATGACTGATGAGAGGGAGCTAATTAGTACATGAATCCTTTGCTGAGGGTACCTGGAGTATACACACACACTGAGCAGTACTAAGCTAGGGGTTCACAATGGCTTGAAATACTGTTGACTTGGCTGAGTCCCAGCCCAATGAACTGTATGGTAAATCATAAGCCTTTTGGCTTCAGACTAATATTGTGCATAGTTTGTCCTATATATAAGTAGGTATAAAAGTGCTGCTTAAAAGTGTGTTTATGGAGTACAGGTTTCCCTCAATTTATGCTGGTTCCTTATATGCGAATTTGCTCTTGTGCAATGAGCATATTTAGACCCATAATTTGTTATATGCAAGATAAATTTGCTCTTATATGATCAGCATAGT
>NW_017728931.1:121963627-122022492 GCF_001723895.1 Crocodylus porosus
GCGCCCCCCAGCAGGTAAGTTTGTGGGGGAGGGGAAAGAGCCGTGGCCCCATTTACCCTAGCTCCAGCGGCCCCCGGAGTGGCCGCCACCAGCTGTCTGCAGCTGCTGGGCTGCACTGGGCTCACTCCAGTTTCAGGGCTGTGCTGTGCCCTGGTGCAGGCAGCTGGTGTTGACTGCTCCCAGGCCACTCCAGCATGGGCAGGGCTGAATGCAGACAAGTGGAGCCCTGGGTGGCGCAGGCGCAGCACTCGCTCCAGCCCCGGCTACAGTGGCCCCAGGAGTAGCTGACACCAGCTTCCTGCACCAGGGCATGGTGCAGCCCGGGAGCAGAGGTTAGTGAGGACAGACAGAGCACGATGCAGCCCAGTGGCTGCAGGAAGCTGGTGCCAGCCACTTCCAAGGCTGCTATAGCTGGGGCTGGGGTGAGTGCTGCTCTGTTTCCTCTGCCTTGTGCAGCCCTGGGAGTGGCACCCTTCCCTAGTCCCAGTCTCTCTCCCTCCCCACCATGGAAACCTATCCCTATTTGTTACCTTGTAAACTGGGTTTGTTTTATATGAATTCAATTTATGCACTATTATCTGGGAATGCATGTACAGCATAAATTGAGGGAAACCTGTAACTGTGCTAAAACTTGCAGGAATTTAAAAAAAGGTCAAATTAGAGGTGTACTGGCACATCAGTCCATATCATACTGCCACCGATAAAAGGAAAATTGACATTACCAGCAGTTGCCTTTTTTTGGCTGATGTGGCCAGTAATGTTGCTGATACATGCTGTGTGGAAAGCAGTGTCAGGCTAGTAATTTTGTTGGGGGAAAGGGGTGGAAGGGAGGGAAAGGGTGTGGGGGGCAGATTGAGGCCCCCATGGTGAGGGAGGAAGTGGTTCTGGGGGTGGGGGAGGGGCAGGCACTGCCTAGGCAAGGTGAGGTGGGGGACAGAGCTGTGAGCTGCTCAGTTGGAGGAGTGCAGGGGGGCAGTTCCCATGGCTGCATGTACCCTGAGGGCATGTGCCCCCCAGATCTGTGCACAGGGCAAGGCTGAGCAGCTGTTGTGGACTGGGGCCGGGGCAGTGCCAGGGTCTCCCGATGTGGGGGGAGGAGTTGGGTTGGGGCTGTGCTCCAGATGGGCAGCAGTGGCACTGGAAGGGGCGGTTATGGGGTGGGCTAGAACCACCCCAGAATATGCCATGATACCCCTCCCAGCGCTGCTGCCAAGTGTAGCCCTGGCACAGTCCCTCCTCTACTAGGAAGAGCCCTGTGCCATCCCTGACCCCACCCCGCAGTGGCCATCCATTGTTTCCCCATGCAGAGATCCAGGGGGCACATGGCCTCTGTGCCTCCCTCAGGGTATGTACAGTGGTGAGAGCCGCCCCCTACATGAGCGACTCACAGTTCTGTCCTGCGACCTGCCTTGCCTCAGCCCCACTCCCTACCTCACTGTGGGGGTCTCAGTCTTCCCCCCATGTCCCTTCCCCCCACCCCTTCCCCCCCACAGTCTTACCAGCCAGATGCTGTTCTTCAGGCTGCTGGGCTACATATTGACAATTGGATTGTTAATGGACAATATGGCTCATTAACTGTTGGCCACCAGTATCCACCCAAAAAATCTTTATTGGTGCACCCCTAAGTAAAATGTTTCAATTCTGGATGAACTAAGTCTATGGGTACCTGTAGTGATTTGCATATTTTTATTTCAAGGTCCATGTTTTCAAATTTTCTCCCTACTTCCATATGCTTCAGAAGAGCAGTCTGACGTCAAGAAGGGCCGGGGGAGGGGAGGTACAGGGTAAAGGGCTTGTGACCTCCCCCAGATTTATTTCTCCTGATGTAGCAGCAGGAGGGGGACAGATTCAAGCAAACCTCCAATAATTGGATTCTATCCTGGGAAAATTTTAAGAATTCAAAAAATTTCCATACGTAGAATCTAATTACTGGGGAGTCATCTTATATTTGAGTAAATACAGTATTTAAAATATAAAAGGAACCAATTGAAGTGTCAAGTCTATGTAACCCCAGTACTTTTCTTAAGGAGTGCTGGAAGGCCAAGTAGAGGTTGAAGCAGAGCAGAGGTTGGTCACTTAAACCTTTTTAAGTAAATATGTGTATTATTTAAAATTCACTAGATGTTTGCTCTTGCTTTGTTGACCACTTAGTCTAGTTGTAGCACATCTTTTGAATGTAGGTCAGCTGACATCTGGGATTATCTAGTCACCCATTTTTTAAAATAATTTAATATAGAGGGCTTCTTTACCTTAAGTGAATAATCTCAAATCTGTTGGGACAGCAACATAAATAGGCATGATTTTGGAAATGGAGAGATCCAGGGGTGAAACCTGGAATAACAGTAAACTGATTTTAGAAAATACTTCACCTGTAGTGCAGCAGTTCCTGACTGTAAAGATTGTGTTTTGAAATGATGGCTGGTAAACTGATGTAGCCATTTCAAGTGCTAAGATGTGGTCTTCCACTCTAACATTTTGTGTAACTGTTAATCTATTACAGATGGCTTGTAAAGAAGAAAAGCAAAAAAGAAAATTGTATACTATTTTTTTTCTTCTTCAAAATGTATAAAGTAGTAGTTGTGAAGCTTCTGATCCCTTTCCCTCCTACTCTCCAAAATGTGTTTTTAATTCTCTCATCTGCTTTTTTTATCTTTTAAATAAAATATCAAGTCTGGTCTTCCCTGTTTTGCTGGAAGTTTTTCTTGGATGACTCAGAGATACATGGTAGCTCTCTTACTTTTAACTGGTAGAGTTGTCAAATTCTTACCAAGACAGCCTGAATAAAAATCCGATACCATCTTGACTATCAAGTTGATTATCCAGGATATCCATAAAGTCATAATCACATCATCTTTTTAACCATCCATAGAGTCTTCTAGTGGAGACAATAGTGACACGTCTAAAATAAAAACAATGAGGGGGCAGGGGAGGAATATTTAAAAAAAGATGCCAAAATGAAAACTTGATGGTTTTCATATATCATAAAAGACACAAATATTCTCTGGCAAGCAAGTGCAAGATGAATTTTATGGTGTATAGTTGGAAGACAGTAGTCTTATACCCAAGTTAAAGAAAGAGAGTGAGTAATAGATATTACAGGTAACTAGAGAAACATTTTCTTTATTTATTCACCTATTGTGAATATAGTACCAAGTTTATATCATTTATTTTATTACACATTTAGATAAATAGTCTAATAACTCATATATTACCTCTGTTGCAGTTAGTTTTATTTGTACAGTATTGCTTGAGTGCAAACATTGAGAGTATCAATTACTGCAATCATCCTTTCTAAATTTCTTGTATATTTCATCAGTCAACATGTTGAGGAGAAGCTGTCATCATTGATTTGTATTAATGGTATTGGCTTTGCTTTTATAAGTTAATGGAAAGCCCTTAGGTGTTTATAACTTGAAAATGTATCTAGGTTTACTTCCAGAAAGACAACACACTGATATATGGCTAGGCAATATCGCATACCTAAATCAATGTTTTTGTTGTACAGATATGCTTAGATGAATTCCCTGTACTTATAGTCTAGACTGGATAGACACTTTTTTGCATGCATAATGCTCCAAGAACTGGAACAACCCTGTATTTTGTGTTTGTTTCTAACATTTCTTTGGAAGAGTGTTGAAAGGTGTGTGAGTGCTTTCAACAAAGATAGGCTTGTTGTTTTGACAAGATATTCTACTTTTACATAAAAGACGAACAGGAACCAGAGACAAGAATTGAGATAGGTCAGTCCATGATGACCCTTCTAGTGAGAGAAGAGGACAGGATAATTTAGCAAAAAATGTTTTGGATGTACTGATGGTAGATGGGAGGAGATTAAGAAAGAGTGAGGTCAGAAGAAGAAGTGGTATTAGTCAGTTTCCTTTGGTTAACTGTGGAAAGATGAGGAAAGTGTTAGAGGTGAAGAAAAAAGAAACATCAGAGTTGATGTAGATATGAAGAACAAGTGAGATTTGATGAAAACATAGATGAGAGTGAGAGAGGAGTCTGAAACAGCATTAGTGTTGTGAACCTGGATGTTGGGGAAGACGGTGAGAGAAAAAAGGACAATTTAAAAAAAGTTGTTTTCACCATGGTTAGTTGAGCTGACGGTGGGTTATTTAGGGTAAGAGTGGGAGAGGTGTGATTAATGCTGAAGAATCACATATGCAGAGATGATGGATGAAGCCACGAGAAAGAATGAGGTCACAAAAGAGAAAGAGAAGGGGATCAAAGTCATAGATTTTTGAGGAATCCCTATAGCAGGGGTTATCAACCGGGGGTACGCATACCCTGGGGGGGTACTTAAAAAGGCCCTAGGGAGTACATGCAGGTGGGTAGGATTGGAATGCCGTCATGCACCAACCTGTGCTGCCACACAGGTGCCACCCACCCAGCCAGATGCAGGGGGCAGGGGAAGCTTGCACATGGCGGCTGTTGCCCATCTGCATCCAGTGACATGCCAACTTCCCCTCTCCCCTGGCTTGGCGTCCAGCTGTCCCCCCACCCCCCTCCACTCTGCATCTGGCTGCTAGGGGTACACTAACCCCAAAAAGTTGAAAACTGCTGCCCTGTAGGATGCAAGAGAGGACAGAGTAGGGAAAGGAGGAGGAGCATCCATGGAGCACAGTTCCCTTCTGCCCACACGTCAACCGGATCTCCTGGTTGTGAAGAGAAGAATACCTGTTTGTACGTTTTCTAGAAATCAGTACTATTTTCTTCCTTATTTAAACACTGTTACACTATAAACACAGGTCTCAATATCTTAAACTCCAGATTGAAGACATGGTTTTCAGTTGTTCTAGTAATTTATGTATACTTTTTAAGATGAATTTGCAACAGTTGTATCTTACCCTCTATTCACTAGCCTTTGGCCTCTATGATTGTTAATGTATAGCACATCAGATGCACTGTTTCTGCTGATTTTAATCTTTTAAAATCAGTTTCTATATTATTTGTAGATGCCCCATCTTTTTAGTTAACTTCCCTACTCTTTCTAATGTGCTTATGTGTGATGTTTGGCAGCAAATGCAATTTTTAGAATGCTTCTGGATGATTGATCATTTGGAGAAAGTTTCAGTGTAGTTTCCAACCAGCTTATACCAGAGTCATGAAAGTTAACAGCAGCCTTCATATGTCAGACAGTTATACTGTTACGATTCTTTGGGTGTGTCTACGTACGTCATTAAGGTGACGTGATAAACTCCAGCATAGTTTGTGCCAGAGTCAGCTGCTTTTCAGTGGCCAACCCTTCTTGGCTGGAACAGACTGCCCAGCCCAGGGCTGCAGAGCATGCTGGGATGCTGGACGACTCTGATTTAACTTAAACCAGGAAGAAGACTTGGACAGAAGTTCCATAAACTGGTTTGACCTTTATCAGTTAAGTCTGATACTACATTCAGCCAGGTTTATCTAAAACCAGTTTCAGCCATTTTGAAACTGGTTTATTTGCACTGAACTTCTGTTTTGTTACAGGTTTAAACCAGTTTCGGATCACTTGCACATAAACCAGTTTAACTTCTGTCCCTAGCCTAGGATGTATGAAAGCCTGATCCATTCAGAATTGTGCAGTTTAATTCCCACTCACCCATCCATTTACACTTACTGTTCTTATGAAATTGTTTACCAAAGGAAGCTGTTGCTATATGATATAAGTGAACAGGAGAAAGATCTTAAAAATCTGTGAGGAAAAATTATTCTTAATACTACTTCACACCTGTTACTTCCTCATTCCAAAGAAAGATTGTAGGAACATATTGTGGGGCAAATGCAGCTAAAATTAATGGAACAAAAGATTTAGATTCTGTAACTTCATTTAAGATTTTTTTTTTTTTTTAACACAGGATTTGTTTTTAACTCTTGTCTTAAAAAATGTGTATTTTAATATTTTACTCCAGGTAACCCAGAGAAAAATAGCTTCTGGTTTGTGCAGAAAGAAAATCATAATACATAGTTTTGCTGTTTGGCCTTCCCATTGCGTCCACAGTTCTACAAATATCTAGGTCTGGTAGTTGTACGCTTTCATAAGGCTGGGTATTTGTAAGTGTATGTACTTGGCAAACTTACAAACAGAAAATCAGTCTCCTCAGGAGATCCTAAATTCACTTCAGATTGCACATTTTGTCTTTCTGTGGATGTTTTGGGCTTAGAATGAATGCACAGAAAGCTCTGTTTACTAGACCATAGAAATGAATTTTGATGGGGCACTCCATAACTATCTTTTATGGCAAAGAGCTTTAATTCTAAGAGTTGACATCTCACTATCAGATCAAAATCTTTGCGAGTCATTTCTATTTTTTGTAAGTTCTTTGTATCTTTAGGGTGTTATGTCTCCATTTAATGTCTTTTATTCAGCTAAGAATTAGACCTCGCTTAGTGTCCAATGTGTGCTCCTTTTTCTAGATCACATCCACTGAATAAACCTTGGGAAACATTGTAAATCTTACTGCTGACAGACTCTTCCAAGAAGAGATTATTTTAGCTGGGATTTTGTACACAGCCTCCCCCAGTTGTAGTGGGGATAGTTTATGTAGTAATGGATAGTTTAACTCTAGACAAGAATTGTCTTAATTCCATGAGGACTGTGGCTAGACAAAATAAACAAAATCTTCATATAAATAGTATCCTGAATTATGTGGCCTTAAAATATTTTCTGACAAATTTGAAAACTGTGTTTTGCTCAGATATACTACTATGGAACAGTATGTCAAAAGGAAGAACCTACTTTCTAAGCCTTCATCTGTCAAGTGTCAGATTGCAAATGGTTCATGATTTTGTTAATGGCTCTTGAGCCTGGAGAGAGGTAAAATATATTGGCTGAAGACTTGAATATCATAGTTCATAGTTTTATAGTTGGTAGGGTCGGAAGGGACCTGAGCAGATCATCAAGTCCAACCCCCTTCATGGTAGGAAAGAATGCTGGGGTCAAACGACCGCGGCAAGGTGTCTATGTAGCCTCCTTTTGAAGACCCCCAGGGTAGGAGCAAGCACCACTTGCCTTGGAAGTTGGTTCCAGATCCTAGCCACCCTGACAGTGAAGTAGTGCCTCCTGATATCTAGCCTGAATCTACTCTCTGTCAACTTATGGCCGTTATTCCTTGTTACTCCCAGTAGTGCTCGGGAGAACAGGGAGTCTCCCATTGCCTGCTGGTCTCCCTTGACCAGTTTATAGACGGCCACCAGATCCCCTCTCAGCCTTTTCTTGTGGAGGCTGAACAGGTTCAGGTCCCGTAACTTCTCCTCGTAGGGCCTGCCCTGCTGCCCCCGATCATGCAAGTGGCCGTCCTTTGGACCCTCTCGATGCTGTCCACATTCCTCCTGAAGCGCGGCATCCAGAACTGGACGCAGTATTCCAACTGCGGCCTGACCACTGTCTCATAAAGGGGGAGGATCACCTCCTTGGACCTGCTTGAGATGCATCTGTGGATGCATGACAAGGTGCGGTTAGCCTTCCTGACTGCGTCCCCACATTGGCAGCCTATGTTCATCTTGGAGTCAATAATGACTCCAAGATCCTTTTCTGCCTTTGTGCTGGCGAGAAGGGAGTTCCCCAGCCTGTAGGTGTGCTGCTGATTCTTTTTCCCCAGGTGCAGTACCCTGCACTTCTCAGTATTGAATCCCATCTTATTCTCATCCGCCCACCCCTGTAACCTGTCCAGATCTAATTGCAGCCTGTCCCTCCCTTCTAGCGTGCTGACTTTTCCCCACATCTAAGTGTCATCTGGGAATTTGAACAAGGCGCGTTTCACCCCCTCGTGCAAGTTGCTAATGAAGATGTTGAACAGTGCGGGCCCAAGGACTGAGCCCTGGGCGACCCCACTGCCCACATCCCTCCAGGTTGAAAATGACTCCTCCACCACCCCTCTCTGGATGCGGCCCTCCAGCCAGTTGGCAACCTGTCTGACTGTGTAGGCATCGACACCACAATTTCCTAATTTTTTAATGAGCATGGAGTGAGAGACAGTGTCGAAGGCCTTCCCAAAGTCCAGAAAGACTACGTCCACCATGACACCTGTGTCCAAGGATTTTGTGACCTGATCATAGAAGGCCACCAGGTTGCTCTGACAGGACCTGCCTCTAATGAACCCATGTTGGTTGCCCCTAAACATACACTCCCCTGCTTGTCCCTCGCAGATGTGCACCTGGATAATTTTCTCAAAAAGCTTCCCCAGGACCAAGGTAAGACTAACAGGCCTATAATTTCCTGAGTCCTCCTTCCTCCCTTTTTTGAAAATGGGGACCACATTGGCCCTTTTCCAGTCCTCTGGCACCTTGCCAGAGCACTACGAGTCCTGTAAAGCTGTGCCTGGGGTCCCGCAATGACCTCTGCTAATTTCCTTGGCACTCTGGGGTGGAGATCATCAGGACCTGCTGATTTGAACAGATACAGTCCCACCAGAAGTTCCCTGACTAGGTCCTCTCTGATCCTGGGCCAGGCTGCACCTTCCCTTTGACCATTGGGGATCCCAGAGAGTGGGATGATCTGGTCCCTGCTCAGAAAAATGGAGGCAAAGAAATTGTTAAATAGGTTAGCTTTGTCATCTGGTGAGATCACCAGATTTCCAATTGTGTCCTGCAGGGGCACCACGTTAGCCAGAACCTTCTTTTTACCCCTAAGTATTTAAAAAAGGATTTCTTGTTATCCTTGATTTGGGTTGCTAGTCCCAGTTCCATCTCCACCTTGGCATTCCTAACAGCCCCCCTACAATCCTGAGCAACGGAGATATAGTGCTCCCTGGTGATGGCCCCTCCCTTCCATTGGGTGTATGCCTCTTTCTTAGCTTTGAGACGTTCCTGGTTGCTTTTGGTGAGCCATGGGGGCTTTTGAGCACTCTTGCCCCCTTTGATCCGTGTTGGGATTGTCTCCTTCAGGAACGACCACTCTTCTTGGACTCCCAACTCCCCACCCCTCCGGGACTTCAGTGCCTCCCTGACTAGTCTCCTTAGCTCAATGAAATCTGCCCTCCTGAAGTCCAGGGCTGCTGCCTTGCTGCAGCCCTTTGCCACCCTGCGCTGGACAGTGAATTCCAGTAGGTGATGATCACTATTGCCCAGGTGATCAAGCACCCACAGTCCCCTCACCAGATCATTGCTTGTGGTCAGGACCAGGTCTAACAAGGCATTTCCCCTGGTGGGACTGTGCAAATTCCTTCTGCTTGTTCCCCATACTGCGAGCATTAGTGTATAGGCATTTAAGGTCTCTTGAAGGTGTATGCACTGCCCCCCTAATCCCAGGACTATCCGGGTCTCTTACCTGGGTATTTCTTGTGCTTGTTGTCAGTCTTGGCTTAATCAGAGTTTAAGATCAGCATGATCCCATTCAGTGACACAGTCTGTATTCTTAAAATATGCAGACCTGTTCAAGTACAAAACAAGGCTATACATTTTATTGTTACTATGTTGAATTTGAATCAGTTTTCATATTACTTTACTTCTATGACTTTTTAACTCTCATTACCTTAAACAAGTTTAAGAAGGAACAAACCTAAATGCTTGAGCTGCAGCTTCTCAAATATTTTGACCATAATGTGGCAACTTCTGTTTAGTCTACTAGTAGAACTAAATGTGTTGTCTTAACAGTCATAACTTCATATTTAGGTTGAATCCAGAATTTGTAGCTCTGTGTGCCTGACCAAAAGAATCTGTTAGGCCTTGACGGGGAAGTGTTCTTCCAGAGCTCAGCAAATTACATTGCAGATTATCAGCCAGCCCTCGGGAACTAAACTTTATATACTAATAAGAAAGCTTTTTGTCAGTAGTGAGTTAGGACAAGGCATTTTTTTTATTGCTTCTTTGATACATTGTACATACTTTTTCTCAGTCAAGAGTGGATTTTAGTTAGTTTCATAGAAAGTGCATCTGGTAATAATTTGGTACATCTTTATCTGTTCAGATATTTGAAATATCTATTATTGAGGACTACATTTCTAAGGTCTGTCACAACTGCTTGGACAGTCAGCTTCACATATGAGACTGGATCCTCCATTTACTGTACTGTGGGCACACATTTCTCACAAGACAATCACTCCCTCTCCAGTCTCTTATTTCTAATCCTTAAATGGAATTTACAAAATACCTTTTATAGATGAGCCTACGAACTTCACTTCATAAATCTAGCAGGATACAAAAAATCATGGACTAAATATAGACATTGGATTTATGACACGTTACAACCTGCTGGTCATCTGACAGCCCCCAGTACCTGTCCTCCCCTTCTCCCCCTCCCCATCTCTACCTATTGTCTTCCAAACTACCACTCATTTGCATTTTCACAGACCTGCATGTTGTAAATTGGCTTCTCTTCTACTTTGGAGAACTTAAAACACCAGCAGAGTCTTCCTATGCCTGAAGAAAGGTGTTTGTGCCCAAAAGCTTGCAAAGAACATTTTTTCCAACTATTTTGTTGGTCTAATAAAAGATATATCCCATCTACCCAAAGAACCTTGCCAGTATATGTTAACACTTTAATCAGCTTTCTGTCATCTATTCAAAATATTAAAAATTAGCTTAAAATGTCCAATTTGTAGATAAATTAGCAGCCTTTTGAGTGTTACTATTAAAAAAAGAAAGATTGTTGAAATTTTTTTCAATGTTTTGCCTTTTTTGATAAGTTGGTAGAAAGTGTCTCCCATCTAAGGGTTTTCTAAACAAATTAGATTTTGCAATCAGATGTGTTGTGATTGGTTACACTGCTTATCATGGGTGACTGGTACCTCTGGAGTCTGGGGAGGCACTCGCAGAAGCCACTGCCTACATAGCTGGCAAGCTTCTGCAGATGCTGTGTTGGTGGCAGGGCTGGAGCTGGTGAGCATCCGCAGACACTGGTGGTGGCAGCAGGGCCAGAGCTGGCGAGCATCCAGAGATGCCACCAGCGCTGTTGGCAGTGGAGCCGGAGCTGGTGAGCATCTTCAGGCACCACTGGTGGTGGAGACAGGCCTGTCAGGAGGGGCACATGCCCCCCCATGCCTTCCCTATGCATTGTCTGTGCTCCTTATTCTGGTAGGTTTGGGGACACATTCTACTAGGTTGAAAGCCAACTTGCAAAATTGGTTCTTTGGGTAAATCTGATATCTTTTATTGGACCAATGCAAATAGTTGAAAACATTCTTGTTTTCAAGCTTTCGGGTGCAAATTCCCTTCATCAGGCAGAGGAAGTGTCTGCAGTTGGTCTGTGCTGTTCCTGGATGGAGTAGTAAAGCAGTCAGAGGCCAGTCCATTAGTAAAAAGCGGATAGCTTACCTATATTCATTCCCTCCCCCCGTCCATCCATTAAGTACAGATACATTCATTCCCCTCCCCCCATCTCTTACTTATTGAACTACTTACATTTACATTTTCACTGACTGGCTTTCTTCCATACGTAGTGGCCTCTGGCTGCTTTACTACTCCACCCAGGAAGATCACAGACCAACTGCAGACACTTCCTCTGCTTGACAAAAGCTTGCAAAGAAGAATTTTTTCAATTATCTGAGTTAGCCTAATAAAAGGTATTGGATATACCCAAAGAACCTTGTCTGCCTATGTCCTTAGACCAATATGGCTATAGCCTTCCCTCCTGACTTGCAAAATTGTCACTTGCTTTTCTACTTGTATATTCGTGCAGCATTTTTTAAAAATCTGACATCTCATTTGAATGCTTATTTTAGGAGATCAGTTTTGTAAAATGCATTCCTTCTGTTGGACTGTTGATAAATCTGTCAAAGTGGGATCTGCAGAAACATCTCTTCTTTTAAGAAAGAAAGATTTTTTTTATTAGTTACTGGTTTTTGGAATATGTTTTCTCCAGCCCACATCTAGACTGTCTTAGCATTTTGATTGAGAGGGAAAAAGAAGCAGGTCAGTTCTACCTTTGATGTCTTTGACGTCAAACATTCAGTTCGTCCAGCTCTGATAGTCACTTTTCCAGAAGGCTCCTAATCAGTAGTAGATCAGATATTCAGAGACAAAACACTCTTAAGACTGTAATTGTTAATGAATATGCTTGCTTTTTTCCATTGTGTTTACATTTTAAATAAACATCTGAAGAAGCCTGAATCCTTATAGGCTTATTTGGAGAGTAAGCTGCAATTTTGTAAATTGGAGTGCTGGCTATTTTTTTTTGGTCGGTTTCTCCTTTCCACTACTTTATTTCCAACCTTAATTTAAGATTGCAATCCTCTCAACACACCAGTTTTTTAAAAGTATACTTGGGATATCACCTGGGAACATGTGTAAAGTTATAACTACTTAGACAGTATAGTCATTTTTATAGAGCTCATCCTTCCCATGAGGGAAAAGGGGAAGATATTCCATCTCATTAAATTACATTCAGTATTTTTCAAAGGTCAGGGTGGTTTAACACAGAAACAAACATCTGAAAACAAAGAGCTTTGTGGGAGCCTTTTAAAATCTGTCTTTTTGGGGTAAAATTTGATGTAAGTAACATTTGTTTTAGTTGTAAAATTGTAGGTTCAGCAATTCAGCCTCACAAGACTTTGAAAAGTTTGACCAACTTTGGCTTTAAAAAAAAGGAGCTAGTTTTACATCTGCATACTGGCTTCTGCATGCTTGATGATGATGTGAAGGGTCTGGAATACTGTCTTTGCTCTCTTAGATTCTACATCTTAGGGTGGGGAGTGAAAATAGTCCCTTGTCTTAGATTTGAGTATAAGACTGGGTGGGGGAGATAGGGGGTCAGGCAGCTGCTGCAGCTCCAGCCCTGGCCTGGGGTCAGGGCTGGAGCCACAGCTGCCACTGCTCCTGTAGCCTCTGGCACCACAGAGCCTTGGGCCCCTTTTTCCCCACCTTCCTAACAGTTTCTAACCTTTACCTGCCCTTCTCCTGTTGCCTGTCTTTGCTGTGCTCTGGCAGGCTCTGGCTCTGCTCCAGCATGGGGAAAAGAGAATGGCTCCAGTCTGGCCTGGTAGAAATTCAGTAGTGGGGCAGGTTCAGCCCCAGCTCTGAGGTTGTCTTGGATTTGGTTAAATACGGTAATGCACTGAATTAACTGCCTTAGTTGTAGTTATAAAACAGGTGCCCTCCTGAGATCAGTTATCCACATTCATGAGTGACAAACAGGCTGAAAAATCTTAATGCTTTGTTAGGTTTCTTTGGATTAATGTAAATTTGTGGGTGTGAAACTAAGAATCATAAGCTAGTATCTATGTACCAAAGCCTCCTCCCTGGTATTGCACAGTCTTTATGTTAGCAACAGTGTTTCTTACAAAACTGACTTTTTTGTGTACAAACCAAAAGCGATTCATTAGGGAGAAGTTTTCAGTACTATACATTGTTTCATCTGCAAAGGTAAGGACACCTTTTTTGTATGCTAGCTTTTAAACATATAATATTTTCTGTGTGTATAAAATCTGCATTTTTAAAAAATTTAAATGATGTATTGCAAAGCAGCAGTCTTGTTTTTGAAGCTTTTTTCAACACTGGTTACTTCTAGTTAGTACAGGGATATTCAGGACAGGAGTCATAAGTACTCAAATTTGGGGGAGGGGAACAGAGCATATGGAAGTTATCTTTCTTGACTTCTGAAAAACTAGGTTTGATTCTAATGAGTTCTCAGGCTTACAGCCCTCTGGTGTAGCCACATTTAAAATGTAATAGTTATTTGATATCACCAGGTCTCTTGGGGCACATATGAAAAAGTTTCCACAGCAATATAAGGAATAACTTTCCATGTATTTATGTCCAACTGTCAGGCTACAAATATGGTATGATTTTTCTAATTGCACCTGACCTTATAGAGAAGTGGAACATATGCTTGCGGATAACTTGAACTCTGGACTTTGGGATCAGCAAAAGTGCTGTCTGATATATTCAAGGCCACAGTCTATGTTCAGAAAACTTCCATTTCAGAAAACTTGCATGGGATTTGTATTTCAAAGGCAGAATTTCAGAAACATTTCTGGCCTTCTGCATTTCCCGTTGGCTAATGGAGGCCTCCACCTTTACAACACATTGAGTTTTTCAAAGTCTATTTGAGATGCTTATTTGCCCTTTTCATTTGATAAGGAACTCAGGCTCACAACTTGGAGCTGTGAATTCTACTCCCAGAGCTGGGTGCCTAAATGATCAGCATGGTGGTGCTCACTGTCCTGAGCTTAAGTCTCTTGTTTAGTGCTTGTTCACTCTTGCTTTTGTGGATCTGAGCGTAAGGCTCTGTACACATGTTCAAATCATCGGGGAGAATTCTCCCAGGTTTGTTCTCCTGGTAGAAAAACTTTCCCAGAGATACCTGGACAGACATTGGAATGCTGAGCTCTTGAAGAGCAGAGGGGCAGCTAGAGGGACCCCAGTGCACATATCTCACTGTGCTCTGCAGTGGGTCTCTGCTTGTCTAGAGTACTGGAGTCCAGCAAGTGATGCATTGTCTATGGGGGCATGGGGATGGTGGGAAGGAGCAAAGCACCTTGGGATGCTAGAACAGTGTTGTGGCTTCTCTCATAAGAGAACATGGACAGACATTCAATCTGGGAGTGATTTAATCCTGGTTGTTTCTGGGTTTGGATTTCGATGAAGGTGTGGAGAGCATTCTCTCCAAGTTCTCAGATGATACCAAGTTATGGGGAAAAGTTAATACACCAGAGGACAGGCTGACCTGGACAGGTTAGATCAATGGGTAGAACGAAATAGGATGCAATTCAACAAAGATAAATGTAACGTACTCCACCTAGGAAGGAGGAATCCCCAGCACACAGGGGGGGATTTAGTTTCCTGTTACAAACTAGTCGGGGGGGACCAGCAGGTATTGGGGGAGTTCCTGTTCCCCCGAGCACTACCAGGAGTGACTAGGAATAACAGTCGCAAGCTGGCAGAGGGTAGATTTAGGCTAGATATCCGGAGGCACAACTTCACGGTCAGGGCGGCTAGGATCTGGAACCAGCTTCCAAGAGAAGTGGTGCAGGCTCCTACCCTGGGGGTCTTTAAAAGGAGGCTGGATGAACACCTTGCTGGGGTTGTTTGACCCCAGTACTCTTTCCTGCCAAGGCAGGGGGTTGGACTTGATGATCTGCTCATGTCCCTTCTCACCCTACTAACTATGAAACCTACAGGTCCTGGGGGATGACCTCCTCAGCAGCTCCAAGGCTGAGAGAGATCTTGGAGTCATAGTTGACTCTAAGATGAACATGACCGGGCAGTGTAACAAGGCCATCAACAAAGCCAATCGCACCTTGTCATGCACTTGCAGATGCATGACCAACAGATTGAGAGAGGTGATGCTCCCCCTCTATGCGGCATTGGTTAGGCTGCAGTTGGAGTACAGTGTCCAGTTTTGGGTGCCACACTTCAAGAGGGACACGGGGAATCTGGAGAGGGTTCAGAGGAGGGCCACTTGCATGATTAGTGGTCTCCGTGAAAGACCCTACGAGGGTTTATCAGGGGAGGACAGCAGGGAATTGGGGATGCGCTGTTTACCAGAGTGCCCCAGGGAGTAACTAGGAATAATGAGTGCAAACTAGTGGAGAGTAGATTTAGGTTAGGCATTAGGAAGAAATTTTTTATGGTAAGGGTGGCCAGAGTCTGGAATGGGCTTCCAAGAGAGGTGGTACTATCACCTAACTTGAAGGTCTTCAAGAGGAGGCTTGACAGTCACCTGGCTGGGGTCATCTGACCTTGGTCCTTTTTCCTGCCAGGGCAAGGGGCCGGACACGAAGATCCATTGGGCCCTTCCAACTTTATAATCTGTGAATCTATGGGTTATTTTTTTCCCGAAATGGCCATTTTTGTTGAGAGAAAAAAATACTGAACATTTGTACACCAGTGATTTCTTGTAGGAGAATGGCAACTCTGCCAGGAGAAACTTTAAGTCTTTTCTTTCTAAGTCTTTTAACTAGCCCTTCTAATTCTTTTTAAGAATCTCATTTTTGCATGTCATGCTTATTGTAGTGCATCCTGGAGCAGCTGGAATGGGCACTGCAAGTGGTGCAGTCATGTCAGTGCAATAGTCACACTGCATGGAGTGTCCTCCTTAGCCACTCTGCCACATGCAGTGCCCACCCCAGCACTTCCGGGTCAGTGCTGCACACAGCACCTGCTCCAGCCAATCCAGGACGTGCACTGTATGTGTTACCTGCAAAGTTCTGTATGCAGCATGGGTCCTAGCTGCAGCCCTGCTGGGGCAGCCACTGTGTGGCATGGCTGCAGCTGCAGCCAAGGTGCACCTCATGCAGCACCCTTTCTGGCTACTCTGGGATTTCTGCCTCATACAGCATCAGTCCCAGATTGGCTGAAGCAGCCACCAGGTCAGGTATGCTGGAGGAAGAGAGGGGGGTCTGTGAGCCTGATATGGCTTGTGGACCGGCCCCATGATATGGGTTTGCATCTTGCCTTGTGTGGGTCTGATCAGACCCAGGGACAGCACCAGAAGCCAAACACATGGTTCCATGCAGTACCAGGGGCCAAAGAGCAGGACTGGATCCAGCCTGAGGGCTGTATGTTTGATACCCCTGCTGTAAACTGTTGCTGTTTTCTTCCTCATGTTACTGATTAAATTGTCTTTGGTTCCTAGGGTTCAGTGTATATTTGGGTGTTAATGCAACAGGGATATTGTTGATAAGATAACCTCAGAATATGCAGGCATTTGCCTCACAACACAATAGACAAAAAAATAGAATTGTTGAACAGGTTGATAATAAGTTATAAAAATGCCAATTGGTAAATGGAGATGCCTTTAAAAATCTTGGGAGTTCATAAATCCACCATCAGCTCTTAGGTGATGAAGATGTTAAAGATACATACCAAATGCATAGACACTAGAGAATGTTAAAGGAAAATTCCTGCAAGTAGTTACCAGAGATGAGGCATGTTTTTGTTTCTTTTAGAAGAGTCGGGCATTTAACCTTACGTTCCAGTCTGTTCCCATTCCCAACCTAGATGTGTATTTGCCATGGTGAAGAAATTGCATCCCACAATTTGACATTTCACCAACTGTCTGAACTCCAGATAAGTGACCAGAACATAGCAGAAGCTGTGACATAACTATAAATTAATTTACTTTACATTGGCATTTTGCATGCAATTTAAATAGGAGGTATTTTGAATAAATTCCTTTTCACAAGGCTAGTTTATACTTGCACAAGAGAATAATGTACGACTTTCACACCCTCTGGAATTTCCTGTGTCTAGAGAGTGTTTTGCAAAGTTTATTAATTCTAACATCCTAACTGGTAAGATATATTACAACTTCGTATTGGGGTGCTGCTGGGTATACAAAAAATAAAACCTAAAAGAAAAATCAAAACTTCACCTTTTGACTTAGGACAAAAAGAGAGGTGAAGAGGAGAGAAAAAGAGGAAAAGTTTTCTAAACAACTTTCATGTGCCTGAAATAACTGAGCCAACCTCTTCTGATTCATAATTAACTCATTATTGTTTGACCCAAAAATTTCAGTGTCTCTTGGGAGGAATGTGGTAGCTGTGACTGGCAATCATAATGCTTAAAGCTTGAAAGCAAAAAATGGGTTAAATTTTGTTTCTTCCTACACCCTTCCTCCTCCCTTATCTCTCCTAAATAGTTTTCTGTGTTTTCAGTTGGTAATAAATCATTACTAATTGAAATAAATATTAAAAAGTTCAAAAGTAAGATACTGGAAAAGTCAAACATCCAACCCAGTAGTACAAAAAGGAATGAAACTACAGCATGTTGGATTATTACATTTATTGTGACATTCAGAATTTAGTTTCTGTTCTTTCAGCTTGTCAGATGCAGTCCTTTATAGTATAGTTCTGCACAAGTTTTGAGAGGGAATTCAGATTTGCAGTGAAACTCTGGAGAATGTTGCATATTTCCCATACCTCACAAACCATCTCTTGCAGAAGGCTGACAGATGAAGAATTCCAACATAGCTTCAAATGTGCAAGTGTAGCCTTCAGACGCCTGAGGAAACAGGTGTTTGAAGATTGCGACATCAGATCCAAAACCAAACTCATGGTTTATCAAGGAGTTATAATCCCCACTTTGTCCACATCTCAGCTCTGTACAATAATGTACAGGAGACCTCAAGCTGTCAGAGAAGTACCATAAATGCTGAATGCAGAAGATCCTGAATCAAGTGGAAGACAGACATGCCAACATTAACATCCTTTCTCAAGCAAACTTCGAGGCGATGATCATCCAGCATCAACTTCACAGGGCCGGCCATGTCATCTGTATGTCCAACTCCAGATTCCCAAAGCAAGTTTTTAATTCTCCTATTTCAGTCAAGGCACACACGTAAGAGGAGGAGAGAGAAAGGGTTTCAAGGATGTCCTCAAGGCCAGCTTGAAAAATGCAACATCAACATCAACTCATGGGAGATTTGCCCAGGGGGGAGGAAGGGTCTGCGGCAAGAATCTCAGTACTTTGAAATCTTACAGTGACAACAGAAAAACAGGCAAAACAGTATGCCATGGACCAGATTAAGAACCCAGAGCCACTCACCTCACATGGAAATGTGCTTGAGCTCTAACAGAGTCTGTTGATCCCTGATAGGCCTCATCAGCCATCTTCTGACCCACAGAGAAAACAATCTGGAAGACGATCACCCTTAACTACAAGGGATTGCCGATGATGATGATAAGGATGACCCAAGTTCTGTCTCTTTGTATTCATAACTTCACTTTCAGTCCTGAGCATTCCATTTCCCTCATAGTGGAGATACATACACATGCTAGCCGTAGAGTTTAAAAATAGAAAAGACTAATTAGTTTTTTGAGCATATCCCTTGAATATGGAAAGAATGAAGTAGGCTGATTTGATAAATATGGCATTACTCATGCAGATTAAATTAGATAGTTTACTGTGATGAAGAACAGTAGTTAAATTATTACATTTTAGAGGTTCATATTTTTTTTCCTGAATATTTTGCAATTAGCAAGCAGTTTTGAGACCCCAATAACCTTGTCTAGCACGTTTTTCCAGTCCAGCAGGCTGAGTATTATCAAACAAAAAGAGAGATTTTTTTGATCTGTTTTGTTACTCTTTTGTTTTAAGGTAGTACCTCGAGGAATTTGAAGTGTTCAGGACAGCAGCTCTTACTAGAATAGGGAAGTATTAAGAGTTGTTAGTCTCAGGGGGAAAAAAATGCATTCTTGCATCTGTACTGGCCTCTGGTTGCTTTGCCACTCCATCCAGAAAGAGCACAGAAAGAGCACAGATCACCTGCAGATGCTTCCTCAGCCTGACAAAGGGTGTTTGTGCCTGAAAGCTTTGCTAAGAAGAATTTTCCCAACTATTTGAATTGGTCTAATAAAAGATATTGGATTCACCCAAAGAACCTTGTAATTCGACGTTAGGCAGTTTTTGTTTCCAGCAATGACTTGCGTTGTAAAAGTATACTTGATGATATAAAACCCCTTAACCTTTGTGACTAAAACTCTTTCAGCACTCTTTTCCTATTCTTTTTTCAGTTTTCAATCCAATTGCCTTTTGCTGCTTTTGATATTGATATAAAGAAATTGATAAATTGTATTTATACTTTATAAGAAAAATAACTCATCAAACTGTTTGTTACTGTGGTTTGGCTCTGCAGAATTGCCAAACTGGAACCATCTTTTGCACAAAATTTTGTGAAGTAGATTGACTTTTATTAGGTGTTTTATAGCTACTGTAGAAAATGTCTGTCAATGCTTACACAATGACTGTAATTATAGTGTAAGAGAGGCTTTCTATAATACTTGAAAACATGTTCTCACATTTAAGACTCTTTACAGATATTATTACCGTCTTATTTATTTTAGTTTGTTGGACTTAGTAAATACTGTATTATTCTCTTCATGTAAAAATGGCATTTTGGAAGTTTTTTGAGTGATCAATTAGTTCACTGATTCTTACAAGTAAGTAGCTCATAACATAGCTACATTCTTAGATTAGAAAAGAAAGAAAAGAACTTTCTGGAGAGTTACTATTATATGAGCCAAGTACACAGATAAAATATCATAGCCTCCAGCAGTTTGCTTCTTGTTTTTTGTGGAGATGAGAAGCTTTAGGTTATGGGACTATATCATCTGGTGGTAGCATACTTAAATCTCTGATTTTCATATTTATTATAGTTTTTACTAGTGATATGTCTAATCCTGTTCCCTATATTCAAGCAATTAGTAGTACTAAAACTGTTGAGACCAATTGCTGTATGGTAATTTAATTCACTGTGTTTTCCTCTTGGTTGTTAGTAGAGCTATCTCGAAAATGGCATTTTTGTTTCATGACAACTTTCAACAGTTTTTTTTGATTTAGGGCTTGCTTGTTGAAGGGATGCAAGAGAATGACTGACTCTCATGCTCTGTAACCTGTGGTTAGGGCAGTAGCCTGGGCTCTGTCGGGGGTCCCAGGTTCAAGTCGGATACTTCGCATGAATCAAAGCAAAGTATTTCATCCTAGTTCTTTCTGTATCAGTTGGAGCAACCACTTGAGCCTTCAGGTCCAAAGTTTTTGCCTGAAGTATCAACCTGTGGAGTGTGGGATTTTTTTTGTGTCAAATAAACTTTCCTAGCCAAAAAAAATTGTCAGAATTTGATACCGCTTTACCAAGTGATCTAGCTTTGACAAAAATGTCCTGACCAGCTCTGATAGTTAGAGTTGACAGAAACAGGATTTTCCTTCTAATTTTCTCTTCTGTTTTTAAAACCTTTTATATTAGGAATTGGCAACCTACAGTTTGTGGGCTGGATCTGGCTTATGGAACCTTTTTATCTGGCCCACAGAAAGGGTCTTTGGTTGTGGGTGCTCTCCCTGTTCCATTATGGGGAGAAGTGGAGGAGGCAACAGGATCCTAGCATCTGCCCTTCTGCCTGCCTCCGACCGAAGGTGAGTCATTCCAGCCCACAACCAATAAAGGTTGCTTATCCCTGCCTTACACTATTCATCACTCACAAATGAAAAGCAGTTTCTGTTCTAATAATTCTTTTCAGTTGTCCTTTAAGTTAAAGTCCATGTAGGGTTGAAAATATCTTTTTTTTTTTTTATATTAGCCAAGGGGTGAATTGCCTTTTGAAAATTTGAGTTAACTTCACTTCCAGATCTTATGCCTGAGATGATAGCATATGGACTCATTATACAACTATATTCAGACAACCAGAGTTTCAGGGAAATATCTAAATGTATTTAATTGCATTGGTTTTTGAAGTCAGTTTACTTGAGGGATAGGGCCAAAGTAAGATGTCATCCTATGAATTCTTTAAGATTGCAAATAAAGCTGCCACTCTGTGGCAGTTAATAGCCTTTCTAATTCCAAGAATGACTTTATGTTCTTATATTTTGCATTTTATCGGCGATGAAGCTTGAGGGTTATTTCATTCCCTAGTGAATAAAATAAGCCTCTTTTTGCCCTCACCGTTGAATGCAGGACAACTCAAGCTTATTCACTTACACAGTACTTGGTTTGCTTGGTTTTGTAGCTGAAAGTAAAACAGACAAGGGTATTACCTACAGCAAACATATTTCCCATGCTATGATTTTAAGCTTAATAATGCAATGCTCTTAAGAGGTGGAGATAGAATAACAACCCGCCATTTTAACTTATGTTTGCTATTGGGTCCCAAGGGTTGGGGGATTCAGCTACTGTTTAGAGTGGCTACAAACCTGCAGCTGCCCTCCCTTAGCAGCACCTCTCCCCCGTCCCAGCCCTGTGAATGGGAGGGGGGAAAGGGAGCAGGGGGAGCCCATTGTGAGGGTTGCCCAGAAAGCACTGGAGGGTGGTGGAGGTGGATTGGAGTCCTCCCATCTCAGAGGGGCTCCAGACCACCTGCCCCCCCCTCCAGTGTAAGCTCGGCAGCCCCCAGAACGAGCTCTCACCATTCCCTTTCTACCCTTCCGTCCTGAAAACAGCACTAGGAGCAGGCAGCTCAGCCCTGCTCCCAGTGCATGCAGATATATAATGAGGATTCTGATTTTCACAGGACTGGGCTCTTTAAAAGCACACTGTAGTCAGGCACTGGTAATTTGGTCGTGGCTGTAGAATGTTTTCAGGGGCCAGATCAGGCGAAAATTGTCACTTCTGTCTGTGCCCAAGACGTTTGATAAAAATAAGATGAGAAACCTTTAATCAGAATGTAAACCTCCAATACATTTTAGCAAACAGAAGGATTATGGTTTTTTTATTGTTATGTATTATGCAAATATTACTTAAGCCATTTTTCTGCTTACATAGAACCTATCCTGACAGTTGGTGACGGCAGTACAAATCAGAGCCAGTTGCCACGGCAACAGTAGGAGGTACAGCGAGAAATGCAAATATGGCACAGTGATGGGTATCTTTGGACACAGAGAAAAACCAGACCTACGGTTTTTAAGCAAAATACATTGCAAGGGACATAGATAAAAATATTTTTAGAATATATTTTATAAAGTATGGTATGAAAATGTTGGGATTTTATAATACATAGGCTTAAAAATCAAGCTAATCACTTCCATGAAAGATCAGCTCTTATTAAGCCACCACCATTATGTAATAGTGTCATGGATTTTGCAGAAGTTCTTGCTTGAGACCACAAGCCTTTACGCAGTCTCCTTTGAATCCTGCTTAATGAACCACAGGAATAGCTTCTAGTTGGGATGAGCCCCAAGAGTTTTTTGGCTCTGTGACTGGGTCTTTAGGTCACAGCAGACTTTGTTTCCATGACCTTGTTTCCAAGCCCAATTAGCTTCGCACAGTGGTTTTCACATGGTGTTCCATGGAACCCGGGGTTCTGCAATAGGTCATCAGGCGTTCCACAAAGACATTTCGGGATAATGGTGGAGCAGGGCAGGAGTCAGAGCTCTGCCATTGCCATACTGGTTTGCCTGGCTCCGTGTCAACTCACATAGCCTGCAGAGTTCAGAGGTAGGGGCAGTACAACAGAAAAAGTGATATGAAAGGGTTCTTTGATTTTAGGAAGTTTGAAAATGACTGGCTTAGCATTGGATAGGAGCTTTACCCCTCAGGTGATGTAATATAACCAGAAATGAACTGTCAAGCAACTCAGCTCTTGTAAAACATGCCGGTATTCAATACCGGGTATTGAGGGGGCAACTGGAATGTAGCAGTCACAATTCCTGGCTCAGGGTTCAAGTTGAACATAAAGTCCACATGGGAGAAGGTGAAAGGCTTTGTTGGATTTGTCTCTCTGGAGTGCATGCTGTCCTTCCCACTTCCCTCTTGCGGTCCTTTTTTCAAGCCAATTTCTCTCTTCTGGAGCTCTGTGGTCCCAGGTCATGAGTCCCAGTTGTTAGAAGTTAATCCCTAGTCATTGCAGATTTCTGTTGTATTTCCAAGGTGTTCCTTCCATGTCTGGATTGTCCTATTCAATTCTTGATGCCTTATTTCAAACCAGGTCAGGCAGCAAAATGCCATGGCCTCATATATCTGCATACAGTGAGGGCAGGGAAACAGGTATGTACCATTTCCATAGAAATGTTATCAACTTGAATAATATACTGTCACAATTGGTTGTAATTAAACAAGAAAAGAATTATAGTAGAATCTGGTTAAAATCTGATTTGTTATTCCAAGAGGTTGGTAATAATGACTAATTAACCATGAATGACCAATTATCATTAGCTAGTCATTTTTTAAACTTTTCCTGAGGCATATTTTACATCCTGTATGGAGACATGGTCAGGAATGATTGTTGATGTTTTGTAACTGATAAGAGTATATTACAAAATTTCCAAGTACATCCTAGTCTGGTTTGAGTAGTATATTCTTATACAAATAAATGCTTATTTTGTAAATTCTTACTACAGACATTCAGAGTGCTTACTATGTAAGAATTGCATAATTATGAGGGAATAAAATAGTCAAATATTTTTTGGTTTGCATTCTCAAATGCACTCATCCACAGAGTAGAAGATAATTGTGTAAGATGGAACTGTTTATCATCTGTGTCTTGTTAAGACAAGAAAAGCTGCAGAATATGCAATATTTTGTGAGCACCACAGATGTATGGATAGGAGGAACCTACATGCTGGATTGGCCAGGACAACCCTGGATTTCATATGCTATCTCAGAGTCCCAGCTGTTGGAGAAAATTGAAGCAAAAGCATGTGCTTGGCTTCTGACTGACTACTTGGGAAGCAACTCCCGGCTTGAAGCCCTGTGGAGTCAGGACCAGGGAGTGGCCACTGCTGCAGCCCAGAGCCCAAGTGAAGATGGGGCTTTCCTGGGGTAGGGTGCAGCTTGAACCCCTGCCCTGAGGGGAGTGGGATCCCTCCTGGCTGCCACTGACCTGAGTTTGGGGTAGCGGCTCTGGGACTGCACTCCAGGCCGCTGATAGCAGCAGGGAGAAGTTCTGTGTGGTTGCGCAGCATGAGCTGGTGGTGCCCAGGGGGTGCTGTACAGGGGCCGTTCCCAGCCAAGTGCAGCTTCTGCACATGGGGATGGAACCCAACCACAGGCCTCTGCGCTGCCCCACTCCGTCCTGTTTCTGGGAGCTGCGGGGTTGAGGAAACAGTGGGTGGGTGGGGGTATGCATGTGTAAAATGCACTGTCCTGCCCAGCCCCACTCCTGGGAGCTGTGGGGTCAGGTGTGTATATGCCATGCTGTCCTGCCTGGCTCTGCTTCTGGGAGCCTCGGCATTGGGGCTGTGTGGTTGTGCATGCATGCATGTGCTGATGCCTCCTGTTCCGGATTTCCTTAAAATTATTATGGTCACCCCAGTTTGGATAGCATAGATCAGTTTTTAGATGACTAATTATGAGGAGTAGATTACACTGTAATCTTGAATGTGTGTACATTTGGAAAAGAATTCCACTTTAACAGATGATGAACTAGCCAGTGTCTTATATACAAATAAATAGGACTCTGACAGAGATTCAGTGCGTCAACTAATAGAAGAACTATAAAAATGAGTTCTTCCAGTGACTGATAAACTAGGTTTTATTGTATTTGTAATTCAGCTCTCCTGTTGTCTTTTCTGAAAAGTGTCAAAAACATTTTCATAAAATCATAGAACCATAGAACCGGAAGGGACCTGTAAATCCAGTCCCCTGCTGTGTGCAGGGAGTTATAGGGCTCACACAAGCTTGACAAGGTGCCTGTCCAGCCTCATCCTGAACACCTCCAAGGAGAGTGACTGCACCACCTCTGCTGGGAGTGTGTTCCAGATTCTGGTGACCCCTGCAGAGAAAAAGTGTTTTGTTATGCCTCACCTGAATTTACCCTCTATTAGTTTATTCCCTTTGGTCCTTGTCTTCCCTTGAGGTGCCTTCCTGAAGAGTTGCTCCCCTAGTTCTCGGTGCTCACCCCTGATGTTCTTGTAGGCGGCTATCAAATCACTTCTCAGCCTTCTCTTACTTTGACTGAACAGGCCTAGTTCCCAGAGTCTCTCCTCATAGGGCCTGCCCTCCATGCCCTTAACCATGCGGGTGGCCCTTCTGTGTACCCTCTTAAGATTATCCACATCCTTCTTGTAGTGTGGTGCCCAGAACTGGGCACAGTACTCCAGCTGAGGCCTCACCAACGCCAAATAGAGAGGAAGGAGCATTTCCCTGGATCTATTGGCCACACATCAGCTGATGCACACCAGAGTTCTAGCTGCCCTTTTGGCAACTCATCACACTGTTGGCTCATGTTCATCTTCCAGTTGATTGTGACCACCAGGTCTTGTTCAGATGCTGTGCCACCCAGTGTACTACCATCCATCATGTAGTTATGGCGAGGGTTCTTCCCACCCAGGTGAAGAACCTTGCACTTCTCCTTGTTAAATCTCATCTGATTTCATTCTACCCATGAATCTAGTCTGTCAAGGTCATCCTGAATCTTTCCTGAATCTCTTATCATCTTTCCGAGTTCTTTGTAACAGAAAATTTGCTCTTGTTATGTTTTCCATAGTCAAAAAATGAGTGAAAGTTAAGAGCTGGCATTTTCTGAAGGATGCTGTGAGACTAATGAGTAGAGGCTTGCGTCTGAAAAGGTTGACAACCACTGGTATAAGTCATCACCATAATTCTGAATGATCTCTGTTGTCACTGAAGCCCACGTCTGGGTATTATGTTTGACTCCTCTCTGATGGTTACTCATTCTTCTTGGCCATATTCAAATCCTGCTATTGCTTCCTCTTAAATTTTTCCAAGATCTGTCCTTGTATTTTCATTTCAATATCCCAGTTTCTCTATTAGGCTTTTATTTTATCTTACTTGGATTGATGCAATATTCTTTTCTCTGTTCTCACAAACGCACACAATTTTTTCCATGTACTCCGTAAAGTTCAGCCATTAAGTTTGGTTATGTTACTAGTTATTTTTGAATCCCTCCACTAGGCCTGCTTCAGCTGTTGCATCAAATTTAACCTTCCTGTTTGCTCCTTTTTATTTGTTCTCACTTGTTTTGGCCCCCAGCCTCACCATTTGGTCAGTGTTCCCCTTCTTGTTTACCCATATCACCTTGTACAGTTATCTCCATGCTTACTTGCATACTGCTCATTGTACTTGATAGGACTTCTTTGAGCTCGTTTTCAGGCCTTTAGCTGGTTCGTATTTAAGTCTCTGTAAAAGAGCTTCCTTTGGTAGGTTCCCTATAATGAGTCAGGGTTGCCAACTCAAGAAAACTTTCTTTACTGACAATCTGCAAAATTTGTTTTTACTGACAACTACACTTTTTTACTGAAACATGTTTTTACTTGTATGTTTTACATAATGTAAATATAATTGTATTGCCAGGCCCTACTGTGCTGCCAGGCCCAGTTAGAAGGGATGGTTCAAATTTAGGGTTTTAGTACCAAGCACAGTGAAAAGTAAGACTGTTTGGTTGGCAGCAAAGTGTTTCCTCTTAAAAAAATGTTCTTGAGCTGGCAACCCTTTTTGACTTCAGCAATGGTTTTACACCATGTTGCCCCCACCCCAAGGGTCCCTTACTCACCCCCACACCCTAATGCTCCCAACCATACCCTATATTGCAGGTTGTCAACCAGGGGTATATGGAAAGGAGCTCTAGGAGTATGCATGGGTGTGCAGGGACAGAACACTGCCACCTACCACCCTGTGCCACTGCCTCCGAGGAGCAGGAGCTGGGAGGGAGTGAGGGCAGTGGCTCCCCTCTGCAGGCTGCATAGGTGCCGCCTGGGAGTAGGGGGGAGCTTGCACACCGCTGCCGTCATCCACCACCCTGCGCCGCTGCTGTGTGCAAGCCCCCTGCTCCATGTCTGGCATGCAAGCCCCCCCCCCCGCCCTACCCGCTCCACATTTGGCTGCTGCCCCCCCACCGCCAATTCCATGTCCAGCTGCTGCCACCTTCCCCCTGCTCCCTCCCCCAGCTCTGCCAGAAGTGTACCCAGAAGGGGTACACTCCTTAAAAAAAAGGTTGAAAACCCCTGCCCTATACCATGCTGCTGTTCCCCTGATCCCCCTGGCCTACCTCTCAGCCCCCACTGGTCCTGCTGGCCCCTGTCTTGGCACCAACTCCCAAAGAAGCCTACCTGCAACACAGCAGTGTTACAGTACTGGATATACAGCAGCAACAGCAGCAGCAGCAGCACAACTTGACTAGAGGGGAAGGAATCTACAAAGCCTGGAGAGAAGGCTTCCTGCAAGGTGTTGCACTACTGCTCTGTTTTCTGCATGGCGGTGCAATACTCTCTGTCCTTTAATCAAGGTTCAGCTGTCCAGCGTCTTTCTGAGAGAGATCTTCAGTCAGTCACACTGAAAGATTTGTGTTTTTTGTTGATAGCTTAAATTTATTTATAGATTTCACAGAAAGGCATTTTTACATCATGGTTTTTTTTTTTACTGTAAATTTACAGACAGTTGCCAACTCTGTGGCAGCCTAGTAGACCTTTTAAAATTTAAATTCCTGTTGGTTTTTATTCCCCAAACTCTAGCAAATTATACACTTTTAAATCATCTAGCTTCATAATAAAAGTCTACTCTGTTTTCTTCAGTCTTTGTTTTGCTTTGCTAGTACTAAAATATGTGGGATTAATTACGTCATCTATAAGGATTAAAGGAAAGCTCTTAGTATTGTTCATGTGGATAGCCTAAAAGTTGAAAAGATAAAAAATCCTGTTTAAAGGTGAAAAGGCTAAAAAAGATTGGGATTCTACTTCTGTTGCACAATTAACCTTGAGGGTCACTTGAAAAAACTTCTAGTTCAGAATTCAGCTGTGAGCTTCTTAACTTACTTCTGTGTTAGAAAAGTTATTCTTCTCTTATAGCAGGCATCAAGAACTGGTACTGAAGTACAAGCTAGTGTGGGGTTGGGACATGGAGTTGGTCCACAGGCATGGTCTTGTGCACTGGCCCAGCACTGTTTGCGAGGATCCAAATGCGCGACCCTGTAGCTTATTTGGTCTGCAGAGTTCCCATAGAAATTTATCAGCAAGAGAGCAGTATTTAACAATACCATGTTCTCTCTCTGTCAAATGTCTAGACCCATGAGGAGCTCCTGTGGGCTGGAGCTTGAGTACCATTTGTGTAGACCAAAATCTAGCAACTTTTCTTGACGTTTTAGAAACTCTGATTTAAAGCAACTTGTTGATTAACAACTCATAAAGGGGGTGCTGTGCATATTGGGAAGGGGACTATGTACGTGGTAAAGATTGCTTTCTAATTTCCTACCCTTCCAAGGGTTAAACTTTGCAGACTTACTGTTCTTTTAAGTATTCTTTTGTTATGAAATAGGATATTTAAGTTAATATTAAGAAGTGATGTTTATATAGACCCAAAGTAGATGTGGTAATGTATTTTGCTGATTTCAAAATATTAAACCTTCTTATAAATTGTGCCATTTTGTAACTAACCTAAAATATTAGAATATTCTACAAAATCGTCCCTAAAATAGAAGAATGTAAACCATTTTGGAACCTTGGCAAAATTACCTGGTGAGCGCTCGGTATGTAACTTACACTGACTATTTAGGAGAATGGATTAATCCATTTTTAGATAACATGTTATTGGTTTGATCATCAAGTTTCTTTTGCATTTTGTTTCAAAACAAAAGGCATTTTTCTCCAACTTCAATTTTTTTAGCTTAATAGAAATAGTGAAGAACTTGGATAAAACCCATGGAGAATTATATAGATAAAAGCTAAACAAATTCCCAATTCTCATTTCAAAACATTCTAAAGCTTTTGACTTACATTTTTCTCCTTCAAAATTGGCCTACGTTAAAGACCAGGAATTATTGGCAAGTTCAGAGGCCCATGTGAAATGTGGGCCTCTTCCAGTTTCCAAAAAATGGTTGTCCATATTCAAGGTGATATTAATAGACCACTCTGGGTTTTAACTGCCATCTATCACTGTTGTTCATTATCTGTACATAAACTCTAGTTTATGATAGCTTTTTCTTTGATTATTTTTTCTTTCCTGCTAACTCTTTACCCAATTTGGATCCATTTAACATGCCTTCCCTAGCTCTCTGCTCCTAGTCAGAAGTTTCTTTTGATAGCTTCCCTGCTTACAGGTGAAGCCTTCTCTGCTTCCCTCATTGCCTGTGTCTTCAATCATGTTAGCACTCTTATGGCTAAATACTCTTCCAGCTTCCATTACTTGGTCTGCGAGCACTCCTCCAAATTTGGGAGTACCTCCCTACAAAACATCCTTAAAGCTTGTCCATCCTAACATGTTTTTACCATGTAGGCCATCCCTCTCAGACTCTTTTAGATGGGATCAGGCATCTCTGCTAACAGCTAAAGCAAATACTTCAAATGGTAATTCAACTTGGAAGAAGAAAATGTTTTTTTTTTCTTTGAGTTGGTCATCTGATGTCAAGGTTACATCCCAATCCCTGGTGTCATTTGGAGAAGAGGTCTAGATGAACGTCTGCTATAGACTCTGTTTGTCATAGGTGAAGGACTGCATGTTCAGTATGTTTGGTCCTATTGTTATTAGATCGCATGCAGTGCGCACCAGTGTAGGCCAGGGCTGTCCAACTGGTGGCCCAAAGACCACAACCGGTTCCCAAAAAGTTAACATGCAGCCCCCAGACTCCTAGTCTGGGCACTGCTCCTTCCATTGCTCTCCTGCTGCTGCCACTGGAGTATGTGGCCTTCCCTTCCCTGTCCTCCTGCTCTGCGGTAGGGTGGGGCAGCCTGTGGGCCTGAGGAAGCCTGTGGCTAGAGAGCTCTGAGAACCAGGGACTCTGCACAGCTTGAGGCTGGTGGAGAATGCAGCACAGTATAATGCAGCAGGGTTGGGGTGTTCATGCCAATGTAGCGTGCAGCCCCCAACCACTCAGAGTGTGGATAGCCATGGCATAGGCAAAGAGGGGACTTGATTAATGGTTCTTTCCTTTCTTTCTGTTTTTCAACCTGGCAGTTGTTTTGAGATGCTTGCAGTAAAACATAAATATAACACTAGGGGAGGTATCAGTGGTAACAATATATAGTTGAAGTAATAAGAATAAAGTAGGACTAAAATCCTTGTATTGATGCATTTTTAAATCTAATCCTTTGGTGCAGTTTTTAGTGAATCTTTACTATCTTTTGCAGGGTAAAATACTTTTTTTTGCTTTTTTCTCCCTGACACAAAATATACAGCCTTAATTCCAAAAATGTCCCATCAGATATTGAAGAAACAAAATTCGGCACCATGCTTCCTTGTTACATTACCTGAACAACAGTATTACACATCTTAAACTGCAACTTCATGGAAAGAAACACTGTTATAAGCTGCTATCACTTAAAGCAAAAATTATTTCTATTAAGAGTCATCCAGCACAGAACTTAAGCATAAGCATCAACAAGAAATTTATGCTTTATACACTAACCATTTCTTTCAGTGCTTCCAACAAGCTGGTCTCCATTTCTAACTTTTCTCCCTACTCAGTTCCTAATAGTTGACCACTACTGAATTATGGGCCATTCTTTACATTCCCCTTGGAGCAGGGAATTAACTGGAGTTTGCTCCAAGCTGTGAATTGTGGAGCCAGCTCAGAGAAAGTGAACAAAGCACTTATATTTGTAGATTGCAGGATTGCCTGAAGATTTAATTTAAAGAGTCCCTGTTTTTTTAATCATTATAATGATGAATTATTCCCTGGAACAAGCTTATCTATTGCTTAAGTTTTTTGCTTTTGGATAATTTACTACAGATATACATTTTCTCTTGTTGCTAAACAGTGCTCTATGATCAGTTCAACCTGTATTATTTCTCCTTATTATCCAAACATGGGGGCCTCTCCTTTTTACTCCTCTGGCAACCTTAGCTACACATTTTTCTTAGATGAGGTGATTCTCTGGTTTGGCTTGAACTTTCTGTCCCTTGACATTTTTTTTTGTTTGAACCAGTCTACTTGCTATCCTTGTTTGCTAAGCCTCTTGGTAACTAGGAGAATCAACTACACACTTTTGATGTGGTTGGGTCATTCAGCTTCTGTTTATGCAAAATCTGGTTCAAACAGGAAAGGCATCCACACTATTTTAGATGGAGAAATTCAGTTATTTGTCAGGCTGACAATTTTTTCACAAAAATCCTCCTCCTCAGTGTAGCATGCTGTTATTTTCCATGCAGAACAGGTTTATTCAGGCACTTTGGTTGTATGTCTATAACGTATTCTTCTTATCCAAGCTCACTTCATCAGATGCTGTGAAAGGACATACAGAGAGCAATGTATACTGTATGTACCCAAATCCAAGATGACTTGAAATTTAAGATATCCTCCCTGCCAATAATCATATTTTGTACATGGAAAATTATAGATTTGTTGCACGTTTCCTTGTATAGAATCTGATTCTTGGAGGGTTGTCTTTAACTCATCCTCCCTCTATTGCTGTGCCTGGGAAAGCAGCGGTAGAGGGGCAAGTGGTGGCTTGATCCCTGTCACTTCTCTCCCCACTGTTCCCTCCCCCGTGCCTGCCACTTGCCTCCTCTAGTAGCTGCTCCTCTCCCTCCTGTTTCTCCCTGCTACTTACCTCCTGCCATCTGCTTCCTGACCACTTGACCCGTCTTCTGCCTGCCCACACCTGCTGCCCTGCTGCCACCTGCCATCCTCCCCCCCCATCCTCCCCTGCTTATCCAGTGTGGTGGCTTTGGTTCTAGCTTGGGGCATTAAGTACACCATAGCTCTGGCACCATCCCCTCTGCTATCTGTCTCCCTGCTGCTTATCCCTCCTGGTGCCTGCTCTCTAGCCTCCTGTCCCTCCTGCCATTTGCCTCCAATGCCTGCCCCTGCCCCCCATGCTGTCTGTGCCCTGACCACTTGCCCCCCACCCCACTGCCTTCTGCCTGCCCCACCTCCTGCCCATCCTGCAGCTACTTACCTGATGTGGAAGCTTTGGCTCTGGTTCCAGCCCAGAGCACAGAGCATGTGGTGGATAAGCAGTGGCAGCTTCTGGCCCCTGGTTTGGATCAGGGCTGGAGCTGAAGCCTGAGCCGTAGCAGCCCCCCTGCTACTGCCTGGTCTCCCCTGCAGCCACCTGGGCTACACATTGCACAGTCTTCTCCATGATCTGCCGTGTACCACACAATCTCCCCTCCCATTTTGAATGGGGAAAAAACCTTGTCATGGATTTAAGTAAATGTGGTAAAATGGAGACCTGTGATTTGAATACAAAAGACAGGAAGGGGGGCACTGCTGGGACAGGCAAACAAGCAATAAACTCATAGTGACAAAAAGGTCACAAAAGTTAATCCAGGTAATGGGATAAGAATTTGTGGTCCTTACTTAGACCATATTTAATACAATTCAGTCTGTGGATGATTTCTTGTTCCATAGTTTCTTGTTCCAATTGGTTTCTGTCTCTTGGTTTCTCTAAGAACCACTACCTGAGATCAGTGATGAAATGTCTAGGTAGGTTAAATTGTTCAGCCACACAGGCTTGTGTGTCTTTTTGGAGCTGATGTCACGTCTGTGTTCATTCATTCTAACATGCGGGGATTGCTTCACCTCGTCTGTCCAATGTAAGCAGCAGAGGGGCACTGTAAACAGGTGATGGTGTACACAGCATTGGTACTGTTACAGGCGAATGACACTTAGATGTTATAATCAGTGTATTGGTGAAGGGGCCACTCTGGCATTTGGGTCTATTGCAAGGCTTGGTACCTCAGAACAGGTGTTAGGTAGTCTGTTGCTTGAGAGATGCTGTGCGAGGTTGGGGGGGGGGAACAACAGGACTGTCTGTAAACCAGGACAGGTTTGTCCCTAATGGCTACCTTGAGACAGTTGTCCTTTTCTAGGAGGGTTGGCGGTCATTAATGGTGTGTCCAAGGGGTTCAAGCTGGGGGCTGTAGGTGACAACCAGTGGGATTCTGTTGTGCTTGCCCAGCGGTTGGTGTTGTAGAAGTCTGGAGTGAAGTCTTTTGTATTCAAATCACTCTCTTCATTTGATGTATTGCTCTGTGCATGTCCTTTCACAGCATCTGATGAAGTGAGCTTGGGCTCATAAAATCTTATATATCTTTGAGTTAGTCTGTAAAGTACAAATCTACCCTGACTTCAGATTGACATGGCTAACTACCTCTTTCTTCTTATCTGTCACTTTGTCATAGGTGTCTGTCTTTGTCTGATAAAATGTTTGGACAAAGGTTTCTGCCATCTTCCTTCTGGTTTTCCTTTATAAAATTTGCATACAGTAAGAAGAAAAGTGAAAAACAAAAAAAATCCCTCTATTAAGAGCTAGTTTTCCCCTTCATTCATTTTTCCAAATATTTTAAGTTCTTTATTGAGAATGATTTTACTGTTGGCTAATTCCCAGTTATAAGTAGGGACTGCGTAAGTTGTGGTGGAAGTTAGCGGCACCTTTAATCTTGCTCTTTTTCATAGTTTCATAGATGTTAGGGTCGGAAGGGTCCTATTAGATCATCGAGTCCTACCCCCTGCCCTGGGCAGGAATGAGTACTGGGGTCAGATGACCCCAGCCAGGTGTCTGCCCAATCTCCTTTTAAACACCTCCAAGGAAGGGGACAGCACCACCTCCCTTGGACGTTTATTCCATATTTTGGCAACCCTCAGTGTAAAGAATTTTTTCTGATGTCCTATCTGAATTTGCTCTCTTCCAGTTTGTGGCCATTATTTCTAGTTACCCCAACAGGCGCCCTGGTAAACATTGTATCCCCTATTTCTTGCTGCCCCACCACCCACCCTCGATGAGTTTGTAGGCGACTACGAGATCCTCTCAGTCTCCTCTTGTGGAGGCTGAAGAGGTTCAGGTCTCCCAATTGGTCCACATAGGGTTTTTTCTGTAGACCTTTAACTAGACAAGTGGCCCTCCTCTGAACCCTCTCCAGGGCATCCACATCCCTCCTGAAGTGTGGTGCCCAAAACTGGATGTAGTACTCCAGCTGTGGCCTAACCAATCCCGCATAGAGGGGAAGTATCACCTCTGTAGACCTGTTTGTGAGGCACCTACTTATGCAAGAAAGGGTGCAGTAGCTTTACTTATTACCTCATCACACTGGTGACTCGTGTTCATTTTGGAGTCAACTACAACTCCAAGATTCCTTTTCGCAGCTGTGCTACTTATAGTGGTACCTCCCAGGCTACAGGAGTGTTGATGATTCTTCCTCCCCAGGTACAACACATGACACTTATCCTTGTTAAAATGCATCCTGTTCTGTTCAGTCCATTTCCCCAGCCTGTCTAAATCAGCCTGGATTTGCTCCCCACCATCTGTCTAGTTTGTGTATCTCCCCCCATAGTTTGGTGTCGTCAGCAAACTTGGACAGGGTGCTTTTTACTCCCTTGCCCAAGTCACTAATGAAGATACTGAATAGTACCAGTCCCAAGAAGGAGCCTTGGGGGACTCCTCTGCCCACATTTCTCCAGGTAGTAACCAACCCATCAACCACCACTCTCTGGGTGTGTCCCATAAGTCAATTTTCTATGCACCAGACTGTGTAATAATCTACATTGCAACTCTTTAGTTTATTTGGGTGTGACACTGTGTCAAAGGCCTTTTTAAAACCTAAGTAAATAACATCTACCCCTGTTCCTTCATCCAAGCATTTTGTGACCCGGTCATAAAATGAAACCAGGTTAGTCAGGAAGGATCTGCCTGCTGTAAACCCATGATGATAGCCCTTGGCAACATTTTACCCACTGGTCCCCCACAAATGTGATTCTTAACAATTTTCTCAAAGGTCTTGCCAATGATACAGGTGAGACTAACTGAACTATAGTTACCCAGTTCCTCCTTCCTCCCCTTCTTGAAAATAGGGACCACATGGGCCCTTTTCCAATTCTCTGGAACCTGTCCTGAGCACCATGAGCGCTCGAACAGTTGTGCTAGTGGCTCTGCTATGACTCCAGCTAATTCCCTAAGTACCCTAGGATGAAGATCATCAGGACATGTTGACTTAAATACATTTAACCCCTCCAGGTGCCCCTTTGCTAGGTCAGCTCGAACAGTTGGTGGGTCAGTATCTATACTGGTCTTACCTAAGGTCCAAATGGGATGCGTATTTGTATTCGTGTCCAGGAACATGGATGCAAAGAAATCATTTAGAAGCTCCGCTTTGGCCATCCTATCTGTTACCAGTTGCCCTAGTTAGGAGCCCTAAGTTACCCTGCACCTTCTTTTTGCTTCCTGTGTACTTAAAGAATGACTTTGTTATCCTTAACTTATGCTGCCAGCCTAAGCTCCGTTTCCACTGTGGCTGTTCTCACTTTTTCCCTGCAAGCTTGAGCCAAGCAGTTATACTCCTCCTTAGTGGCAGCCCCCTGCTTCCACAGCCTGTAGGCCTCTTTTTTCCCCTCCAGGCTCTCCTGGATTTCCCTGCTCCACAAAGAGGGTTTCTTTGCTTTTTTGCCTCCTTTTTTGTGTACTGGAATGGTCCTTTTCTATGCCAGCAGGATTAGTCCCTTGAGAAACACCTACCCTTCCTGGACTCCCATCTCTCCAAGGCTTTTACCAGTCAGTCCCTCCTTAACTAAACTCCTGAGCTTGTTGAAGTTGGCCTTCCTGAAGTCTAGCACTTCCACCCTACTAGTTATCTTCCCCACCTTTCTCCAGATAGTGAACCATATCAATAGGTGGTCACTGTCCCCTAGGTTACCTTGCCCCTGCAGATCCCCCACCAAGTCAACCCATGTGGCCAGTAACAAGTCTAGTAAGGTATTTCCCCTAGTGGGAACATGTACGTCCTGTGGTAGGTGAAGGTCTTGTAAGGAGGTTAGAAACTTTCATGAATGGGCAGACCTGGCTGCCTGTTTCTCCCAGCAGATATCTGGGAAGTCTAAGTCCCCCATGACAACCAGGTCCTTTGGGCACACTGCCTCTGAGAGCTGTCTCAAGAATTCTAGGCCTAACTTGCCCCCCGGTAGACTGTGTAGTAGACCCCCACTATCAAGTCCCTTTTACCCCAATCCCCCCTGTAACCTGACCCATAGTACCTCAATTTGCCCTTCTTCCTGGCCCAAATTAACTACAGAAGATGTATATTGCTCCTTAACATAGAAAGCAATGCCTCTCTCCTCCCCTCCTGCTTTTTCCCCACTGTTCTGTCTGTACAGCCTGTAGCCCTCAATGTCGACTGCCCAGTCATGGGTAGGATCCCACCAAGTTTCTGTTAGCCCAACGAGGTCGAATTCTTTATTTGCAAGCAGGAGTACACATTCCTCCTCCTTGTTCCCCATGCTCCTAGCATTAGTATAGAGGCATCTAAGCCCCACAATACATGCCCTTGCTACTTCCCCATTCTGATGCTTAGCGGGACCCTTGGTACTTACATGGACTGTTCCAGCACCTGGCTTGAGGTTCGTCATTCCTGGCATTTCCCTGTTGTCAACATCCCCATCCCCCGACAAACCTAGTTAATAGTGTAGTACAATAACCAAGCAGCTGAAGAGAGAAAATGTCATACCTGGTGATGCGTGATATTTTGTAATGTTTATTAATCAGCATTTAAAATTTGCAGTTCATATATTCATAGATATAGGGTCGGAAGGGACCTTGCAGATCTTCTAATCCGATCCCCTGCCCTGGGCAGGAGAGAAAACTGGGCTCAGATGACCCCAGCTAGGTAATCTTCAAGCCTTCTCTTAAAGACCCCCAAGGTAGGTGCCAGCAATACTTCCCTTGGAAGTCGTTTCCAGATCCTAGTGGCCCTGACTATGGTAGTGCCTTCCAGTCTGAACCTACTCTCTAACAACTTACGGCCATTATTCCTTGTTACTCTGGGAGGCGCTTGGGGGAACAAGGTCTCTCCCATTCCCCACTGGTCCCCCCCTAGTAAGTTTATAGATGGCCACCAGGTCCCCTCTCAGCCTTCTCTTGTGAAAGCTGAACAGGTTAAGGTCTCATAACCTCTCCTCGTAGGGTCCCTGAATCATGCAGTTGGCCCTCCCCTGGACCCTCACAATGCTGTCCACATCCCTCCTGAAGTGTGGCTCCCAGAACTGGACGCAGTACTCCAACTGCAGCCTTATCAGTGTCGCATAAAGGAGGAGGATCACCTCCTTGGTTCTGCTTGTAATGCAATTAAAGCTTGAAGAATCAGAGAATCAGTCAGTTCTCTGAACACTTAATAGTCTATTATGAAGCCAGGTAGAGGTGTATATGTGCATTTTTATTTTCTTCCTCTGTGCTTGGAAGATGAGAAGAATTAATCTAGGTGCAATATGCCATAAAGCAGAAATTTTCAACCTTTTTGGTTTGGTGTTACTCCCAGTGGCTGGTTGAGAAGGCAGGAATCCTGTGGCCAGATGAGGTGGGGGGTCCCCCAGCAGCCAGTTGATGACCAGGGGTGCGGAAGTGGTGGTGGCCATACACGCTGCTGAGTACCCCCTGACGGCATCCCAAGTACCCCCAGTTGAAAACCCTTGACATAAAGCATCATGTACCTACTTCAGGAAAGGAAAAATTACACATGAGTAAATCTTTGCTGTCTTTGTGTTTGTGTACACATATTTAAAGCACATATATTTATCTTAACTTTTAGATGCAATAAAAGTACAACTGTGTGAATAGTCTTCAGTTGTTAGAAAGTTGATTTCAATAGTTTTTGATAATTCTAGGTTTAGGAATATGGCAGTTGTATACATGTTTACATGTTTAAGAGTATGGAGTGACATACGTTTTTATTGCTAATTAAGAATTTTAGTATCTCGACTTTTTCATGTGAGTGATGCTTTATGGTCCACTTTACAAAAGCCAAGATTAAAGAACTGATATGATTACATATCTATTTCATGCATCTCAAAAAGGATATCAGATTGGCTTTCATTGCATCTGAACTTTCAAGTTCAAGTAAGAGGACTACTACATATAAAGTAATCAGGTTATTGCTTCTCCATAGATCACTGACACAACTCTGTACCTTGAAACAGTAGAGAAACGAGCATTAACGTTGATACAATAATGGGATATTATGATGAAATCTGTTTGTAAAGTTCAAGCAGACAAATGTAGTGTTAATCATTAGGTTTATGTGACCTATCTCACAGGTCCAATTAAAAAATGCCCACAAAACTGGAGCAATGTTGGCATAGCTAATTACTTCCCTCATCTCCCCCATCTTCTCAGCAGCAAAATCTAACACCTTCAAAAGATCCCAACCCTTTAAACTCCATAAAAAGAGAGCTCTGTCATTTAAAATCAACACTTCAGTCTTTGCAAATACAAATGAATAACTAAATACTAATGTAACATTCCTCTTTTTTCATAACACATGAAGACCAATAATGTGAATCTGAATTGCCATTTAGCAAATATAACAAGGATTGTAGGCAGGAAACAGTAGCCTTGGAAACAAATCAAAGATAGTACCTTGGGAAAGTATCAGATGAACTCTCATTTTGTTAAATGATGTCCCTAGAAATATCTTTTTTAAATTCTAAAATTGCTCAGTCCTTTTGGGTAAGAGATTCTTGATATCCCTAGATGTTTACTTCAAGATGAGTGATAAAAAAGTTTGAATATTTGTAAGATCACTCAAAGCTCTCTGAAGCACACTCTAAATCAGAAAAAATAGCCAGTAGCTCCTTGGTAATAAATCATTATAGTAGATTTTTTTTATTGCTGTAGCATCTTGCTCAAGTCTGCCCTTCAGAAAGATGGTCTTACTGGATATTTAATGCCGTGCTCTCTGAAGTGGTCAAAACATTATCAAACATGTAATCACATGTCTGAAGTTAAAGTTACAATAATTTCTAGAGTCATGCCATCCAAAGTGATCATTCCAAACATTCATAAATATGCCCATTTACCTGATTCACTGTTTTCAGGTATGTCAGCCAAGTACAGGTTCATGACTGTGCATTTGTTTTCTAGCTCATCAGTCTTAATGTTGAACTGTTTACAGACCTTGATCAACATATCCAAAATGGCCTCATGCCCAGAAGATCAAGTTTCAAGGTTTGTGTCATGGAACCTTACACTTTTAATTTTTTTAAATGGATTCAAGCTTGTTGTCAACATCCAACTGGGCTTGAATGCTGTCAGTTTATTTATGAGGTAAATCTAGGGTTTTGGAGATAATAGATTTCTGGCTCATTTAATTCAGCTTGTAGATTGACCGTGATAGGGCTGAGGAGGTGATGCACATTCCTTAGAATATGGGTTCTTTTTCTTTTCTTTTCTTTTCTTATTTTTTTAAAGAAGCTAAAGTTCAATTTACTTTTCACCATAGACTACACTGCAGAGAAACATGACATCTATGGGAATTCAATAATAAAGGGGAACAAAAAATGTAATCTCAGGAAAGAAAAGCGGTTAAAAAAGCAGTTGCTATATGATCTATGCATGCATCCCTCCTTTCTCCATTAGTGTTCTGTAACCATTTCTAAGCCTTGCATGGTTTTCTTTTTTGGATTGTTGATTCCTATCCCCAACATAGCTAAACATGATTAATGTAAGTCTCAAATATTTTAAATCAGAGCATTTACTGTAATAGCGAATAGCGTTCCCTTCCACCCTCCCATTTTCCTGGAGAAACTGGGAGGAGGATATAACTTGCATAAGTGCAGACTTGGAATAGAAATTTTTTTGAAGAGCGGTTCAAATTTTTTTTAGTCTCGTGTTCCTCTTTTAAGTTCGTTATGATGCTGTGTGTCCCTGAGCTGCTTTGCTATGGATAATTTAAAAAGCAACAGTTGTTATCATTATAATCATATTGTGCCCTCAACAACATAAAAGAGACTATAGAGTATGTTTTGAATTTTCCCTTTCATATATATTTCCATTCTTTTGCTCTCTCATTCCTTCCTTTCATATAACCTCTAGAACTTTCTTCCCATATACCCTTAAAAGTTAAAAGTTTAGGAAGTACTGGTTCCTATATACTGTACCCCACTACTCCAGATGCTGTGTCTTTCCCAAAAAACTGCATATTGTGCAAAAGCGTGGAGAGATAGGACATTGTGAAATGGATACATGTAGGACTGGGATAACGCACCTAAATTATTTTCATCCATAATCAAGGTAGTATTTGAATGCATGTTTCCAGAGCTAAAAAGTTAACACCAAAGTGCTTACCAGTCCTTAACTTGTGGTTTGATTGGAATGACTCTGCTGATTTACATTACATTTTCCTAATAGCTGGGATTTTAAATAGACATGAAAATAAATGCAGACTATTATACCTGAAGAGGGGGCACATTTCCTTTCCTTTTAGTTTTTTTCTTTACAGAGTAAGTTTTTCTTTCCATGTATATAAGCATGAATACACAAAATACCTGGACATCAAATTATCAGAGAATATTTTTTCCATAAGGTTGAGCAGATAGACATGCCTCAACCTCCATTTTCTTTTCTTAAGTGTGTTGCTTGCGACAGTCAAAAATAAAAATATGTGAAGGTTATAGATTTTCAAAGATACTAAGTGTAATACTTCTAATTATAGTATATGAGATGCATTCTAAACCTCGAAATCAAGAAGACATTTCACGAGTAGGGCATTTCTGATTTCCAAAAGCCAAAACAGTTATCAGAATACCAAATATCTTCAACAATTAACATTCCTAAAACGTAAGTGGTAAAATTCTGTTGGATTGCATGACTTGAGCGTAATTTAGCCAAGAAATTCACAATCTCTTCTGTTTACTAATACTCACTCTCTCTTTCCTGGATTGAGATGATTTTCTGTGTTACTGATAGACATTACAAATGAAAAACTTATCGAGTCATCTAGTTCACTTCAGTGAACAGCATGTTCCTGCAACATTTTTTTTTTCTGTCACAGAAGAAATTTTGAATACCTTGTGTACCTTCAGCAGTCACTGGGGAATATTCTTTCTTGATGCCACAAGTAAACATAAAATCTAAAACATAAAATCAACATTTCATTCACTCATTGGGAATTTGTAGTATTTGCATATTTCTGATTAGTCCTGATACTGTAAACCTTTTATGAGCTGCTTCAATGAAAAAGATTATATTCACTTGAAAGTTTTGGGGTTTGTTTTTTTGGTCTAGTCAGCTTTTATCTGTCTACGTATTTGGAAACCTCTGGGCATTACAAAGCAATATTTAAGAATGACATTAAGAAAAGATACCAGACATGTTTCACTAAAATTCCAAGTGCTTTCTGTGGCTAAATCCTCAAAGTGCTTCATGACCAAGGATCCTACTTAAATGTGCGTTCTCCTTGTTTTTAGGCCAGAGCCTCAACAGAAAGCCCCTTCTGCACCTCCACCCCCACCACCTCCACCTCTGCCAGAGCCAACGCCACCAGAACCGGAGGAAGAAATTCTGGGATCTGATGATGAAGAGCAAGAAGATCCTGCAGATTATTGTAAAGGTCTGTATAATCAAACCTCATATAAAAAGTGTAACATTCAACAGCAAATCTTTCTATAGCTGCTACAGCTCTGGTTCTTGGGAACGGTTTGACTTGCCTGCACGGAGTGTGGTTCTTGTGCTTGTGTATATTGATTTTCTTAGGAGCTGGTCCTTGACTATGGAGTTCACTCTGCAGGTGCTAAGAATAACAAGAAACATCATCACTGCTTTCTAGACCAAGTGCAAAATGATTTTTGAATTTGTTTTCACACATAGCTTTACTTGTTTTATTTATAATAAACTTTCCCCTAGGCAGAGACATTAATGTAAGTAGAGACAGGTGAGTGGGGCATGAGGCCCTGGTGCTGACTTAGAAGGTTGCTGGAATGCTTCCTCCAGGAGCCAGGTGTAGGGACACAGCAGCAGCAGCCAGGGTCTTTGAGTCTCTGGGACAGGTAAAACTGATCACTTCCTGTCCCCTGCTCGCTGATGCTTGGAAACTCCCTCCCCCCACTCCAGACACAGGGGAGTTTTGCCTAAGGCATAAAACTTGTTAGTTACACTTCTGGGTAGAGGAATAGATTAATATTCATTGTTTTATTTATTTATTTGTTTAGGAAGACTTTCAAATACCTTAGTGACTGGGAAATACAAGAACCTACATTTAGAATAGAATTAATTTCTTGGTTTCCTTTCTTCAGCTTAGGTTTACCATTCAGACACTCATTTTCATTACAACCTTCTTATCCTGACTTAGGGTACCATGTGGAAACTTTTCTTTGTTGCTTTTTCTTATTTGCATTCCAGTCTGAGTTACAGTCATCCTGAGCTAACTTGGCCACATTTTATAATCCAACTGTTCTCAACTTCTGAAAGGAGTCTTGGCACCAGATTTGATATTGGAGCAGTGCATCACACCACCATATACCTGACAAAAAATACAAAATACTTCAGAGGAAATGGCAAAAACTTAGCTAAACCTCTATGAAACACTTCAGCAGTTCACTGTGTTTATCAAATGTTTGCATTTTTGTTCTCAAGGCAAGTGAAATAAGCAAATAATTAATGTGAGCCTGGCATTATGTAGTAAGAAAAATCAGATTTCTTAAAATAGGAAGAAGATCAACCTTATAAGTAAAGGACTCCTACCTTGAAGAAGAAACTGAAATATAAAATCATATTGGTTTTTTGAAGACCTGGTTAATATCATCAGACAGTGCAACAAGGAAGCATTGTAAAATTAACTGTACATTCTGTATCTCTGAACTGTACAAAGACTAGTGGGCCAAGACTAGAGGGACTGTATGTTCTGGTTTAACCGGGACAGTCCCAGATTTAAGAGGCCAGTTCCAGCTGGCTGAGGAGAATTATAATAGGTGCCCCGGAAATGCAGGGGCACAGAACCAGGGAGTCGGAGTGGCACAGACAGGTGTGACCCAGCTTGCAAGCTCCAGGCAGGCACAGCTGCCTGCCTGGAAGGCGGCCCTCCCCCTTGCTGGCTTGTGAGAGTGCAAAGGAAGGGAGGGGGGCAGTATGTCCTGGATGTGAGGGATGAACGTCCTGATTGTCTGGGATCTCGTTATGGTCAGCATAGCTAAAATTGATGTGTTTCATAGATTCATAGATTGTTAGGGGCTGGAAGAGATGTTGTAGATCATCAGGTCCAGTACCCCTGCACTGGGCAGGAAAAGACAACTGGAGTCAAGTGACCCCAGCAAGTTGACTGTCCAGTCTTCTCTGAAGATTTCCAGGGTAGGTGACTGAACCACCACTGGAGGGAGTTTATTCCACAGTCTTGACACCCTGTTTTAATGGTTAATAATGTTTCATGCAGGCAAGACCTTATTGGCTTACAGTTCTGAGGCTCTTGTTTCCCAGCACAGAAAAAGTTTTGTGCTTTAAATTAAAATAATAAGTGAGACTTTGTTCAACTATCAAAAATTACATTAATCTATGGGATTCAGATAATGTGCAGCCTCCCTGTACAATTCTGGCATTGAAAAACAACCATTAAAATCAAGACAGATTTGAAGTGCAGGGTTAGGAAAAGGTAATGGAAAGACTATTTGTTGCTTAAGTCTGTTCATATTGCAAACGGATAACATCTGTCCTTGAAGATAACTTTTGTTGCTGTAACATTAGTCATTATTGAATTTCAGCTTTTCTTTTTTAAGCTTCTGTTTACCATTTGTTACAAAGATAAAGTAGTCCTATGTTTTCACCCAGATGCAGTAACTGAGTTTTACCTATAACAAGATTATTTTCTATGTCCCAGGATCCTTTCCAAAATGTCATAATCTGCCTAAGAAGGCTCAGTCACATAATTAGAAATGTAAGAATTTAAAGTGAGAGTGCAAGAGGACCAGGCCCCAGAGGCAGCCATGATGCCCCCTTGTCACCAAACAGCTCCTGCCCAGCTTTAACTCTAAGCTACCCTCCCTTTGCTCTTGCCTGTCATGCCTTGGTATTATTAATAGATTTGGAAAGGGAAGGTTACCCAAGGGCCTTAGAGTGAGCCTGGGCTTATCTTCTGGCTATCAGACTCCTCTTGGATTCCACCGATCCTAATCTGTCTGTATGCTAGGTGGGCCATCTTGGCCCATATGTGCCCCCTATGACAGTATATGCCTTATGGGCTATTCATGGCCTCCAACTTCTCCTGTAGCCATGCTCATACCTCACAGGTGTTACTAGTCACTCATCAATAGGTGCTCAGCCCCCAATTTCCACTCCAGCCCATTTAGGCCTCCTTGCCTTTTCTCAGTCTGTCTCTCCTGGGGCTCAGGCCTCTGTGCCTCTGTCAGTTTCTGCCCCTTGTGGGGTTCAGGCTGCTATATCTTTGACCACTTTTGCTGCTCCTGGGCTATAGACCTCTGGCTCCAGGTCTTGTCTTGCTTGGGCTGTGATTTCACCCCTTGGGCACTGTTCCAGGCTCTCTCTTTGTCCTCTAGGCTTACCCTGATAGGAATTTATTCTGTGTCTTAGACCCCAGCCCCTGGTGAGATTCTCCAAAACAGTTGCATGCGACTCTGGCACTGCTGGGACATCCAGTCTTGCCTGCTAGTCCCTTACTGGTCCTCCAGTTACAACTATAACCAAAACATAAACACCCAGGCTGCCACACAATCTGTAAGCTTACTGGCTATATAACTAACTTACCCCTGTAAGCCTTTGATCCCTTACTTATAGTTTTCATTGTAGACAGCTTCCCCAAACCAGGCACTGCTCATCTTACAGGTGTGACTTGGGCTTTGCCCTGCTACTCCCTTCCCGTGCTCGACTGGTCTGGGAGGGGAAGAGAAAAGTGGGACAAACTCCCCCCACCCCCCTATCTGTTCCCCAGACTGAGGACCCCATTATGAGGAGTGGATGGGGAACATGAGCACCTGATCCTTCACTATGCTCCTACTTTCAGCAAGCAGAAGAGAGAAAGCAGCAGTGGAGGGAGGGCGCAGCAGCTTCCCCTCCTGCTTCTCACACTGGGACTCGGGTGTGAGAAGCAGGTAGGAGGTGATGCTGCTTTCTCCACTCAGCTCCTGGGCACTATGAACTGAATGCATGGAGCCCTTCAGCATAGCTCCTGCCTGCTCTGCATTCCTGGGACTCCAGTGTGAGGCTTTGCCCCACCACCTTTGTGAGAGTCTCCCTAAGCCTAATCCCTGGCCCCACTGACTTCCCCTTTCTGTCTCTACCACCCAGATGGGCAGGAGTGGTGCTGATTTAAAAGCCAGCGAGGCCGGAGACTGGGCTTGGGGAGGTTTTCTCTGAGCCCAGTCCTGACCCCACTGGCTTTAAAATTGCCATCCTACCACCCAGCTGTGCAGCACAGGCAGGAAGGGGAAACCAGTGGGCTGGCAAAATCTCTACTTCTTCCCGAAACTGGGGACTGTAGGGATGCAGGAAGCAAGGACTGCTGTTCCTCTCATCTCCTGGACTGGTCTGGGAAGGGAGGAGGGGGAAGAATTGGGGCAAAGCCCCAAGCCTGCTGCCTGGTAGCCAAGTGGACAGAGCAGCACAGCAAAGCCACCTGCCTGCTTCTCTCACTGAAATCCCTGGAGTATGAGGAGCTGGCAGGGAGCAGCTGGCAGCTTTTCCCTCTGCTTCAGGGAAGGGCTGGACCAGTTGCCCTCTGGGCCTTCTTCGGATCGTGGAAACCCCTGGCTCCATTTGTCCGAGTCCTCATGAGAAGTTAAGCTGGAAGAAAGTCAACAAACGTTCAGTCTCCCAGGGCTGACTTCAACTTGATTAGTGTCAGCTTATTTTTCTTCTGAACCACCATTTTTCCAGGAAAAAGAGCATGAATGTTTGTACATTTTTGGTTTTACTGGGAGAGTGGCAGTTTATAAATACAAAATGGGACTTTAAAAGGCTGTTTGTTTAGGTCTCTTCTTAACTACATCCCCAAAACCCTCTGAAAGCTCTCCAAGATTGTTTTTTAAGTGAAGCAGTTTAATCAGTGTTTCAGGGGTGTTGGTGATAGCCATGTTGGTCTAAGGACATAGGCAGACAAGGTCCTTTGGGTAAATGTGATTTTTTTTTATTAGACGAACTAAATAGTTGGAAAAACTGTTCTTCACAAGCTTTCAGGCACAAACACGCTTCTTCAGGCATAGGGAGAGTCTTCTGGTGTTTGTATGCTCTCCTGGGTGGAATAGAAATTTAAACCAATATGTAATATGAAGGTCTGAAAATGCAAATGTGTGGCAGGGAGGATTCAAAGGGATGTAAGCAAGGTAGGGGGGCGGTGGGGGAGAAACTGGGGAATGTTGATCTGGTGATAGAGTTTAGTTGGTAAAATGCAGAGAGGCTACCTGGGTTTATTAGATGGCAGACAGGTTATAAATGTGCCATAAAACCGTGTCTATATTTAATCCATGGCTTTTTGTATCCAGTACATTTATGAAGTGAAGTCTATAGACTCATCTGCAAAAGTTTTTTTTATAAGTTCCCTTTGAGGATTAGAACTGAGAGATTGGAGAGAGAGTGGTTGTCTTGTCAGAAATGTGCCTCCACAGGCAATTGGGTATTTTTGTCTTTGATAGATTTTCAGTGTGCATTTATTCTGGTACAGGGGTATGGGTTGTAGCCATATTGATCTCAGGACATAAGCAGACATGTTTCTTTGGGTGAATAAGATATCTTTTATTAGACCAACTTAAATAGTTGGGAAACATTTTTTTAGCAAGCTTTTGGGTTTAAAAACCCTTTGTCAGTCTGAGGAAGTCTCTGCAGTTGGTATGTGCTCTTCCTGGATGGAATGAATAGTAAAGAAGCCAGAGGCTGGGCCATATGCATGTAAGACAGGCAGTCAGTGAAGATGTAAATTGTGGAGTCAGTGGGTGAGAGACAGGCTGGATGGTGGGGAAAGGGGGATGAATGTAGCAGTTAAATAGTGGAGAAGTACCTATGGAATCAGAAGTCAGGTAGGTTATAGTGTGTCATAAATCCAGTGTCTATATTTAGTCCATGATTTTTTTGTATCCAGGAGGTTGATGAAGTGAAGTTCATAGGCTCATCCCTGAGAAGTGTTTTGTAAGTTCCCTTTGAGGATTAAAACTGAGAGATTGGAGAGAGAGTAGTTTTCTTGTGAGAAACATGCCCCCACAAGTAATTAGGTATTCTTGTCTTTGATAGATTTCTGGTGTGCATTCATTCTGGTGCACAGATGTTGTTTGGTCTTTCCTATGTATTTTCCATCGGGGCATTTGGTGCACTGGATGAAATGTATTACATTTCTGGAGGTATAGCTGTAAGATCCGAGAATGCTGATGGCTCTGTTGTGGGGTGTAGTAATTGAGGTGGTGGAGATGTGTTGGCAGGTTTTGCATTTCTTGTCATGGCATGGTCTAGATCCATTCAGTGTGTTTTGGACCTGAGGAAGCTTGCTTCTGGTGATGAGGTTAGCGAGCCCTCAGATACAGCCAAGCCCTCAGATACCACCAAGTTGCACTGAGGAGAACACCCGAGATTGCCACCTCACCAGTCTTAAGAAGGCTTTCACCCAAAAAGGACACTCCTCGAAACAGAGATCGCACATTTGAAAGAGCCACCCAGATACCACGTGAAGAATTGCTGCAGTACAGAAGAAAACCCTCCACAAATTGCACACTGCTGGTTATGACATACCACCCCTCCCTTGAACCCACACGGATAGTTCTCAAAAAATTTCAGCCCATACTAGAAAGAGACCGTATTCTTAAAGAGATTTTCCCAGAACCACCCATCCTAACCTTCAAACAAGCACTGAACCTTGCTAACCTCATCACCAGAAGCAAACTTCCTCAGGCCCAGAAGATACTAAATGTATCCAGACCATGCTATGACAAGAAATGCAAAACCTGCCAACACATCTCCACCACCCCAACAATTATACCCCACAACAGAACTATCGGCATTCCTGGATCTTACAGCTGTACCTCCAGAAATGTAATGCATCTCCTCCAGTGTACCAAATGCCCTGTTGGAAAATACTGCAGTTTTGTTACAAGAAAAATACTGTTAGATCAGGCCAACTGAATTCAGTAGAAAGGCTCCTCTTGACAAAAATGGGTTTGGGATCAAGCCTTTTTTTAAATGTCCACTTGTCTAAGAAATGCAATTAAATGTCAGAATTCCAGCTACCTGATTTTTCAAGGGTGCATATAGCCTCTGGAGCTGTTTTTATTTTTTTTCTGAGAAGTCATAAGCATCTGGACATTAATTTCAAGAGACTGTCATCATTCTGTGGATGTAATTGGAATTCTTTGCCTCTCTGATCAAGTAGTTTTCCCTCCAGAGATATCTCCTATTCATTCAGGTCTCAAAGGGAATAATTCCTTACACAAACATGGAATTTGTCAGCTATGTTATGAATACATTCAAGAAGCACGCAGGAATAATGATCTCTCTTATTTTCTGCCCCTCTCTCTCAAGTACATGCAATAGTTGTATCAGAGATATCATTATTTTCTGTGCTGTACTGAATAGTACAACAGAACTTCTGTTATTGATACCAATGCTACTTATATCATAAATGCTACTTATATTGTAAATTTTAAAATACCAGTATTGTTTTCTTTCTTATCCAAATGGGAGAGGCCCTGTTCCCCTGAGCGCTACCCGGAGTAACTAGGAATGATGGCCACAAGTTGATTGAGAATAGGTTCAGGCTTGACATCAGAAGGCACTACTTCACAGTCAGGGCAGCTAGGATCTGGAACCAACTTCCAAGGGAAGTGGTGGTTGCTCTTACCTTGGGGGTCTTCAAGAGGAGGCTAGATATACACCTTTCTGGGGTCATTTGATCCCAGCCTTCTTTCCTGCCTGTGGCAGGGGGTCGGACTTGATGATCTGCTCAGGTCCCTTCTGACCCTACCAAGTATGAAACTATGAAATAGCTTTTAAAGTAACTAGGAAGATGAATACACTTGAATCTTACTAAATTTGAATCTTTCTGTGCAACTTTTGGCTAAAGTCTGTTAACCAAGGAACCTTACTTCTGTGTTGGAAGAGACAAACAGATAAAAAAAGGACATTGCAGAGATGCTATCAGGAAACTAGCCTTCAGCCACTGCTGCCCACTAGGGTTGGGGGTTGCGGCTCGTCCGGGAGGTGCGGGGGGGGGTGGCTCCCGCCACTGTATGCATCCCAGAAGGGCATAGGGGCTGCGTGTGCCCCCAGATCTGCGCGGGGTGCAGGCGGAGAAGCTTCTGCTACAGGCTGGGGCTGCCCAGGGCTCTTCCCAGCAGCGGGGGGGCTGGGCCAAGCTGCACTTCGGGCGGGGGGCGGTGCTGGGAGCAGGCTACAGGGCGGTGCTGCAGCCACTCCAAAATTCACGGTAGCCCCCACAAAGCTCTCTCCTAGTGCTGGCACCACCTGCCCTGAGCGCAGCCCCTCCTATGAGGTAGGAAGAGCCCGACCCCAGCCTGTAGCAGCAACCCACCCTGCTTGTGCAGATCTGGGGGCACATGCCCCCCACCCTGTGCCCTCCTGGGGCATGTGCAGTGGTGGGAGCTACCCACATCCACCCCATGCCCCCACCCCCGGATGAGCCATGGCTCCATCCTGCACCCACCCTGCCCCACCGCAGCTGGGCAGTGCCTGCTTCTGCCCCACTCCCTTCCTTACCACAGGGCCTTGATCTGCCCCCATGCCCCCTCCCTTCCCCCTCCCTGTCCACCACAACAGACTTACCAGCTGGTCGGCTGTAGTCCTCACTGCCTTTGTGCTGTGCTGTGGTTGTGCACATGCATGAGCATTTATCGGCCAAATCTATCAGCCACATCAAGCCAATTTCCAATATGCTCCATTTTCTTTATATTGGTGCTGAGCCAATATTGGACCAATGTATTGATGAACCTCTACTGCCCACTTACTACTGTCTTCTGGGCTAGAGACAGTAGTTGCAAATAAACTGGTATAAGTGATCAGAAACTGGTTCAAATCTGTAACACAGCAAGTCAGAAAACCTGAGGCTGAATCAATTCAGTCTTTGCAGATTAGCCTAAACTGCACAGATTAAATTGAAACAGAAATGAACAGACATTTACTTTGATTCAGGTAATGCAGCCACATGCTTGCAGTGGCTCAGGCCAGAAGCCAGGGGGCGCTAGAGCATGGCTTTCTGGCTGTGTTCACTTTCTCTTCTTGCTGCCCCTGAGGTCTCTGGGATTTGTAATCCAGAATCATAGCAGCAGGACTCTGCAGGGTTGCTCATCATTTCTTTTTCCTGCTTCCAAGTGCCTCTTGGATTTGTAGTCCACAGTTGCAGCCAGTAGTAAGTTAGAGCAGGGGAAAGGGTGTTTAACCCCCCTCCCTGGCAGCACCATCCAGGGTTTATCTTGGGGGGGCAGTCCCTGTAGACTGAACTGCATCCCCAGCTGAGCTTGTCGTCCGTGTCGTCATGTCCTCCCCCCACCCCTCCCCATCAGCCAGCCCTTGCTGCTCCAGCTAGGGAGCAGAGGGGCCAGGGCCAGCCCTGTTCTCTGGAGTAGACACCACAGCCTAGCCCAGGGATGGAAAGCATGCTGGGATGCTGAGGGACTGATTTAACTTAAACCAGAAAGGGGCCTGGGTCAGAAGTTTCATAAACCAGTTTGACTAGAAATAACAATCTCAAACTGGCAGAGGGTAGATTTGGACTAGACATCAGGAGGCGCTACTTCACTGTCAGGGCAGCTAGGATCTGGAACTAACTTCCAAGAGAAGTGGTGCTGGTTCCTACCCTGGGGTCTTTAAGAGGAGGCTGGATGAACACTTTGCTGGGGTTGTTTGACCCCAGTACTTTTTCCTGCCATGGCAGGGGGTCGGACTCAATGATGTGCTCAGGTCCCTTCTGGCCCTACCAACTATGAAACCATGAAGCTATGACCCAAATCAGTTAAGTCTAATACACTCCATTTTATCTATATCCAACCAGGTTTATCTTAAATCAGTTTCAGCCATTTTGAAACTGGTTTATGTGCACTGAGCTTCTGTTCTTTTAATGCTTTTTAGGCCAGTTTCTGATCACTTAAACTGGTTTATGTGTGTCCCTGGCCCACATTTGGATGGGTAAAAAATTGGCTGGTGGGATGCACCCAGAGAGTAGTGGTGGATGAGTCGTACTTAACCTCGTGAGATGTGGGCAGTGGGGTCCCCCAGGGCTCAGTCCTCGGGCCCGCACTTTTTAACATCTTCATCAGCTACTGGGACGAGGGGTTGAAAGCATGTTGTCCAAGTTTGCTGATGATACTAAGATGTGGGGCTAGGTGGACACACTTGAAGAGAGAGAGAGCCTGCAACTAGATTTAGACAGACTACAAAAGTGGGCAGATGAGAATAGGATGGGTTCAACGTAGACAAATGCAGGGTGCTGCACCTTGGGAGAAGGAATTCACAGCATACATACAGGCTGGGGAGTTTGTCTCTTGAAAGCACAGAGGCAGAAAGGGACTTTGGAGTCATTATTGACTTTAAGATGAACATGAGCTGCCAATGCCAGACCGCAGCCAGCAAAGCCATACCTTGTCATGCATCCAAAGGTGCATCTCAAGCTGGTCCAGAGAGGTGATACTCCCCCTGTATGAGACTTTGGTCAGGCCGCAGTTGGAGTACTGCATCCAGTACTGGGCGCTGCACTTCAAAAGGGATGTGGCCAGCTTGGAGAGGGTTCAGAGGAGGGCCACCCACTTGGTGAGAGGGCAGCAGGGCAGGCCCTATGAGGAGAGATTGAGGGACCTGAACCTATTCAGCCTCGATAAGAGGAGGCTGAGGGGGGACCTGGTGGCTGCCTACAAACTCATCAGGGTAGATCATCAGCAAATAGGAAGAGCCCTATTCTCCCCAGCACCACGTGGGGTGATGAGGAACAATGGTAATAAGCTGATGGAGAATAGGTTTAGGTTAGAGATCAGAAGGCAATATTTTACAGTTAGGGTGGCCAGAATCTGGACCCAACTTCCCAGGGAAGTAAGTGGTCCTCACCCCTACCTTGGGCAAATTCAAAAAGAGTTTAGATGGTTACCTGTCTGGGGTCTCATAAACCCAGCATTCATTCCTGCCTGTAGCAGGGGGTCAGGCTAGATGATCTAACGAGGTCCCTCCTGACCCTAGCTACTATGAAACTATGAAACAATCTATGCAACTTAGACTAACCTATGAATATTGAATCAATTCAGCCTGGGGTGTTTTGACTGTCTGTACTTAACCCTATACCCAAGTTCCTTTCACAGTTCAGCATGCTTTGATTCAAGGTTCAGGTCTGGGAAAAAATAAATGGCCTGGCAAACATCAGGCATGTGGGCATTTCCCAACTGCTAGCTGAGAGCACTGTTTTGCTGAGAGGCTTCTGTACTTTCTTGGAAGGCATTTTATCTGTCATTGTTTCCTTTCCTGTTTGTTTCTCACTAACAACCTCCACTGATTTAACCTGGTACAGTCAGGTAAAATATATTGACTAGGTAACAGACACATAATATTCAGATAAATAATATAGAAATGTCCCATGTTTTCCACAGTGTATATGAAAATTAGGAGTTCAGTTAGAAAAAGAAAAGCTGGCAATATTATATGGGACAGTAAGGTAAATACAGAGCAGGTAAATACAAGACGTTTTTCTCCAGAAAGTCATGAAAGTTATTTTAATTACAGTACATTCTGTTATGGTTTTCTCATTTATAATTTAGGACAACTTGAAAAGAAACCTGGTATTAAATTAATAAATAGGAAATCAGAAGTAACTACTATTTTCTAAGTATATTGTTTATATTTTTCATTAAAGGTGGCTATCATCCAGTGAAAATTGGAGATCTTTTCAATGGCCGATATCATGTTATTAGAAAGCTAGGATGGGGACACTTCTCTACAGTTTGGCTATGCTGGGACATGCAGTAAGATATCTACTTTTATATTTATTCTCCTCCTTTTCCATTTCTAATTAGAGTAAAGGCTGCTGCCATTTTGTGAGTAGTCATTTCTGCCTTAGAACAAGAGTTTGTTACATCAGTGGTTTTTTGTGGTTTTGTTGCTCTTTGTTAACCAGCTGTATATAGAAATAACGACACTGTTTTTTTCATTTTGGTCAGTGATATACTTTATAAAACTTGTCAGGAATAAGTTTATTTTTAGTTTCTTTGTCAAATTATTAATGCTTATTGAATTAACATGTTCTCTTAAACAAGCTAATGTTTTTATTCATCCTGTATCCTTAAAAGGAAATATAATTATATTTTGACTGAACGGTAAAATATAGACCTAAGTTCCCCTTTTAAAGACATTAGCATTTGAAATAAATTAAGTCAGCCTGTCATCTGAATGTTTTTGATGTTGCTTCAAATATAGGTAAAAAGGAATTGTTCTGTGTCAAAACACACTGCATTGTTCAATATTACAGTATGTGACCAAACTGGAGTATATAATTGCATAAAGTATGCTTCTTAAAATCTGTTAACTGGATATTTGTTGAATAATTATTATTGTTTTCAAGGGGGAAAAGGTTTGTTGCAATGAAAGTTGTAAAAAGTGCCCAGCATTATACAGAGACTGCCTTGGATGAAATAAAGTTGTTGAAATGCGTAAGTATCATGATGGCAGTGCTTTACCAATCATAGTAAATTCCCATTGTCTCTTTGTTTAAATACATGCTTTTGAACTTCATCTTTTTCCCTAAATCTTGTATTCCCTAAATATATTGATGTTTCATTACTTATTCTCGTAATTTATAGGACCCCCATAATAATGCTGTTTAGATTTTTAAAAAATAAGAATTTGTATCTATCTTAAAGTTAAATTATTACCTAATATATTAGTATCTACTTTCTTTGCTTAGGTTCGTGAAAGTGATCCCAGTGATCCAAACAAAGACATGGTTGTACAGTTAATTGATGACTTCAAAATTTCAGGAATGAATGGAATACGTATCCTTTTATAGTAATTCTACCTATTTTAGAACTAAAATAAGTGATAAATGTTTTGTTTTTTTACACAATTTCTGTGTATACACCAAGCAAGACTTTTTCAAAGTAACCTGCCTTTTTTAACCCTTTAAATTAGAATATAGAACTACTAATGCCATATTAAGACATGAACATCAGTAGCATTGGTAATTCATTTACGCTAGTGAAAAACAGGGCAGGTCCAAATATAAAAAGAGTAAAAGATGAACATGTTTATGATGAGCTGCCTGGCCTAATAGAATACTAGATGACAGGGATTTTAAATGCAACTTTTCTGAATAATATTGTTTAACTTATCATATGTTTATCAGTGTATTGTGTTTCATTGTAAATACTGTGGAACATTAACTTATTGTGGGCTGGAGAAGATTTTTTTCTAAATGCAAGCAGGCAGCTTATGTTGAAAGGATTTGAGTTTAGATTCCATTATGTATTCCTATTGTAATGTGGAGGGGGAAACCCTCAAAAGAATGAGAGAGAATTACTCATATTTCATAAGGTGTCATTAAAGAAGTAAATGCTTTTCCCTTTAAACTTTACAAAATTAAAAGTTAAAGTCTTGTTTGGGTAGACTATTCCTTAAATTCTGACGACTGTTAGAGGACAGATTCTGAGTGACAAAACAGGCAGTAGCATAATCTTTAACACCATAGAATTGTCAGGTGTCATGATTCAGCTGAAAAGTCATATAATAAAATACAGCAAGTTGACAGCTATTAAACATGAAGATTGGATAGTTTTAAAGGATTTATAATAGCTCAGACTAATGGTGAGCATATGTTCCCTCCTGCCTGCTGAAGAATAGAGATCCTGACTTGTAAAATAATATAGTTTCATAGTTTCTAGGGTTGGAAGGAACCTGAGCAGGTCATCGAGTCTGACCCCCTGCCATGGCAGGAAAGAGTACTGGGGTCAAATGACCCCAGCAAGGTGTACATCTAGAGATATAATATGGTTTATATCTCATTCCTGAGAAGTCTTGTTGAGATTTTTCTGTTGCTAAATGATTATCTTGGCCAATCAGTGACCAAATATAGGTGTTAACATTTTGGAGAATGGTTATTGATAAAAGCAGAGACCCCTGCCAACCCCCAGCACAGCCGGAGGCAAGTGGGGCCTGTGGTGGGAGGGGGTTAACCCCTCACTGAGTGGGAGGAGGCAGCTGCATGGAGCCAGGCCGGTTCAAGCCCTGCCCAGGGCCCTACTTTGCCAGCCCCCCAGGGAGAGAGAGAGGTAGGAGGGGGTACTCACCTGTCCCCCTCCAGTAGGACAGAGCCCCCAAATCCCAGGCAGGGCCCCCCCTTGCCTGAGAGCAGCTTTCCCTGCTGGCAGGCCCACTGCACATGTGTGCAGTTTAAAAGGGCCCACCAACAGCAGCAAAAAAATCCCCAGTTAGCCTCTGAAGCAGCGAGAGACATGCAGGTGAAAGCCCGCTGCATCCCTGCTTCCCCCAAAATCTCCCAGACACCCCCCAGCAGTCGTGGAGCCCCCCGCCGACCCCGAGCACAGCTGGAGGCAAGCGGGGCCTGTGGTGGGAGGGGGTTAAGCCCTCACTGAGTGGGAGGAGGCAGCTGTGTGGAACCAGGCAGGGTCAAGCCCCGCCCAGGCCCCTACTTCGCCCAGCCCCCCAGGGAGCTACACAACCAGAGCAGTGTGAACAGGCTGCACAGACAGACGTGCTTGTCTGCCAGTGCGTGAGTTAGCACAGAGTTCACGCAGGAGGGTGCGCAGGAGGGCCCGAGACCGTGCCTGCGAACCCCCCAGGGTAGACAGTCCCAGCCATAGCCAGTCCGCCAGAGGCATGACACAGATGGAAATGCATCGTTCCCTGAGGGTCCCCTCGGGCATCTCAGAGACAGCCACGCAGACGGAGCCCACAGTTCCGGGCTCCATGCAGATGGAGCCCCTGGCTCTTGGCTGTGGGGGCTGCCTGTCCCTTTTTCAGGCTCTGGGGCCCAGGAGCATGGCGACCTCCCCATGTGGGGTCTGCTCTCTTTTGGGCTCTCTGGTGCGCCAGCTGGAGGAGCTCCAGGCCATAGTCCAGAGACTGCGTGCCATCAGGGACTGTGAGCAGGAGATCAACTCCTACTGCCAGGCCCTTCTCCCCTGGGATCCAGAGAGTAGACCACCATCTCCCTCCAGGACAAGGGAAGACTCTGGGACCTCCCACTCTGTCCAGTCAGGGGCATGGACCAAGGTGGTCAAGGGCCCCAAGGCCTGCTGCACCAAGGCCGCTGCCCCACCGGAGCTTAGCAACAGGTACGCACATCTTGCAGCTCCAGCAGAGCCTGCTGAGTTGCTAGCTCCCACAGGCAACACAGGCTCAACTGCAGCTACTGTCTCTGCTCTTCCCAAGACAAAATGTGAGGTGTTTGTTGTGGGAGACTGCATCCTGAGGGGGACTGAGGGGGCAATCTGCTGCCCCGATCCCTTAGTCCGGGAAGTCTGCTGCTTCCTGGGGGCCCACATCCAGGACATTGCGAAGAAAATCCCAAAGCTCCTCCAGCCCACAGACCACTATCCTATGCTCCTTATTCATGTGGGCACCAATGACATGGCTCGGAGCACTCCCAGCCGGGTCATGAGGCACTACAGGGATTTGGGAGTGGGGCTAAAGGGCCTGGGGGCACAGGTGGTGTACTTGTCGATTCTTCCAGTCTCGGGCTATGGGCTGAGGAGGGAGAGGAGGATCCACGCAGTGAACCAAAGACTGCGGTGCGGGTATCATCGGGAAGACTTTGGCTTCTATGACCACAGCCCGCTCTTTGGCGAGAGAGGCAACAAGCTGCTGGGAAGAGATGGCCTCCACCTCTCTCCCCTGGGAAGGAGGCTCTTCTCAGCCAGACTGGCTGACCTGCTCCACTGGGCTTTAAACTAAGCCCGCTGAGGGACGGGGGGACTACCGCCACTGCTGGCCTGCTGAGCAGCCCTTGCAAAGCCAGTGTGCCAAGGCACTTAAGGAAGCCCACCCTTGCCCCAGCCCTGGTACAATCTGTGGGCAAGGCAAGAGCCCCCAGGGGGACACTTGCCTGCCTGTACACAAATGCCAGGAGCTTGGGGAATAAGCAGGAGGAGCTTGTCCTCCTGCTCAGTGCAAATAATTATATGATGTCATAGGGATATAACGGAGACCTGGTGGGACTCCATCCATGACTGGACCTCGGGTATAGATGGCTATACCCTGTACAGGAGGAATCGTGTAAATAAAAGGGGCAGGGGTGTAGCTCTCTATGTTAAGGAAAGCTAAACGTCCCTGCAAGCTGATATTGGCGACCAGGGTGGACAGCTGGAGACCCTCTGGGTTAAAATCCGTGGGGAACATGGCAAAGGGGACACAGTGGTGGGAGTCTAATACAGACCTCCCACCCAAAGTCCTGAGCTTGACCAGGAGTTTGCCCGGGAATTGGCTGAGGCCGCATGCTCCAGGACCCTGGTTGTCATGGGTGACTTCAATTACCCGGACATCTCGTGGAAGGATCACTCAGCAAAATCTGAGCGGTCGCAAAGCTTCCTCTCGTGTGTGGATGACCTCTACCTCACTCAAGAAGTGTATGGGCCAACAAGAGGCAAAGAGCTGCTCAACCTGGTACTGGCTACTGGGGATGACCTAATTGGTGACCTAGTGATTGATGGGAAGCTGGGTGACAGTGACCATGAGCTGATCACCTTTACCATCCGCCCTAAAGCTGGCAAGTCAGTCAGCAACGCGGAAGTTCTTGACTTCAGAAAAGCCGACTTTGACAAGCTCAGGAGGATTGTCAGTCAGGCCCTTAGGGACCATGACCCCAGGGAGAGGGGAGTTCAAGAAGAGTGGTTGTTCCTCAAGGGAATGATCCTCAGTGCACAAGCTAAGTCTATTCCATCTTGGAGGAAAGGCAGCAAGAGGGTACAGCAGCCCCCCTGGCTGTCCAGGGATCTAGCAGACCTCCTGAGGCTAAAAAGAAAGGCCTACAAAGGATGGAGGACAGGATTCACCTCCAAGGAGGATTATTCTGCAGTGGTCCAGTCCTGCAGGGAGCAAACCAGGAAAGCCAAGGCTGTAACTGAACTCCAACTAGCTTCTAACATCGAGGACAATAAAATGTCCTTTTTCAGATATGTGGGGAGCCGGAGGAAAAGCAAGGACCCCTGCTGAACCAGATGGGGCAACTGACAACTGACGCCCAGGAAAAAGCCAACCTTTTAAATGGGTACTCTGCATCGGTCTTTCATCAGTCACATGGGACGCCCATGCCCGCTACGTGACAGGGAGGTCGGGGTGAGGGAGATCCCCTGCCCTCCGTTAATGCTGACCTGGTGAAGGAACACCTTGAGAAGCTGGATACCTTCAAGTTAGCTGGCCCTGACAATCTGCACCCCAGGGTGCTCAAGGAGCTGGCAAGCGTCATAGTCCAGCCCCTGGCACGGATCTTTGAAAACTCCTTGCCCTCTGGTGTAGTGCCCGAAGACTGGAAGAAGGCCAATGTGGTGCCTATCTTCAAGAAAGGAAGGGAAGTGGATCCAGCTAACTATAGGCCCATCAGCCTGACTTCTGTTCTGGGGAAGGTCTTAAAAAAGTTTGTTAAAGAGGCCATCTTTAATGGACTGGCCAATGCCAACATCCTAAGGGATAGCCAGCATGTGTTTGTTGCAGGTAGGTCTTGATTGACCAATCTCATTTCCCTCTATGACCAGGTGACCTATCAGTTGGACAAGGGAGAAGAGATTGATGTCATATATCTTGACTTCAAAAAAGCCTTTGATCTGGTATCCCATGATCACCTTTTGTCAAAACTGGCCAATTGTGGCCTTGGGTCCATCATGATCTGCTAGCTGGGAAATTGGCTCCGTGGTCGGACTCATAGGGTAGTAGTAATTGATGGCAGTCACTCATGATGGTGTCCTGTGACCAGTAGGGTCCCCCAAGGCTCTGTCCTTGGACCCATA
>NW_017728931.1:122023147-122025246 GCF_001723895.1 Crocodylus porosus
ACTTCCTGCCCTTTGGGCAGGGGGCTGGACTCGATGATCTTCCAAGGTCCCTTCCAGCCCTAATGTCTATGAAATCTATGAAAAGCATCTACTTGCAGACTTGGCTTTTTGACATCTTTTAGTGACATACTGAAATGAAAACACATACACACATTTATATATAAATGAAAAATACACATATATATGTGTGTGTATATGTATGTATGTTTCATTTTATATATATGATTGGCTGTTTGTCAGTGTTATGGACAGACAGATAGACTTAGGCTTTTATAATATTAGAATATGTGTGTGTATGTGCGTGCACGTGTGTGTGTATGTTGTTATGATATATTTGATCTGTGACTGGTGATGAATTAAAATGAGTTATCCTTGATGATCATGCTAGATATTGCAGTAGCTTTAGATGTCATTGAACTTTTATCATTATTATTACTATTTGTTTATGTTACTGTAGTGCCTAACAGGATGCAATTCTGTTTGAAGCTCTATAAATTTAACAGGGGACGGGGGATCTTTATCCTAAAGAGCTTACAATTTAATGTGATGTTTGTGTTGAGGCTGCAGTTGTTGATAGTTGTGAAGTTGCTCATTATTCCTTGAAGGGAGGACTCAAAACATTGTTTGGACTAAGTCTGTCTTTAGCTGGAGGAGTGTCTTCAAGTATATAGATAGGTTGAACTTTGTGCCATCTACTTTTGACATTGTATGAGATTTCTGGGGGTGGCACATAGAGATACATGGTATAGTAACAATAGGTTTATATGCAGCTCTTGCTTCCTTTCTTATTGACCCCTTATGGACTGTTTCTTGACTGTTGCACTGTCTAGCCAACGTTATTGGAATCAGGGACAGATGATTAAAATTCAGATAAGATATGGTTATGCTGGCCTACATTCTGTTTTATTATTGTATAGTAGCCATTGCAACCCTAGCTAAGTTGGTTATGAACATAGACTACTGCTTGCAGTTACTTTATTACCCGTCTACCTTGTCTTGTCTTGCTATCGTGCCTTGACAGCAGGTGGTAAGGACAATTGGACATTTTCTGTCTCTTTGCTTACATGTTGTTTAGAACTTCTAGATGGTACTGTAATACAAATAATTTATAATGTTCTGTATTGGTTTTATTGTATAATGCTAGATATAGTATTAAATAATGACCAAAGCATAACTCAATTTATCTTGGCTTAGGGGCAAGGATTTTGTTGGTCCAATAAGAGAGATTTATCCACAAAAAATCTTTATGTTTTTGCACATTTGTTCTAGCTTGCAATTGTTATTTTTGACATTCGAAAAGATAGTAAAATATCGTCTAGAGCTGACAGCTGAGCTAGGTGCATGCTAATTTAAATTATTTTTAGTAATACGAGTCCTACAGTTAGTTATTGCTTCATTGTTAAAATTAGGTTTTTAGAACCATTTCACTGTTGGAATAGAAAAGAGACAAATTGCTTTAAAATTTCTGTAAACAGGTATGAATATTTCATTTTGCTTATCTGTGTAGGAAAAGGTTTTCCCCAGTAATATTTTGACACTAGTACTGACTTGCAGATGCAGGTAAATCCACTTTAAAGAGGAAAAGGTGATAAGTATGTATTTTATTAGTCATGTTAGTTTGATAGAATGTCCATGCTTCATGTTTTTTGTAAGAATCATAGAAGTAGGGTGGGAAGGGACCTTGTAGATCTTCAAGTCTGACCCCCTGCCTGGGCAGGAGAAAAAAACTGGGCTCAAATGACTCCAGGCAGGTAGGCACCAAGCCTCTTCTTAAACACCCCCAGGGTAGAAGCCAGCACCACTTTCCTTGGAAGTTGGTTCCAGATCCTAGCCGCCCTGACTGTGAAGTAGTTCCTACGGATGTCTAATCTAAACCTACTCTCCAACAACTTGTGGCCATTATTCCTTGTTATACCAAGAGGTGCTAGGGGAAACAAGGTCTCTCCCAAACCCTTCTGGTCCCCCCTAGTGAGTTTATAGACAATCACCAGGTCCCCCCTCAGCCTTAAGTGCGGCGGCCAGAACTGGACACAGTACTCCTCCAACTGCAACCTGACCCGTGCCGCATAGAGGAGCAGGATCACCTCCTTGGACCTGCT
>NW_017728931.1:122025346-122034845 GCF_001723895.1 Crocodylus porosus
CCAGAACTGGACACAGTACTCCTCCAACTGCAACCTGACCCGTGTTGCATAGAGGAGCAGGATCACCTCCTTGGCCCTGCTTGAGATGCACCATCAGAAGACATTTTGAGATGGCAAGATGTCCTAGAAATCTTAGATTAGGAAACAACATTGATTTTCTTATATGTATGGCAGTTTCCATTCAATAATTCTGCTTATTTATTAAGTCATTAACTTCTCTTTATCTTCCTAGATTGTTTCATACAATACCAATAATGTTTCATGATGACTGTTTACCTACTATTTATTCTAATTTTTTTAGATGATAATGTAGTTTAGGAACGTTTTGAAAACATAAGGGAATATAGAAGAGTTAAAGTTAACCTTACCACTGGCCCAGATCCCGTCATTTGCTTTGTATGGGGCACACCCAGGCCTGTGAGAAGCTACATTATGAATCGCAGGTGGGCAGAGGACTCTTGAGGGTACAGAGCCACTTGCAGGATCACACTTTTTGTCATTAATCTATAGCTGAATAAAATCATATTTCTTTTAATGTTTATGATCAGTACTAATATAAATTGTGAAAAAGTGTAGTTTTAGTAATACTTTCATTACTATCCATGTATTTTAAGGGGCTGAATTTGTGTTTTTTATTAGGAAAGGCAAGTGAGTTTCCTAACTTTGGCAGGTTGGTTTTCTCAACCATAAGGCTGTATTATATTTTGCATGAGTGAGTTCAGAATATTTAATTTATGTGTGAGAACCAGTTACTTACACAATGAAACATATATGTAGAGAGATAAATGTAAAAAGAAGATCAAACAATCCTGAGCTATCACTCATTAAAGCAAACATTCAGTGAAGGTGCAAGATAAAGTTAGTACAGCCAGCATAGGGGTTGCTGAGGGGTTGTTCAGAAAATTGCATCTGAGCAGCAGGCCTATACATTGTGTAGCATAAAGGGGCCTTAATAACTAGCTAGGTATGCTACCTGTCATCATAGTGTAGTAATATTTTTGCAAATAAAAGCAGTTAATTCTGTCAGTTGATAAGTGCTAGGTAAACTATCAGACACCTTGATAGAGCTGTACTAGGCTGCTAGGTTTTGGCCACTGTCCCTTTAAGCTTCCAAGTCTGAGTAGGTTTCAGTGATGTCTCCTTCACATTTCCAGCAGATGGGCTTTGTTTGCTACTTTTCATGAAAATAGGATTTTGTAGTCCATCTGTCACAGGCCTTTAAGGCCACTGCTAACTTCCTGTAGACACCCCAGTTGTTCAAGCATCCCTGCTCTCAGAGTTTTGTCTTGTGGCAGCCTCAGTTTATGGTTTACGTTTCATCTCTTCAGTTTCATTGTACACAATGACACAGTTTATAAATGTTTTGAACCCAATTATTGATTCCTTCAGGCTGTACAAGAAATGTACAGTTCTAAACCCAGCAACAGCACATAATGCACATTCCCCTGTCCCTCCTTCACTTTCCCTCCCCAATCTCAGTTTCCTCTGCACAGCTCCCCTTCCCACAAAGACAGCATGTCACTTGATTTGGACTCCAGCTGAGCAGGGAGCAAAATACATCCCCTTCATAACCCTACATTGTGCTGCAGGGAGACGTGGGAGGACTCTGAGCAGTCTGGGTCAGCCAGTCAGGGCTGCCCTGTACACAGGTGCCATCTGTTACTAGGCAGACTGAGGGAGTCTACATAGCACTCTGGAATATGTACACAGGGGCCCCCTGACTGCACAGCATCAGCACTGCAAACTCTCGTAATGGGCTCAGCATTTGAATGTCTGTTCAGGCGTCTCTGGGTAAGTTTTTCTACCAGGAGAATTCTCCCAGTTCAGTTGAACGTGTGTATGCAGCCTACATCCCAAATGGAAAGCAGTAATGCCCAAATGGTAGGTTACTAAATGAAAGGTCACATCACATCTACACCCAACTATTAGGAAGTAGCATGAAAATGAATCTCAAAATGTAATTGTTATAAGAATTACAGTGCCCAAAATAGAGCTTTTATGTTGAAGCTAGACCAGGGTAGGCAATTATTTCAGGTGGAGGGCCGCATAACGAGGTTCGGTGAGCTTTTGAGGGCTTCATGGGTAGCCCCGCCCGTTGACAGTTGCCCTGCCCTCTGGTCACCGTCATGGGACCAGAAGTCCCACCCTCCCAGCCCCTGACCTTTGCCACCGGAAGTCCCTCCCCTTGCCCCCCACAAATACTCCTTTTGGGAGTGGGGGTTGCTATCTTAGAACCAGAAAAAAAACCAAATCATACACTGAAAGGCAAACATATCACATTTTAATTTAATTACAAAACTTTTTTTGTCCTTTTTTTGTATTTGCATAGTGTGTATAGAGGTGATTGCATAATAACTCAAAAATAAATTCTTAGTCTTGTATATTGGGGTTGTGGTTGGGGGTATATGGTGGGGTGTGGGTGTGTGTATGATTGCATGTGAGGGTGTGTGTGTTGGGGGAGTTGTGGGGGGGTGGCTGTGTGTGTGGGGGGCATAAGGTATGTGGGGCCTGTCGGGGCAGAGTGTGGGGGTGTGGTGTTTGTGGAGGGTGGGGGTTGACCTGCTCCAGCAGATATTCTGTCCCATAGTTCAGATTGCAACTGCCTCTTGCTCCTGGTTCCCCAGGTGTTAGAGTCCTTGATGCAGGTAGAGTTGCAAGTGTGTGTGCCCATAGTGCCGTCTATCTATCCACAGTTGTTACCTCTGCACCTAAGCAGTGGTGAAAGGGCCCTATTACATGCAGCTTGCCAAGTATTATACAGGATTATGTATTACTGATTTTTTAAAATAAAAACTTAACCATATTCTAGTTCCATGCAGCTCCTGGATTTGAGACAGGAATTACTTGAGGGAAGTCCAATGACCCATGTTATACAGGAAGTCAAGGAATCATAATGATCTCTTGTGGCTTTACCATCTGTGAAATAACACTATCGTGACCTCAGTTTCAGTAAACTTTTCTACATCCTATTTATTGCTAGTTTCTCTACACAAACTTGAATCTTTAAAATGACACTGACGCCCTGTAGACTGAATTGCAGTTACTTTTTCCAGCTAAATTAAAGAGAGTGGAAAATACTTTGACTTTATTATAGCTAATTTCCTAAACTATTTAATTACTCTAATTGATTGAATAATCCTTAATATATGCATAATAAATTAGAGATTACTGGAAATTAGGGATACTTTTAGAACTTATAAACCTTTTTATAGTAGGGGAAAAAACCCCAGGATGAATTACCTTTAATTTTGTGACAACTCTTCCATTTAATTTTTTACTGCTTCAGCATATTCACAACAGATTAGTGGTGCGTTATTTTTCTGCCAGAAGTAACTGGCAAAGATCACATCATTAAAAATGTTAATTTAGCTGTTTTCACATTTAGATCCATGTCTTGCAAATGTTTTTGAACATGCTTTTAAAGCGTGTTTTTGTTTGTAGGATTGAAACATACATTATTTTAATTTTGTTTGTGAGTTGCATTTTCATGGAAGGATGACGAGCACTTTAGCTAATGTGTAAAAGAGTGGAACTAAATAGCAAGTTGCTTTGAAAATTATCCTTAATTAAATCCCAGATGTGTGTATGGTTTTTGAAGTACTTGGACATCATCTTTTAAAATGGATAATCAAGTCCAACTATCAAGGCCTTCCTATACGTTGTGTAAAAAGTATAATTCGACAGGTAAGAATCACTTAATTTTTTTGTTAGGTAGAACAATATTGTGGGAAAAAAATTACCTTGGGTGATAATATGTTCATAATTCAACTGCAGATCTCAATAGGAAATAAGCAGTCTTCCTACAACTGGCTGGGGAGAATATCTTTTCAAGTAATTGGTGTTTATACATAGGTTACTCTATTGAATCCTGAGCTGCTTCCAAAAATGTATTGGTCAGTCAGTTTCTCACCAATTTAAGGGTTTTTGAAAATAAACTTGATGTTTTTTAGTTAATGACTGGATTGGTATTTCTTCTTTTATACTGAGTCACCCTGGGAAAGTATGTTACAGTAACAGTAGATGGTAATATTACAAGTTTTTTTTATAGAATGTTTGTAGTAACTACATACCTCGCTGAAAAAAAATTGTAAAGGTGCATGCTTAAAATCCTAGGATGGGATTTTCCAATGTTGCAAATGCTTTGGAAATGTGAGGCCAGATGTGATTAGGAATGTCTGAAAATCCTGCCACTGGACTTTGGAAAAGTGCATTCCTTCATTGTGCAGTACAAGGCAAATTACCTGGGAGGTGCTCATACAGGAGAAATCAAAGAAATGGTGCGTCTTCTTTTGGATATAAGATTCTTTCAAGATCAATGAACAATATGCAATATCTTGCTGATTTCAAGGAATGAGCGGAATATGTGGCAGCACACCATTTTACACATCTGACAGTTTATCTCTTAAATTTCTTTCCATATCTAAAATGAAGAGTCAACTTTTTTTAATTAAACAGATTCTATCAAACAAAATCATGCAGATTTTTGCATACAAGTGAAAATTTGTGCTTACAGGATACCAGCTAGCACAGTTATTCAAAGCAATATAACTGTTTTAGGGCAATCCTCTACCTGGTTATGAGGTTAAGATGTCCAGGGTGGAGTGCTGTAGTAATGAGGCTCTGCTGAATCTGGTATGTGTGCTGCTTCATTTAGAGCTAGCTCAGGTATCTCCACACAGCACTACAATGTGTCTTATAGACCAACTCACAGAGTAAATTGTAGAATCGGAGCCAAATTTGTTATATTAAAGAGAGGCTAAGTATGGTTAGGTGAAGAGTGCTCCTTTTTAAATCCATCTTGCAATATTTATTCTATACAGGTTCCTAAAAGAAATGAAAAGCAGTAATTCAAACAACACAGTTCTTTTTATTACTTGACAGGATTTAAATAAGGGAATGAGGCATAATATTTCAATCAAAATAAGCACTGTACATATAAAGGACTGTAAACACAAAAAAATATTAGCGTAGTTGAATTGTACAATGTATTTGGAAGAAAAGGAATCCAGGGCAAAAGACAGAGAAATTGTTTGCAAGGGAGAGGAGTTTTAAGACTCTGTGTAAAAGTACTTTCGTAAATAGATCACCTGTGTAGGTTTCTCCTTAGTTGGACTTAACTTCCTAATTCAGCTCTTGTAGGACTCCCTAAACTATCCAAGTTACTTGCCTCTAAGGGCAGAAATAATGGCCAGAGGCATCAACTACTCTCTTCCTTGGCAGAGGTCATGTGCCTCTGAACTTCCATTTGCTGTCCCTTGTATGCTGTAGTCAGTTTTTTGATGCTGGTTAGCAAAGGACTCTTTATGTGAGCGACTTCTCTTCTGATGTTTTTCCATCTCTGTTTCCTTGCCTTACAGTCTGATAACTGTTTTGTGCCTCTCGGGATCCAGGGGCATCAGTCTGGTGCTAACCTTTGTACCATTGGTTTTGCTCTTCTCAGCTTGATTTTTGAGCTTTGGCTTTTTGGTCAGCATCTTTGGAACTTTGGCCTCTGAAACCCTACTTTCTCTGAGGCTTTGGCTGCTTTTGATTTCAAGGGTTTCAGGTTTTCTTAGCTTTAGGATGCCTTAACAGAGCTTTGCTCTAGTGTTTGAAACTGCTCAGGTGCTAATGGCTTCTACTTAATCACAGAGCAACCTTTGGGTTCCTTTAACACTGAATAAATGTTTTTAGTGATTAGTTTTTCTCAGAGTGAGATTAGGGATATGATAGGATTTTTCTTTCCCATATGTTATGATGCTTTGAACAGAAAGATGCTTCATCTTGCATAATGCTGTGCGTTAGAGCCCTGAGCTTTGATCCTGGCTCTCACTTCACTGGTGAAGTCTCCAGTTCAAAGTTGTCATTTACTACGCTGAAAAATTTTTCCTTGCATAGAGTAGGGTTGGAAGCTTTGCAAATGGCCCAGAGGACTGTTGAGACAAAGTAATAGGTATGCAAAAAAAAAAAAAAAATCCTTCGACAGGTTAGCTAGTCTCCATGCACATTCAGGTGTACTGGTCTGCATCATTGAGCAGGCAATAGCAGCTGACTTATGTGGTCTTAGTAAAATGCTAAACAAATTAATAAAGACCATTCTTAGTTTTAGGAAGTTTAATTCAGAGGCCACACTCGTGTCTACCATGTTCAGTACCTATTGATGGACCTTTCTTCCAAGAGTTGGTTCAATAACCTTTTGAACCGAGGTTGTGGACAGCTGTTTATTTCTAGCAGTGCAGATTTCTGGGAAGTTTTCAGTGGTAGAAATTTTGGCAAGTGAGGCATTACAGCCTGCAGCTATTTCCTTTTCGTTGCTTCACACAACCTCCCCAAATTAGTCTCACCTTGGTCTGGAGAAGGCATATGGAACAGTGACTACTTGACTCCTCTTGGGGACTGGGAGGGTCATGCCAAGGTGTCAGCCACAGGTATATGTGTCTGTAGCTTACATAGGGGTTATGCATAAGCTGTTATTTTAAAATTCAGTCTTTCACAAGTATTTTTGCATTGGTGTCTCCGTTCTGCCGTTTTTCCATTCTGGGGAACCAAGATTTTCCCATTCCCTAGAGCAGGGGTTTTCAACCTTTTTTAACAGGTGTGTCCCTGGTGGCTCCCTTTTTAATAAGTGTACGGGGGGGTGGCCAGACATGGAGCGGGGGGAGCGGATGGTGAGCGGCCAGATGCAGAGCAGGGGTGGGGAGGGTGAGGGTGATGAGTGGCAGCAGCATGGCATCTGTGCGGCCTTGCTTCTGTGAGGCAGGGCGTGGTGGCACTCTGTCCCCGCCCACCCCCATGTAGCCCCTGCGACCTTCAAAGTACCCCCAGGGGTATGCATACCCCCAGTTGACAACCCCTACCCTAGAGCATTGGTGTTCAACCTTAGAATCATAGAAAATTAAAGCTGGAAGGGACCTCAGGAGGTCATCTAGTTCAACCCTCTACTCAAAGGAGAAGCATCTCCAACTACATCGTTCCAGCCAATGCTTTATCTAGCTCCAAGGGTGAAGATTCCATAACCTGTGTGGGTAGCCTGTTCCAGTGTTTTACTAACTTTTTAGTGCAAAGGCTTTTCCTAATATCTAATCTAAACTTCCACTGCTGCAACTTGAGGCCATTGTTCCTTCTTCTGTTGTTTGCCACCGCTGAGAAGTCTAGCTCCATCATCTTTGGAACCACCCTTCAGGTAGTTGAAGGCTGCTACCCCGCCTCAGTCTTCTCTTCTCCAAAGATTAGGTTCACACTTTGTCAATGATAATAAATGATCCTTGTCCTAGAGAGCTCACAACATTTAGGTTTATAATCTAGGTGTCAGATTCTTTCACAAATGGCATCTTTAGAGAAAGGAAAATTACCAGTAATTCTTATTCCTGAAGATGGTATTGTTTGTGATTCTCACATATCCCATCACCCCCTCTAGGAAACCAGCTGATGATGATGATTTTTTGTTGTTGCTATAAGTGGTAATAGATCTTGTTTTTTCTGTCTTACAAGCTGCTTCTTCAGCACTGTTTTGGTGATTGACTTCACTGGTTCTTTCCACATGTCACTACTGCTGTTCTTTGGGAAAAAAATCCTTAAGTGTTCCTTTTGTGTCACATTAAAAAGCTAATACCCAGGAGTAAAAATACTTTAAGAGTTAAGGTAATCAGTAGTTCCTTTTTAATGTGAAGTGAATTGTCTTCATCGGGATTCAGTTATTCTTCAATGTATAATTAATATTGTTCACTCTTACAGCAGTTATTTCAGATAATATTGCAATTTTTTTCTTTCCTTGGTTTTGGGTCTAATTTCGTTTCATTTGGATCACTTAAGTTTATTCTAAAGATTCTTCAGTTGAGTTTCAGTGGTCATCTCTACCATCTAATATACAAAATTCAGTCCATAATAAATATTATGCAATTGATCTAATGGTCAGTTTTCTTTGGCATGTAGTCCTTGAATCTTTTTTAGGGTGTAGCCTTCACAAGACAAACTTTAGTGAAGCCTAGAAGCTCCTAGTCATGAACTGGCATGAAGACGACAGTTCCAAGAAGGTTGTCTAGCAATTGGATGAGGCAGGAGTGCAGCTGAGCAGCTGTAACTGTGACTGAGTAGCCTGCTTTAGGATCTGCTCTGCTCAACCCACATGGGGAAGGAGCTAGAAAAAGTGCCCTAAACACAGTCTTTCTAGCTTTTTCCTGAATGGATAACTGTGTGCAGTGGCACGTCAGAGAGCAAGGCGGCAGCAATACCCTCTTCTGGAAGGGTAAGCAGAAAGAATACAGACTTTATAGAGTTGGCTTTGCCGCTAATAATGAACTCAAACCAATTCAATGAGTTCCCTATCAAAATTAATGAGCACCTTGCGACTCTCCTCAAATTGTCAAGGAGTCAATATGCCACTGTCATCAGTGGCGGTGAATCCAAGGAGAAATTCTATGCCAGCCTTGACCAAGTCCTTTCTGATGTTCTGGAGAGAGATCAGCTTCTTCTGCTTGGTGATTTCAATGCCAAAGTTGCAAGGGACTCAAACCTCTGGAACAGAACCATCATCAAGGAAGGAGTGGGAAAGGTTGACTCCATTGCATCCTTCTCTTAAATGTGTGGAACATGAACTTACCATCACCAGCATCCTGTTCCACCAGAAAAACAGGCACAGGACTTAATGGCAACACCCATGATCTAAGTGTTGGCCCTTGAATAACTACATCATCATTTGTGCCTGGGATTGCAAAGATGTTTGCATCACTTGAGCATCAGCTAGAAGCTGACGATTGCTGGAACGGTCACTAATTCATCTGCTTGGTTATGTCACTCAAACTGGATCCCAAACAATGGCTGTAGCAGAAGCAATGCTGATAGAAGGTCAGTGTTGAAGGACTTAAAGAAGTAATCAAGTGAGACCTCTTCTACCAGGAGCTTAATGAAAAACTGGCAAATTCCAGTCAACAACAATGGGGAAAAGTCTGCAGTGCCTGGGGTGCCTTCAAGTACACTGTCATCAGTGCCTCTGAAGCAACATTTGGATTCTCTACCAGGAAAAACCAAGACTGGTTTGATGAGAGTGACTAGGAGATCCAAGAGTTGATGGACCACAAGTGCAAGGCCTTTAGTGATTGCAGAACTACACTAGTTCCAAGCAAAAGAAATTGAATCACGAACAAGCCAGGGCAGAGGTCCAAAGAAGGAGCTGTGAATGAAGAACAGATGATGGGAAGACAAGGAGAATGAGATTCAGGATCTCACTGACATTCATGATATGCATGGTTTCTTCAATGCCACCAAAGCCATTTAAGGTCTGAGTATTCATGGACCAACCCCCTAGAGACCTAGGGATGGAGGAGACCTGATCAAGGAAAGAGGAGCTGTCAGTGCCTGTTGGAAGGAGCATTTTCATAGATTTCATAGACGTCAGGGCTGGAAGGGACCTCGGGAGATCATCGAGTCCAGCCCCCTCCCCAAAGGGCAGGAAGTCAGCTGGGGTCATAGGATCCCAGCAAGATAAGCATCCAATTTGCTCTTGAAGGTGTTCAATGTAGGT
>NW_017728931.1:122034945-122216908 GCF_001723895.1 Crocodylus porosus
CAAGGTCCTGGAGCAAGCGGCCTCAGTCAGTTCCCGGGCGAACTCCTGGTCAAGCTCAGGACTTTGAGTGGGAGGTCTGTAGTAGACTCCCACTGTTGTGTCCCCTGTGCCGTATTCCCCACGAATTTTTACCCAGAGGGTCTCTAGCTGTCCATGCGTGGATCCTCCTCTCCCTCCTCAGCCCATAGCCTGAGACTGGGAGGATCGCCGAAAACACCACCTGAGCTCCCAGACCCCTAAGCCCCGCTCCCAACTCCCTGTAGCGCCTCATGACCTGGCTGGGGGTGCTCCAAGCTGTGCATTTTGAGGACCTTTTCAATCAAGACTTGATTGTTGAGAGTGTTCTCAATTCCATCCCGCAACACCCAGTCAACTGTCTTGAAATGCCTCCAACCCTTAATGAGGTGAGGAAAGCCATCAAGTAGATGAAGAAAGACAAGACATGAAGCAGATGGAATCCCTGCCAAAATCCTCAAGTAGGATTTTCAACACAGCTCCATGCCCTCATCTTAAAGATCTGTAATGATGAGGAAATCCCAGATGACCTCAGGGACACCATTTCAGTGACAATCTTCAAGAAAGGGGACAGGTCCAACTGTAGAAATGAAGAGGGATTGCTGTGCTGTCCAGCACAAGAAAGATCATTGTGAGAACCCCCTGAACTGTCTCCTTCCACTTGCTGAAGAGCTTTTCTCAGTATTTCAAAGTGGGTTTAGGGCATCAAGAAGCACAACCAACATGAACTTCGCTACTTGCCAGCTGAAAGAAAAATGCCAGGAACAACAGAAACCTCTCTATATGGCCTTCTTTGGCCTCATAAAAGTCTTCAACTCTGTCAACCAAGAAAAAGTGTTGTGGAGATTCCTTCTGAGGTATGGATGCCCACAAAGATTCGCCACTGCTCCATGATGGTATGTGAGCAGTGTTTTTCAGTATTGGATCTAATTCAGATCCCTTTGAGATTAAGACAGGAGTTAAGCAAGGCTGCATCATCACTCTTAACACTTTTCAGTATTCCTTACTGTAGTGCTACATCTGACCACCAACAAGCTTCCAGTCAGAGGGGCCTAAACTACTGAATGGATGGAAAGCTGTTTAACCTCAGCCGACTCTGAGCTAAAACCAAGACCATCCTGACCTCAATCATTAAGCTCCACTATACTGATGATGCTGTAGGCAGGCAGTTATTTTGGGTTGAGGGTCACTTAAAAAGTTTTGGTGATCTGTTGGGACCAGAAGTCCCACCCCTAAGCCCTGGCCTTTGCCACCAGAAGTCCCCCACTTGCCCCCCAGAAGTACTCCTTTGGGGGGAGGAGGGTTGCCATCTTAGAACCAGAAAAAAACCAAATCATACACTAGAAGTCAAGCACCTACTATAACATATTTTAATTTTATTACAAAAAAAATTGGCATTATTTGTGTTTGAATAGTGTATATAGAGGTGATTGCATAATAACTCAAAGATAAATTCTTAGTTTTGTATATTGTGTGGCAAGGTGTGGGGAGGCACCTCATGGGTAGAAGGGCTGGGCAGGGCACAATTTGGTGGTGGTAGCTGTGGGCCAGATGAAAGTGCTTGTTGGGCCAGATCTGGCCCACAGGCCATATTTTGCCTACCCCTGCTGTAGTCTGTGCTCACTGGGAAGCAGGTTTTCAGGCAATTGTTGAAGTCCTTACTGAGGCATACAAGAAAATGGAACTCATGCTTAACATTCAGAAGACTAAGGTCCTCCATCAACAAGTCCTTAATGAGCAGTCCCCAGCTCTGGTAATTCAGATCTGTGGTGAGACTGAAGAATGTTGAGTAATCCCTTACTTCAGAAGGCATCTCTTGGAAAAGGCTGACACTGACGAAGAAATACAACAACTCTTCAATGTGCAAGTGCTGCTTTTGGTTACCTGAGGAAATGAGTGTTTGAAGATCACAACATCAGATTCTAAACTGGGGCGGGCAATTATTTCAGGTGGAGGGCCACTTACTGAGTTTTGGCACGCCATCGAGGGCTACATGACAGGCAGCCAGGGCAGATCAATATTAATTTTCTAAATTTTTTAGCGGCCCCACGAGCCAGATAGAATGGCCTGGCAGGCTGCATTTTGCCCACCCCTTCTCTAAACCAAGCTCATGGTTTATCAAGCAGTTTTGATCTCTACCTGACTGTATGGAGCTGAGATGTTGACAACATACAGGAGACACCTCAAGGCACTGGAGAAGTACCATCAATACTGCCTGCAGAAGATCCTTCAAATCCAGTGGGAAGATAGGCACACCAACATTAGCATCCTCTTACAAGCATACACCATGAGCATCAAGCCAGTTGTCATCTGACATCAACTTTGCAGGACTGGCCACATCATCTGGATGTTTGACTCCAGACTCCTGAAGCAAGTTTTATTCTCCCAGTTCAGTCAAGGGGTATGCTCAAGAGGAGGACAGAGAAAGTGGTTCAAGGTCAACTTTAAAAAAATGTAACATTGACAACAATTTGTGAGAGACTATTGCCCAGGACTGCCTCAAATGGAGGTAGTGTATGCTGCAATTATCTCATTACTTTGAAACCTCATGACAGCAATAGGAGATGGAGAAGCAGGAGAAGCATAAACAGCGTGTTGCAGACTAAACCAAGAATTCCAAGTCACATACTTTGCATGGAAACATATGCCTGAGTTGCTGTATAACCTGCTAATCCCAGATTGGCTTTGTGTCTGCTATCTTCCGACCTGCAGTTGGAGGACAGTCATGGAGGACAATCATCATCGACTGCAAGGTATTTCTAGTGATGACAGACTTAACATAGAACATGTAGGACTCCTGCTAATTGTTTATTTACATTGTATCCATTTTCCATGCATTGTCTTGAACTGGTTCTGGGGTATCCATTTATAATCTCAGACAGGTATAGATTAGCACATATGTATTCCTACTGTAATTTCCTTCTGGTCTTTTTATGTTTGATATTTGCTTAATCTTTTATTTTCTTGATAGACTATCTAGGGATATTTGAACAATTCTGTTAACATGGATAGGCAATATTTGAATGAAGTGATTTTTAAGAGTAATTGACTATTAGAAGATGGTTTTCAAAAGTTGAAGTTAAGTTACTTAGCTTTTGAGACTAATGGTTAGTCGTAAAATCTAGACTTTGTCTGAAAAGGGGACAAATCCATAGATTATAAAATATGTGGCTAAGTATGAGGGTAAAAATAGCTACAAAAGCCAAACCACTAACAAAATAGAGAAATACAAATAAAACTAATAACTCCAAAAAGTTATATAGCAAAGGTAAGGGAGGAGAAAGTCCACACACTTTTATTAAAAAGGAAAGCAAGTCACAGAAAATGGAGGAATGGAAGATTTAGGACGTAGATGAATTGGATGGAATTGGTTGGCTGTCAGTATGAGTGGCCAAGCTGAATGGAACTGCTATGTGGCTTAGACAGAACTTGTAAAATAAATATACTGGAAAAAATTATACTTGGTAAGTGAGTATACTTGATACTAAAATAGATATGCTGGATTAATTTTGTCATGAATCAATGTTTTTACAATAAAAGTATTTTTTATAGAAAGCCAATCCTGTTAGTGATTGCTATAATCTGGGTATCATGGGATCCTAGGCAAGTAGGGCTGGATGGGACCTCACAAGGTCATCTAATCCCCTTCCCTGCTGAAGTTAGGATTACCCAATCTAAACCTTCCCAGCCAAGTGTCTGTCTAACCTGCTCTTGAAAACTGCTAAGGATGGAGATTCCAAAATTTCTAAAACCTTTTAAGCGTATGGTTTGCAAAAAGCTAAAACCTTTTAAGCGTGTGGTTTGCAAAATACATGGTCAAGCCTAGAATACAGTTTGAAAATCTAGCTAATCTTACCTAGTGACTAAATTCTACTGTTAATCTTTAACTGATTGATTGAGTTAGTTAACGAGTGATTTCAGTTCAGTGTCAAGCAGCATTTCATCTGTTGTTTTTCCCTTGGGGCAGATTTATATGAAATGTCATATAAGAGCTGTTTCTACAGAATAGAAAAATGGGAGGTAAGATGCTCCATTGTCACAGTAAAAATAATGTTGGCCTACTAGGCATGACTGGAGGTGTCAAATTTTATTGACTAATGGCACCTGTCTTTTGGTTAGTAAAATGTAAAACATTATCCTAGTTTAAAGGGAATATGCTCTGACATTAAAGTTATCCAGATGTATATCTTGTATTCTATGAAAATACTGACTTTTACTTTAAACAGAATATAATGGTAATATATGCTAAGTAATATATTCTAATAATGCCTCCTGGATGAAGGAAAGGTCAGCTGTTAGTGAAAGAGAGTTTTTTGATGTGGGCAGTCAGACTGTGATACAGGTGATCTTTCCAAGGGAGCAAGCATACTACAACTGAGATTTCCTTTAAAATGTTTCTGTTGAACCATTAACAGAATATTTCCTATGTTAATTTTTTTTTGATGCCCAGGAAAATTCCACTTTGTTGTTTTTCCTTTCCCAGAAAATGGCTAATCAAAAGTTCTGGGTATTCTGGCTATTTTTTTTCCTCACAGTTTGATAAAAATTTGGTACCTTTGTTCTCCAAATTTAGCACAGCATCTTACCTCCCAAATTTACATTATACCTATAAATTCTAATAGCTGTACAATTCTTTATTATGAATCATGAAAACGCCTGCAATTTTGATTGTGACTTATGCCATAAACAAGAAGTTGAACCTAAAATCCCCCTGATAGATAGGATCACTGTTCCACTAGCTCCATTAAATCTGTTTGATATAATAAAAACTTTTGGAACTATTTGCAGGCATGCCACTCTGTTTTCTGTTTAATGTTGTGCGTATCCATCTACTGCTGCAGAACAACATTTTCATATTTTTCATTTCTTACCAACAAACATTCTGAAATAATTTTGTTCCGCTTGAATCTTTCAGTTTCTGCATCAAAAATGTAATTTAAATGAGTGAATATAAGGAAACAAAATTTTAAAAAATCACTGTTTTATACAGTAGAACTAGTTAAAATCTTTTATTTTAAAATATACTTCAACCAAAATGAAACGTTAACAATGCAGTGATCCAATAAAAGTCTGAGTGTTTTGGCTGTGTTTTTTTACTCCCATACTAAGTGAAAATCCTTGATTTTACAGCTTTGTTTGTTCTTTCCTACAATAATGTCTCATAATCAGTTGCTTAAATTTGATTCATTCTTTGTCTCCCTATAATACTAAAGAAGATTTTTTTTCAGGAAGACAAAAAACCTAATACACTCAGAGGATCTTTACCTTAGCCTTGGTAATACAGACATCTTTTTTTCCTGGGCAACTGTTGTAATATGGCAGTGGAGGAGAGGAATTATGAGCTGTCTCTTGATGTGGATATTACTTCAGCGTCCTTTTTCTGAAAGTTTTCTTTTGGAAAATTTAGCTCTATGTATTTTTCAAAGTATTTCTAGCCTTCTAAGGCTATGGAGACATGTGGGAAAAGTCAAGTGCTATGGAGGTGCATGCATGTACAGGTGTAGTAATTGTGTCCCTGGAGGACTGTGATAGTTTGCTGCAACTGGATAAGCTGTCAGGAGCCAGCTGCTCTCCCTCCTTCCCCTTCAGAAAGTTGGGGGAGGTAGAAAGGGCACTGTGGGATGCTAGGTGTCTGAGAGACTCTCTGTAATGCTACATGTGACTGGACAGATGTGATGCTACAAAATGTAGCACTACAGAGAAGTTCCTGTTTTGTGACAGATCTACCATTTTTGTAGTGCTACAGATGACAAGAACATTTGCACACTTCCTTTTTGGTAGTGCCACAAGGACATACGCCTAACATTGCTACAAATGTAAGGTGTGTCCATAGTTTAAATTCTGTGCTTCCAGTAGGTTTGCTTAAATAGCCAAATAAATCTTGAGACCTAATAGGCCAAATCTGCATTTCCAACATTCAGATTATGTGCAAATTAGTTAATTGTGTGCTTATTAATATAAAAAGGTCAGTTCATTTACAAACATTGTGCATGATGTTTTGGATTTTATTATTAGAATTTTGGTATGGGCCCACATATTTTTCTTTTAATATTCATCAAAGTGCTTGTATTTTGAATTATGCGATGAACTGGATAAAGAATATGCTTTCTGGTATTTTAAGTGATTCTTAATTATGGTGCCCTGGCACTCTGATGTACCCTGAGATCCTTGCAAGGGTGCTGTGGGTTGTTGCATAATATTAGCACTGTTTGTTGTGTGTATACAATTCCCAAGATAAACCCAGAGCTTTCACATAGGAATTCATAGAGGTAAAAACATTCTGAATTTTGATCTTTCTGAGTTCTTTGCAACAAAAGAAGTGCTCTATATTTTTTTCTGTAGTCAAAAAATAGTGAGAAATAAGAGCCGGCATTTTCTAAGCAGTGTCTCAAGTCTATCCAGGGATGCTTTGAGTCTAAAAAGGTTGAAAACTCCTGCATTAGAGGAATCGGGTGTTCTTGTAGCTAAACCATAGGTGGTTACTGTTCTGGTCCTTGCACTGTTACAGAGGCTTCTTGAGTGACATAATGTAGCTTTTCTGTATGTAAAGGTGTTGTAAGGCCTACTTATTTGTAATTATAAAGTGGTTTAAGATCTGATACACAGCTATGTAAATGAGCATGGAAGTGTTACAAGTACTAATATTTAGTTGGTTATACAGCTGTCTGAGTGCTAACTTGGTGATGCTTCCTTTATTTAACAAATAATAGTTTCCTGGCCAAAATAATCTGCGAATGCAAAGGCTTTTCTTCAGATAATAGTCTACATAGAAATTCTCACATAAGTAGGAATCCTGGTTTTCTCAGATAAAAATTGCAAATTCTCTGTTTAAAAAAAACCCTTCCAAATTCTCTGATAAACCCCCAAGATCCGCAATTAAAATGAAAGGCCACAATTTTACAATTTTTAAGCAGTTTGGAAGCCTATTAGTGCCTCAATCACTATAATAAAATAAATTCTAAATACCTATACATTTTGGTGTTTGATTTTGAGTTTTTATTATGGAAAATCAAAGCTCCTTTTGCCCCCTTAGCCATAGCTAAACCCCCAAGCCATAGCCTGCCAGCCCTTCTTGTGCCTCCAACTCCCTCCCACGAACCACAGCCCTGCTGGTGCCACTAACCCTCACCCAGAGCCCCCTGTCCCACTCAGCCCTGCCAGAGGAGACCCCCAGCTGCCAGGGCTATGGGGCCAGGGACCTGGGTCTGCATCCCCCTGCCCCCCACAGCAGTGCCCAAGCTCTGACTGCTGCCTGTGGGAGGCAGCAGCTGCTGCAGGAGAGTGGAGTATGGAGCCTCACTCCCTTTCTCTGCAGGCAGCATGGCTGGAGTGTAGCCCGTGGGAGGGTGGGGTGCAAGCTGCCTGCTGTGGGCTTGGGTGGGGAGGCAGGGGGACCCGTGCCCCCCCAGATCTGTGCGTGGGGTTGGGCTCTGGACCCAGGCTTCCCACCCTGCTGCCCTCCCTGGAGCCTCTGCAGCCCAGTGGGCAGGATCTGGCACTACAGGGCAGAGCAGGTCTGGGCAGAAAAGCTGCTTGCAACTGTGCACTCTGTGCTACCCTTCTGATGTACCCCTTGCCTGACCCAGAGCAGTGAGGGGCACAACCCCATGCTGCTGCCCCCACTGCTGCTGGGTAGGCAGGGGGCATGTTGCCAGGGCAACACAGGGCTCACAGTGGCAAGGACATTTCCCACCTGGCCCCATTCTGCCCTGCTGCACCGGGTCCTGCCCACCAGGCTGCGGAGGCCCTGGCAGAGAGCAGCAGGGCAGGGAGCCCAAGCCCACAGCAGACAACCTGTCCCTGCCCACAGGGCACACAGATCTGGGGGGCATGGGTTCCCCTGGTCCGTCTTGGGAGTGTGTGCAGTGGCAGGGACCTAGCCCTGCCTCCAGCCCCCAGACAAGCCCCTTGCGGCCCCATCCTGCTCCCCACTGGGGCCCTGCAGCTGTCCATTCCAGCCCTGGGCACCAAGCCCTGCACACCACCCACCTGGGCAGCAGACCCAGTCCCAGCCCTGTCCAACTCTCTCCCTCCCTTTGGGGCCTTAAACCCTCTCCACCCCAGAGTTACCTGTAAGAGCTGCTCTCCAGACTGCCTAGTGGCCACTCCCTGTCTGACCACCCTCCTCCCACTCCCCCCAGGCCCTTTCAGGCTGGAACTCTGCCAGCCTGCAGAGAGCTCTTTGCAAAACTGCAAAATCTGTGCATTTTGCCTTTAAAATAAGAAATCTGCATTTTTCTTGGGTAAAGGGGGAAATCCAGCTTTTTCTCCCTTTTTCCGTGGGAAACGGAAAAATCGGATCCCTGCTTATAAGCATGCTCATTCTCTGAGCCTTTTACCAGAGACTTTTTGTCTTAGTGGTACCCATTGAGTATGCTGCAACCCCTCTTCCTCATGATCCCCCACACAGAAGCAGGGGAAAGCAATCTGTACTTCCTGCCATTCACTTCCTCTCACCCACATGACTGGGACAAAGCACTGTGCTGGTCTGCCTTTGCAATGTTAACTTGAAGCTTAGCATCTGTTCCTTGTAGTGTATTTCTTATATATTTAGTCATTTTTATTACCTTTTCCTCTCTTTCCCCTAATTTTGAGTTGTTGGGTACCCAGTTTTTTGTTTTGGGGGTTGGGGTTTGGGCCTCCCTCTACTTTGTTCAAAATGATTTTCTCCTGCACTGTTCTCTTTGTTGCGGCCATCCTGCTGCAGCAATGTGGGGAATGACTTCAAGACAGTTCTTCAATAATTAGATTCTGAATCTGGAAAATTATAATATTCCTATAAATTTTCCTTGTAGCCCCAACTCTAACTTGCTGCAAGTGCCCAGGGCAGCAGGTATCTACTTCACCTGATCTACCTTGGGTCTTACAGATTTGATCTCACAGGTCCTAGGGGAGTTTTGAGAGATGGGGAATTGGCATGGCCGAGCTGCAGAGATGGGCAGGCAAGAAAGTAGGGGCTCAAGTGTTGTGGCCTCAGTGCTTACTGCTCCAGGGGAGCCTACATGGGCTCCTCTGTTTCCCAGGGCAGATGCCACCTGGACCTTCCAGCCAGGCAGCCTAGCCTAACACCTGAGGGCACACCTTACCCAGGACGCTAGGAGAAGTGCAGGGGCTGATTCCCAGCCGGAGAAATTGGCAGTGGAGTCTAGAGTGGTGCTGCTTTACCCTACCTGTGCAAGTGGCACCTACAGTATTGTCCCATTTCCCAGAGACAGAGGGCCTAGATACGAGTGCGGAGGCTGCTCCGATGTGCTGTAATTAGAGCACGATGGAGCAGACTCGATTAATAGTGTCTGCTGGAGTGTGGCAATTACTGTGGTCCAGGAGCCTCCTGAGTCTGATGTGTCAGCATCTCTGTGCTTAAAAATGGCAGCGGGGACACCTGAACTAAAGCTTGTCAAATGAGCAAGTGCCCCCACTGCTATTTTTAAGTGTGGGGAAACTGATACATGAGATGCTGTAGCGCTTTAATTAGAGCAGCTCTCAGAGAGCTCTCTCAGAGCTGCTCTAATTAAAGCATTGCCCCCTCTCCCCACCACCCCTGAAGCATGTGTAAAAGTGCCCATTATGAGTAAAGCTGGCATCCTGGGTCAGTGTTTCTTAAACCTGGGGACACTGTCACTCCCCACCTCCATCATGGGTCCACTCCACCTGCTGCAGTGCAGCTCATCCTGGCATGTCCCCCTTCCCTGATTTGCTCTGTGCATATATTCTGCAATCCTGGGCTACCTGTTGTCTCCCTAGTCCTCCCTGACCTGTGTGGAGGGCCACTCTTTGGACCCCTACTACAGTCATCTTTTACTCTTGCTATAGATTCCTCTAGACAGCAGTGATGGTCAGTGGAAGGGAGACCTCTAGGGGGGAACAAGAGTGTCCACTGGGTTTGGGATATGCTGGCTCAGGGCACAAGCTGACTGAGGTGACTTTTGGGGCTCCCCCTCTAAGTAGACACTTGAGTCATGTGCTCTCCTCACTTCCCTTAACTATACCACTGGGACCTCACTTCAGGCCATGGTATAGCAGAGTCCCCTCCTACAGCAGCTGCTTCCCAGGCCAGCTCTAACCAGTGTTTCCTGGAAACAGAGGCGCTGCAACAATTCTACCTGGCAGTGGCAGTGCGGCTCCCTGGGAAAGGTCTCATGGCACCCTGGGGTGCTCAAGCACCCATGTTGAGAACCACTGCTGTATAGCCTCTTGGCTCAGAGTCTTCATAACCTGCTAAGGCCTCCAGTGATGCTTGAGCTCAGTGAGCACTAACTTAGGAACAGTACAAATTAATCTCCTGTACAGAGCTTCTGCCCCAGCTTCTGGCTGATCTTTCAGCTCTGCAGCTACCAGCTACTGTCTTTTGAGCCGGGTTCTGTGCGGTAGTGCATCTCTCCATGATGCACTTGCTGAGTGTCCATAATGCCATAGCAGATCTCTAAGCAGTTATTTCTATGCCACAAGGAGAAATCAGGGACTCAGTCTGCTGGATAGACCTCTTTGCAACTTAAATCAGCAACTAACGTCCCTTCTTTTTCCTGAGGAGGCTTGGCCTGATCTAAATGCTGCCTCCTTACCCCCGATGAGTCAACCTGTTCACTTGATGTGAGAAAATTGAACTCCCTTCACCTCACAGCCTGGTGCTAGATGCCTTTCACAGGAGCCATCTTTCCCATAGATCAAGGATATTCTCAGAAGCAGATGAATCTACAGTAGGAAGGATTCCACCACATGAACTGACTCAGCTAAGTGATTCATTCTTTCAAGTTGGTGCACCTGCAGGCATCTTTCTTTGGTTCCAAACATTTGACAGTGCCTATTATAATTTTAAAGTGTTGGTCTTTCCATGAGCTCTATTGGGGTTCCCCAAGGAGTCTGCTTGTCACACCAATCCCTGTGGATGTCCCTCCCATGGTCTTGCATCCCCTTGCCCTGAGATTCCTCAAGAATCTATCAAAGGTGTTTTCTATCATTAGAAAGATTAGATCAAGTCCTTCGTACCCACCCAGAATTCTTGCTTAAGGGGTTACTGAGTTGCATTTGAGTCAGCAGTTCTCTTGTGCTAGTTTTCTTCCCAAAATCATAGAACTCGAGCTAGGTCTTTAGTACACGTGTTTGATGTTAAGTAGGCATTGGCCTATTACTTGCATAGGATTGAGTGCTTCTTGAAATCTCTGTGGCTCTGTGAGACATAAAGGCTGAGTGATATCAGCCCAGCAGCTATCTGACTGGATATCAGGTTGTGTGAATTCTGCTGTGGATTGTCAAAATGATACAGCCCATCAGGGCCCTCCCTCATCTTCATGCAAATTGAATATAATATTGGACTCTGCTGTTGAAATAAAAGTGAGACCCAGGGGGAGAGCTTGTAAGTGGAGTGGCTTGAGGGAAGCAGGTTTTTGAAGCACAGTCTACAGGTACTGCCAAGGGAAATAGTCTCTTGTCAAAGGCTCAGGGGCTGAGCATACCCACAAGTGAGAGTGTGGAAAAATACAGCTTAAAGAACTCCAGTTACTGGTAAGTAACATTTTTTAAATTGAAGTTTGAAAACGAAATGTGTATTGTTCGTCACATGCGCTGTCATTTTTCTTTTGTGATGAAAAGGGAGGAACTTTTTTAAAATTACAGTGGGAATTTATATTGTATACCATAAGTACATGTAGTCACAGAACATGTTCAGGCTTCAGGTATGAATGTACAATATGAGCTAGCAGAATGTCATCTATTGATAATATATTATGTCTGTTAAGTTACTTCATTGAGTACCAGAAATAAGTGGTGTAATACCATGCTACCCTGGTTACGTTGAAAATAAGACACACGCTTATTTAATGTTTTAAACAAAATACATCTAACTTATTAGAAAACAAGGGATTTTTGGTGTTATCTTTTATTAGACCAACTATATAGTTAAGTTAAGAGCGATGTTAGACCAGCTCTCAGGCATAAAGTGAACTTCTTTAGGTCTGGGCTGCTTTATATCTGTAGCCTTGTCTAATATCTCCCCACTACACTTAGACCAGTAAAATATATCACCAAAAAAACTTGCTTCTGGCACATCTCCTGGACCATCTACAGCACTCCAACCCTTGTCTAACTTCTTAAACATTCAGGGTAATAAATTATAAAATGGTGATACAGAAACTTGATCTTACTATAATATATATTATTGCATTTGTATTTGAATAACCAGCCTTTAAAGAGTAGTTTTCTTTGATCCAGATTAACAGAATTACTTTTCAACTGATTTTATGTAACCAGGTCCTTCAAGGTTTAGATTACCTACACAGCAAGTGCAAGATCATCCATACGGATATTAAACCAGAGAATATCTTGATGTGTGTGGATGATGCCTATGTCCGTAGAATGGCTGCTGAAGCTACAGAATGGCAGAAAGCTGGTGCTCCTCCTCCTTCTGGTTCAGCAGGTACAGTAATAGATTTAAACATGCTGTGACAAAAAAACCTACTTAAAAACACTGATTAGAATAACATACTGTTTTCTAGTTAATAAGAGAGAGATATTTTAAAATGGCCAAATTAAATGTGTAAATGTTAATAACTAATTTATTCTTATTTAATTTACTCCTGTTGCTTTATTTTTTCATACTTGTATATTCCCATAATTTTGAGTTCTCTATAATATAAGAAAAAGATGTGTTGAAACAATCTGTCTTGGCTTCTAAGATGGGAACTTTAATGATAGCTTTTAGCAGGTCTAGAGCCTTGCCACTCTGCAAGATCCCTAAAAGCAAATAGCCTTTTCTGAATTGTTTTCAATTCTGCTACAAGTTCATAACATTACATTTGAAATTGGCTGACCTTTAATAATCATAGTTTGATTTAGTGATGCCATGGAAGTCTTGGATAAGTAGAGATACTTATGGTGTGCCTATACCATATTAGCTATTTATCTGTGTGGGTCTGCTCCTGCTTGCTACATGAGAAACCCAAAAACATAGTGATGAAGCCACTCCAGGGGCATCCCTTCCCATTGCTCTTGAGCACATCAGACAGAGCTATCTGGAGAGTATCTGTAGCAAGATGTCCCAGAATGTCTTCACTACTGTATTTCTGGATATGAAGCATGTGAATGGCAGTGGGTAAGCAGGGCATGCTCAGAAGTATCCTTCCAGGGGCACACTGGCAACACGGTTTAGAGATGTTCTGAGAGGAAATGTGGTCGTTCTAAAAATTGTCAGTCCTGTGTCCTGGTCATTTGTTACACCAGCATATCACAAGAGGGAATGGGGAAAGGCAGTATTGAAGAAAGCAGTTATATTGTAGAGAAAAGTATAGGGACCGATAGATATGTTGTAATAATAACCTCTATTAGAGCAAGAATCCAGCTGCCTGGATTGTTCAATTTTGCAATATATTCACTTTCTGCATGAAAATTTTCCAGACTTAGACTTCCCTTTTTTTGAGTGTTATATGTGGATTTGTATTTCTGTGTTTAAAATACTAGGGAAATATAATGTATTGTTCTGGTCTGAAATAATGTTTGATTGTCTATTTAATAGACATGTAATAATTGGAAAAGGAGACGGTTAAGATTATGCATGTAACCTTGATAGTTTCCTGCCTTTGGAGTAACAGACCATGAGATTGTAGTGTTCTTTTAAGGAAGATGTTTTATGGAATTATCTCTATTGTTTGTTAGCTAATTATAATTGTTACTTATGCCCCTTTCCCCAGCACTAACTAAGAATGAATTGTACTCTTCAGCTTTTCCAGAAAGTCCACTACAAAGTCACACTTGTGAGACAATGGTGTGAAGATCCTAATGTTGACCACCTTTTAGAAAGTAGTGCCCCTACATTGTATACAACCAGTCATACAACCAGTCTGCTATAGAACTAAGTGTTCAGAACTGAAACAATAAATGGGCTGTGAAGCCTCAACTTTCTCCTTTTTTTGTAAGCTGCAGTGGACCTTCTCTTTATGCAGACAGATTTCCATATAGCTTTTCTGTGCTTTTCTCTCCTGTAGTTATTTACTTTTTTTAGGGTTTTCTGAAGGCTCTGAGGTTTTGGTACTTTAGGGTTTTCAGAGACAGACACACACACACACACACACACTCTCGCTCTCGCTCTCTCTGCATAGATATATTGTTATTCTATGCAGTTGCACAGTTAATAACTCTGACAAAGCAGAGTAGGCCATATGGCTGATCCACTACTCAAAAGTCTGTCAGGAAGAATCTAAAGCATATTCTTTTCTTCTAGGCTTGTGATATAAAATGTGCAAACTTAGTTTAATTTGCTTTGGGGGGAGACTCACTCCTTGTTGAGTGCTTTTTATCACAGGTTTTTCTAGTTGCCTAAGGCATTTGCTTCTCAATAGATTTAAGGCCATCTACTCTGGCTTCAAACATGAACCTCACACGTAGACACTGTAAAAGTCTGTTCTCAGGCAGACAGTAATTTTCTTCCCCCAACCAATCAAACCCTTTAATTATTTTTGTTAATTTTCCCTGAACTATTTCAAATAGTCAGTATGTATTTGATAAGTTTACCAAAACAGATCTTATTATTCCAGCTGTGGCACTTTTCAGGGCTAGATTTTTTTCTTCTTTGTGTTGGTGACCCACTTTCCTATTCTGGCTTTATTCTGCCTTCCTTCATTGCCCCAGTATGCACACACTTTTCCAGTTTACTGCTAGCTCCACCCAACTCCTGGTTCTTATCTGGTTGAATAAGATTTAAGCAGTCCCTGGGGTTAAGTGGCACATGCGGGGGTCATTGTCAGTGTCTCACAATAAGACAGAGAACATAATAACTGCCATATACTGGGTCAGGTCATAGGACTATCTTGCCCAGCCGCCTGTGGCCACCAGAAGGCACGACCACTTCCCCCTGGCCACTGCTAGAGCTGCAGGGCCCAGGAGCACTAGGAGCCGGATGAGCTAATGCAGGCTCCTGCTTTTCCCACCACTACCACCACCTTGCCTGTACCTACAGCCCCCCCCCCCTTCTGGCAGCCACCACCTGCTGCCTCCGCTGCCTGCAGCAAGAGGGGACCCACAATGCCAGTGAGGCCCGTCCACGAGAAACCACCACCTGCTGTTCTTCTAGCTGCTCCAGCAACACCCCTGTGTTTATTGTCCTGTGCTCCATTCCCCTTCTCCCAAAGTTTTATGAGTGTCTAAGGAAGCCAGCAGCATGCTTTCCCTCCTGTGTATCCTTGTATCTTTTTGTGTTTACCTCCCAGCCCCTTACATACATCCCCTCATCCCCCAAAACAACCCCCCCACACACCCAGTGCAGCCAGAGGAGGCACCCTGGATTTCCCTGGAGCAAGCCATCCACTTTCATTATGGCAGAGGGGGAACATACAGCTCCCTCTCCTGCACCCCACCAACCTCTTCCCACCTGGCCTCCCATGGCATGGCAAGAGCCCCCTGAGGGGGCTGCCATGCTGGTGGCATCCAACCAGAAGCCAGCCAATGAGATGGGGGAGACCTCGGAGGGCCAGGGGATTCCTGCTAGCCAGTCTCTCTTGAAGGGGACTACAGGGCTCCCTAAACTAAACAGAAGAAGGGAAAAGGCAAAGGCTCCTTGTCCTCCTCCACAGGGGATGGGAAAGGAAAAGGGCTTGGGAACAAAGCCAAATCAGCAACACCTGCAGAGACGATTTTTTCAGCTCTGCAAGCCTGGCTGCTCAGCCCAGCAGCTGAAGCTGTGCCTGGGTGGCTGCAGGGAAATGTGCAGCCTCAGAGCTTGGGCCCTCCACCTCCTCCACCCACATCACCTCAGACAACTGGGGCCTACTCCCCACCTTCAGCAGGTGCCATGGGGTACACTGTAACATGCTGTCTCATGGGGAACTTCAGTCACCCTTATATCTCCTGAAAAGGCAATACAGCAGTGTGGTGGCAATCCAGGAAGGTTTTGAAGAGTGTTGGGGACAACTTCCTGGTGCAAGTGCTGGAGCAGCCAACTAGGGGCCATCCTCTTCTTGACCTGCTGCTCACAAACGGAAGAGTTGGTGGGGAATATAGTGATGGATGACAACTTAGGCAACAGTGACCACTACATGATTGAGTTCAGCATCCTGAGGAAAGAAGGGATGGAGAGCAGCAGACTAAGGACCCTGGAATTCAGAAAAGCAGACTTTGACTTGCTCAGGGAACTCATGGGCAGGATCCCTTGGGAAGCCAGTCTGATGGGAAGAAAAGTCCAGGAGAGCTGGCTGTACTTTAAAAAAAGACTTACTGAGAGTGCAGGAACAAACCATCCCGATGTGCAGGAAGACTAGCAAGTATGACAGAACCAGTTTGACTTAGCGAGGAACTCTTCAGTAAACTAAATCACAAAAAGGAAGTTTCTAAGAAGTGGAAACTTAGATAAATAACTAGGGAAGAATAAGATCATTGCTCAGGCATGCAGGGATGCAGTCAGGAAAGCCAAAGCAGAATTGGAATTGTAGTTAGCAAGGGATGTGAAGGGTAACAGGAAGGATTTCTACATGTGTGTTGGTAGCAAGAGGAGGATCAAGGAACGTGTGGGTCCCTTATCCAATGGGGGGGAGGAACGTTGTGACAGGATGCAGAAAAAGCTGAAGTACTCAGTGCCTCTTTTGTCTCAGTCTTCACAGATAAGGTTAGTTCCCAGACTATTGCACTGGGCAGTAGTTTGGGGAGGAGGTGAGCTGCACTCAGAGGGCAGCAGCAGGCCTTTCCCTTGGCCTGGAGATGGTGGGATGTGGGAAGGTGTGCATCAGATAGTACTATCACTGCTACAACCAGGGGGCACACCAAACAGTGGGAGGAGGCTAGAGAGCAGCTTGAAAAGGAAGTGCTGGAGAGGTGCCTGGCCACATGACCCGGACAGCCTGTTCCTCTGAGGAGAGTGTTGGGAAGAGCTCAGAGCTACTGAGCTCTGGATGACTGCTCCACCTGCAGCGTGTTTGCCCTCTCGTGTGTCCAGCTCCTCTGGGAGATGAGCTGTGGCTCCCACTTCTTCTGTGCCCTGGAGAAGAGGAGGAGTGCCAAGAAGTATATTGCTTGCCTCTTGGCGGAGGGCAGCAACCCCCTCATGCATCTCAGTGAGCAGTATGAAGGGGCGAGGGCTTTCTACGTGGCTCTCTTCTTGCCTAATCCAACTGATGCCAACACCTGCCAAGTCTTGTGGGTGGGACTGCTGTTGGGAAGCATAGGTGACAAGGACCAGCTAGAGGATCCTCTCACATTGGCTGAGCTCTTGGATGCCTGCACCTGATGACCACCAACAAAATGCCAGGCATCGACAGGCTGACTGTGGAGTTCTACTGCATCTTCTGAGAGGTCCTTGGACAGGACCTTGCTACCATGTGGGCTGAATCGGAGGGGGATGGGGGCCATGCAGGAAGGCTGTCCTAACTTTGCTGCCAAAAGGGGAACCCCCACTGTCCTGAGGAACTGGTGCCCAGTCTCGCTTCTCTGTATGGATTATAAGGTCATAGTGAAAGCCATCTCACTGTGCCTGAGGTCTGTGTAGGCAGACGATTCACCCTGACCAGACACACAGGGTTCCAAGACAGTCCATCTTCAACAATCTGTACCTGGTGTATGACCTCCTCATGTTTGCTCGCAAGGATGACCTGTCATTCACCCCCCCTGTCCCTCAACCAGGAGAAGGCGTTTGGTGGATCACAGGTACCTCACAGGTATGATGAGGCCATTCAGTTTCAGTCCTTATTTCATGCAGTTTTTCCAGGTGCTGTACATGTCCACAGAGTGTATGGTGAAGCTCAATTGGATGTTGACAGAGTCCATCTAGTTCAGGCAGGGAGAGATCAAGGTTATCCACGGTCAGGCTAGCTCTACACCATCGCCTTGGAGCTGTTCCTCTGCCTCTTTTGCGAGTGGGTGATGGGACTGGTGCTCAAGGAGCCAGCCAGGAGGGTGGTCCTGTCAGCATATGCCAGTGATGTGCTCCTTGCCATCTAGGACCCAGGCAATGTGATGTGAGATGGAGAACTACTAGTCCATCTACTCTGCAGCCTCCTCTACCCAAGTCAACTGGTCAGTAGCTGTGGCCTGATGGTGGGTGATGGATGGCAGGTGAGCTCACTTCCACCTGCGCTCCAGAACATCCAATGGAAAGAGGGCTGGCTGCTCTATCTGGGGATCTTGTCCCACAATCACCCCTCCCTGCTGGAGACCTGGCATCAGCTAGAGGTCAGGGTGTCTGAGCAGCTGTGGGTATGGGTGGGCCTGCTTCAGTGTCTCTCCCTTTGTGGGAGGGCACTAGTCATCAACCAGCTGGTTCTGTCCATGTTCTGGCACTGCTTCAACACACTGACCAAACTCCCAGAGCTTCTAGCCAGTCTTCAGAAATGGACACTGGAGTTCTCTCTGGGACAGCTTTGGGTCCCCGCAAGTATCTTGAGCCTCCCTTTATGGGAGGGCAAACAGGGCCTGGTCTGCCTCTGCAGCCAGGTCCACACCTTCCGTCTTCAGGCCTTGCAGTGTCAGGTGAACAGTACCAGTAGGCAGGCAATGTGGTGCCTTATCAGACACACCATCCTGCACCACCTCTGAGGGTTCCGATACAACTGGCAGCCCTTCTGTCTGCAAGGTCTTCCCAAGCGAGACCTGGAAGAGCTGCTGGATTTCTGTCAGGACCTCCTCAGGGCCTGGAAGTTGGTCTCTGTCTCTAGGTCCCCAGACATGGTCACCTAGGGCTCTGACCTCCTCAATGAGCCCCTGCTGAAAATCCCCCAGATGATGGTACTGGCAACAGAGGTGTCCTCAGTGTGCCAGAGGATGGTCCTGGCCAACATCACTTGTATAGGAGACCTGGACTATACCAGGCAGAGGTGGGGTGGATTTTTCTGCACTGGTCTGGCAAATAGAAGTGCTCTCTCCAGGAGGTAAAGGCTGCCCTTGTTTATATCAACCAGGTCCTGCACAAGGGCAGTCCCCACTCCCCAGTACCCGCAACTCTCTGGAGCTAGTCCTGAGGCCGCTGCTTTGGCAGGCCTCACAGCACTCCCTGCCCTGCCATCTTAGCAGACTGGGGGATACCAAGTTGCCTCTGAGCAACCCACTGCCTCCAGCTCTACATGCTTGTGCTCTACACAGTCCATCCCTGCTCCAACAAGTGGCGGGACACCCTGGGTAAAGGGTGGGTGACAAGGATCCCTGGTGGACAAGTCCGTATTCAAACTTGATCCCTTGAGTCACCGGGGACCTCAGCTTGCAGCTTCTCCATGGAGCTGTTGCCACGGGTGTGTATCTTGTGCACTTTGTGGACACCCCTGACATCTGGCACTTTTGCCAAAAGAGGGAGACCCTGGTACACATCTATCTTGGGTGTACCAGGTTGCCATCTCTCTTTCTTCTTCTCCAGTATCTCCTGCTGACGTTCTGGCTGCACTTCTCCCTGCACCTCTTTGTCATGCATTCCCTGTCTGTGGCCCTACCCAGCCCCAGGACCTCCTAATTAACCTCCTTCTGACTGGCCAAATTGGCCATCTAGAAGACCAGGAAGGTGGCTTTGGCTGGGGGAAACTGAGCAAATGTGGGACCGTCTTCCTGTCGTTCCTTCATTCACGTCTCTAAACAAAGTTACACTGGTTGGCATCCACGGGCTCCCTCGACTCATTTGGGGGCAGTGGGAAGTGGCCATTGTCCCCTTCCAAATCCCTTATTAACCTGTGATTTCACTGTCATCCTTGTTTTCTTTTTATTTGTCCCAAGTAATGAGTTGGTGTGTCCCCAGTGGCCTCCCTTATTAAAGGAGGTTCATAGTTTTTTGTGATGGGAAGAAGACCATGGCCTATGGCCCATCAAATAGGCCTGTGTCACAGTACCAGAGCTGATGTTGAAAGAGAGGTATGACCAGTGTTTTTTCCCCACTGCCTCTTGCTCTTGCAGCCTCCAGCATTTAGTCTAGGAATTTCTGATTCAGAGGCTGTACCCTTAATTCCCATGCTCAATAGCAACCGATGCACTAGGGAGGCAAGGCAGTACATACCCAAGAGTCTAGACCTGACCCGGCTGCAGCACAATTGGAATTAATTTTCTGTCAGCCATTCACTTCCAGATATGACAGGTTGGTTTATTATTCTTTTCCTTATATGTAATACACCTTTTAGAGGAGATTTTTTTTTTCCAAATTTCTTTTTAAAAAGGAATATGAGCAAGTGTTCTTTACTTATTTCTTATAAGATAGATAATTTTCTGTGGAATACTTTTTTATCCTTTTTTTTTTTTCCAAAGACAGCTAATTGTTTTAGGTCTATAGACATTTTTAAGGAGTCAAAATACTCCTAAAAAGTCATTGAGTTGCAATAGCTTATTGTAGTTTAGAATGCTTTTGTGAAAATGCACTTAGATTCTTCTCTGAGTTTGACTTTTTTTTCTTTTTTTTTTTAGTGAGTACTGCCCCACAACAAAAGCCTGTAAGTATGGTTATATAATTCTTGTTAAGTCTCTTGTTATCCTGTAGTTGATATTAACTGTTAGAACACTACCATTTTACAATCCATGTAGAAGCTTCCTTTGGCTACAGATTTTGCCCTTAAATGAGCATTTTGTGCAGTCTTGTAGTCTTCACTTATTAAAACTGACTTGTTTTTCTCACATTTTAATATGTCAAAATCAATCCTGAAATTCTGTTTTAAGAGTTGAGAGGTTTTTTTCTCTCGTAGTAAAGATGTATTTATTTAAAATAGGATGAAATGTGGTCTTTAGGCACTACCAGTTTTAAATAGTGTTTACCCAATGGTAAATTGTATACATGTTTGAGCAGTTCATAGCTGGGATAATGGCCTCATGGAAGGAAGTTACATTACTACTTTTCATCTTTTATATGGAATAATTAATTAGGTCCTATTCTTGCCAAAAATGTATGCATGTACTTTGTGGTATTTCTTGTATAGTATACCAGTCCTTGTATTGTATTATATACCATATTTACTTAAATTCAAGATAACCCAGAATTTAAGACGCGTTCCCAATAATTAGATGCTATATATATGGAAAATTTATAAAATTATAACAATTTTCCTGGTATAGAATCTAATTACCTGAGTTTTGTCTTGAATTTGACCCTCTCCCATTGCTACAGCAGGTGCTGAGACACTCAGACAGCCCCCTTATCCTGTGCCCCCCCTCCTCCTTTCCTCCCCCTGCAGCCCTTCTCCTCGTTACTGTCAGACTCTGTTTGGTCTGTGTTCCCTCCCTGAGCACATGGAAGTGAAGGGCAACTTGAAATATAGGAGGCGAAAAAATACTGACTTTGAAATAATCATACCTGTAGTAATTTGCATATAGACAAATTACTATGGATACTATAGACTTAGATCATCAGAATTGGTGCATTTTACCTTTTATGAATACTGCTGCAAGTTTCAGCATAGGTACTCCATAAACGTACTTTTTGAGTAGTATATACCTACTTATGCTATACTTATGCCAAACTGTGTATGATATTACTTCAAAGCCAAAAGGCTCATGATTTATCATATAGCCATTGGACTGGGCCTCAGCAGTCAACAATATTTCAAGCCATGGTGACCTCACAGCCCAGCACTACTCAATACACGTGTGTACTCCAGATACCTCTCACAAAGGCTCCATGTGCTAATCAGCTCCCCACTCAAAACTGAAACTAGGTTTTCTGGTCATAAGTTCTGGGATCTTCCAAAAATTGAGATGCGGATGAGGCATGGGGCCACCTGGTCTGGCTTCACCTCGTGGAGGGCAGTGCCACCCCAGTCATATGCAGTGGGGTAAGAAAGGGGGTGACAGCCTCTCATCTACTTAGGCTGACAAGGTCCTTTGTGTGAATCTGGTATCTTTTATTAGACCAACTTAAAGTGTTGGGAAACAATTTTTAAGCAAGCTTTCAGGTTCAAAAACCCTTTGTCAGGCTGAGGAAGTTTCAGTAGTTGGTGTGTGCTTTTCCTGGATGGAATGAAAAGTAAAGAAGCCAGAGGCTGGGCTGGTGTGCATACCAGATAAGCAGTCAGTGAAGATGTAGATTGAGGAATCAATGGGTGAGAGACGGGCTGGGGCGGGGAAGAGAAGGGGGATGAATAGTGGAGAAGTACCTGGGGAGTTAGATGTCAGGCAGGTTATAATGTGTCATAAATCCAATGTCTATATTTAGTCCATGATTTTTAGTATCCAGGAGGTTGATGAAGTAGAGTTCATAGGCTCATCTCTGGGAAGTGTTTTATAAGTTTATTTTGAGGATCAGGACTGAGAGATTGGAGAGAGAGTGGTTTATGACACATTATAACCTGCCTGACATCTGACTCCCCAGGTACTTCTCCACTGTTCATCCCCTTTCTCTCCCCCCAGCCCAGCCTATCTCTCACCCATTGACTCCTCAATCTACATCTTCATTGACTGCCTATCCTGTATGCTTACCAGACCAGCCTCTGGCTTCTTTACTTTTCAGTCCATCCAGGAAGAACACACACCAACTGCTGAAACTTCCTGAGCCTGACAAAGGGTTTTTGAACCCAAAAACTTGCTTAAAAAATGTTTTCCAACTATTTAAGTTGGTTTAATAAAAGATATCAGATTCACCCAAAGAACCTTGTCTGTCAATGTCCTCAGACCAACATGGCTACAATCTACACCCCTGTCTTATGTACTTAGACATTTGTTGATGTTTGCCAGATATTTAAGGCTGGTGAAGGAATGGACATAATTGGAAATGGGAAAGAAAGGTGCTGATCAGCTGTGGGAATGAAGAAGATAAAATGTATTTGATGTAGTGTTTCACCATGAGCTGAAACATAGTGCTGAAGGGGACTGGGTGCAATGGGCATTATATCTTACTAGCCTGTTGCCCATCAAGAGTGACGGGGGCAGAGCAGGCGGGGATGGAGCCCCATGCTCCCCCTTCCCCCCCCATCTGGAGAGAAGCAGGGCTGACAGGGCAGGGCAGGGGAACAGTGGGCCCAAATGGCCTCACCCCCCCAATAGCATCCCAACCCTGCTCCCCCACCCCCGCACTGCTGTTGCCATCATCTCCAAGGAGCAAGGAGGGAGGCGAGACCAGCTCCAGTGGCCTTGTTCCCCTTCCTCTGTTCCACTGTCACCACCTGCAGGGAGGGCGAGGCCAGCTGTGCTGGCCTTTCCTCCCCCGCCCCGCTCTGTCCCCTGTATCGCCGCCATCATGGCAGCACACTGCCACCTGTCTAAACACTTCTTAATGCAAATAAAGCATTATGGACAGACAGACAGATTAAGGCTTTTATAATATTAGAATTCCAGTGGGCTGCAGTAACCTAGCCTTGTGGTAGGTTCCCATCACTGAGCATATGCTCAGCAATTTAATGATAGACTGTGTATTTAATGAAGCTTTCTTGTACATGAATATAAGACAAAGGGTTTTTTTTCCTCTTGCTGATTGGAGGGAAAACTTAATCTTATATTTGAGTAAATATGGGACATGGACTATATTTCATCCCTTTAGTGTAAGGGCCTTGGACATTAAACAGAAGTATCTTTTTTTCAAAAGCAGTTAATTTACTTTAAAAGCATCTGCCAAACAATCAGCACGGTTTAGTGATATCACAAAATGAAGCATATCTAAATTCTTATCTCCTTTGTGTATGCCTTTTTAATAGGCCCATCATCCATTTACTGGTTTCTGACTCTGCTTGTAATTTCTTTTAGAAATTACGAATATTCTATGAGAGCCCTAGAGAACAGAATTTTTTTTTCTTTGTTCCTGCATTTAACAGTGTATTTCTGAATGATCAGAAGAGGAAAACTTAAGGCTCTGCTATGTCTTTAAATTAAAGCTGGATAGAAGCTAGGTATAGAGTTGTTGCACATTTTCAAGCACTAACTTTGTAGCTGGTTGCCTCTGTAGCTAGGTAGTCATTTTTATTGTATGATAAATTCTTTGCATGTGTGGCTGGTTTTAAATTTATTGTTCAGTTAACCAGCTAATTGCATAATATATGTAAAGTGTAGCAAGGCCCTTACTTATTTATTACGGGAGACTCAGTAGCGTAAACTTGAAGCCAAAATGAAAAAAAAAATCCGCTGTAGTGAAACTACCTCATCCTGTTAGCTCTGTTTTAAATTTTTCTCTGTTGTTATTGTTTCTGCATTTTTTATTGCTTATGAGGTATAAAATTGGGGCTTATCATCGCCACCTCCTACTGTCTGCTAGATTGTGGCAAGTAATATATAAGAAACTTCTCAGTTTCACAGAGGTATAGTTAAACCACTGCGGATTGATTTCAAAATATTTTTTCACCATTTGTCAACCATTTGGGTTTCTTGACATTGCATCTTACTTTTGTTGATCGTTACCAACTATGTTTTATTAAGCTGGACTAGCAAAGGAGCAGTAACTGACACATGTAGATTATACTAGCCAAGTACCTTCCATGTGCAAAAGCATAATCAATAGTTGGTTAAAATTTAAAGATGTTGCTGTTAGCAGGGTTATATGAATCATGGGAACTGTACCTCATCATCTTATATGTACTCTCCCTTTTTATTAATTTAGAAAAGTACTCCTTGCATGAGGTTATATAGCATTTTTCCTTTGTGTAACACAAAATGCTTTTTATATTGAAAAGAAAAGGGAGAACACAGATCTTAAATATGGTACGTTACCTCCAGAATTTGCAATAGTTATTGCACAATACCTGAATTTTAATATGAGACGCTTGAAAGTAAAACTGGTTGAGTTTTTAATAATGTTTATTGCAGGTTGGTAAAATATCGAAAAACAAAAAGAAAAAACTGAAGAAAAAACAGAAGAGGCAAGCTGAGCTGCTAGAGAAACGCCTGCAGGAAATAGAGGAACTAGAGCGAGAAGCTGAAAGGAAAAAAATAGAAGAAAATGTAACCTCAGCAGTACCATCAAATGAGCAAGAAGATGAATACCACCCAGAGGTCAAACTAAAAACAGCTGATTTAGAGGAGGTAGCAGATGAAGAGCCTGGGAATGATGATGGTTAGTAATATCTACTTTATTGAAACTGGAACAGTTTCATAATCTGAAATGAAGTGTAATTGTTCTCCCTGCCTGGTATATTTAATTATTAATTAAACATACAACATTTCCTAAACTAATAGGCTTTAACACATCTACTCGATTGTTACACTATAGATAACATTGCACTTTCATGGGAGAGAAATGGAGGAATGAAGGTTTGGGGCAGAATTCTGTTTCCTTTTGCGCATCCAAATGACAGTTTACTAGCTAGCTATATGGCAGCTGGCTGTTTTGGGCCTTTGCTTTATGCTTTGAAAGTGTAAACCTCCATACGTAGACTGAGTAGGAGACATACTAGGTACAAACGCACGTGCGTGCACGCGCAGGCGCACCCCCCCCCCCCCCCCCGCCCTATGGCTTTGTGTACACACATAACTCAGGTACACGCATAAGTTCTGGAAGAAATGGGGGATATGGGCCTCCTATGTTTCAGCCCTAGTAGCTGAGTAGTTAAAAGTGTTCACCCAGGTAGTTAGAGACTTGGGGTGCCTGTAGACTTGTGCGATGCCTGCCCTGATGTGCTGAAATTACAGCACATTGGAGCAGACTTGATTAATAGAGTCTGCTGAAGTGTGCTGATTAGCATGCTTCAGAAGCCCAGCGTCTTGTGTATTCAGCATTCCTGCGGTTCAAAATGGCAGCGGGGACACTTTAACTAAAACTCATGGAATGAGCTTTAGTTAAAGTGCCCCCACCATCATTTCAAAGTGCGGGGACATTGGATACACGAAACACTGTGGGCACTTTAATTAGAGTGGCTCCCGAGAGCGTTTTTAAAGCACCCCCACCCACAGAACAAGTATAAAGATGCCCTTTGGTTTTAGGCTACCTTCACCTAGATGGTCTTCAAGCCTGCATGGCTCTGACTTCTAGCACAGTGCTCTAACAACCTAGCCACAGGTTATACATATCCCTGCATTCATATCCCTGCACTGTAAATTACTGCAGGGGGCGCCACATAACCCACCCCTTTAATCTCTTTGTATTAAATTGCAGCAGGGGGCCCCGCACACCGTTAAACACTGCTATAGACCAGTAATGCGTATCTCTCAGCTTGCTGCAATGTACAGGTGACAGAGTGGTGCAATTTCATTCATTTAATTGTCATTTAATCAATTTAATCAATTTCATTATTTCTTAACCCATATTTTTGCACATTTTAAAATTTGTTTTGAATTTTTTATACCAATATTTTTAATTTTTTTATTCTTACTTTATTCTTACACTTTTCATTCCCATCTTTATTTTTACTCTTATCTTATATTTTATTTTCCTATTTCTATGTTGTTAAGTAAACTTTATTTCATGTGTAAATCTGCCTGTTTGTTTTATTTCACTCAACCACCCCTAGGATCAGGGTGCTCGAAATTCTCTAAGCACATATAGTATGCGTATAAATCTGTCCCTATAAATTTCTTCTATATATCTTTGTGCGGATATTGGAGTGCTGTGGTGCACTAATTGGAACTCCAGAATACATTTTCTGATTATCTCACGGGGGTCCCAATCCCGGAAGACACCTGGAACCCCCCCTTTTACACCCACATTCCTGCATTCATATCCCTGCACTGTTGGGGGTCATTGTTTTGTTTAGTGTTTCCCTTCCATCCCCAGACACTACTCGTCATGTCTCTGTTTCCTCAGGCTGTCCCCCATGCTTTGCCTGCCAAATTCAAAGCCACATACTAACCATTCAAGCTCCACCTCAAACCTGTATTTTGGTGACCTCCACCATGCTTTCAGACAGCGAAGGGCGCCTTGTAATCGTTGCTCTGTAGGTTGATCCACAGAACCCTGTCAGCCTTGAGATCCAGTTTCTTCTCGGTTTTCTGACTCCAGCTCACGGCCCATTGACCAGTATAGCAAGGCCTGAGAAGCTGCTACCCTGCATTGGCGCCCTTGAAGAAGGTCCATCGTAGCCTGATTGTGTTCAGTAGCAGTATCTCTGCATTATCAAGTGCCTCCATTCTCTGGTTGGATACCTCCAGGGCATCCAACAGCACCTGGTTCTCTTTGCAGATTCTGTCAGGATTCATCAAAGCCATGTTGTTATGCAGGACACAACAGTTACTGTTTTGCTCAGAGTGCCACCTGCTTGCCCTAAGGGGACTGAATAAGTAGGGCTGTTGAATTTCTACACACCTTAGGTTCCTGCAACCACCTCTCATCTAAAAACTTGGGGCATCCAATGACCCCAGACCCCAATGATCCATCTAAGAATAGCAGTTAGTGGAACAATGAACAGACCCATCACGAAGTATCACCCGAGAAAACACCCCTGACCTGGCGGAAGCCAGGGAATAAATGTGGATGTGGACGCTCTTTTTGAATAGGTCCCGTTAGCACATCAAGAACTATGCCAGACATTGAGGTGCCAGAACCATGAGGTAATATTGCAGTCATAAATCTCCCAAATCTCCTCACACCTGGTTTTCAATGACGTGACTCAGCAGAAAAAAAGCAGGTGCTGAGCAGAACACTGAAATGGCTGAACCCTGAATTAAGGGTTGTTGAATAAGAAGATTATCATTAACAGCCCTGTTCTTTACATTTCAATTCCTACACACCCCAGCTTCCTGTAAGCAACCCTCTTCTAAAAACTTGGGATTTTAGGTTTTTTGCTGATTACTGCTGAAATCCATCAAGCGCTGAGCAGAAAAAAGGCAGGTGCTGAGCAGAAGACTGAATGGACAAACCCTGAATTTCTCCCCCCACCCTCCCCAGACCAAATAGACCCCCCCCAGGGGTACAGTTGAATGACTGATAGGACAGTGTTGTTTGGGGGGGGGGCGTGCTTGAAGGGACAGCTTTAGTCCCTTCAAACTGCATCACAAACTGCCAGGCAAAGACTTTTTGGTGCATGTGGCAGCGAGCCATTAACAACTATCCTTTTGGACAGTGGGTGATTTGGGGGACAATTTGGGGCAGGCTTTGAATGTCACAGGTGTTCTGTTGGGAAAGGTCACATGAGCAGATTTCTGAGAGTGCCGGTACTGAGACACAGCTCACACTTGCATAGTTATGCATATGAGGAAACTCAGACCTGCATGACAGAGTTCCAAACACATGTCTATATAACTCTGCTCAGCTGGGGGCAGAAAGCATCTCACAACTCTGGTCAAGGTATATTGACCCCTCGCTCAGTGACTTGTTTTGGCCCCGAAAATATACTCAATGGAGGCACTGAAGAACAAGCCATATCTGCCGGGCTTGGAGTAGCAGCCAGATGTACCCCTACACCGTGGTCCCAACTGGTCCCAGGAAGAACTGGCAGATGTGATTGTTATTTGGTGGAAACAAAAGGTTCTGGAGCCACTGGAAAATCTATGAAATAAGCCAGTCTTTGCAACCATTGCCCAGGAAATGTAGGTGTACAGCCACAACCAAAACTGGGCACAGTGCCACAGCAAGATGAAGGCCCTGAAATGTGCTTTCCATTGGGCCAAGGACCAGAATTCTTGTTTGGGGGCAGGATGCACAATAGCCCCATTCTATGAGCAGCTGTCGTGCATTTTTGCGAAGGACACAAGCAATGCTTGCCTCCTATCCTTTGGGACGATGAAGGTGCAGGAGGCCACAGCATCACCTAGCCCACAAGAGTCCACAGACTGCCCTGCCACTGTAGCAGGCAGTGCAATATGCACTGCTCAGCCTTCAGGCAACCAGTTGGAAGCCGGGGGGGGGGGGGGAGGCAAGTGCTTGCAGCAGCAGAAGAATGGGGACAGCTGAGACAAAGTTGTCTTGACCATGACCCCACTCTCCCCGATGTCTTGCTCACATAACTCAGAGGAGGAGGATGCATCAGATTCCATGATGATACTGTCACTGGACTTGTGGGACACACCAGAAATTCCAGAGACCCAAAGATCGGTGCCAGAGAAGCATGAGGATCTGCACCCGGGGACTTGTAAGTTACAGGGAAGGGGCATTAGATGGGTTGGACAACTAGGGCTTGCGTGAATCTACCTCCACTTTTGTGCCAAGGCCAGGCGTGGCGAGGCATGAGGGAGGGTGTTAATTTTGTAAGTGGCAAATATGTCCACTACTTGCAGTTGCACAATTTTTCACTTACATGGGGGTGTACATGCTGTGCCCTCTCTTAAAGTTGCTTGGGGGGAAGTGTTAATTCATTTAGAGGCAGGAATTTGTGCTGCTGAAATGTACAATGAACTGTTTAGTGGACAGGGAGACGTGGGTTCCTGCATAATCATTTTTTGTGGGTGGCTGCATTACTTCACCAAGTGGCAGGGATGCTGCTTGGCGATCGCCAGTAGTCTATCCGCTACAGGGAGTGGCGACTAGATCTTTGACCATGAGCACCTCTTATTTTTCCCATTCCTGTTACCAGCTACCACGTCAGTTGGAATTTTAGGACATGTGCCTGAAGTGCGAACACCAGCACAGACCAGAGCTGAGTGACTGCGTGAACACTGCTGCAGGCAGCGACAGTAAAGAGAAAGCATGCAGGAGACTTTAGTGGCAGCTTCAGAATTGCAAGTATGGTCTGCGGATGAATGGCAGGGAGGTGTATAGAAAGACTGAAGAGCAAGAGGCAGCAGCTCCCTGGGAGATCGTGGCCAGTACAAGGGAATTCCTTGACCTGGCCAGACAGTGCCATCAGGATGTTGTGGAGACCCAGCAAGTAGAAGGCATGTTTAGAGAGGGAGCTCCTTAGGCGCATGATCCTGGCCCCCATTTGCCCTCCACCAGGACCACCCAGGTGACATCCATTGTGCATGTCCCTGTCCATGAGCTGAACCTCACAGAGATCCCTATACATGATCAGCCTCCCATAGGAACAACCTCAGCAACAGCCATTGTGCCTGTGAGCAAGGGGCACCCCTACTCTGGGAGGCCAAGGAGAGCACCACTACACTTTAGGGACAAAGGGGAGGATGAGAGAGGGGCACAAGGGGGGGAGAAAAGCCTATTATAAGTGATATGTTTTTGGTTGTTAGTGCTGTTGCTTCTGTAGAAAATTGGGGAATGGGCATTGTGTTTCTGCTTTTTTTTCAGTTCTGCTTCAGTTACTGACAATAAAATAAATGCTTTGGTGAAATTAAAATGAATTTGATCCATGTCTGTCTTCTGTCATAGGAAAGGCTGTAGAGGAGTGAGTAGGGAGGGGGAGGTAAGCCAAACAAAAGAAAACCAGGCTTGTTTCAGACGCATTGCACTAATGAAAGAGGACATGTCCACTTCTGGACTGAGGTGGGGAGGAGGGTGTTTGCCCAGAATGTGCGTACTGTGAGGTATGGTGGTAAGCAGTAATCAAGGGTGCTCCACTGCACCCATAACATTTCCTCTCAGCACTCTCAGTGCATTCTCAGCACTCCCCAACTGCCCCATCTAAGGGAGGAGCTTGTGGGGGGAGGGGCTTTCAAAGCCTGGGCTTTTATTATTTGGCCCAGTGGCCAAAACAAGGCCTGGTGGTGGTGGGATGGCCCAGAATTTTGTTAATGCGGGGAGCCGTAATTGGGTGGGTGCTGTACAACGCACATAATATTTCCTCTGAACACACACAGCTTCTCAGGAGTTCAACCAAATGACTGGTAGTGATGGAGAACAAAGCAAATTCAAAACCAGTCAGGCACACTTGAGTAAGTGCTAATTGCCACAATAAGTCAGCAAATCCCCTCCCCCACCCTTCTATATTCCCCCTTTTAAAGGGAACATGAAGTGAAGAATCGAACAAAGCAAAATAGCCCTTTATTTACAAACCATATATTAACCGTAATTAAGCAAACCAGAGAACAGCATTTATAAGATGATGCTGCATAATTACTACAGAGGAATTCCTTTTTACTACTTTAATAATGCATGAGTCATGAAAAAAAAATCAATCTAAGCAATAATCATTTTTAACTAGAAGACATTGGCTCTAAAGTGGACTTTTCAAGCCTGGTTGTGAACTGTTGGATGGTAGAGCATGGCTCTGTACTGGCCTGTCCCGCTCCGGGCAAGAGCATGGCTGGCAGAGTCGATGACTGGCAGGCATAGAATCGTCGGAAGGAGCCCGTTCATTATTGGCTGATCCTCCTTGGTCTGAGAGTGCCTCCTGGACTCAGTGCGATTCCTGCCATACTGGACAGCCATGAATCTGCTCATAGCCAGACAGATCTGTCTCACCATCTCACGGAACCAATACTCACAGTCCCTGAGGACGTTTGTGATCCTGTCTGTGTGTGCATGGGTGGCAGCCTGCCTTGGTAGCCTGGATGTCCCTGGCTGCAGCATTGCAAGTTGAGCCGAAACTCAAAAAATGCAGGGAAAAGAGTGAATTAAGGCTGCTTGGCACTCGAAAAAGACACTTGTCAAATGTTGGAAGTTGATAAGCAGTCAGCCCAAAATGACCAAGAAGGGGGTGCCTGGCCACAGGTTGTGGCAGGCCCTGAGTGGCTAAAAACAAGTACCTACCTGCTTTGGCCACCGATGTACTTCCCTGCACTGCCCACTAACTCCCAGGGTCTTTAAAGCATTGTCCTATGCTGCCCCCTCTCCCCCCTTTGATTTCACTACCCAGCCCAATCACACCTGGCACTTCCGGTGACAAGTGACTTAAAGGGCTTCACATTCTGAGTGTGGAGGTCGAGCTCCATGATCTATCCTCTGTGGAGGTAGTGGCAGGTGACATGGCTGGGACCCTGCTGTTGTCTTCTCCAGTGGAGCCCCCAGAGGCCTCTGTCCTTGTGCATTCATAGCACTCCAGTACCTCCATTAGTGGCTGGAGGTATCTGTAATGGGCCATGTCACGCAGTGGGGTGCCCTGCCACTGTGCTTCGGTGACACCCCTGTGGAAAGCAGCCTGCAGCATCTTTGCCTTGACATGGCAATAGACCGCTGTCCTGTTGTGCCCCCACTTGCCCATTGTCCAAGCAACATCAAGGTAGATGTGCCAGTTGGCCCACCGGCTGCAGACAAACTGGCGTACAACCTCAGGTTCCCCCAGCACCCACACCAGGCTGTTTGTGTTGGTGAAAGTCCAACTGGACCCTGGTCTGCTCCATTCTCTCCCGAACGTCAGACATCTTGGATCAATAAGGGGACCCTGGGGAGCTGTGCACTCAGTTTATAAGTCGAGGTGACAGACCCAAGGGAAGTTTACCCCCCTCCCACCCTGTTGTGTCTGGGCAAAGTTTGGACAGCAGACACGTTCTGCTACTGTTGCAAATTTTGGCGCTCGTCAGCGGTGTTCACCTAGCACATGCTGGATCCAGGCAGGGTCTGCACCAGTGGCAACTTTTTGTATCTTATGGGCCTGCTTGTTCTGGACATGTTTTAGACCTGCTATGTCCTTTAGTACTGTTTATGCCGTGGCATGGTAGCAGGCTACCTACTGACCCGTGTGTCACGACACCTCTCCCAGTGGGACATGGTCTGAACTGCTGAGTTTAGACATCATCAGTGAGGGAATGAGTGCTGACACAACTCACCCACTATTCATAAAGCAGGCATGCTTAACACTCATGATCAAGCTCACAGAACTCTACTTGTTTATGTAAAACCAGCAAGTGAATTAATGGCATTAGGAGGACTATTATGCTGGAGCCAGCTGAAAGGGATGTTTTAGCTGTGCAGGGGTTCCTCATAGTTGTTGCCAGGCAAAGTGTGGGGATTTTTGCTATGCGTACAAGACCTAGGCTCTGTGACTGTTGCAAGTTTTGGTGCTAGTCAGGGGCGTTCACCTGGCACACGATGACACCTCAAAGCACGGAGCAGTGGGCGTCTGCACCAGTGGCAACTTTTTGTATCTTATGGGTATGCTTGTTCTTTAGCCCTGTGAATACCATGGCTGCCAGCAGGACATGGTTTGAATTGCTGAGCAGTTTAGAGATAGCTGGTGAGGGAATGAATGCTGACAGAGCTCATCTGCAATTATTAAAGTGGGCATGCTTATTGCTCATGCAGGCCAATCATTGGCATTCAGGTCTCCCCCTGGGTGTCCTAAAACATTCACTACACACAAATATCTGCAAATTGTAGTGGCACTTGGTGGACAAGGGGACTCACTACACAAAAATTGTTGCAACACCTGATAGACAAAGGGGCTCACCACATGTCATTCAGTGAATTACTTTGTACACATGACAGATTAATGGCTGCACCTTTCCAAGTTGCATCGTCGCAAACTAAAATACATCCAGATGGGGGTTAGTTTATGAAGATGCAACTAATTGAAATCACCAAAAACTCACGTGTAAAGTGGGACATGATTAAGCCACACAAAAGGGCAATTTTTGTCATGTCTACAAGCACCTGACATCATATGTACAAGTGCCTCTGGGCAGCAAAGAGGAGGACGAGCCTATATCAGATGGTGTGTGGCTCAGTGACATGGCTGCTTACTGGCAGAGAGGAGGTCCCAAGTTCTAGCCTGGATCCCTGCTGATGCTGCCCCACCTCTATTTTATCCACTGACTATTAAATGCAAGGAGCAGTGGCTTTGGCTAAAGAGTGCTGGAGAGAGAGCTGGTGTGTGAGAGACAGTTTCAAACACCCTCAGGAAAGGAGGTGTCTGGAATTTGGGTCTCTGGTTTTCTGGCTTTCTTAATACAACCTTCTCCACCCTTTCTTTCTTGTTGATTGTTATGCTTGCTCGTTGTTTCAGAATTTGGCTGTGCCCCTGCAAATGGTTCTGCATGCACCTGTACACCCATCCCACTCTTTAAAAATCAGTGGGACTCCTGTTGCCCTTGCACTCAGAACAGCTTGCAGGGTATAGTTTGAACTCTTTAGGGGTGAAACTCGCTCTTTTAGAACAATAGAGCCTTTGGGCATTACAAAAATGCAAATCATGGATGATAATAATTTCTTAACTCTGCTGAGAAATAACTTTAAAAGAAGATTAAATGGGCAAGAACCAGAGTTCTAAAACAAGGATTTCCAAATAAAAATACATTGAAAACTTTAGGTATAGATTAATTTCTTTGTGTATTCAAGTAAAATGCAGTGTTTCTTTGCATATTATTTCAGAAGTCCAGTATTTAAGAGTTAAACATTATGAGATGTCATAATTTTAGAAAGATAAATTGACGTTTGGTCTAATATATTCATTATATTAAGGCGAAGCAGAAGATCAGGAAGAAAAAGAAGACACAGAGAAAGAAAATACTGAAAAAGATGATGATGTGGAACAGGAACTTGTCAACACTGACCCTACAGACTCTAAGTGGATAGGATCCCCCAAAACAAATGGTCATATTATAAATGGTCCATTCTTATTGGAACAACAGATTGAAGATGAAGATGAGGAAGAGGAAGACTGCCCAAACCCTGAGGAGTATAACCTCGATGAGTCAAATGCAAAAAGTGATTATTCCTATAGTAGCTCCTATGAACAGTTTAATGGTGAATTGCCAAATGGACGTCATAAAATTCCTGAGTCGCAGTTCTCTGAATTTTCAATGTTCTCTGGAGCACTAGAATCTGTAGCTTGTGGTTCAGCCCTTTCTGAGGGATCAACAATAACGGAAAGAGAGGAAAGCAGCCCATCTCATGATAGGAGCAGAACAGTTTCAGCATCTAGTACTGGGGATTTGCCAAAAAGTAAGTTCCTGCCTTACTGTATAAATATTTTGTGTGTTTAGAATGAAACATGGAAGGAATAATGGGGTCAAACCTTATGTGCATGTCTTACTGCTGTTCTCTGAGATGTAAACTCAGAATTTACTTTTCATTTTGTGCCAGTGAGATGGTTTGAAACTAGACTTTTTGCTTACTGCATTGTGTGTTATGTGAGTGTGACATCTTAATTGTGATTATTTAAATTTTGTGTTTTATTACTGTTGGTGCCTAGAGTTGTTAGGTTAGTTTTAATTATAAATTCCAGCAAAAGCAGAAGCCAAAATAAGCAACTTTCTTTAACTCCTTTGCATATAACATATCTTTAAGAATAATTTAAATCATTTCTATGCTCAGATACAAAATGTTGGGGAACCATGTAAGTGTCTTAGTAGATGTGTATTACGGGTGCCGTGTTCTTTCAGCAGAACATAAGCATAGGTATCTGTATGTTTAGCAATCTGTACCTCTTTGGAGTGTGTATTAGTAGAGTCAGTACTGTGTGTAACCTTAGTGCTGCAAGTTGATTTTTGAAGAGACCAAACGATTGTCCAGCAGTTTGAATTCATCAGTCTTCTGGATATTAAGTTGGTTTGTGCTTTCCACAAGGGCAGAAGGGAGTTTGTAGACTCCCTTAGTGATGGGATGCCAGCAGTCCAGAATGCAGCTTCCATTTAAAAGAAAGAAAAATATTTTTCCTCCATTTAATTACACAGATTGCCCTGCCAAACCACAATGCACTACATTGCAAGCAGGGGAAGAACTATGGTTGTTCTTTTTGCTTTACTTCTAGAATCTCCCTTGCTATGCTATTCCTTCACTTGCCTTTGCTCCTCCTCCCCCTGTGCTTGGGGCTGCAACAGGTTTTCTATATGAACCTTCTTCATCTCCTGCAAGAGGTTAGGGGAGGAGTATAACTTTTCCCTGGACATCTGCAGTGCCTTTACAGCTCTCGAAACATACATAAGGAGCAGAGCAGGGAGCAGAATTGACCCCACAATATTTTGCTGCCACTGAAGCGGAAAGAAGTGCTGATCCAAGAAACAGAAACATAATAGCATTGGAGGGTTGGATTATGGATGTTCTTGGATGGAGTGCTTTTTCTGTGAGCCAGTGGGTACAAAGAGTGGAGCCAAACCAAAGAAGCAACCAGTAAAGCAACACAGAGAAATAGCTATAAGACAGTGTGATCCTGAAGTAGAAAACTAAATTAGGAGAGTGGGGGAGAGAAAATACTAAAGAACATCCTGAGAGGTCAGCTGAGTGAATTGCATCTGAGTTGGAGGCTGGAGCTACGTGTGTGAGTGACTAATAAGAGTACAAAGTAAAAACAATCCAAAGAAAATCAGACTGTTAGCAGGGAGTAGGAGAGCTCAGCTGTGCTCCTCAGAGGCTTGAAATAACAAGCATAAAGTCTGTGTTTTCAGTGGTGAATGGCAGAGACAAAAAATGCTGGTTTGGTGAATTGTTTTTAGAGGTAGCTAGTGACTGTTTAGCAGGCTTTGTTTAGAAACTGTGTATGGGAGCTAGGAGAACAGCTGGAGACTTATGAATGATTACAAATGAGGGTGTGGAGCAGAGCCAGGCACAGCATTCATAGAATGGTGAATTGCACAGAAGTGAGTTCCTGAGAATATTCTGTACTTGAGTTAGAAGATAAAGAGATTGAGATGTAGGGATCACCAATTGATTTTTTAAATTGAAACAAATATTAAGAGGAGCTGGCAAATGATTTTTGACTGATAATTTCACAATGAAATCTTCCATTGGAATTAATGCTTAAATATTACAGATCTGGATTTTAAAATAGAGCTGTGGATCACCTGATCCAAATCGTGACAGTGGGATAATAGTCTGCTTCTGCAGTGCTAGGACAAAAGAACTACAAATTGGACAAATATCTAGTATAGAGGTGGACAGGATGATCTAAGGATCTTTTTTCCAGCTCAGAGTTATCTATCTGGTCCTGAAGTAGATTAGTGAATTTCCACTTGTATATATGGGAATAGACAAAAGAAAAAGAAGGTTTGTTCTGTTTCTGTCACATATCAGGGAAGCGCAAACAGTAGTATGGACTGATAGGGTTTCCTGTCAGTTTTTCTTTGGGTGGTAAGGATGATGAATAATAGAGAGAGATGAATTCATGAAGGCCAGGGGATCAGAGGGGTGGAGTTTAGGTTTGAGAGTGCTCTGTGATGTCTTCTAATTGAGGCAAAGCAATTTAATTTACACGGTCTTCACTGAAACTAAGGGGGTGTTATTTTCTGGGTTTCAGGACTGAGTGGTTATTAAACTATGGTTTGGAATGAAAGACAATAGGGTTTTGCTAAACTCAGACACTCCAGCATGTACTTTCAGTTACAGCACTAAAGCTAAGAGCAACAAAAAGGCATTCTAAGCAGTATGAAGTTTGATAAATTAAAGGAGTATTAGAAATAAGTAAACTAAACTAAAAGTGACACTCTGTGAAAAGTATGACCCAGCTGGCATGACTGAAATTTAAATGACAAGTTTTTGTGGCAGAAATGTTACTACTGAGTGGGCCAGTTTGCATAGGAGACATAGGGAAGATATAAGTAACCATTATTCATAAATTTGTAGAGTTTAAGGACAGAAGGGACCATAAGGTCATCTAGTCTGGTCTCCTTTATTCCACTGAATTTAATTTCTTTGCTGTTATAAACACAAGCTTATTCGCTAATAAACGTGAGAGGCAAAAGCATATGATCCAGTTTTGAATTGAATACATTAAGAGATGGAAGATTCATCACTTCATTTGGTCATTGCTTCAGTGTTTGATCACCCTAACTTAAAAGTGCTGTGCTTAAATGACATTTGTCTGGCTTCAACTTTCAGCTTTTAGTACCTGTTATGTCTTGCTCAAGTAGATTAAAGAGCCTTTTACAACGAGGTATTTTTTACCATGTAAGAGCATCAAGTCAGTTTTTCAATCTTCTTTTGATAAGCAAAGCTGATCACTCTTTATCTGTTACTGGAGGGCATTTTCTCCTGCTCTCAAATATTTTGTTTCCATTTTTCTGCATTGTCTTCAATTTTCAACCTCTAAAATGGTTAGCCACAATGGTTAATCAAATATCTAGTCATAATGTTAGGTAATACTAAGATAAAACAGTATACAGTGTTCTGGTCTCATCAATGTTGTATAAAGAACTAAGATCCCCCTCCCTATCCCTATTAACTTATATACATCCAAGTATGGCATAACCAAAGCATCACACCAGAGGTCATGTTCAGTTGCATTTTCACTGGGTCATTTCTGGGTCCTCTGCTTTCAAGGGTATAGTACCCACTGACTTCTGCCAGCATGGGTCACCTCCTCTTGCTGTATAATTTTTGGCTTTATTCGAAATGCTTGGGTTTGCAAAAACTTATCCCAATCCCAGGCTGAATGGGTCCACCTTACCAGATGACTTAGATCTTTCTTTAAGACTGAACTGTCTTTATTATATAGTAAAAAAAAAAACAACCCTTGTATATTTTATCAACAGTGACTTTGTTTTCTTTCAGCTTATTGATTCATTTAGAGTCCCTTTAGGAATATCTCCTTTCCTGATAATTCCCCCTGCCAGCTGCTTTTTGAGATCTGTTAGCTGGCTTGTAATCCATTTAAGATGTACTTTATCTAGATTGTTTAGTGCAATTTTTAGTCATAATATAATCTAATACTAAGTGAAATGTCTTATAGAATGTATTTCTTCAGCAGCTAGCTTTATCAACCAAATTTGTAATCTCCTCATTAAAGAATGAACTCGGGTTTTATGAGATCAATTTTCCATAATACCACATTGACAATCATTAATTATATTCCCGTGCTATAATTCTAATTCTTTATTGACTACATTTTTATCAGATTTTTATCCTACATCAACACAATTTATGACATTTCATAATTCAGAGAGTAGCAGAAAAACACTTTGCTTTCCATGTCCTTTGTTCTAATCCAAAGTAGGTGCTGTGATGGTCAACTTTAGCAGACCCCAGACAACAGTCTTTAGATTTCTTCTGTCGGAGATTCATAAGAAAAGGACTTTAGGTGCAATCTGGGTCCTGTTGCAATCAGCAGGAGTTTTGCTGCTGAAATTGGTGGCACCAGCATGTCACCATTGGAATTCCTCTATGGCAGCTACCAAATCGTACATCAACAAGTCTTTTAAATTGTGATAAAGTAACAGAACAGATATTAAGAGGAAACATGCATAAGCAGGTAGAGGGGAATTGTGAAAATTCTTGCTGACGAGCATTAGGTTTGTATAAGCGTCATCTTACACATAGCTACTAGATATAAACATCAATCTAATCAAATATATCATCTAAAGAAATACTTGTCTCAGTGTACTAGGATGCTGTTGTACAGTAGGTAAACTACCTTTAGATTTTAGTAAGCCAGTTGGTAGAGTGCTTCACTAAATCTTACTTAGTATATGTAAAAATATGTCTGGATCTCAGAGGCAAAACCAGCAGCAGCAGAAAGGAGGAGTCTGAGGGAGGAACAGGAAGTGGAGGAGAGTTAGAGAGGCTGGGGGAGAACAGCAGGACCTGTAACAGCTCTGTAAGAAACTACTATAATTAAAGACACTGTTTATATTAAGTAGGGAGCTGCTCCTTGAGTACCCAGACAGGGTCACATGAAACATGGTGGCAGCAGAAAGTCTGTGAGGAAGCCGAAGAGAAGAGAGAGACCTGGGCCCCAGCAGTGATTCAAACAGATTGTGAGAAGCATGGCGGGACTGCAGCCCCCAGGACAGCTGGATTTCAACACACAGAGGCTGGCACAGGCTTGGACACATGGAAGTTTGTATACAGAGTTAACCATGACTGATAAAGAAGAGAAAATGAAGGTAAAGCTGTTTTACTATCTAGTGGGGGAAAAAGGCCGTGAAGTAAGTGCAACACTGATGCCAGGGAGCCCTGACACACTAAAACAGCTAATAGAAGCGTTTGTTGCATACTGTGACCCCTGGAAAAATGAGACTGTAGAGAAATATCAGTTTTTCACCTGAAATCAAGAGGAAGAGGAAGGAATAGAGGCCTATATCATATCACTGAAAACTCTGGCATCCTCATGTAACTTTGGAAACATAAAAGACTCCCTAATCAGGGATACGATTGTGTGTGGTGCAGAGGACTCTGCCCTGAGGGAGAGACTACTAAGAGTGTTAGATCTAACCCTGGAAAAAAGTGTCACCAAATTGTAAGGGCAGCAAATTTGTCTAAACAAAGGATCAATATGATATTAATAGCCATATGTACAGAGCAGGTTCACAGGCTCAACCTAAAAGACTCTGGAAAGCAGGAACCTGACAGGCCAACTGCAAATGCTGACAATATGATTCTGTGCATGCACTGTGGGAAATTACATGAAAGGCAAAAGGACAAATGCCCAGCCTATGGAAAAAGAGTGCAAAAAAAGTGGAAAAAAGAATCATTTCAGGGGTCAGTGCCATAGCCACCCAAATAGAAAAAAAACCAGTTCACACAGTGATGAGGGATCAGGAGACTACAGATGAGGAGGAAGCTTTCAGTGTAAATTTGACAGATTCACAGACTCACAGGATCCACGCATTACAGAAAAAAACAGGGAACAACTCAGCCATATTTGCAACAATAATACTAGAACAAAAACCTATTAGATTCCAGGTGGATTGTGGAGTCACTTGCAATGTCCTTCATGTGAATCTATTGAGTGGAAGCATCAGAATGGAAAAATGTCACCAAGTGCTGTTAATGTATAACAAAAAAACAGTGAAGCCACTGGGAAAGTGCTGGCTGACTATAATAAATCTACACAAGAAGAAACATTACCGCCTGAAATTTACAGTGTTTCTCGCTCTCCTCCTTTACCTGCCTATGATGAGGCAAGCTTTCATGCCCAGAGGAAGCACCGGCCTGCCTCCTGTCTACGAGTTAGCTACCCGCCTCTCTCACCTGCCATGCCTTGATGTAATAATTAGGCAGGAGGCTGCCCATTATACACCCTGATATTGGGGGGCTATCCACAGCTCTGTTGCACCCCTACACTGTGGCCAAAGCCTCGCAGATGGCATCTCAGGCAGCCAACTCAACCGTCCCCTTCCCCCATTAGCTGTGGCCCCTTCCATGGGACCTTTGGCTTTCCCTTAAGCCCTGGACCTGTCTCAGGCCAGTCAGGACCCCGAGCTTCTCTGCAATACTTGGGCATCCCTTGCAGTGGGCCCCTGGCCCTTTTGACCCCTATCTGGGTCCTGGCCCCAGTGTTGACCAGTCAGGTCCCTTGGGTTAGGTCTTAGCCTCCTGCCTGCACTCAGGGATCAGGGTCCCCCATTCCTGGCTCAGGTGCTTCACATGGTGTGCCTGGCCCCACGGGGTCACTCACCCGAGCAGGCTCAGGTGCTTCAAGAAGCTTACCTGGCCTTCCCTGGATTAGATGGAACATATGACCCACCTGAAGGTGAGGGTGGGGTTAAGGTGCCCCTACCCACCTTTTACCGGCTTGGTAACAGGCCTGACATTTCCTGGGGGCTCCTACACCACTGGGAGCCCCACCAGACTACCCACTCCCAGCAGGGTGCAGTTTTTGGTCATGCCCAGGACCAGAGCCTCCTGCTCCTACCTGTAAGATGTTCCCATGCAGCAGCTCAGCCAGGCAGTGTTTCTTGCCTGGCCCCCAGCAGTAAACTCTTGTTTATATAGGTCGCCAGAGTTCTAAAATGGCCACTGTAATCAAACACCCACTGAGTGTTTGCTCTAGCCCTTAAAGTGACAGACACCACTGGTGCCCTGTCAAAAATGGTCATTAGGTTTACTACCTAACATTTTGTTAAGAAACAGAGACATATTCCAGGGCACTGGACCCTTTGAAGGGAAACTGAAGTTAGAAATAGATCCACAGGTGCAACCAGTATGACTATCAAAACACAGAGTTCTGCTAGCTCTGCTGGAGCCACTGAAGAAAGAATTGACAAACCTGCAGAAAAAAGGCATCATCACACCAGTTGAAAAAATCACTCACTGAATCAGCAGCCTAGTAGTACTAAGGAAGCCGTCAGGCAAACTCAGTGTCTGCATTGATCTGAAACCATTTAACAGGGCACTCAAAAGAAGCCACTACCCACTGCCAACAATTGAGGATGTACTGCCTGACCTGGCTAGGGTAAAAGTGTTCATAGTTTGTGGTGTCAAGAATGGATTTTGGCATGTGGAGCTAAATGAATCTTCCAGCCACCCGACAACTTTAGTACATCCTTTGGCAGGTATCGCTGGTTAAGGATGCCCATGGGGATCAATTCAGCTCTGGAAGTTTTCCAGCAGAAGCTGAACCAGGAGCTGGAAGGTCTTCTAGGTATCAAGATTGTGGCTGATGATATTCTTGTCATAGGAGAAGGGGATGATAAGGAAGAGGCAATCTGTGACCATGATGCCAAAGTGCAACAACTCTTTCAGAGAGAAGCGGAACATTAAACTGAATGCCAGCAAAATACAGCTGAGAACAACGGAAGTACCCCACGTGGGACATTTGCTGACTTCGGAAGGACTGTGGCCAGACCCAGAGAAGACGAGAACCATTATGGAGATGCCCAGGCCACAGGATGTCAAAGGAGTCCAGCACCTTATTGGGATGGTTAACTATCTGTCCAAATTTTGTGCACACTTGTCCAACACTTGTGAGCCACTCAGGTTGCTAACACACAATGATGCAGCCTGGGAATGGGCACAGATCCAAGAGGAAGCATTCAAAAGAATTAAAAATCTCATCAGCGAAGCCCCAACACTGAAGTATTACAACGCAGCTGAGCAACTAGTACTACAATGTGATGTGTCAGAAAGAGGTCTGGGAGCAGTACTGATACAGAACTGGCAGCCTGTAGCTTTTGCTAGTACAGCAATGACTGAAACCAAAAGGAGATACGCATAGATAGAAAAGGAATTACTAGCAGTGTTGTTTGGACTGGAACGGTTCCATCAGATCACCTTTGGCCAGAGAGTAAATGTGCAATCAGATCACAAACTGTTAGAGTTCATAATGAAAAAAACCTTGCTGAGTGCTTCTAAGAGACTTCAACGTATGCTGCTGAGACCCCAGGCCTATGGTGTGAGTATAAAATACTACCCAGGGAAGTCCCTGCAAGTGGCAGATGCACTAAGTAGGGCATACCTTCCGGAGCGCAGCACAAATGGATCTGTAGAACAGGAGATAGAGTCCATTAATATGGTACAAGACTTGCCCATCTCCAAAAGCAGTCTCAAAGCAATACAGTAGAGTACAGAACAGGACGGCATGCTACAAGCAGTTAAATGAACCATCCTTGAGGGTTGGCCACAGCACAAGGCACAAGTACCACCAGAAGTTACCGCACACTACCAATGGAGGAATGGTATTCTGTTCAAGGGAGACAGCATAGTGATCCCAGCAGCTCTGCGGTGAGACATCATGAACCGGCTCCATGCTTCACACATGGGAATAGAGGCATGCCTGAGGAGATGCCTGAGGAGTGGCATCTGCTGGCCAGGCATGAATGCCCACTTGAAAACATATATGGAGCAGTGTGAGGTGTGCAAGGAATACAGTGACAAACAGCAGAAAGAGACATTGAACCCTTGTGACATCCCCTCTCAGCCCTGGGAGAAGGTAGGGACTGACTTGTTCAGTGTCACTGAGAGAAACTATATGGTCACCGTAGACTACTATTTCAATTTTTGGGAGGTGGATTACCTCAAAGACACTCAGGCAAGAACAGTGATCAGGAAGCTGAAGGCTCATTTTGCGTGGCATGGAATACCTGACACTTCTCAGACAGTGACCCACAATACACCTCAAGAGAATTCAAACAGTTTTGCACTAGATGGGAATTCCAGCACAAGACATGGTCCCCTGTGAACCCACAAAGCAATGGGAAGGCTGAATCATCAGTAAAGACAGCCAAGAGACTTGTTGAGGGCAAACAAGAGTGCAGGATATCCCTACCTGGCTCTATTGGACCATTGCAACACACCCTCCCAAGGAATGGACGGTAGCCCAACCCAAAGATTAATGGGCCAGAGAACTAAGACATTACTCCCCATGAGAGACTAAGCCCAGGGGGGAAGGGGTGACAGTACATAGAAGCAGCTAAAAAAGCAACAGTTTCAGCAAGTATCACAGTATAACAAAGGAGCCACGGACCTGAAACCACTGTGTAGAGGGGAAAAGGTCTGGGTACAGCCAGTAAGTCCACATGTGAAAGAATGGCAAAAGGCCATCTTTGAGGGTGCAGTGGGAGATAGATCCTACGAAGTTGTCACAGATAGTGGACAGTGACTGAAACATAACCAGAAGCAGCTGCGGTGAGCTGGCAGAGCAGAAATACAAGTGAGCAAAAGATGCCAGGATCAGAACCAAGACAACTTTGACAACTGGTTGGTCATCAGTGAGCCCCAGATAGGGGAGAAAGATGCCATGGACTCCACAAAGGAAAGAGAGACACAAGCAGAGGCCAGCCGGCAAAACAAAGACATGGACAGAACAGAAGCAGGTGTAGCACCCAGGAAATCAAGCAAATGAGAACTGGGAGGCTGGTACAACAACCAGCACACCTGGGTGGCTATGAGCCCTAAAGAACATGGCAGACCAGCAGTCAAGGCTCAGTCTCCATGGTGGGCTATGTGCTGGCAACCTCTGCCCCAACCAGAGGAATAAGTTAATCATCAGTTTTGAACAGTTGAAAGGAAAGATGTAACAATATGTCTGGACCTTAGCAAAACCAGCATCAGCAGAAAGGAGGAGTCTGAAGGACGAACAGGAAGTGAGGGGAGGAGACAGGAAGTGGAGGTGGAGGAGAGTTGGAGAGGTAGGGGGAGAACAGCAGGACCTGTAACTGCTCTGTAAGAAACTGCTATAATAAAGACACTTTATATTAAGTAGGGAGGTGCTCCTAGATTACCCAGACAAGTTCACATGAAACAGTATAAATCAGGAGTGTCAGACATAGCCTGTGAGCTGAATGTGGCCTACACAGTCATATTGCCCAGGGCTTCTAGAGGGACTGGGAATTCGGGGGCAAGGTGGGTAGAAGCAGCGCTTGCCAGGGAATAACCACCACAGAGCTCTGCTTGGGCACGGGGGTAGTAGTGGAGGATGGTGGAGTAGGAGTTGTGATGACTGCATTAATCCCTGCTACTTTGCTGCTGAGTCTGCATCTGGCCTATGTAATGACTTGTGGGTCCAGATCTGGCCATGAGAAGTTCCTGACATGAATCTGGATGCAACCCTGGGAGCACAGGTGAATATGACACTTGTGGAATAAAGGATTTGTCCATCTTCCCTTGGGAGCCGTGTTGGAATCCAGTTCTGCAAGGCAATGGACAGATTTGGGATCCAATTCTGCAAGGCAGCCTTACACTGAAGCGCTGCCGTCTCTTCCTGCAATTCCCTGCCTCGTGTGTGACAGCAGTTTCAAATTCAGCAAGACATGAGGTGAAGTCTGGCTGAAAACAGCTTTCTTGACTGTACAGTCCTATTCAGCCCAGTGTAGGTCCATCCTAGGTGCTGTGTGATGTAGCTTCTTGTGTTTTTTAAAAGAACGTATGTGGCTACGTAATGAAAAATGCTATCACAATGCACATGCACAAGGGAGCTGAAGAAGGGCTTTACAGGAATCCCCATTTTTGACGTTTCCTAAATTTTTTAATGTTGGACTCTAAAATGTTTGTTTTCTTAACATGTTTATTGTGTGCAATTCAGGTTTTTGGGGTTTTTTAAAGCAAATTGAAAAAGCCCAGAAATTCCACTCTGTGGCTCTATACTATGCTAACAGCTGCAGGGTTCATTGGTAGGTTTGGAACAGTTAGACCCACAACACAGACCTCTGCCACTTGAGCTAATGGGGTAATGGATAGCAGCAATAGGCTGTCATCCACTGAGTTTCACAAATAATTGCTCAAATAATTGGTCTCAGCAGAGGGATGCTGAGACGCGAGACACTCTTCCAGATTCTTGAGGGCAGTGTACTCTACTAGTCAGTGATCTGTCACTTGTCCTTCTCCCAGGTCTGTTTGCCCCCAGGTCAGAGTCCCAGTCTCCTTTTCTAGCCAGTCCCAATCATATCCTCAGGCTCTGCAACTGAGTGCCACCCTCCCTGCATCCAATTGTTAATCTGTAAGCACTGGCTCCATATCCCACTCTCTCCACTCTCGTTGCCTTGCCAGCCCCAGATCCAATGCTCTGAATCTTTGTTTAGTCTCAGTCTCCCCCACCACTCCTGGTCTACTCCCCAGGCTTTTTGTCCCAGTGTCCGAACTGCCTAACCAGTCCCAGTCCAGTCCTTCTGCTCTAACCCAAGCATCTCTCTCTCATCCAGTCTTACTTCCAGTCATCACCCCTTCTCCCTAGTGAATTTCCAGTCTCCTTGTTCATAGTACTAGCGCCTCCCTCCTGTCCCCCAGTTCTTGATCTTGTGCTTCTACCTGCCCCTCCCTAGCTCTTTGTCCCAGTTCTTTTACTGTGCTGCCATCTCTTACCCTCTATCTGGTTCTTGTCCCCTGCGCATTTGAATTAGTTTGCTTTCTAATTGCTTGCTGGCTGCCAGCTTGGGGTATGTAGTGATCCATCAGTCCTTGTGCCTCCTGTCACAGAAGCCCTCAACAGCTGGTAGTAGCAGCAGCAGAATAAGTCGTGTTCAGCTTGTATTCCCTGCTTAGTACAATTCAGAGAATTTATCGGAGTTCAACTTCTAAACTAAAGCCTACACCAAACATGCATGCTAAGATCTTTTATAGTCTTATAGATTGGCCAAGTTTGGGTGTATATTTTTTATTCCGTAGGACAGTAAAAAACAAACAAACCCAAAACCCAACATATCCCAGTCTTAGGCACGTAGGTAAGGTATCTTGTTGATGCCCCTTAACATTCTTATAATATTCAGAAAATGATTTTGATGTCTCCAGGTCTCTAAGAAATTGGATGAATTGCCAAGCCAATGTTGTCTATAGATAATACATAACTTGCATGCAATGGATACTAAATACTTTGCTTTTTGCTTGTACTAGCAAAAACTCGTGCTGCTGACTTATTGGTTAATCCCCTGGATCCAAGAAATGCAGATAAAATTAGAGTTAAAATTGCTGACCTGGGAAATGCTTGCTGGGTGGTAAGTATAAAAATCTAATTTTAAGTATTTAGCCTGCGTTGTTTGGCACAGACCCTTTTATTGTTCATTTTTTCCATTAATTTAATTCTTTCCATTTTAGCATAAACACTTCACAGAAGACATCCAGACAAGGCAGTATAGATCCATAGAGGTTTTAATAGGAGCAGGTTACAGTACACCTGCTGATATCTGGAGTACAGCATGTATGGTAAGAATAAAATATGCTGTTCTATTATCATGTCAAGCAAACCTTTATTTTACAAAAAAAGTTTATAAATTACAGAGCAGTGGGTCTAACAAAATAATTAATTTCATATTTTCTTATGAATAAGTCTTATTTTTCTTTTATATCAACTTATACACTTTCATACTAAAACTAATGCATGGGTTTTTGGCGAAGAGAAATATTTTTGATAAAGTTTTTAATTGGACAAAAAAATTGAAATGAGTTTTGGAGGACATGTGCTTTAATTTTCCAAATGTCTAACCATATATCTCATTGAAATGAGTCTAGCACTTATTTCTGTTTGTATTTACAATTGACAAAAAAATACGCTTTCTCCATTCCTTTTTTCCTATAGCAGAAAAACCTAGAAAACATTTTGAATTCTCATTTATTTCTGATGCATAAGGTTTTAGGATCAGTGCCTTGCATGTAAACTCAGTGCAAGGATCTTGTTTTGGAGAAATCTCCTCAAACACAATGTAGGAAATCAGTTCAGAGGTATTCATCCAACCTTTTTCAAGTTTATGTGCACAAAGTCTCATTGACAAAAAATATATAACTAAATCTTTATATTCTGTTCAACATTATTTTTGAGGTAGAACATATAAGAAAATCCAGCAGTGGAGAGAAATCAAACAGAACTGTGCTACGCTCATCTCACTTAGATCCACTGAAGAGGGTGGACTTTAGGGACCATATTTTCTTGCATACCATACCCCCTCCAAATAATACATGCACCTATTTTTCTGGAGTTATGACTATATAGAGTAGGACCAGGGCCTAGTCTTCAGATCACTTACCTTCACTTTCCTGCTTAACCAGAAGCTAAAGTTCTAGCTGCTGCTGAAGGTTGGTCTCCATGGCTGGCTCTATGATTTTGAAAGAGTCGTAAGAAGCTCCAGGATACCTGAAATAGGAGGAGAAAGACCAGGAGCAGCTAGCAAACAGCAAAATTTCTCTGAGAAGGTTTAGTGTGATTTGTGAACATCAAGACCACTAAAAAAGATAAATGTTTGTCTGGAGTGAAGAACAATGGGCCATTAAGTCAGTTGACTCCCTCGGCTGCCTGAATAGAATTGCCACTACTGCTGCCTGGTGGAGCAGGAATAAAAACAGGTGCTTCTTTTCTGGGCAGAAAATCAGCTTCCCTGCTTAAGATGCATACACAAATGTGGTGGGGGGCGGGAGCTGATATTTGGGGAAAAGGTGTGCATGGCATGCAAGTAAATACAGTAATTTATTCTTTTCTTTAAATATTTTGGCTTCTTGAAAATTTAATCCAGTCTTTGAATTTCTTGCTCTTTAATGATTATTCTCTTTGTTAACTATAAAATTTTTGTAGGGATATTTATACATATATATATTCTGATATTTATATACATCATGACTTTACCAGAATTTTTTTTTAGTTTTGCCTTTGAATAGTCTTTATTCTTTTGCCATAGGGAATGAGCATAATTTGGGGGTGCTATGCACATTCTACTAAATCTGTGGTCAGTTTCGTAATTGAGTTTTCAGATTGCCTCAGACTGTGCAAATATTGAGTTACCAGGCCCATGCTGGCATGCTGTGCTTCCTGTTCTGGACTCCTTATTTCATGCATAGCTTTGGTCTGTGAACAAGATCTTCAGCATAACATCTTTGTATCTTGGAAGTCCTCTAAGAGCTCAGCTGTGATTCACAAGATTTTAAAGCTCTGCATGGTCTGACGGCATCTAAAGAGCTCATGAGTTCTGTAAACTAAGTGCTCCTGCAGCAGACATTTAAAGTGGTGCTGTATCTGCCTAATGCTTTACCAGCTATCAGTGTAAAAGCTATCTTTTAATGAGTGCTGAGCATCAGCAGTTTCCATTGAAGCTAGTAGGAGTTGTAGGTGCTGCTCAGCAGTTTACTGCATTCAGCCATCAATAAAATACAGAACGGGGAGATGAGAGAATGGAAGAAGCCTGATATTTCAGAATTTTTGATTGTACAGGGTAATGAATGCTGTCTGCAGGTACTATGTTGTTAAAAATAGCTTTTATGTAGAGTCATTAATATTTTACTACACTGGGAGTTTAATGGAAGAAAACAATCTGATAAAAGAGAATTTTACGAAGGATTAGAAGGAGGCCGTAAGGAAACAGACAAGAGGAAGAATAATTTTAGAGTAAGGAGTTGAGTGATTGTTGTGGTGAACAGTGAAGTAGCCAGTTGTTCCTATTTCTAACACATGGTATAAAATCTAGCAAACGTCATTCACTGAAATGAAAGTGGATAAACTGCCTTAGAGTATATGGTTAGGAGTCATATGTATTGTCAGTAATCCTTCTCTTTCCCAGGATGTTTATCCCTATTTTAAAACATACAAAAAAGCTGTAAATTACTTTGTGATTATCATCAGAATGCTATATTTCATAGGTGTGAAATTGTTGCTCATTAACCAATTTTACATGTAACGATAAATAATATGTTTCATTTGTTCAAACTCCTTTTGTGTCCATCTAGCTCAGTCGTAGCTGTGCTTTCTAATACATACTTTTTGTTTATATGATATATACTAAGTTGTTGTGGTATTTCAAAAAATAAGAAAGCCAATCTATAGCATTCTCCAGGACTGGGCAAATATGTCTTTTCTAGAAACCAAGCAACCTCTCCTGTAAAGTATATCTGATTTTGATTTTGGAGATCTTTCATGTACTTGTAGGATTTTAAGGGCAAAATTGGGCTGAGAAATCCCATATTTTGGTTTGGGTTTTTCCAGTTTTCTCTGGACATAGCACCATGTAGCAAGGTAAATGTGTCCAAGATTCAGGCACTGCCATTCATGTCGGACTGAAATGCACTCTGATGGTGGGTTTCCATTGTCTTTTCGGTTTAGACGAAGGGCACTTAAAATACATGTAGTACCTGCAGAGTTTTCACTGTGGGAAGAAATTTCAGAGATCACCTTATTGAAAAATCAGTACTTTGATCTAGGCTATCCTGGGCCTGCATTAGAAGTGCCCCTCCAGCTCTATTTGCCCCTCAGGCTATGGACAGACATCTACGTAAAGCATTTCATATTCTGCTTCTTTTGAAGCACTTCTGGTTTGGATTGAGTCGATACCATATGGGCTGAAAGGATAGTCAGCTTGTCTTCCCAAATGTCTTTACCACCATTCACAGTCCTGAACATGAGGAAGGACTATGAGGATCTTCCTCAACCTCCTGGAGCTGTTCCTGGTGTCCAGGTTGGGCCCAGGACCTCCTGCCTGGTGTCATTGCTGTCACTGGACAGCTGAGAGCCCCCCTTCACAAGCAGCCGTAAAGCAAGCGTTGTTCCCTCCGTTCAGGTGAGCCGTTGCACAATGCTGTGTCAGGAAGCTGTCTCTGCCGTTGCCGTTGCTGTTGCCGTTGCCACAGACCTTGTGTGTCTCTTGAAGACCTTGTTGCAGCAAACAACCACAGGCTCAGTTCTATAACAGAGTGTCTGCCAGGTTTATTACCTGTGAAGTGCCTACTCGCTGACATGCATGGCCAGTAGGTCACAATGTGTAACCATGGATGCTTGTGGTAAGCTACAGGCATAACTTGCACATGGTGTCCCTAAGCCAAGAGTTTCCAGACCCTCCTTTGTACGTTGATCAAAACAAATTCTGTTTACATCATATATATCCTAGTTCTCACCAAATGCTAAACTGTGTTAACTAGGTCATCTTAATCTCGCCAGCCTTATTTTGATGTCCTGTACTGGTCTTATCAGCCATCATTATCCAATAGCTGCGTGAAAAGTGTAATTATTTCTGCATGTTCTAATCTAAACCCTAAATCAGCGATACACGGTAATACCTTCCCGCACCTCCAGTGAGGCCTGCATTAGTTAATTCTTTTCGGAGAGCTTTTCTGTGAGCAATATGTGCTCTGATCAGTGGTTGTATTAATCCATAACCCAGCAAAGCTTACCATAGTGTTTAATGGTGAGGATGCTAAAAACATAAGGAATGCCATTGACTATGATCAAAGGCCCATCTAGCCTTGTGCCCAGCAGTGGTGATGCTGAGTGGGGAGGGTGAACAGAGCATGCCCAGAGTCTCCCGTCCCTCTTCCTCTCCCTCTCCCTCTCCCTCTGCAGCTTCCAGCATTCAGACGATGTCCTGATTCAGAGGATCCACCCTATCTACCATATTCTCCAATCTTACTGCCTCATAGTTCGCTTTGCCATCAGGCTTCAGTTTGACTCCAGCTAGTTGTGTGTTTCACAGCCCCAGATATTTTGTATGGTCTTTCTTGGATGTCTGGTGGGTAAGTGACTCTCAAGAAGCCAATTTTCCAGGTTGGGGAGTGAGTCACAAAGAGGCCACCTCAAAGAGATAGAAAGGAAAGCACTGTGGGATGCTGGCGGGTTGACCAACTCCCTCTTGCACTATGGTGGAAAAGATAAATGTAACTTCATGCACTTTAGTGAAGTGCTGTGGGGTTTTTTCCTTATAATTTCGGGTGATTTTATATGATTTAGGCTAATTTTATAGTGCTAGAGAACTATACTTTACTTGTCCCTTCATTTTTGCAGTTCGAGCCCCCTCCCTGCTCCAGCCCCTTTTCATGAGAGCTCCCCTACTGCCACCACCATGCACCATCCTCTCCCTTTCCCCACATTGGTGCTGTTACACAGAGAGCCAGCTTGCTGGGCCTCCCGCTATGCTGTCCTACCCTAGAGACTTCAGCCACTGTAACAGTGGCAGGGCAGGAGCCTTGGGGTCAAGTATTAACCCCCTGTGGACTAGATGCAACTGATTATCTGTGTGGACTGTGGGCCACCAGTTGAACAGCCTGCTCTGAGAAAGCTGAGCCTATCTTTGTTCTGGGAGCTGCAAGGGAGCTTTTGTCTGAGGGAGGCACATTACCAAATTAAGTCTGAGTTAAGTCCTGTGAGGGCTAGCATTTTCAGGGAGATTAAGAGCAGTCAGAATGGCAGGACTGCCAGCACTGGATCTATCATGCCTGGTGCTCTTTCCTGAGTACTGCTTTCAAGTAAGGATGCAGCAGGGGCAGTAGGTGCTGAGTCATCTGCCTAAATGCACATTTGACAAATGCTGGGAGACAGTCAGGGGAACCTGGGACAAAGAGTTCAATAGGAATGCAGCCAGGGACAGTCTCTGGGTGAATTTTACTGCAGCATTTGAATAGCAGTCCATCCAAATAACTGGTCCAGTCACCGTGAACAAAAAGAAGGCATTACTTTATGAAAATGGAGAACAAACCTTGATAATATAGCAGGTTCTGCTAGAGTTCGCATTATGCAGAGATCTGAGATGCATGATGTACACACTAAGTGCCCTTGAAATAATAAAGGCTTTGAAAGCTAGAGGGGGTTTCCAAATAGCAGAGCTATTGTTGGAATTCCCCAGCTTGTTCTGTGCCCAGTCAAGGATGCAATGAAGATGAACTAAAAATGGTTGCTGTTTCTTCATGACACGAGCTCTGGCAGAGCACTTAGGTTATGTGCTGACTGTTTAGATAGTTGTGTCAAGCAGATCTTAGGGGTTATGAACTTCTAAGAACTTGGCTCTGTTTGAGTGAGGGTAGGAAACCATACTCCTCTTGTGCTGGACACAATGACACTCCTGTGACAGCATCGCCACCGCAGTTGTAGGAGAATATTCCTTTAGTGCAAAGCTGTGCGACTGGTGTTCTGTGGCCTGCATCCAGCTTGCACGGGGGTTAACACATGGCCTGTGGCCCCCTCTGCGGTTACCATGTCCCTTTTACTCCTGCTTGCTGCGGAAGCTGGGGTCTCTGGAGCAGGGTGTCATGGTGGGAGGAGGCCATGGGGCCCATCTGGCTTACTGGCTTGCGAGCCACATGGCGTGCAGCCCCCAGCCCCTCAGAGTTTGGACAGCCCAGCCTTGGTGTGTGAAACTGCATCCAGAGTGTGCCAGCAGGGAGGAACAGCCCTTTGACTGGCACGCCGTCGGGGCAGAACTGTGGCTTGTTGACAGCAAGTCTTCTGTCATTACAAAGTTTGCAAGAGGAGAGGTTATAGCTTCTAGCCGTGTTGGTCTAAAAAGCAGAGGCAGACAAAACTTGGGCTAAAGGCAATATCTTTTATTAGATTAACTAATAGCAAAAAGATTCTTTCTTTGCAAGGTTTTGGGGTCCAAACCCCCTTCTTCATGTCTGCCTCTGCTTTTTAGACCAACATGGCTACAGCCTATATCCCTGAAACATGAAAGATATCATAATTAGCTGTTTGGAAATGTACAGTTCATTGCTAAACACGAAATAAGCAAAATTCAAATCCCTGCCAGACATCTGACACCTTCAGGGAAGAAGCCTGCAGGAGCCTTGTCTCTGCCTCAGCTGTAGAGTCACAGAACAACTTTTTCACAAAATGGACTTGGAAACCCAGGGGATCCGCACCATCCTTTACCTGTGCAAAATGAAGTTTCTTTTCTACCTGGGAGAACTTTTAGTCTTTGAATTCTCCTCCACCTGATGAAGGGTGTTTGGACCTTAAAGTTTGCTAAAAAAGAATATTTTTTGCTGCTATGTAGTTGGTCTAATCAAAGATATCACCTCTAGCCCAAGAGTTTTTTGTCTGCCAAGAGGAGGGGGGAAATTTTCCAGGGGGAATAGACTGAGCAGGCGCCGAGTAGGACTGTCCTACTGGTGCCAGTTCCAGGAGAAGTGCCATGCTTTGGGCTGCCCTCTGCCTGTACTTTGCATGCACTACTGCTGGGAAGGAGAGAAATGCGATTCCACTACTTTTCTTTGTTTATGTTGTTTGGCTTGAAGCCCAGGGAAGTGTCTGGCATGTTGATGGCCCCACCATCTAATACTCCGGGTTGCATTTCATGTTAATTAGATGGTGGTTAGCCCTGAGAGGCAGATGGTTAAAATACAAAGCTAGCCCTGTAACAGGGGAGGGTATTTTTCTGCTCTAATTTGTGGATCTGTTTTGGCACACAATAAGAATGACTTTCAGAGAGGTTTGTGACCATTCAGGAAAAACAGTGTTGCATTTTTAAATCCCAGTGTTTTTAATAAGCAACATGTAACAAAGCATAACTGGAGGCTGGCAGGAGGCATCAGAGAAGAGGAAGAAGCCTATACTTGTTTTTTTGCCATCCCCAAACGGAATATGGGTGAAAGGAAGGGTATTCCTGTGGGGAAGACACTGTTCTAAACATGAGAAGAGAATGAATACTGAATAATGATACTGCAGTATATTAAGGTTCCAGTTCAGCAAAAATTGCACCTGTGCTAAACTTTCTATGCAGACATGACCTTTGACATGAATAGGCCAACTCTCAGGAGTCCAGTTACACAGGAGCACAGTGGGGCCAGGTAGAGCAATGAGGCAAAGCATGAATGGAAATGTCTGCAGAATCAGGACCAGATGCTTTTATTTCATAGATTTTCATAGACATTAGGGCTGGAAGGGACCTCGGGAGATCATCGATCATTTGTGTTCTGCGCACAGGGCAGCACCTCTCTGATGTGCTCCCCCATTGAGTGAATGGGAGAGAGTCAGGCATCTCCCCAGTGGTGCCTGAATGTGATGGTGTATGTCCTCATATGGTGCATCTGAGCAGCACAGGCCAAGCAAAGGTTGACAGATCTTTTCAGCTTGCACAGGAAGTTGTATTAATGAAATATTAGAATAATGTAATGTAACAAGTTGGTTTGAAGAGCAAATGTGACCTTGGAAGTTTCTAAAGCAGCAATTGCACAGTTGCTAAGGAGCAACGACTTTTATCAGCTATCAGATGTGACACAGTATTGTTCTGCGAGAAGAGGGCAGCTGAGAGAATGATGCTGGCATCAGAGGAGGAAACTTGCCTTGTTTTTCAAGATGAAAGGAGGATGCTGTGATCTTAATGTCACTAAATTTAAAACAGTTCAAAGAGTGATGACACAAAAACACAAAGGGCTTTAGACTACAGTAAGAGTTTATGTTCAGAAAAAATATTTGCTCACTACATGCACTTTTCTTTCAGTAGAGATAGATGGTGTGAGATGCTTTCATTAATCACTAAATGCTGCTTTGCTCTGAAGAATGCAGTGTACATGCTGAAACATGCTAAAGAAAACTGTCTTCCAAGAGTAGCGGGGTGCTAGACACAGCATAAGTAAATGAAATAGAACAAAGTAGAAAAGGATGCTTAATGAGCAGCTACTCAGGACATTTATGTGGCTCTAAGAATAGACTGTAGGGATAGTAGACATCTTTTTTGCTTTCAAATACCCCATGACTGGCTGCGCTTTGTGCATTTGGTCTCTCTATCACATAGTGATAAAGCAAAATTCCTTTTGTGTTTTTATGTGCTTTTTATTTCCTGAAGTTGTAGAGGGAAATTTTGCAGGGAACAAACTGCCAATTAATGCACTTTTGTCATATGTCTTTTTGCCTTTCATCCTTGCTTTCCATTATTCATGGAGTGTCTTCTAGAATTAGTCCTTTTATAAAAGCTACTGAGATTGTTTCCTTCAAAATCTTTCATCTAGACCTGGTCCTCTATGATATTTTTGGGATATTGCCAACAGAAAAGTCCAGGTATATATGGTCAGGGGCTGCCTGTGCAAGTGTCTTAACCTTTCTCTGTCTCAGTTTACTCAAATATTACATGAGGATATAAACTTGTCTATTCTGTCTTTTTGGCTTTTATCTCAAAGGCATATGGGAATTGAGAAGGTTGCGTAGGGCCTTCTGGGATAGAGGAAGCTTTGCATCCACAAGTGAGGACCATCTTTCTCTGCAACTAAACCAAAGGTTTCAGATGTAGCCACTGTCTCTTTGTTCTTAGCGCTGAGTCATCTAGGTCATCCTAGAAATCGAAAAAGATTTGAGGCCCAAGTTGCGGTTTTCAGAGGCCTCTGGCTCCATGTAGCTCATGGCTCTATGAGAAGCAGCTTCTCTTTAGCTGCATTAGAAGAGAAAGGCAAAAGCAGCATCGCAGTAAGAAGAGAAACAGTTGTAGGGTTCCAGTTGTGGTAGGCCGTAGTTATGCTAAGCTATGCTAAGCTACAGTACCAAAAAGCAGTATGGGAGAAAAGGGCCTCCTGACTATTGGATGACATAGGAAGAAAAAACCCCCACACTAACCAGCATTAAAGGAAGTATAAACACAGCAGGTACACATGTAAAGTTGGAACTTACTAGTGCGTGTGCAGGTGCATGAATTTGGGAAACAACAGATTCTTTTCGACAGAAAGAGAGAGAGAGAGAGAAAGAGTTGGCACAAGATGTGAGGGGTATGCATGTATGAACACAGGAGTTGGGTAGCCTGTTCCTTGTAGAGACCTACAGGAGTGTGTGTACAGCATCTCCACTTGTCAAGGGTAAGCTTTGCTAAGTTGGACTGATTGTTAATTAGATCAATTGGTGTATTGTCGAACAACAAGAAACCATTCTGAGCTTTTGCCACTGAACATGTATTGGAGTTATTTTCTGCGTTGCCTTTAGGACCTGGAAGATGGCTTACTAGCATCAGACTTCCAGAGCATACAGACTGCAGCAGTCTGTGTATCAAAAGTAACACCAACCAGATACCATTAGAGAAAACTCTGCATGCACCTTAGAACAACAGATTTATTACGGGTGATCCATTTTCAATTAATACTTTGATACTTTGAATTAGGTTGGGGCAAGAAAAAAAAATTTTGAAGGCAACAACAGCCGTCATGGAGTTGGTGAGCTGCTAGGATAGAGCTCGCCCTGGACACCAAGACAAGGCTGTCAGACTCATGGAGTGGTGTTCTTTGCCTTGGGTGCCTTGATAGGATGGAAATTGATTTGACTTGGATTAAGGGTTGGTATTTGATTGGTCAAAAAAACACTTGATCAGTTGACTGGTCAAATAGTGGTCAAATATTTTAAGCATTAGAAAAGTGAAGAGAGAGACTATAATCTTCAATAGGTTAGATACTTATGCTAATAAGAAAAAAGTTAACTTATGAAATATTTAAATTATTTACAACTATCAGTGTTAGGTAAGTGTAAATATGAATCATATTCAAGACTGAAAAGTTATTTCCTTGTCTTTTAACCCCAAACCAGCCCAAACAGTTATAAAATAAATTAAAATTAAACAGAAATAAAACACACAGAGCAACTGTGAGACAAAAGTCATTTAAAAAAACCCAGTTGTACTAAGAACACTTCAGGCTTTTTGTTGTTGGCCAGGAAGAGCAGCTTTTCTTATGCTGCTGGTTTTGTTTCTTCTCTCAGCAGAGTCCTGCAGCGCAATGTGGCTCAGTGGAGGGAAGGGAAAGGAGCCTGGAAATGCTCAGGAGAGAAGACAAGGGCAGGGGGTTCCTTCTCCTAAGTGGTGGGTGGATGGACCGGGTGCAGTGGGGGGGTATCCATCCTGACTTAAGCAGGACACTGAGGGACAAAGAGCCATGACAGCTGCCCTTGCTAACAGATAACACTACGATGCAATAAAAAGGTAGGCTGTCACCTACATAAGGGTATTTTTTGCTTCATGGAATATCTGACACTTTTTGGCTGTGGTCAAATAGATGTTCAGTTGACCAGTCAGCTGTCATTATTTGACTAGTCAATTGAACAGTTTCCCAGACCCAACTTGGATGTATTGTATGTAATCAGTTCAGGTGGGTTTTTTGTTTCAAGAATTCAATAGTTGCTTCAGTATTCAGCAGGTTGGATTCTCTCTTATTAGGCTTGCTTTTGATATGGGAAAGATTGAAATGCCTGCTATTTCCCTCCTTGGGGACAAGGATTTGATTAATCCACTTACTATTTTGGAGTTTTAAAAAAATGCGTGCCTTTCTTCTTTTACCGAGAGCTTCATGACAGTCAGGTTTGACAGGTTGACATGATACAACTTTTGATTCTCAGATCTCCTACCTTAACATAGGAACTTCTAGCTCATCTTCCAGCTCTGGGTTTCCTAATGTACACCCAGGGCCAAACGATTAATCCAAACCTGAAATCCATGAACTCTATGAATAAAAGGGGTGTGTAGGTGTTTGGAGGAGAATTTGTTTAGTATTAATATTATCCTTTTAGTACTGTTCACTCTGATTTACATTATTCAAATGAGAGTACTAAGTTGTGGATTTTTTTGGTGGATGACTGCTAACATTTTTGTCATGAAACTTCTCTCTCAGAAAAAGTCAAACTTGAGGTTGCATGGTTCCTCCAGCATTTGACTGCTATCATTAAAGCATTTTGGAGTCTGATACCATTACAGTCAATTTGTAGTGGTATCTACCTACTGACCTACAACAGGGCTGTTCAATTGGCATTTGTGGGCTGGATGTGGCCTGCAAGGGGCTAATATGTGGCCTGTGGGCGTCTACCTGGTTTTTACTCCCCTCATTACTTTTGCAGCCACGGTAGTTGGGAATGGAGCAGTGGGCCAAGTTTCTCATGATGGTAGAGGAGCAGGGGAGAAGGCTGGGCATGTTGGAAGATTGAGGCCCCTGCAGTAAGGGAGGGAGTGGGGCTGCCACTGGGGCTAGGGCAGGGGCAGGTGCTGCCCAGCCATGGCAGGGCAGGTCAAGGCATGGGATGGAGCCACAAGCCACTCGTTTAGAGGGCACAGCTCCCGCAGCTGCACACACCTCTGGAGGGCATGGGGGCATGTCCCCCCTGGATCTGCATGTAGGACAGGGGTGGGCTGCCACTGTGGGCTGAGGCCAAGGGTGGTGCCAGGCTCTTCCTGGCAGGGGGTTGGGCTAGGGCTGTGCTCAGGGCAGGCGGCAGCAGCACTGGGAGTGGGGTTACGTGGACGGCTGTGCCTACCCCAATATTTGCTGTAGCCCCCCATATTCCCCCTCCCAGTGCTGCTGCTGCTGCCACCCATCCTGAATGCAGCCATGGTCCAGCCACCTGCTGGGAAGACCGTGGTGCTGCCTCTGGCCCCCAGCCCGCTGCAGCAGCCCACCCTTGCCCCGTATGAAGATCTGGGGGGCACACATCCCCCATGCCCTCCTGGGATGCGTGCAGCAGTAGGAGCTGTCCCCCCTTGCGCCCCTGACAAGCTGTGGCTCTGTCCCATGCTATGTCCTGCCCCACCCTGGCTGGGCAGCGCTTACCCCAGTGTCAGCCCCACTCCCTCCCTCACCTTGGGGGCCTTGATCTGCTCCCCACATGCCCCTTCCCTCCCCCCTTGGCTCTTCCCCCACAACAGATTTACCAGCCGAACGCTGCTCTCCATGCGGCCGGGCCGCATATTGGCTATTGGATTGGTATCAGCCGATATGGCTCGTTAAAAATCCGCCATCGGTATCAGCCCAAAAAATCTCTATCAATGCACCCCTAGTGTGGATATTTGGAAGGGTGGCATTCTGTTCTTTTCAGGTACCCGAGATGACCAGATTGCTCAGGTTTGCATTCTGTTTCTGGATGTGTACATAGATGTTCACATGGGTAGGACTCCGCACCCAGGAGCAGAGTGCCATTCTGTGCAGGAGAGCCATTCTTAGGGCTCAGACAGTCATGTCAACAACCAAACTTAGTTGTAGGGTAAGAAAGGGATGGGATGCCATCCTCAGTGTTGAAGAATATCTATTTTAATGGTTATTACTATTAAAAATGTTTGTCTTTATTGCCGTTTTGAATTGTGGTGAATCTAGTCTCTTGGATCCAAATGCATCCTTCAGAGGAAATGATTCTGTCTTCTGAATTCCAGATGGAAATTAAGTGCACGCATTGACACAGCTTTATAAGGGTTTCAGGTCTCATTAGAAAAACATTGACAATTTTTCTTTAACTGGCTTTCTTCAGTCAAGCTCTCTCAGGGATTACTACCCTTAGTTAATTTCCCAACAGTGGGGATCTGTACTGATACTAACAGATGACGGAAAGATTTCTTAGCTTGTCCATTCAAACCCAAGAATTACCGTGTAGATTGACAGCATAGATTCACATGCCTTAGCTGACTATCCCAGTTCGTCAGAGTCAATGCCATAGATTCTGATTTAGTAGAAAGAAGTGGACTGGGGTTGAGGCTTCTTGCTCTTTGTAAGGCTGTTGATCTGAGCCTTCAGCGATGCAGGGGAACAGATCCTGTGGTGGGTTCTGACTTTGGTACCGAGAGCACGGGAACTTTCTCCAAAGACAGTTGCTCTGTGCTGTCAGTTTATTCAAGGAACTACACTACTATGTAAGTACACTTTCCTTGAGCACTTGCTTTGAGAATAATTCTCTCATTTATAAAAGATTGCTGTGGCATTCGTCAAAAATGTAAGTTTAATATATTTATTTCTGAAATACCCATAAGTGTGTCTGTTGTGTTGCAGGCATTTGAGCTTGCAACTGGAGACTATTTGTTCGAACCACATTCTGGTGAAGACTATTCCAGAGATGAGGGTATGTATCTTTTGAGATGTTACACAATTTCCCAGAGATAATCACACCTTTGTAAAGTTTTTACTAGCGGGGTTAGTTTTTGGATTTGACTGAACTGTTCATCAACACTGTGTTCTGGTTCCAGAATATAAATTCACATGTTTTTCTTTTTAGTTTTAAGTCCCATGAATAGCAATAGGTGGGCAAACCTCCTTCAGCAGATACACTACTCTTGCTTAACAGCATCCTGAAGGAAGTAAACTACCTCCTTGTAAGATCTGCATATGTGTGAAAACCTGATTGAGAATGTTTCAGTTACAAAAGCAACACAATCAAGCTCTATAGTTTTCTCTGTTTTAAGATTGACACTGGAATAATTATTCACAATTGTGTATATTTGATTTTAAGTAGTGAATTACTAATTTTTTTAAAACCAAAATTAACTCCTGCTTCCATCTGTGTACCTGTCCATTTCCATGCTTGTTTGCTTGTAATGCCCTTTGCAGTGGTAACGTGGGCATCATTCATTGTTCCTAAGTGCTACTAATGATGCCAGAGCTCTGCTGATCCTGGAAACCTCTGCATGGGTTTGCTGCAAACATTGTTAATTTAAAAACTATTTCTGATTTTTTACTAATTCCAGTTTCTTTCCTCTTCTTTTTATCCCATCCTTTCCCTGCCCTTCCCACTCCCGTGTCCTTTTTTTCTCTCCTTCATAGACCACATAGCACACATCATAGAGCTGCTAGGCAATATCCCAAGGCACTTTGCTCTGTCTGGAAAATATTCTCGGGAATTCTTCAATCGCAGAGGTAGTACCTCTTCTTTTTGAAAGGCGCCGTGATGCAGACAGAAGTGGAATGGCAGCTGGTGGTTATAACACATACCACTAAGAAGCATTTTCTCAAATCATACATGCAAAATTAGCCTTGAAGAACAAAAATTAACAAATGAAAAAACAAAAACCCATAGAGCATTCCATTGCCTTTGTTTTGCCAACTTATTGAAAAAAAAAATTGCATATGTATTTTAAATCAGTTAATTGACAAAATCTTATCTTTTAACTGTCTTTTTGTTGGAGAAATTTCCCTGAAAGCACATTTCCAAATTCCCAAATTTGGAAATTCCAAATTTCCAAATTAACCATCCCAAGTGGAAAGCCTTGTCTGTACACTCAGTGGTGTTTATGGCTTTTTTTGAGGAGGACAAATCTATTTCTGTCTGTACTGGGCCAGCATTAGTGTGTGCATGCAATGTACTGATTAAACTGTTGTATGTTTCTGTTTTGCTGGCAATATTCTCCAATGCAGACCACATAGCATTGATCATTGAACTGCTGGGAAAAATCCCTCGAAAATACGCTATGTTGGGGAAATATTCCAAGGAGTTTTTCACCAAAAAAGGTAATGGTATTTATGCAACACTAATTTAAAGCATAACGCTAGCCAAAAGGATAAATTATACATTCATGTGTGGGTAACGAAGAAATATATCCATTTAAATGAGAAGATCGTGTTAAAGAAGAGTTTTATAAGTGTGAACTCACCTTTCCATGAAGAGCAAAAAGTTGCAGAATAAAAATGATTTCACTTACCATTTATATTGTGAAACAGTGGATATTAAAGCAACATTTTCATAAAGCATTATTTAAATGTATAGATAGCACCAAATGCATCCTAATGTAAAATTAGTTTAAATTTATATTCTCTGAAATTTATCATCGGATAATGCAGTCTGACAAACATTGAAAGGATTTAAAATACTCTTGGGGAAAATAACTGTTGTTCACTTTTTACCTTATGCTGTTCAAGCAGACTCTCTTTCTAAGGGGTAAAACAAATAATAAAGAGAAACACAAAGGTTTTATGTATTTCCTGCCATTACCTTCCCATTCTAATAAGGGGAAAACAAATACAGAAATAGTAGTTGTGTGACACAGATATGGACAGCTCGTGTCTTCCGTCTCAATAGCATTATTTCACTTTTAACAGTATCAGTATTATTTGTGTTGTGGTAGTATCTGGGAGTCCTGTTCGTAGCCTGGGTCTCCATCATGTTAAGTGGTGTACAAATATGAAATAAATTTAATACTAAACCTGTATGTGATGTAGTACAAGAACTGGTTTTGGTCAAGTTTCTTTCATTTTGGCTTCAGTTAGGTTAGCAGAATTAAACTAGTATACGTCTCTCTTTATAACATGGTGAATTGTTCTACTGTCAGGCTGTAGTACCTTGTCTCTCTGTTACTTGCTCTTATTTTGTTGATTAAATTCTTCTAATTGTAATCTCTTACACTCTAACAATAAAAGTTAATGTCTTGAGAATTTCTCTCTTCGGTAGATGCAGAAATCAGGCTAGCACCAATAACAACTCAGCATTATTTCAGATCTCATAAGTGAACTCATTGTGGAAAGTGGTGACGTCTGGTGGTTAAGCAGGGATAGGGATTCCTGGGCGACGTTCCTAACTTCAACACTAGCTCACTGTGATGGTCAATTTAGTGCACACACAAGGTCCTTTTTTGTGTCTTCAGAATGGCTATTCGGGCTTAAATACTAGCTTAGCACAGACTGACCAGCATTTTGTAAAAACATAGTAAAAACCTTGACATGACATCAAAATTAAAAACGTGTTGCAGTGCTTCTGGTGCACAGACAAGAGGATTTTATCACTGAGGACATCTGACTATTCTTTATCCTTGGGCAGTTGGTAAGATTAAAATAAAGTGGTAGTAAAGATTTGTTTGTTTCCAGTGCGCGTCTCATTCCCTTCTGGGAATTCCTGCTGCAGATTTATACCCCTGGCCTCTCTGCATGCCCCTCTTTGGCTCTGGAGTCTTAGAGCAGGTGTAGATCAAGAACCAGCCATGACTTCCTTCATATCGTGGTAGTGGAAGAGGAGTGATGTTGTACCTGTGGTGGGCCAGAAATAATGCAAGAGGCAAGGATTTTTTAGGTTGTGTTTTTTATTGGATCTACTATGTAGCTGGGGCAGAGTTAGACAAACCTTTTCATGGAAAACATTTTTCCTTAGGTCTGATGATAAGGCACAGAAAACCAGGCACCTTAAGAAATTCTTACCTCTCTTGCCTCATTGTCATTTATGGTAGAATCCTTTATTGCTCTTCTGTCTAGCTAATAAGGTTGGTCTGTTGGAGTTCACATTAATACTAAAAAAACCCCCATAGTTGTTATAGCTTGGGGGAGAGGAGCTGTTTATTTTCCTTTACAGGGAGGGAGGGGACATGGCCCTCTTCCTTGGATCTCTCAAGTGCATTTTAACAACCACTGCAGCTGTGGGGCACTGACAGTCCACACCCCCTGCTCCACTTGTGGCAGGTTAGGGTGCTTTTGGCATCTTTCCACATTATTCTTGTACAGCAGGGTTGATTGTGGGTGAGGACATGAATGGGATGGTTTGCATAGGGATGATCCTGCTGAGAACAGAGGACTGGACTAGATGACTTCCTGAGGTCCCTTCCTACTCTGCTTTTCTGTGATTCGGGGTATTCTGGTGGCAGTTTTTCTAGGAGCAATGGATCTGATATTGCATCTTTATTAAGCTGTTCATTACCAACTGGTCATTCTGTTTGTATCAGTTACTTTTGTTAAATCTGATTCTGGCAGGAAATTAGGCTTTGGAAATGCCATTGGAGAATAATGTTAATTAAAAAATCAGAAGCCATTTTTAATTTAAACATTGTTTAATTTTTTTATTTCAAATCAGAAATTTTATTTTCATCCCAGATTAATTATTTATGTTCTTTTTAATGTATAGCTGTAAATTGCTAGACTTGGGTTTACCCACTAGTTTTAGTTTCTTACAGATTGGAGGCAAGGATTTCCTTGGGTGATATCTGTTATTGGACCAACTGCACGGCTGGGATAGACTTAGACAAACTTTTGAATGCAAGAGATCCTTCATCCCAGATTGGACACACAATTTTTTTGGTTTTTTATGAAGTTTACACTTAAAATGCTCAGGATAAAACATCCAAATTCAAAGCTGATGAACAGCTGTATTGTGAGAAAAGCATGAATTCAACAGAAGACTGATAAGCAAATAGACATGCTGCTGTTGTGCCTAGCACCCCCTGCTGATATGTCAAACCTTCTCCAAGTTAAGAAAGCTGAAATGTGTTGGCAAGGATGCACACCAATTGCAAACTCTGCTGGAAGAGGCTTTGGGGCCTATGTTAATTAGGTGCTTTTGGAATATCTCATTAGGTGCTGAAATAAGGGTTTAGGACTATACATTTAGACATTTTAGAAAACATTGCCCTCTGTATAAAAAAAAAATTACAGTCCAATTGATAAATGTATTGAAGGTATACATAATTTCTCATCACTAATGGGGGAACAATTCTATTCATCGTGTTTTGAAATACCAAGTTTTGTGCCCAAAAAAACGAATTAAAAAGTAATAAAAATGTGGTAGCTGGTGATGGAGCAAACAGAACTTTAAGCAGCAAATACTTTCAGGGAAGTGTTCAGTGAACTACTTGTCGATCATTCATGTGAGCAAAATTGCAGGCTCCTAGTTTTCAGTATTTTGGGTGAAATTGAATTAAAAGATAGTCCCAGTAATGATATTTTTATAAGCATTTATAATTCAGGTCATTATCAATTTAGAACTAAAGGCACAGTAGCACAAATATTCAAATCAGTGTCACAAAGCCTTAGCCTGAGTGATAGCAAGGATTTAAACAAAGAAAATCTCTCGTCCCTGAAGCTGTGATGCAAGGGATTTGCAACAGGTCTGTGCTCTCCAATGAAGTGCTTCCTGCTGTGGGCTTTATCACATTATCATTGCTGCTTAAGGTGGTCCCTAAGTTGCTACTTGTGGAAGAGACAATGAAAAGACAGCTCAAAGATGCCCCCAGGAGCCCTTCCTTCAGACATTAGGCTGCCACATTTAAGGGATTTGACTACATCTAGACAAGCCATTGGAGGGCACTGTTGAAGCACTCTCTGAAGCTCTTTTGATGAACAAAAGGGCATGGAGAAAGCTGGGGAGGCAGAATTGTAGTTGAGGATTCAGTTTTATAAAAAGGGAGTTTGCTACCAGTGGCCAGGAGCGTCAGAAGAACCACGGGTCTTATGCAGGTTCAGTGCCAAGTTGCTGGGTGTGGAAAAGTAGGGTCTGTAAATCAGAGTCCACTTGGAATAGCAATACTTATGATTTAGTTGCCCAGACCTAAAGAAAGGCACTTTATACCCAAAAGCTTGCCTAGCATCTCTCTCAACTACATAGGTGGTCCAATAAAAGATATTACCAAAAAAATCCTTGCTTCTGACAATAAGGACTTTTTTGCTGAGAGTAAATTGAACCTGCTTTGCTGTAGTTTAAACGCATTATTTCATGTTGCTCTGTGTTGTGAAGTGGCTGCACTATTTTGTATGACTGTTGAGGGGTCATCTTAATTTTTCAAATGTAACTATGAATATATTTCCTTTTGTATGCTTAAATTGCATATTTGGTGTTACTTAGAGATGGGTGAGGGTTCCACTAAATAAGGAAGAGTTACTAACTCCTTTGGAGTCAAGGCTGAATTCCTGGTACAATATACCATTTTTCAACACCACCTTTTCCTTACCGAAACCAAAACACTCATAGACCACATCTCTTCCTAGGGTAAAAAGGGAAAAATTTAGTGACTATCCCGTAAATTATGTCAGAAATGTGAGGATTTAACTTTTTTCATAATTCACTTTTTTTCAAAGTTTTTTCTAATTTTTTTGGCTTATATCCCTGAGACATTTACAAATGAATTTCAAAGTTCATCAGTTAAGGGCGTTTCTAGATTTGGGGGGAATATATAGATATTTAAAGGTATTATAATGGGACTACAAAAGCATGTCTATAGATAGCTGTGTGTGTTTGGAAGTTCATCAAGCCCACAGGGGTACTGCACCAGACTTCCAGTTTCACGTGCACTACATCTGGTGATACGCACTTCAGCTGTTGCAGTTAATGCCAACTGGCCAAAGGGCTTGTTAGCTAGGACTGGCCAACAAACAATCACAGTGGGTGTGCGGACTCTGCCCTCAAAGGAGCAGAAAAGATGAAAGCACACAATGGAAAAGGGACTGCTCTGACAAATGACAGTGAGGAAGCCACATGGAGATGAGAGGTGGGTGGGATGGGGTCCGTTTCCCTGCAGGTAGTTCACTGCACCAGTCACTTCATGGGTTGCTGGCTGTCACTGAGCAAGTTGCAAGCATGTGGGCCTGGAAGAAGCTTCCTCAGTCATCAAGTTGTTTCCATCAATAGAGTTTATTCATGGCCAATTTATACCATTTGTTCTTGTGCCAACATTTTCCTGACGTAAATGGTTCTCCTCACTGCAGCACTAACTTGAATGCATCACATTGACAGCTTACAACGGTCACACTGATAGCTTCTCCTCAGCTGTTTCCATGCGATGAGCTCCCAGTTTGTAGAAGTTAATAATCCGGAAGTGCATGACCTTATTAGACTTTGTAGTATTGAATTTCATCCCATTTCTTTTACTCCGGTCCTCAAGGACATCCAGTTTTGTGTACAATACCTGAATTAACTTGGGTATTTGCCTATATTTGCTAATCACTTTGTGCTAGTTGCTTTACTGAAGGCCTGGCAGAGGATGTCTACCTCATTTCCTGTCTACAAAATGAGAGATCAGGTTATCCTGGCATGTTCTCTCTTTGGTAAAACTCTAATTGCATTTCATCTCATTTTCTATTTACTGACTTGCATTTAATTATTCTTACCTTCAAAATTTGTACTATTGAGGGCAGACTGAGGGGCCTATAGGTGCCCATATAATTCCCCCTTCCCCCCCCCTTTCTTAAATATAGCTGTGTGTTTGCTATTTCCCATCTTAGGGTACATCCACAACTTGGTAAATTTGTTAAGAAAACTTGCACTGGACTTGTGGCTTTGTTTGAGTGAACTGAGTCGGAGTTTTGTTGCCACCTCAGCTGTGGCAATTTACACTGTCATACCCTCATTCCCCTTGTCCATCCTGCACTTACCCCCACAGTCTACTTCAAAAACTGAGACAAAGTATTCATTTACTTTTGGGGCCTACACTACCTTTGCTTTTATTTTATTTCATCATCCGTTAAATATTTTAAGAACCCCAGAAGAATTTTTGTAACCCCCACCAAACTTGCCCTTAAATGTAAGGATCTATTTAGCCAGCCCTCCCAAGGGGCCATTATATTTTCCTCAGAACATGCTAACCCTTATTTGGAAATTCAAGTTCAGGCTCTACTTTGCAACAAATAAAACATTCAGAATATACCGACAATATTAATTTAGCCTCTGTGGTGAGATCTTGGGAAAAGCCAGGACCTTACCCAGAGACTTCACGCCTTTTAGACACCGATGTGATGCATCTGTGTAAGAGATGGACGTGGCATCTCAGGAAAGCAGAAGGGCAGAGGTATGTTGTTTGGAGGACCACATTTGTAATCAAGTACGTGCCCAAAAAAGTCTGGTGGATCCCAAGTCTGGAATCTCTAGGCTTTGGCAGGTAGTGGGGCTGGGCATTCCTGGTCCCTGTGGGGAAAATGACAACACTGGGAACACGTTACTTGTTTCTTCCTAGGGGTTCTGCTAAGTCTTTTTCAGCACTACGGTGAAAACTCTTGTGTGTCGGTGGTGGTGATGGCAGCATTTCTCACTGGGAAACTTCCCTTATCTTTAATCTCATGACTCAGGTTTTCTTTGCATATGGTCAGCTAACAATAGGCTGTGCCACATTCAAGGCTAAAGTAGTATTTGATACAAAGACTTATCATTTCACCACACTGCAGTTTGCATTTCTTTGTCCTGAGTAGATCCCGCTAGCATTCACATTTTAGTCACCTATCTTTCAGAGGCTAGATCTTTTCAAAATTAATCTATTATGTAGATTGGTTAGGGTTGAGATCTGAAAATAATTGTACGAAGGCCACACACGTATGTGAATTGCCAGTATAGTACAGCTAATTTAAGAGGAACTATGCCTTCAGAATATGTGCTTTAAGAATAATTTTTCATTTTTGATAATGACCTAAAACATTTGCTGGGTTTATTTCTAAGGGAGGACTGCAGTAAGTTACACAAAGCTGCTTTAGTAGATATTCTGTGCAATGGTGTTCTGGATATGATGAATGGAAGTGACTAAATGACATAAGCAGAATAAAATTGATAATTGGCTTTTTCTAACATAATTCATTTTTCCATGCAGGAGAACTCCGGCACATTACCAAGCTGAAACCCTGGAGCCTGTTTGATGTACTTGTGGAGAAGTATGGGTGGCCACATGAAGATGCTGCACAGTTTACAGATTTCTTGATCCCCATGTTAGAAATGGTCCCAGAAAAACGAGCTTCAGCTGGAGAATGCCTTCGGCATCCATGGTTGAATTCTTAGCAGCCTCAACATATAGTGCTAAGCCAGCAACCACTTTCCATTGCATCAAACCTAAATGGGGACTATCACAAAACAGGATCACAAATGAGCTGGCTTCATCCTCAGACCTTTATTTTGCTTTGAGGTACTGTTTGACATTTTGCTTTTTGTGCACTGTGTTCTTGGGGAAGGGTAGTCTTTTCGTCTCCAGCTAGTAGTTTACTGACCCACTTTCTTCAGAAAACACTTACCGTGTCTTTAAGCATTGTTTCTTGTGTTGTGTGGCATTCAAATGTCAATTTTTTGAACAAAAAGTACTTTTCCCCCCCCAATGTGTTTTGCCAGGTTTTGTAACTATTTATGAATAATATTTTAGCTGATGAGTATTATATAATTTACAAGCTTAAGAAATTATCAAATCAGTACTGAGAAATGGCAAGGAATTGTACAATTTTATCTTCTGGCAAAGGGACATCATTCTTGTATTATAGTAAATGTAAATGCACCCTGTAAATGTTTATTTCCATTTAAATATGGGATGGGGATTAAATTTCAGAGTAAAGCTACTAAGTTTTAGAGAGCATTGTAGCATACAAATTGCATGTAGTGAACTTCAACTGCTTTAAAGAGCTGTGTAAACTTTCCATCTGCAGCAGTTCCCATTCATTGGATTTTACACAAAGTGGCTCTGGTTTACAAGATTTCATTCCCCAAATGGCACTTTAAAGGAAGGCTAGACTTCTTTCTACTAAAGTATGCATTATCATTTAGCACTCCCTTTTAGAACTTTTGCCTATTTTAAGTGCTTTTAAAAGAGAAAATAGCGATTTCCCTTTTAATGTGATAGTGAAGATATGGTACCAGATGGTGTTGCCTTTTTTTAAGCACTGTAAGTTGTACTATACCAAGAGATTAAAAGTGAGCATGGGAAACATTCTCTGTGTAGAGTTACTGATCTTTTACAAAATGTGTGCTTGGAGTCAGAGTAGATACAAAAGCAGTTTTGGTACAGTGCAGTCAGCACAATTATCTGACGGTACGGAGAGATCATGCTCATTCCATTCATAGCTTTACATGTTTTCTAAAACAAATTGCACTAGCTTAACTTTTTCCCATGAATTAACATATATAGAAATAAGATTTCCCTTTGTAAATTGCACGCAAAACTTTTAAATGTTTCCTAGAAAAAGGCTAACTAGACTCACTCATAGGCAATACAGATTTTAGAATGTAAAATATGGAGATGTATTTTGGCCTCTTTTAGAAGTCAGTGGGATGAATGTAAGTTTATTTCTGGTTTTACATGTTAATTATGGTGCCACTTTTTCTTGACTCTGTCCATTTACAATTTATTCACATGCCTTTGCAATAACTAGATTGTGAGAAGGTAGCCCTGTGTTGTAACAATAACAAATTGTTTGAGGTGCTTGCAGTTGTCTAATTAAAGTGTTTTGTTTTTTCAGACATTGTGCTAGTCATTGGAATGTTTGGTAGAGATAAATCCAACTGCGCTGCAGTCCCATTTCCCATTACAGCTAGCACAAATTAAAAGAAACATGCTAAAATGGCAGTAGACAATTCTTTTGTAAACTTAGAGTATTTTGTTAACATTTTACCTACTGTCAGTGACAGCAGACTGTACAGCAGTGGAAACAGTATGTCTCACACTTAGCTCACCGCTTGTTCAGACATGTCAGACTTGAGAAATGGCATTCCCTAGGGCTTGCTCCAATTAAACAAACATTCCTTTCCCATTTCCTTATGTGTCTCCCTCCAGTATATTTAAAATGAAAACTGTTAAAAACCCCTTAGAGTGCAATACTAAATGCTACTATTTAGAAGGAACTCAGCCACAGCAATGTCAACAGTTGGGTTTCAGATCAGATAGCCCACGTTCATCCGCTCTTCAGCCACTTCATGCTGGAACATCTTTTTAGAACAGCAAGGATGATGATGACAAATGCTGCACTAGAAGCAGAGAAGATGGAGGTAAAATCATTTTCAGCTTCACAAGTGGAGTTAGCTATTATTGATTTGTAGCTGCTGCTCAAGTGAACATGTATTCTTTGAGTACAGGAGGGAAAGAAAAACATAAGAATCAACAAAGCCCACCATTTAAAAATGCACCAAATTAAGTATTAATACATTGCAACTCTTTGTAATATTATACCTCTCAAAAAAAATCCTGTGGTACTATATTCAGTCAATGACTTAGTGCTATCTCAGACTTAGTTAAGCTCCTGCTCTTCTATTTTTCAAAAGCTCTAGCTGTTCACGTTAAAATGACAAAGATTGCCGCTTGCACAATGAAGATGTTTGCTCTGAAGCTAGGTGATGGACACCTCACATGGGGGGGTGGGAAGAGTTTTTCATCTGTCTCTAAACATCATACTAAAAGGTGTAGTAGACTGTGACTATTATGATGCATGTCTTGGGATATGTCAGTCACTTTTTCAACGCTGGGCCCTGGCTAATGGTCTCGACTGAAAACTGTTACTTATTCAGGTTTGGTCAGCTCACCTAAATGCTGATATTTTTGCAACTGAAACATCAGTTTAACCTCTAGCCACAGGGAAACACATAAATGAGAATGTTCCCAGATGAGCAGGGAGAGCATTAGGAATTGATCTCATCAATCCAGCACCTTGGATCAGTAGTTATTTTATGACAAAATATCACCTGCTAAACTATTTCAGTTAGATAAGCCAGGTTTTTTTTTAATCAGTAAGAAGTCTTCGATTCCTTGGAAATATAGTGTTAAAGAACATGGGGGAGAGGGAGAAACTGTCACAGCCCCAAGTTAAAAACAGTGACATGAAACACCTTGTCCTCCCACTAGGCTTCCATTTAAAAAACAAAGTAGGAATCCTGCCTTTGGGTCCTACAGCATAAAACATTAGCACACATGGCAATAACATCTTTACTGCCACTGAGTGATATTATGCTGCTTATACACTAAAAACAAAACATTGAACTTACTGTATAAAAATAATCTAAACTGTCTAGCTGTATGGTTCATTCCACACGTCATATTCTATTTTAGTTACAAAAACACACCCATCTTTTTCTGGTAATAACAATATGTAACCCTCATAAACAAGTGGACATGGATTTTAAAGTATGGTGTTCTACACATCTGAGCTCATTTTAACATTTCTAAAACAAATTTAACAAAACCCCACTTCAGTAATGCATATTGCAGGAAGATTTTTTTTTTTTTTTAACCTTTATCCCTTCTCAGCCTCTTCTAGGCTTAAATCAAATGTACTAGTGTGTATGTGGATATTACAGTGGTCAGTCATCAAAAGCGAAAGTAACAAATATTAGAAACATGTTTGGTATAGATTTAGTTGATAACTGTACCAGTGTATGAATATTCATATACAATACAAACTGGATGGATTTAGCTTTGTATAAAGTGACGTTTCAGTAGACAGACACTACAATGCAGTATTTCTAGTAGCTTCTCTCATCACTGTAGTGTATCCCTTATGATTAGAAGGAAAAAGACAAGATAATACCCCTCATGGACACCTTCAAATATAGTGCAGGAAGATGCAAAAAAAATTGCAACTGGTCAGTTTCTTCATGCAGGGAGAGTGAAATATTTGCAAAATGGCAACATTTTTAAAGGCCCAAAATTAGTGCCACAACTTGCAGCTGTAACACAGTTATGGCAGTTATTAAATATTTGCACACAGATTTGCTGCGAATTGTTTACCCTTAAATATACTACCATCTCAGGACAACTGTATTAAAACTGACATAGTTGTGATTTATTAACATGAATTAAAATGCCCAACCAGTGCTGCAATGTGACAGTATATTAAAAAAATTAAAGATCATATACTGTACTACTTCCACAAAGATCACACATTTTTTGCAAAAGAGACCTGTCATTATGTACAATACTATATCAAATGAAAGAAGCCTTAAGCAATTTTACATGCAAAAGAAATACAGTATTTACAGCACTTGTCAGACATTAGAAACAGTCTATACATTAAATTACATTGTCTGCAAATAACTGATGAAACAAAAAGCCATGGCCACACCAAACTATAAAAGTCTGTATTGCATTGTTTTCTATCTATTTGCACACAAAACTGTTGACAGAAGAAAATGAAAAACCTGTTAGTGCCATCACTTAGCTGTGTACTTATTTAATTACATATGTATAAAAAGTAATATAGAAAACATTCACTAAATGAATTTAACTGCAACAATAAAATTTAAAGATTATGCAGCATCAAATCTACTGCCAGAAAAAACAGCTGGAATGTTCACTTACAAAATAAAAAGAAATACCTAATACTGGCTTAACAGCACATTTTCAGGAATTTTAAAAAGCAAAAAATGGAAAGAATACAATGAAAGAGCACTGGTGTTTGCTTTTATACAAAGTATCATGTACAAGCTTTAAAAAGTACCTTGAACAGGTACAGATGAAATATACAGTTTATCTTACAGAACATTTTAAAAATGTTTAGAATGAAGGGGTTTGTTTTAATGCCATCCTGAACCATGGTAATTGTTCTGAAAAGTCGGTGGCACCTGTGCTCTGTGAATTGGAATTTGTCCAGGCACTGGTGATGCCTGCTGAGGTCCTTGCACTCCGTGGGGCAGGGTAACAGAGCCAGGATGAGGACAGAACCCTGAAGCAGTAGGCGTTGGAATACTGTTTGGTCCTTGAGGCTGGATATGAGGACCTTGACCTGGTAGTGGACAGTGGGGTCCTGTTCCAGCAGGCTGATGTTGAGGTCCAGGGCCCAGGGTTGTATGATGTGGGGCTTGTGATGAATAGGAAGATACACTTGAATGAGCATTTGAAGGAAAATGTGGGGGTCCTTGATGAGAGGTGTGATGTAACCCTTGTGCTGATGCTGGGTGGTGCCCAGAGCCTAAAACGTTGGAGGGTGGGGGTGGGGGTGGAGGAGGAGCTGAATTCACTACATGCTGGTGTTGTGCTTGCAACCCTTGGTGTCCTGTTGTGGGATGAGGAGGCTGATGGTGGGGTAGCGGACCTGGTGGTGGAGGTGGAGGTGGCAAATGGTGACCAGCAGCTTGAGAATGAATGTGCGATCCAGGAGCTACCGCCACTGCATGAACTGGCCCTACAACATGTGCTACAGAATGCTGCTGATGGGAACTTTGCTGCTGTACAAGATGAGGTCCAGGTGCAGGTGGTGGTGGCGGTGGTGGAGGAGCAGCAGATGCTGAAGCCTGATGATGAATACTGGGGTTCTGAGATGGCAAAAAGTGCCCTGCAGTTACATGGTGTCCTGGAACTGCTTGCTGGCCTGCAGCACCAGGAAGTGCTTGATTTGGCGCAGATGAAAACACAGCTTGTTGGGGCATGTTACCCTTTAGCTGACTATAATTCTGAAAGTTTCCAGAGGGCTGCTGGTTTTGATAATAGGTAGAGGAAGGAGGTGGAGGTGGGGGCGGAGGTGGTGCACTGCTGTTCAGATTTTGTTGATTAAACTGGCTATAAGAAGCTGAAGATTGTCCTGAAGATGTCTGAGTAAATAGCGGTCCACTAGCCTGCTGCTGATTACTAGGTTGCAGGTTCTGTGTGGCTGGATAAAAACTTCTGTGGGTCTCTCTCTGAGGTGCTCCAACTTGAGGTGACTGGGGATGATGAGGTCTGTATGGAGATCCCAACTGCTGAGAATGAGGCTTTGGTGACAGATACCCATGCTGTACAGGTGTGTGGGGAGTAGATGACTTGGGAGGATTTTCTACATGAGGTGAAGGGGGACAATGCAGCTTTAAAGGTGCAGAAGGCAGCTTCTGTGAATGTGAAAGTTGCTCACTTGAACTGCGCAAATGTGACTGCGACGGGTGATTTTTTGAAAGTGCTTGGACGTTATTTGTCAGCTGTTTCTGTTGCAGCTCAGGTTTTGGATGATTCAGGTTCTCAGCCTCGGGTGCATTAGCAGCAGCTTCCCAGTGGGGATCTGGCTTTGTGGGGGTTTTCCCAAGTGACTGAGTTGAAACTCCAGAATTTGGTGAAGAAGGCTGGATGAAGAAGAAAAAACAAATCACTGCAACTCCTATACAAAGACACACTTGAAGACAGATGTATGTATAAAATAATTCTGTTTGCTTCTTTTAAGAATTGTAGCCCACACATTGTCCCCCCCCCCAAAAAAAATAGCAGTGCTGGAAGTTATTTGCAAGTAACAAGATTGTACAGATTTGTTTCCTTTCTGTGGCATGAGGATGGGTTTTATTTTCTCATTTATACAGTCAGAGACAGTAGCAAGATTACATTTAAGCAGAGATATCACTATTACTACTGCATTTTAACAGAAGGCATTGTTGTTTATTATTCTCAGCTTTCAGTGGCTGATAGCCATTTTAAAGAATCAATAAAAGAAAGATGGTCCCTACCTGGAAAAGCTTGCAATGTAGGCTAGTTATAAAATCCCTGCACTACTGAGTCGCATGCAATTATTTACAAATATGGAACAATTTAAAGTTCCTCATCACAACTGAGGAATTGTGGAACTGTGTAAATAGACTGACCATGACAACCACAATTCCTCCACTTAATATTGTGCAAGTAGCCTCTATACCAGCGGTTCTCAACCTTCTGCACCTTACGTCCCCACCTACCTACCTTACTCTCGATGATTACCCAAAGCACTTCAGTTACCAAGGTCAATATTCTCAAAACTGCATAGTACCAATCTAGTCAGCTATATATTAGCATTATTTTTTAAAAACAAATTCAAAATATACTTGTGTGTGTACTTTATTTATGAGTATACATGTACATCTATCTGCACACTAAGCGTTACCTTGCTCAGCTTTGAAGGACTCTTGCAAGTCTTTTGCGAAGTATCTGGAGATGGACATTCAGTTGCAGGCTCTGGATTTTCAGGATCGGGCTCTACAAAAAAAAGGTATATATATGTATTTAAAAGGCTTTTGCAAACTACTAAGCAATTTAAAATTCAAGTCTACATAATTACTTTAAGTTGGTCTACAATACTAGTCAATACTGCAAGTGTCATATGAGGTCATCTGCTTACTGACCTTCCATAAGTTCAGTGAAAGAAGGGACCTTAAGTTGCAACTGGGGAATGATATTTGAGTGAGATGAAGGTGGAGACTGAGCATGAGACGGTGAGCATGGGCTACAAGGTGATTCTCCCCCTACAGACGAAGCAGACCCAAACATAATATTAGAATGGCTAAGAACTCCTGTATGGATTTGTTAGATGAATCCACTTTCTATGATAATGAGTCAACTTACCACTGTCCTTATCTTTCCTATGATCGCTGAGAAGTAAAGCTCTCTGATAACTTCGTTCCCTCACTTGTTCCACTGATGTTGAAGCGGTCCTTTTTTTTTTTTAAAGGAAGAAACAAAAACAGTTTTAATCTAAGAGGGCTATTCTACACAGGCTGCGTTTAGATGTACACAGTGTTAGAAAGCAGCTCTCTGGTACACAAACAATCTCTTATGCAGATACTTTTGGTACATTTTGTTTACTATTCAATCAGTTCAGTTTCTGCAACATTTTCATCTGAAGAGCAAATGTGCGCACACAAATCTGTAGAAAAGGAAAGTATGCTCTAGGTGCTAAACTTATGCCAGTGGCAAAATTAGTGGACATTTCAGTAAACATAAAAACCTTAACTTTTGCCTCAGACTAAGCATTTGTGAAGCACAGACAATAGCAGCACACAGGGAATTTTAAAAACTACTTTTTTACTATTTGAACTTGGGCAAACTTTTCCAAGTTTTGTAAAGCCGAGCTGGAGTCCTCCTGGTCAGCAGGGACAGTATGAACATCTGCTGACTGGATGCACCTCACTTAGCTTCTCAGCTGAAGATCTACTTACAGGGCTTCTACTACCACAATTGAGCACTTTGAAGTTTCCCACTGTTGCTAAAAGTCAGTTCACCTCTACCTGCGCTAGCAATGCAGAAGCCCATGGTAGAGGGACCGCTGCCTTAAGTGATCTGTCCTGAAAGTAAAGCCAAGGTACTGAAGTGCAGGCATTAGGCAACTTCAGCTGTTACAAATTGCATGTGGCAATTAATGTGCCAAATTGCTGCTTGCACACTCAATACAACTGCATGCAAGTAAGGTGAGAATTTACTCGTGCGCAGAGGAGTTATGCAAATGATTACCGTAAGCAGCCTACCTCAGCACTGGTGCTAAGTAGCATTACAGCATGTTGCCTGTACAGCTGTGCTCAAGTGAAAACATGGTAACCGCACAGGACATGCTAATTAGCCCTCAGCATACTCCTGGAAACATGCCAGGCAGGCACCACTACATCCTAAACCATGTCAGTGAGATGAAGCTCAGGGCACATGGACCTTTCCAAACCATTCTGGATTCTACACTGGCCTCCTTGTATTGCTATATTATACCTGCCCTTCTATTTCAAAGGCCTCATTATAGCACTTTCCATCTCAAAACATTTTCTGAAAGGAGGGCAGTATCATGCCCATTTTATAAAAGGGAAGAAAAAAAATTATTAAGCAACAAGCAGGAAAATTACTTTCTTGGCTACATGGCAGATCTGGGAACTGATGCATATCAACTTTTTAATCCATTTTACCATCATGCCTATTTTGAACTCCAGGAACCCCTTCATAATTTTTTTGAATTTAGTAGCACCCTATTTAAAAAACTAACAACATTTATTATAGTGCTCACCTCCACACACAGGGGCCAGGTACAGGGAGGAAGAGCAATTTCTTACCTCCATGCACGTTAAGCGGGGCAAGAGTGAGCAGGCACTTAACTCCTCAGTCCACATTACCCTTAAAATGATCTTATAGCACCCGGGTTGAGAATCACATACACTCCTTACATACATACACACTGTATGCAAGGCTACAGTTCAGCCTTGACTTACATGCCTGTGAAAACTGTGCATACTCAGAAGTGCAGAACTTCAAATGCTGGGCTGCAATCTTGTCTGTGAGTCTGGGTGAGTTAAGTTTATTATTTTCTGTGGATTATAAAATCAAATGTATATGTATATCAAATGTATCTATTGGATGGCAGTAGGGAATATGCATGGCATGGACAAACGTACACTTGGAGCAGCTTCAACAGGGGAGAGGGCACTGCTGCTCATCCAGCATCAACGTTTAGGGGATTTAGCTCACTAGTATCACTCTTGGATCGGGCACATAACAGTTACAGCAGTGGTTCCAAGTCTACACCAGTCTTACCCTGCATCTTCCCTCCTGCCACAACATATATTTGATTTTGTACTACTGAACTTACTCACCCAAGCTAAAACATAACTATTTTCTACCACAGCTCCACTCTTCACTGCATTTGAAAAAAATACAGAAGTTGCTGAATAAATCTCCAAAATAAAGCTTCTAGTAACAGGATGAAGTGTGCATACATCTCTCTAATCATATCCTGGAGGACTTTTTTCTTTGATTCTAAGAAAAAAGTATTAGAACATCTGCCCACTCACTTGAAAAAGAGCTTATGGTGAAAACTTACTGTCCAGAAATGCAGTGTAAGTTTTTAAATATAAAAATTTAAGAACTTAAGTGGTATTTCACTGCTGTAGCTCATGAATTACCCAAGCACAGCATTTCAAACTGCAAGTCTAAAAGGTTCTTTCAAGTACTCCTGTGTCCATTAATGTAAAGGTATTAGGAATTCAAGGTATCTACAGTTTTGCATACGTAGATGGAATTTTCTTGGGCGCTCTGCTACACTTTCATAGACTGCTTTGCCAGCTGTCTACTTTACCCCTCAAGTTTTCAAACTTGTGAGCTGTACTGAACGGCTTACCATTGAACTTCTGGATCATTCTTCTCACTAGAAGCAGCTTCTTTAATTGGACAATTGCTGTTAATTTCTTCTGGAGCTGCATTATAAACAGTAGCTGGCAGTGGCAAAGGTAGGTTTGTGGTGTTTTCAGTTTGCTCTCCGTTTTCACCACCACTGTTGTTATATCCATCGCTAGCACCACTATTACTGCTTATACTTCCTCCACCAGCAGCATGAGGAGACATAGTAACCAGGGAAAAGTTTTCTGCCTTGGAGCCACTTTTTCTAGCTTCCCTTTGTCTCTTACGATATTCTAATAATGATACCTGTGCAGAGGAAGGGATTAAAAAAAAAAAAAAAAAAAAAAAAATCAGAGAAAGTTTACTCATGTTATTGAGAAGCTTTACTATGCCAAAGGAAGACAGAAAAGTTGGGCTACAGAATTTAAGTTATTTCAAATAGGCCTACCACTCGCACAGTCTCTAAAAGGAAAGAAGAGATTAGTTAGATGACAATGCAATGTATTTTGAAAATGTACAGAACACTTTTCCTTAGTTTTCCCCTATAGTATCCAAATAGCAGGAAGGCATGAAGCTGTCACACCCTTACTAGTTCTCATGAATTTGTTCTTTCAAATCATGATAATTTGAAGAATGTGTAATTTAGTGTGTTTTGTTTTAAACCTTTATTGTACTTTAAAAGGCAAAGATTTCAAATGTATTTTGATATTTATTTAAATTGATTTCATGTTCTTGCACCACTGAAGAACATGTATTAAAATGTTATATAAAACAGTAACTTTCCAAAATCTTATAGCAACCACTGAATTAAAGTCAGACTGTTGTTGTTACACTCCCTGTAATTAGGGGGGGCAGCAGAACAGTGTGTCAAATCTAACTCAGGCTGTATGATATGAAAGCTCATGGCTCTCTGAACATTTCATCAAGTGCTATGAATGGACTTGCCAAGAGCAGGGATACTCTTATGCAAAGCCGTCCCCACAGTTTAACTTCTGGGTTTTGAAAAAAAAATACTGAAATACTGAACTTTGGGTCTGGAGAATTTTGAGTAAGAAAGCATCTTTCTGAGCAATTTAGATTTAACACCTTTATCTCTGCAACTTCATTACTACAACCTGCTTTGACCCTTATCTTAGTATCCAAGCACCAGGGAGCAACCCCCACCCCTCCCCCCCTTAAAAAAGGGAGGGGTTGGAAGAAGAGATAGCAGGCAGATTTTCAGCTCAAAGTGTTATAGGGCTACAAAAATCAAATAACTAAGATTCTGACCCGCCATGTACACAGCATCTGATGGGAGTGCTTAGTGAATACCACAGCTGCCTACATCCACACTTGCCATGCGCTAGATTTTCAAAAGTGCTGCAAATACAACACTTGCCACTTAAATGGACATGCAAGAGGAAGAAGGGATGGAACTATGGACACGTGTGTTAGAACTGAAAATTAGGGCATTCTTGGCTAACACGACAGTAGAATTAGGGTTGTTTTATCCTCTGTCATGTATTCTTTTGTGGATTAACAAAAATGGTGGAAAACTATAGGAAAGATTGTAGCACTGATGCAGTAAGGCAGCCATCCAAAGGAATACAAGCCATTTTCTCAAAAAATATTAAGATAAATCTCCATGTTTAATTGGCTTGCACACAAATTGGTGAGACTCTCACAGTCTTAGATTTTACCTTGCTTATTCAACCCAAAGCAAAATTCCCTCTCATGTTGCTAAAGTTCTTGATGTTAAAAGTTTACATGGAGGCTATAGGTTAGAAAGATTTTGGCCCAAGGGGGACAGGATGGAGCATCCTGTCCATTTGCTGTTTATTGGTATCATGCTGCTGCCAGGATTAGTCTAAACCAGTGTTTCTCAACCCATGGGTCACAACCCAAAAGTGGGTTGCAAGAATATACGAAAAGATCGCCAATGAACTTTAAAAATGGATTCTCCTTTAAAGGAGAAAAATGTTGGAAACTCTGGCTTTTCCCTTGAAGGCTGGCAAGAGTTCGAGCCTGCGAGGGGCCCTCCCATTCTCCATACAAGCCCCTCCTGCCCCAACACACAGGGCAAAAAAGGTTGAAAACCATTGGTCTACACTGACTGGGAAAGTTGAAGACTGACTTTCTGAACATTTGGGAGACCTAGACTACTATCCATTCTGAAAATGCACTCTTAGTTTCAACTTCAAAGATCATGTGCCTTCTAGAATAAATTCTAGAGAAGAATTTACTTTAGAATATTCATTGTCTATTTGTAGGCAAGCCCTCAGACCTCTAACTTATTAACTTACAGGTAAATTATTGCTTTGCTGAATAAAGCATGGATTAGCATTGTCTAAGGAAGGGCAAAAGCATCAGGACCCTGGGCTCTTTAGCTATTTCCACCCAAGTGGAATTGCTAAATGCAGATAAGAGTTCTAGAAAGGCCCTTAAATCAGTAACACTTATGACCACAAGTGAACCTGAAGAAACTGGCTGCAAGACTGCCAAACTGAAAAGGAAAGTTATATTTTTGCTTTCTATGTGAAGGGGATACATGGGGGTGGGGGAGAGATTGGTTCACGGGACTCTGATTCAATTCCCTGTGTCACCAAAGTATTTATGTGACCAGAGACAAGTTTTAGCTTCATTATACCTAAAATTCACCATCTGTAGATCTGTATTTCACAGAAGGATTGTGAAGACAAACACTTTAGGCACTTCAAGGTCATCACAACATACTAATGTGGGGTACCAAAAGATGCTGAAACAGTATGTAAAAGCCACCAAACAAAACTACCATACCCATGTTGAGACCTTGAATAGTAGATAACATCTGACTTTCCTTTTAGATGGAGAAACTGGAGCATAGCTTCCAAACCCCTCCCCAAACAAACAAACCAAAAAAAGAAGTCTTGTTCTGAAAAAGTTACTTTGCTCCTATAACAAAGAAAAATCTCTTGAAGAATCAAAGTATTGTTTTAAGAAAAGTTTAAATGTCTAAAGTTTGATAAATAATTACTCTGAAAGTACACCAACTCCAGAGGGAATATTCCTGCTGCACTGCGTAAAAGATCCATTAGGCTAGGGTAGAATTTTGTATAAAGAGGAGAGTAGAGAAAGCATAGAAAAAAGAAAAATATTAAGTCTAAATATTGGCACAAACCATTCCTGTTATCTCAAGAGGAGAGCCTGTAGGTATTTGGGGAAAAAAAACAACTTAAAAGGAAATGGACCTCAATTTTCTCTCAGCCACAATTTGTGGTTTCAGTAGTTGAAATGCAACCATTCAAGCTTCTATTTCAACCTGCTGATAAAAAGACTATTTAGAGAAAAAAGATTCGAATTCCCTTTAGTTATGTTATAGTAGCATGCAGATTGGAGAGAGAGGGAGAGACAGGGAAAAACAGAACTACTAATCTGATTCATCTTATCTGATGCCATCAGAGTCCTCCAAATAGAGAAGGACCTCTGAATTTAGAAGAGACAGTTTGGATTATTCAGCTGTAGTTGAAATATGCAGCAATGCAGGCGCCATACCAGAGAAACACTGGACTTAGGATTCTCCCGGACTGGGTAAGGCTGTGGCCTGGAATTTGCAATCACAGAAGTACACACAGGGCAACATCATCTGTAAATCAGGTGCTTAGGACTTGACATGTCTTTGAGTTCCTTTAACATAATGTTGAGAACTTTCCCATTTGGAGATGAATAAAGAATGTTCTTAAACTAATCGTATAGAATTTGGATGGCAAACAAAACTTTGGAAGTTGAATACTGAGCCGAACTTCTTTTCTGGAAGTTCAATCTGGCATGATACCCAGTAACAACATTTTTCTTTTCACGATTTCAACTTTTTTAGATTGTCAAAAATCTTTTTTCTTTGTTTCTAAGAACTCCTTCCTCTACAAGAGCAAGGAACAATAGAAAATCGGGGGGGGGGGGGGTTCAATTTTTTGGTGCCACAGGACTTTTTAGATTCTCTCTGATTTCTTATCTCGTCACAAGAAGATGCAACACTCTCTGCTTATTTGGATACTTTTTCTTATGCAGAGATTTTGAGTGAGAATATTTTTATTCTCTCAGAAGATAAGTAAATGGTGCTGTGGATCTTAAATCCCCCAAATGGCATTTCTGAAAAAAATTCCTTTGCAGCAAGGAAAAAATGGTATCAGCCTAATTGTTTAAAAATAAGAATGAACGCAGATAAATTGTATATATTTTTAGCTATTTAGTTGGAGCCACAAACAAGTCTATGGGTATCAGAGCCAGACAGAACAAGAACAAAGCTCAGTAACTTGCTAGAAAGTAACAATAACATCTCAGGCAGGAGAATTTCCATTTTGGTAAGAGCTGAGAGTTACAAATGGGCCCACTGTCAAAATGTGTCCAATAGCTTGTTCCCTCATTTATTTAGAAGAGAGGGAGTTTTAAACATCAATACTGAGCTCAAGAACTGCATTTAGAATATAAAAACAAGAAAAAAAGTTTCCATGAATTAAGGATTCCTTTACAGTAATTGCGGCACCTAAACCCCTAACGTAAAACAAGCACCAGCCAGCTTTGTTTTCTAATCTAAGTTGGAACCAATAGGTTAAATACTGAAAGGGAGATATGATTGTGTGCATCAGTATAAATAATCTTTATAGTAGTAACATAAATCATAAATTACAAGCAGAAATCTTTATCAAACTGGCAGTGTCCAAGTATATCATTTTAGTACTTGGGGGCATGAGCAACTATCTTGATTTTCAAACTTTTTTTTTTTTTTTTTTTTTGAGTGATTAGTTTCTCATTTACATGAAATGACTGAATAAATGTGACAGGCTTTACACTGCAAATAGATCCGAGGCCTATTTTCCCCTAAGCAAAAGTCTGTTTTCACCTAATCCTTTAATGCATAATTTAAATGGACTTATTAGGTTTTATAGCCCTATCTACATTGCACAAAACAACATCTTTTTTCTGTGTTAAAAATGTGTCTTAAGTTAACTGTTTTTTATTAATGTGGATATTTTATAATTGGTTTTCATGTAGTAGCCCATGTAAAAAAAAATAAACAATAAAATTATTCTTAAAGTTATAACCTTTTTCTTTTGTGGAGGATTCTGGGGAGTGCAATTTCCATCTATCAAGTTGTCATTATTGACAGTCCTTCCAAAGCCAGATGGAATTCCATCTTCTGTAGTACAAAAAACAGATGCTTCCATGAACATGCCTCTACTGTCATCTTGAATTAGGCACTTTGACTCATTTATTCGGAATCCACCTCCTACTTCCAACTGATGCGAAGGTGTCAAGTCCCTTAAATTAGAATTCATTGAGAAATTTACACCTGTCCTATCGGGACTTTTTACCCAGGAATAAACTGTGCCCCGTCCACAATGAGCTGTTTCTAACTGGCTGCTTGAATCAGTCCTATCATGTGAGGGGGCTTCCAGGTTTTTATGCAGTGCACTTTGCTCAATTACTTCGAGTCCCAACTGGAGGTCTGACACAGATTCTTTTTCTCCAGTGCACTGCCTGGTGACATCGGTCCTGTTCCTTGGACTGGAATATCCAATCGTCTTTATTTCTTGCAGGCTCATTTCTGTCAGGTTGGAACTTCTGAAAGAATTCAGTGCTAGAATCGATGATCTCTCATATCCCTGTATGAAGAAAACATGCTTCAGTTATTGGCTATTTTTTCACAGCAATATTATAGTATTTGGAAGGAATATTAATAAATATATTAACAAAGCAATGTTTTTTCATACGTAATGTTACCACCATTAACTGTTGGAGGCAAACTTGGTATAAAATTAAAAAAAAAACCCTCTATGAAATGTCAGAGATGAAGTTTATTTACATCGTGGTTAGCACAATACAACATAATAAGCATTTACCTTTTATATTACACATGCTGGTTAGAACATTTTAATTCAATACAAATGAATTAGTTCATAATGTCAAAATTCTGTTTTTAAATGTTGAGGTCAGTTTTTAGGCAGACAGAAAAGAAAGCCTGACAAAAAACAGCGTAGGTGGTTCTAAAGAGCTTAGAAATAGTACTCAACCTATTGAGTACAAGAAGGATCAATCCATCCCTATAGACAAGTGTCTTCAGAACAAGGATTGCACCTACATATAGTATACAAATCTTTGCATAGTAGGGAATACTTCTTAAGCAAGTTCTTAAAAGCCCTGAGTAGCAGAAAAGTTTGTGGATTCAAGTTTTTCACATGTATACAACATTACCAACTCACCATGGTATTTCCCCCCCCCAAACCAACTTGTTTTTAATTTATGGTTTGCTCTTTTTTTTTTTAAAGGAATTTGATATAAATTAACTAAACTTTTTAAAGTCAGATGACATAAGTACAGTCTAAACTTGTTAATGTAATTTAAAAATAAATATGCTACTTATGGCTCTTTCATGCAATTGTCAGTACTGATGAACAGACGATCACCATATGCATTTCAAATTACCTCCATCCTTACCTACAAGGACTAATTACCAGAAAAAAAATATTCACTGATGCATGTTAGTGTTAAGAGTGATGCTAAAGTTGTGGCAGTCCAGGAATTACACAAGAGGCAGGGATTTCTTTGAGTGGCGATATCTTTTATTGGACCAACTGCATAGTGGGGATGGAGTCAGATAGGAAAAAAAAAAAAAGTCTTGCATTCAAAAGCCTAAGTTGAGTGTCTTGCATTCAAAAGCTCATCTAACTCCATCCCCACTCTACAGTTGGTCCAGTAAAATACTAGCCAAAGAAATATTTGCCTCCTGCATAATTTTTCCTTGCATTCCTGAGCATACTTTGAGTCATTCTTATAACTGGCACTGCAATAAGTAAAGTGATTTTCTCAAGAACTGACATAAGCTGAGCATGTAATATCCAAGGGCATTAGAATGTTCATATAAGTTACCTTTACTGATAGTTTCCAGACATTAAATCTCAATATTAACATTTAAAATAACAAAACCCAGTTATTAATCATTATATATAAGTCAGTGAATGTATTCATCCTTATCTCATATCTTACCGTTTGGAAATGTATCATGCAATATTTTTCTATTCTCTTTTGGAAGAAGTTTCTTTTTTAAGTTTTACAAAGCTTATGGATCAAGTTGCCCTCTAGTGCTTTAGTCTACTATAACTCTAGATCAGTGGTTCTCAGAGCCTTTTTAGGCCCAAAGCATCCCTCATTAAACTCAATGCACCCCTTAGAAAAAGCCAGCTCTTAGCTTTCACTCTGTTTTTGACTATGGAAAAAAAAAACACAGCAATTCTTCTGTTGCAAGGAATTCAAGAAGACCGCAGCAGGTCAGAAAGTTTCTGACCCTGTGGATTCCTAGCTGAATTCTTGCAGATGTTTGCAAATACAACAACAATACTAATACTGCATGGCACCCTGGTTGAGAATTACTGTTTTGGATTGAAGCTCTTAAGGAAGTGGGACCAAAGGGTGCAGAAAGGAAGGAGAATATGGATAACAGGGAAAAGAATTAAGACATCTGAGCTGAAGAAATAGGGAAAAGACAAAATTATGCAAAAAGCTGAGGCAAAAATTACCAATGACATTCACCAAAATTACAAATTTTCAGTGTATTTACCAAGAATTTTGTAAAACAAAAGATAATCAGTATTTCTTTCTGCTAATGAAGTTTTATAGATTGATCAGACTCTTCTATAGTTTCTTGCAAAGATCCTTACCTCTTGACTATAAGCTCGCCTCTTAATTTCTGGAGAACTGTCAGGTGAGGAAATATTCTGTGCAAATAAAAACAGTTAAGAGTCAAATGAATTCGGAATAACAGAAAAGATTTCAGTAATAAATGAGTTAAAGAAACAGCTTAAGAGTTCCAGTCTTTAAAATGAATTGAAACGGAAGTGTCTTTTACATCTGAAGGGGCAGAAAAGCAACTGTTCTCATATTTTTGTTGACAACCACTATCTAGACAACAATTACCAGGTAATTTTAAAGAAATAAAATGTACGGTGCAATAAATACAAAGAAACACACTGCTTAGTACCAGTAACAATACAATTTTTTAGGCCTGAATAATACACGCCCACACATAAAATATTGTATGTCATGGGGGCTCAATCCAGAACCAAGAATCTACCACCCTCATTAATCCAACTGCAGATACAGGCCCTAACCTAAAAGGAATATAGAAGTGCCCACTAGGTTTGCACCACAGACTGGCACTGGATGAACTCAGTAATAATGCAACTGAGTGAAGAAAAAAAAGAAAAAGAATTTAATGTCAGAAAATCTTTCTAAATAAATGTATTTCCCCATATCTCTTAAAACATTCATAAAAAAATATCACCTCAAAGTGCATGGCATTTCCATGTAGAGATGGAGTTACAGGGGTAACTGGTGAATATATGGGTTTGTAACCATTTCGACAAGTTTCGTCTTCTGCTTTTATCCTAGGAGGAGTAGCAAACAATGATGAGTCTGTGGCAGTAATATCAGCATGAGTTGGTGTGGCATATGGAGATGGTGTAGGTGTTGAAGTTTCTGAATAAGCAGGATCCAGCAATTGATACAGTCTTCGTTTTTTTAATGGTGTGGTTAGATCTGTGCAATAAATAAACACAAAACTAGGTTACTTAAACTAATTTCTTATTTATGTGAGGAGGAAGTACATTTAGAACAATTAAAATCACCATCAGAAAGTCAAATAAATACACCATTCATTAAAATGAGTTCCTCAGTAAATTTTAGGTTTTTACTGTTAATGTTTTCATGCTAACTATGAAGGTGGAAGGCATTATATAAAACTCCCCCAAAATTGCAAAACACACCAACTGAAATGGCAGCCCCCCAACTGCAACAACTAACCACAACTCCTTATGGGGTGTCCGCCGCCGCTGCCCTCCTCCCCACGACAACTTGCCAAAACTCCTTAAGATCCTCTGGATGGGTGGGGAACGGTGTTTGGGAGTGGGATGAACAGGTAAGGCTGGAATCATGGGGCTGGGTTGTGGGGCAGTGACAGCTTGGGGGGGTTGGGGCCAGGGCGCAGGCCCAGGCTAAGCCACAATATGCTTCCTACACACCTTGCCCTATAAAGGGGGGAATGGGTGTATGGAGGCATGCATGGGAGGGATAGAGGACTGCCTGGGTGCTACGTCCCAAAGGGAGCCAGCCAAGGGTGAGAGAGGGAGGGGGTATGGTGGGGCGCATACATCAGCAGAGCTTGTCCAAGTGGTGTGATCCACAGCTGCCCCCACATGGGGCCAAGGCCTGCCTGGGACAGCTCAAACCTTGCTCCTGCCCACATCTCTCGGTTCAGTCATGGCCAATGCATAGCTTCTGGCAAGGCTGTTCTCAGTGTGGCTGCAGTTGTCTGGGTGGTACTCTACTCCCCTTGCCTCCAGTGGGAGCTGCATGGCTGAAACTCACCCCCAAACAGAAGTGAGGGAGGAGCTGCTCCTAGAGGCAAGGAGAGCAGTGCAGCACCTGGCTGGCTACAGCCACGCCAGAACAGCCCTACCAAAAGCTATGCATGCTGGCTGGGCCCTGGCCAGTGGGGCTGTTCTGCTCCTCTCACTTCCAGCTGTGGCTCCTCCTCCTGCCCCAGCATGCAGGGTTCCAGTTCCAGCTCCAGGCTGCTTTCCCCCTCATCTCCAGCTGTGGCTCCCCCCATATGCACTGTTGTGGACAGGTGGGCAGGGAGGGGGAAGCTTCAGCCAGGCAGCACCTGCTGGAGGTGAGGGAAGCAGAACAGCACCAGGAACTGCCCCACTGGAAGTTGTGTACACTGGTTGGGGCCAGGGCCACTAGGCATGGGTGGAAACATGATGTGGGCTTTGTCCAAGGCAGAGCAACGCAAAGGCAGCTACAGCCTAGATCCAGTCAGTTGGCGAGCCAGATCTGGCCCTTGGGCTGTATTTTGCACATCTCTAGTCTATAAACCGAAATCTCAACTTATTAATATGAAACTCTGCCTACACACTGTACTTTCAAAAACAAATGAAACTTAATTCCACAGAACCACTATTAGGGGGATGACCTATGTACAGATTTCCATTGCCAAATAAGAAAACAGAATACAACAAAACCACTGTCAACCCAATACCAGTGTCAGGCGGGATTCTCACAAACTATTTGCAGGATATTATTTATATGGATTATGAATATTTAAAAACCCTGTCTCTATATATTTAAAAAAAATTAAGACACTATAATGATGAGAACCCCACTCTCGCCTCGCTGCCTTGTAATAACACTTGAATAGTAAAGCATCACCTGTTAAGGAACAGCTGTCACTTAGTAATAATGGACTTTTATTTTCACCATTGATTGCAGGACTTCTGGATCTCTCTCGAGATGGTGAATTATATTTATCAATCATCGCTGAATTTTCTTCTTCCAAAGCTTGCTTCAGCCAACGCTGAAATAAGTATTATTATTATTATTTTAATAAATTAGATGCAATTAAGTTACTAATTAAAAACAGGTCTCCACTTCTGAATGGACTACAAGTGTTAGGACTTATTCTACCAGCACTGCATTTTCAGCCAATGAGACAGACTGTTTCTAAATCACAGCAACTGGGCAGAGGACAGTCTACAAACAAGTTACCCCCACTTTGATTTAACAACAGGATACCGCAAAGGATCAGTTACCTTCTTACAAGACCCAGTTAGGTTTTCCACGGGTTCTTTTCTCCTCCTCTTTTCTGAAAGGAATGGTGAAGTAAAACGAATATAGTGCTTAGGAGTAGAATATACATGTGGACTGTAAGTGAGACCTGGTAAAGAATTCAGTTGTGTAGCCAGAACTTCAGGATCTGTAGTTATGCGCAGAGGCCTTTCTGAAAGGCTGTCCATAGGCTTTCCTGTCTTCTCATTCTTCTCACTTAACCATTCACTGACTAAGTGCTAAATAAAAACAGAGAAAAGTTTCAATACTCATAAATGTTACAGACAAGGTGTCATTTGTAAATTTCTTCGTAAATGTCTACAGGATTTTGACTCCAATCCCTTCTACCATTGATGAATCAATGGAGCTTTCTGGCTCAGACAACAGATGGCTATTTAGTTTGTAGATTATAGTATAGTATTAAATATAAAAAACTGTCACAATAAAAAGGAGTGTTTAAGCTTGTAGCAAAGTTATGCACCAAAAAAAGATCTACCTAGTTATTCATTACTACTAATGAATTAGTAAAGCAAAATTAAATAAATCTCAGTTTTAAACTAGGATTATTGTGAGAAGTCTTATTTAATTTAACTAATTTGTCAAACTTGTTATTTGCACTGCATCATCTAGGTCAGGGTTGAGAAATCTGGGGGGCTGGATGGTCACCTTAAGCAGTACTGGTGAGCTGGGTCAGAACTTTCCCTGCCCAAAACAGCTCACTAAAACTCTGCAAGTGGCAGATTACTAATCCAGTCTGAGGGTGCTGGACAGAGCAGAAAGGGTCTCCATGGAGACCAGCCTGGGACCCCTGTGGGCAGGGTGCACTCACCTGGGTGGATGGGCGGGGCTGTAGGTGGGCATGGAGTGGCATCTGGGAGCAGGACAAGTGGGCAGGGCCAGGGTCACAAGACTGTGCTGGGAGGCCTGGGTAGCAAGGCTGGGTCCAGCAGTGCCAGTGAAAGGAGCCACCACCAGGAATCTGAGCCTGGCTGACACCCCAACCCTGCTGTGCGCGCTGCGGCTGGGTGGAGCTGAGGGAGTCACCGTGGGCCACTGGCAGACCAGGTCTGGCTCACACACCATATTCTGCCCAGCCTTGATCTAGGTGTACAACTGTAAAGGCTAAGTGTTTCTCCTCAACAATTTTAAAACGCACATTCAAAATGGCACCTGTGCTAAGAGAAGCTGTTTTCAGTCATGTAGGATGATTCGACATCACTCCACATGTGCCCAGATTGCTCTCTCAGACCACTTTCTCAGCTGTCTCTGAACTAAGCCTTTTCACTTTACAGTATCCCACCGCTGTTCGCTTCAGTGCAGTTTTACTGGGGCATCAGTGGGGTAAAGGGTAATTCTATAATACTGACCAATATCACTGGATCATTTAGCCCTGCAAACAACAGCTTTTTAAATTAAATCCAAAAGATTTTCCCATAACCAGAACGGACCGATTTAAAATAACTGATTCTAGGCAAAATTTAAATCATCAAGTAGGAATCCCCAATTTTACCTTGCTTTGCAGTTGTGCTTTAAGCAAAAGGCAGGGCAGGATAGCACTTCAAGACCGACTAGTTCAGAGAGGAATAGGCCTTTGTAGACCACAGCCTACTTTGCTGGTTGCTAGCAAATGTTAGTGTAATCAGTGAAGTCAATGGAATTAGACATTATGCACAGAGAAAAGATAGAGAAAGTTTAAGAAAAGCTGTTATTTGTCTTGATTTTCATTTTTAAAGGGACATACCTTCTTTGTTTTAGGATACTTAGTAGGGCATTTATTAAGTGCTGGAGCTTCCATTTCAGCAACTATTTCTGCAACAGCAGTTTCTGTTTCAGGCTCAGTTGCAAGTGCAGGGTTCTCTGTTTCATTGTGTTGTGAAGTAACTTCCACATCAGGAGAAGAAGGCTGGATATCTGAGCACATGCTCACAGTTCTGTGTCGTCTACGCTGCTGTCCAATATGAGTCCTGCTCCGAGAGAAACTTTTTCTCTGTTTAGCTCTATTGACTTTGGCAGGGGCTGGCTTGGTGGCAGTTTCTTCTTTTGCTGGTTCCTATTACAAGATTTAGTTAAATAAAGTAGTTATATGAGTTACATCAGTTAGAAAAATTAAAGTGAGATGGATTCTTTCTTAAAGGTTCAACAACTTTTGGATCCAATTCCTACCATAAAATACAAATACTTATAATTAATTACTATACCATCTCCTAAAAGCATGTGTAGTGTTTCCTATACATACTTAAGTACCAGATGCTGCTACTTGTAAACCAAGATACTGGACTGGATGGAACAACGGTCTCATCAGCATGGCAATTCTTAATCTGAGCTTTACCATAATAATTCATTACATTCAAATTCCCTCATCCTTACTCTGAATCATTCATGTTCAGATCACATGATTTTTTACATACAATAACCTTGTTTCCTTATTTGTCTGCAAAGCCGTACCCATTTCAAGTGCTAATAGCAACACTTAGAAGTGTTATTTTGAATGATTTATATAGGCCTGCGTTATTAAACAGGCAAAGAATTATAAAAAAATGTAATACATTCAAAAGACCATTTATTACTTCCTCCTGGTTGTTAATGCAACTAACTATGCTGTTTATATTAGTTTAAAAAGTACTCAATTTTTACTGTACTCAAAGTCACAGAAAGTTATTGCAAGTCTCCCTTAAAGTCAGAACAGCTATAACAGCAATCATAATATTTAGCATATATTTAAAAGTATCTTCTACATGAGGAACTGCAGTGTTTCAAAGATACCAACCAACTAAACCTCAAAATACATGCTAGTATTAGTTTCTTTTTAAATAAGGAAACAGATACAAAGAATTTATGTAAGTTCTCTGTGGTCCTAAGAAATGAACAATCACTACCACTATCAGTATTACAATGAAGGTTAGTTCTGCTAGGCTCTTTGAATAGATGTGTTATCTTTTATCAGATCAACTGAGCAGGTGGAAAAAAGTTCTTAGCAAGTTTTTGGGCACAGACATCCTTCTTTAGCCATAGGGAGTCTCTGCTGTTCTGAGACTCCAAGAAATGGGAGAAGCTACAAGTGTGGCAGGGTGTCAGTGAGAATGCAAATAGGTAGAAATGAGAAAGACAAAAAGATAAAGCAGGAGGGGGGGGGGAGAGAGCAGGGGGAAAAAAAAGGCTGAAGGGAGACATTACAGTGACAGAATACAGGGTGGAAAAGAGGGTGTGGAAAAAAAAATAGGAGATCAGGAAAACAGGAATGAGACAATCTCTAAGTGTGAGAGGATATAGTGTAAATATAAATAGGCAGAAAGGAGAAACAAAAAGATAAAAGCAGGGGAGGAAAGCAGGAGGGGAAAAAAGGCCAAAGGGAAGCATTACAGAAATAAATATACAGGGTAAGAAAGAGGCTCTCAATGAAGAAGGAAATAGGAAATCATGGAGACAAAGGGCAGAAGAGTAGGGGAGGGGAGAAAAGGTGGGGGAAAAGAAGAAATGTAAGAGGTCAGGTCAGGCAGGTACCTGTAGAATCAGATGACAGGCAGGTTTAAACACGTCATAAAACCAATGTCAATATCGAGGCCATGATTTTTGTATCCATGATTTTTTGTAGCTTGCTAAGAACTTTTTTTCAGCTACTCAGCTGGCCTAATAAAAATATATCCACTCAAAAGAACCTTGCCTGCCTATGTCCTTAGACTAACATGTCTACAACCAAAAATCCAGTAACTTAGTTTTGAACTCTAACTAGTAGACAGCACAGGCTAACATAAAAAGTGTACATGTATAATTTAAACCAATGTCTTTAAACATCATCATACTATTTATTCTTGAAAAACTGAAAACTAAACTATGCTATAAAAAGAACTGCATACATTTTGGTAAGTTAACATCAAAACAGAAAATATGAAATTGTCTAATCAATTTTAGATGCATTTTGAACTCCAGATACTGTTTTTAACAAGGTTAGGATTAAATAGTGCAGATAAAGTTATAGACTGTTACCTGAATGAATTCTGTGTCATTGATAATCTGTGCTTCCTTGCATTCTGACTTAACCTCAGTTTTAGCTGTGCTGATTCTTTCCAAAGCCTGCTCTCTTCTTTTTTCTCTTTTTTCTAGTCTAGCAAAAGCTTGGAGGATAGCTTCCATTTTCCGTTCTTCTCTTGTCTGAAGGATTTAATGAGAATGTTATCAAACACTTATTTTATAGTAACGCGCGTCTATGTTTTTTAAAATCGCATAAAAAACTTAACTAGATAAATACACAAGATGTTGACATGCTGGTCAAATTCAGCAAAAGCTCAGAGAGGAGGCAGGTACTATAATGATTGCAATTAGCAAGAACATCTTATCAACATTTGAACTCATACTAAACCTACAACACATGATTAAGCAACGCTTCCTGTTTTGAGTTAAAACCAGAGATTTAAAAATAACAGCTTGCCAGTAAATAATTACATATGAAATGTAAAAACAACATATAACTGCAAAACGTAAGACCCCTGGCTGTTACTTGCATGATTCTCCAAGCAAATTTCGTATAACTGTTTAAACGCTCATGGCCAAGAAAAAAGATAATTATCCAGAATGGCACAAATAAATGCTGAAGACAGGTTTTCCACTTTTCAAGCGGCACAGAAAACACTCCACATTTTTAAGTACAAATACATCAAAATAAATCATCTGCTTGGAAGAATGAGTATATCAACATCATTATAATCATGATGTTATTCAACAAAACTGGATTTTTGTTTTGAAGGCATGAGCAATTCAGATCTTCATCCCTGTGTACAGTCAGACCTCAGTACACACACACAGCTCCATTAAAGTCAATGCAGGAGGTACAAAGCCAATTTAGATCACAAACTCTTGAATACAGGTGCCTGCATTGTGTTATCTGTGAAAGGCCATGCACAACTAAAGGCAAGGCATTTTTATCATTACAGATAAATCTTAACTTCAATAAAGATTAGGCACGACAATGACAACAGTACTGCTCAGGCTAGTAAAACTGAGGAGCTAAGTTAGACTCCAGATCTGCAAATTTTATTAAATGCCTGAAGGTAAAACCTTTGAATTATCTGTATTACAGTGATAGACTTTAATTGGTTCCTGCTTAAGAGTTAAAGTTGCATTAACATTCAGCCTTAACAGCAAATTTAAATCTTTTTTCCCCCCTGAAAAAAATAAAAATTTTATGTTTTTGTTTTACTAATTCAGTATTACTTGAATTTTTCATGGTGGTTTAACGAATTATACATTGATATAGAAGAGTTAAAAAATTAAGCCTTCAAGTGGTCTTCAGAGCATTTTATAACCTTCCAATCATAATCAAAGGATGTATACTCAAGTGAATTTTAAATTTGATAACATTCTACCATTAATTCAAGCAGTTTGAAAGGTCAAACTTGTACTCTAGTCGGTAACAGGAACTCAGAATACTTTTCCAGTGTGTGGAATGTGTCACATTATATCTACTGATATAAACTGTTAAAGTTTTGGGTTTGAGTCTAAGCTCAAGGAACCCAGGATACATATTGCTGTCAGGTACCAGAGAGAGAAATGGAAGTGAAAACTTTATGGAAAGCATTACTTTTAGCACTACAGGCAATTTGACGACAAAAAAACAAGTCCATCCTTAAACTTCTATCTATTCTTTTAAGGCTTGGAGGCCTGCTACCTTAAATGCTACAAATTACAACTTTGCCACTGAAACCAGAGTCGGGTATCAGATCAGGTTCCACTGCAGAACCTCCCCCCACCCACACAACTGACTGTTTTTTTTGCAAAATATGTAACTGACAGTATTTTTAAAGTAATAACAGATAAAACACGGATATTATATAAACTACTCTTAGGGCAAAGAGATATGGAGCAGTAAACAATCCCTGCTCCGTCTCATCGAGGAGGAAATGATATTACGACTCAACAAATATTTTAACTTACAGCAATTCTGTCTATAAAGTCAATAAAATAGAAAAGTTTAGTGATTAAAAAGTTAGGCAACTGCTGTAACAATACCAGTAACACTGGCTGCTATGCTATTCCCTCTTCACCAAGTAATTTAGAATTAAAATGTACTTAGTTGCTTTTTATTTCCTTTACTGGAGCCTAAAAAAAGAGGCTATTAGCTCTCTTACTACATCTTATAAATTTGAGAAGTCATGCACGTTAGCTTTGTAGAAAGCAAGATAATGCAAGTACACTTGCTAGACAAGCATGCTTTACTGTCTCCTTAATTTTATACTTCAAATAAAGTATTTATTTCTTCTTACCTGTAAAAATCAATAGCAGGAGACTAGACCTCAAAAACCTATTCACTTGTAATCCTCTTTTTGGCAAATGTTAAAATAAATAAATAAAGCAAAAGACCAACTATTAACAGCTAACAGATGATTGCAATACAGCTCAAAATAACCACCACCATAACAACAAAACAGAGCACAAAGTGCCTTCAGAGACACATTCCATCTCTGTACTGCCTCACTGCCAAAATCTGCAACTACACCAATACATCCAATTCAAGAGTTATTTCAACTTATACAAGTTAAATCAACAAAGTAAAAACTGTGTTTTAGTGTAAAGGTCTAGTGAGAGGACAATAATATTGTACTAAGTATAATTTCTTGAAATTCAACTGTAAGCAGTAAAAGCAAACTTTTAATTGTGCCTACGACACTGCAGAATTAGTCTTCATAATATATGCTGAATTGTTTAGTTCTGTATAGTTTTAAAATGGAGTTAAAGGAGTAGAGTCACCATCATCTCTCTCAGAAGCCTACTGCACACTTTAAAAAATATCAAGAAATGCTACCTTGAAATTGCTCAGGATGTGCTTTTTCATACTTAACTCCTATGGCTTTTTATCAGATTACCTTAAAATATTTAGGGCAGAGCTGCTGGCATATACCTCATCTGTTAGGTCATGATTTAGTTAATTCTTTCCTCATTAGTAATTCCATGGCATTTACCCTTCCTGTAGAGTTATTTTCTAGATTTTTAAGTTTTCATGGTCTTGTAAGTTATGTCTCCAGCTCTGCTGACTGTGACTCTAACTTCGGAAACGTGAACATGGTGGAAATCAACATAGCTTTATGCTCCCTTCAAGGCAGTCCAAAGGAAATAAAATTACAAAACACGTAATCTCCAAATATGCCAAAGAGATTTACTAATGCCCAGCAATGACAATCTATGTCTTAACCTTGCTACCAAGAACATAAACAAAAAAACATATACAAAGTTCCATCTAAACGTGTAACCTACTAGTGTAACGTGTTAAAGCTAAGGTTACTATAAAAGAAATATGGAAAAATCTGTTTCTATTTCTTGCGTATTCAGTTACTCTTTGCACAGTCAGCTTTATTATATTTAACAGTTACTGTATGAAACCATACAAGTGAAAAAAATATAGAAAGTAGTATGTTATTGTAAAACCACAAATGCTGATTACTACTTCTAACAGGATGGTGTTTATTAAGATTACTTTTAATTCATTATAGTATTTGACTAGATTCGTATTCACTGGTTACCAACTCTCAGAAAAGAGATTACAAACATGACTGACATTGATTTACTGTTGCTATACCTGAAACTGGCATAGCCCATAACCAAATGGGGTCCTGGTCACATAGGACTGTTAGGTACGACAGTGACAAATATAGGATTGTGACAGATGCAGTTACCGTATCGACTTGAACACGAGGCAGGGTTGTCATCTCCTCCCCCCGCCCCTTCAGTATGGGGAAACAAAAGTCCTTTGGTCTTACATTTGCATAAAAGGAAACCTCATTAAATACACTATCATTAAACTGCTGGCAAAAGCAGCGTGTGTTCAATAACAGAAAACAACAATGAAGCTGATGGAAATGCAGCCAACACTAAGCTTGACGTTAAAACACACGACCCATACTGGGCAAACATACCGATGGAAACCTACCACAATAAGTTAGTACAGCCCATTTGAAGATGCATGCTAGTCCCCACTGTGTGCAGTCCCCCTCAGTGACAACTCTTTTTAAAGTCATGGTGAGCCACTGTACTGAATACACTGAGACTAGCTCTGCACTCTCACAACTGAGCTATGCCCTTCTAAGTAATTCACCCAGAATTCCCTTCAGCCCATCACACCAAATCAAAGAAAATTAGAGTAGGAAGGGACCTCAGGAGGTCCAACCCCCTTCTCAAAGCAGGACCATTCCCAACTAGATCATCCCAGCTAAGGCTTTGTCTAGCTAAGTCTTGAAAACCTCTAATGATGGAGATTCCACAATCTCTCTGGGTAACCTGTTCCAGTCCCCTCCTAGTGAGAAAGTTTTTCCTAATATCCAACCTAAACTTGCCTTGCTTCAACTTCAGACTATAGGCTCCTTGTTCTGTCATTTGGACAGAAATGTACTCCACTGATTCAGAAGAAATTTAATCAAACAAAAGTCAGGTAACCTTCACTCTGTGTGAAGATATTGCCTAGTTAAGGTGAAAAAAGATATGCATTTATAAACAACAGATTGCATCAATTACATCTAAAACAAAGATATCATCTCAGAATGCTCTAATGAGGGAGAGGGAGGTAGAAATGAAGGTGATAAATTCCTGGGGACAAGTTTCAAGAGTGTCAGCAGTAGCAAGAGGGGATAAAAGCTGCAGTAAACTCATACACAGTGTGCAGCTATGAGCAGGCCTGACTTTTGTACTTGCAATATTTTTATGCCTGTGGTAAAAATGTTGAGTCATATGTTTTTAGTGCAATGTTTTGGGTTTTTTGTTTTGTATATTTTTTGTGCTTGTTAATCCTTTGGGTCCTCCTTTCCTTGGCTATTTGATTCCAGTGGGAGAGATAAGGTCCAACAGCAATTTAAGGCCTTCCTCTGCAATTACTGATTTATTTTCAGGGAAAAGATATATTTCCTAGAATTTAACCAGAAAGTATGTAGTCAGCTATAAGTGTGGTGAACTTATATTTAGGTTCAACTTATAATCAGAACAATATGGTAAGTTGCCAGAGTAAAGATTATAATTTAGGAGGCAGGTCCAAGGGAAAATTTTTGAAGGTCTTAAGATAGGTAAGCCAAGGTATATTTTGACTAGACAAATGAAACAGAAAAAAGGTGCCTATATTCCTTGTTCTCTTTATTACTAAGCAGCTTTCCATCCTTTGCCACCCCCCCAATTAGAATCAAAGCTGGCATATGGAGAATATAATAATAAAAGGTCCTTAACCGTGTCCTGCTCTAGCATGATCCCAATCTCTACGTATTTTTATAGCTAATTCTCAAAGTCCAGCTAATTCATCTTTAAAAATCCTCTCTGATGACTGGACTCCTGCCTTATTTCTTATTTTGGTTTCTGTACTCTTGATTCTTGATCATTCTTCTTTCTCTAGTTATCTGTCCATTTCCCACCCTGCCCCTGCTTATTTTAATCATTTATTTGTATGATTCTTCCCCTTCCATCCCATTGTGCTCAATCTCCTATTCTTAGCCTCCACCCACATTTCTCCCATTCTCCTCCACATCATTCTATGAGCCTCTACATTCCCTTCCCTTTCCCCAAAGCAGGTTCTTTTTCCTGTCTTTGCTTCCTACATTATATTTGATTAAAGGGAGATGAAGTGGGGAGTCCTTCCCCTTAGGGCTACATATTCCCACCATGGAATAAAATTCTGATTAAACTCAGATAAAGGCCTCTGACTTATGCTTAGCAACAAGACAGGCATCGCTGATCTCATTTTCCTTCCATTTGCTCCTGCCCATTCTGATCGCCTGATCGGTTAAATATGAACACCTCAACAAATGTGAGCCTAAAACTTCATATGTTATTATACACCTGTACTGCACAATCAACTATGAGATTTATTGGGTGCTACACCCATACGAATCCAAAAAGTACAAGATTATCATATGTAATGTGACTACAGTCAACACCATATTTTCTTGCATACAACACCCTCCCCCTCAAAAATAATACTCACCTTAGTTTTGAAAGATGAAATTACAAAAAAATATTTTTCCAGAGTTATGGGTGCATAGAGCAGGAAAAGAGCCTGATCTGTAGCTGACTTAAACTCCCTTTCCTGCACACTAAACTGAATTCTTAGCTGCTCCGAGGGTTTTGAAAAGAGATAAACAGTCTGTGAAAGAGACCAGGAGCAGCCAGCAAAATTGCCATAAGGAAAGTTAGTCTGATTAATAGAGCATCAAGACCACTAAAAAGGAGAGGCTATTGGCCTCTCTAACATCTAGAGAGTTCAGAACAATAAACCATTAACAGTTAACTGACTCTTCCCTCAGCTACCTGTATAATAATACCACAGCTGCTCCACTGTAGAGTACTAATCAAACCAGAGGGCTTCTAACCCCAGGAAGAAAATCTGCTTCCTGGTTTAACACCTGTTTAATACATATACTCCAATTTTGGGAGACTAATTTTTTGGGGAAGGTTTATATTGTAGATGGCAAAATATCTTAATCTAAATGATCACAGTTCTCTATTATGTTATTCTATTGTCAACAACAAAACCTTCTTATATTTATAAATACAGGAAAAAAAACTATCTTTAGCATATTCATAAAATAGGATTAAACAGAATGAGGGCTAAGTGCATAAAAGGAAACTTTAATTTAATATGGCAAGGAGAAATGTGTTTACATTGTCTCATTATAAAAGACTGCCATTAACTAGCTGATGTATATCTTTAGGCACCACAACTGTGTTTAGCACTATAGAAACTGCAGTTGATATTATTTTCATTTACAGTATCTAATTAGTGACCCATTATAATTCTTAAGTGTCACAGTCAAAGTTGTTCATAAAAAAACAAGCCATATGAAATTCAGTCCACCTCTTCTCCCCCCCATTATTTAAATTTTAGCAATGTTATAACCAAAATGTATTAGCAATAGCCCTAGCTTCCCAACCTCTTTCTTATAAAGAATTTGAGCTGTTACCAGCTCCCTGAAATATTGACCTCCCCATTTCATGGGTTTCTTAAATACTGACCCATACTTCAGATGTTGCAAGTACCATATTATGGCAGTTCTGTGATCTAAAATTAAAGGTTGATTTGTTACTTTTTTAAAAAGAAAAGACTTCTATATAGGGAAAATGTTATCTATGCCTTTTAGGGATCCTACTTCAACATTTAAAACAGGGCTGGGCAATTATTTCTGGAGGAGGGCCACTTAAATGAGCTTTGGTGGGCTGTTGAGGGCTGTATGGGTACCCCGCCCCCTGGTTGCCATACTGGGACTGGAAGTCCCATCCTCTAGCCCCTAAACTTTGCCACCAGACGTCCCTCTCCTTGCCTTCCCCTCCCCCCTCATATTCCTTTTGGGAGGGGGGGGTTGCCATCTTAGAACCAGAAAAAAACAAAATCATAGACTAAAAGTCAACACCTACTATAGCATTTTATTACAAAAAATATTTTGGTCATGATTTGTGTACTCTATAAAGAGGTTGTTGCATAATAACTTCAAAATAAGTCTTACTCTTGTATATTGTGTGGGGGTATGTGTGTGGAAGGGGTATTGAGGTGGTATGGCTGTTTGTGGAAGGGCACAGGGTATATTGAGGTGTGTGTATATCTGTTAGTGGGAATTGCGGGGTCAGGGTGTGGGTGTGTGAGGGAGGGTGGGGAGATATGGGGACTCCCACACACTCCACTACATGGTGTGCAGCCCCTGTAGCAGGCAGCAGCAGCAGGCAGGAGTGCTCAGGTTGCTCATGCTTGACGCAGGCACTGGCACCAGGCATCAGCACCAGAGTACCCCCACCAGCTGCCACTGCCAGCAGCAGTGTCTGCACGTCATGTGGGGGAAGTGTGTGGTGATTCCCACACTCCTCCACCTTCCTCACATCCACACACTGCCCACCCGAGTTCCTGCCCCATCTGGGCATGGGCTAAGTGCTGCTCTCCATGCTTCTGCCCAGCTGCAGCTCTACCACCCCCATCCTGGCCCTGCTACTTCCCTACCTGCTGCCTGGAGCAAGCTGAATACCTGGGAAGCCAAACAGGTTCCCATGGGGGCGACTGCTGCAGTAGCAGCAGTAGCCGCCCTGCCCAGGAACTGCTGCTGGCAGGGCCAGACCCTTCTGCCCATGAGGGTGGGAGGGAGGCACAATATGGTATGTTGAGGGGTATGCGCATGCATGACTGCCTCGCTCCCACCCTCCTGGGTGGAAAGGCTAGTTGGGGTGCAATTTGTTGGTGGGTGCTGTGGGCCAGATGAAAGTGCTTGGCGGCCCAGATCCAGCCTGTGAGCCATATTTTGCCCACCCCTGATTTTGAATATTATCCACAGTCAAATTATGAAAATCCCATATTAACAAAAGGTCTTTTAAGAGTCATAAAACTCTCAACTGAAGATATACATTTTTAGTAGTACTTTTTTTAACGGTTAAGATTTTGCTTATGCAAGAAACAAGCTTGTAAACATACTTTATCTAGTTTGAAAATAAAAACCTGGTAGATAACTGACCATATATTTGAGTGAACTTCATTCTGCCCACCAAATTTTTGCATGCACAAAATCTGCAGATTCAAAATCCATTTCACAAAATAAAAAGCAAATTTATTTTAGAAACATATTAATTCTTTTGTATATGCAAAGACTTGAAAGAAAATGTTCACTCAAGCTTGTATGTCACAGATATCACTAACATTTTAGAAGTCACTTTTGTCTAAAAAGATTGTATATATAACAATGATAAATATGACAACAAGGATGAATTTTCATATGACAATTAACAGACATTTATTACTGTTGTAAATCCTGATCAGTGTTTTCAAAATCAACTAGTAATTTTGGGCACCTCAAATTCTGGATGTCCAACTCTTTAAAATGGACTGTCTTCAGAAAGTGTTGAGCAACCAACCTCTGAAAACTAGGACTCTAGAAGCCGGGCACCAAAAATACTAGTCACTGTAGAAAACTGCTCACTTATACCTTACAAATGGTCAGCTTGTGGTGCATAAGTGATAAAAGCAATCTTAAAGCCACATCTAAGTGTTTTCTACAAATGACACCCATGCAGAGGCAATAGAAAATTACACACATTTAAAAGCAAAAGCAATTTGCATGTTTTTCAAAAGGTGATGATCCAGCCAAATGGAAATGCTCTCACTCAAATAGCAAGCCTTCAATTTAAAATGAATTGCATATACGGAACCATCTTCATAATAAACTCAAGATACTAAAGGCCTGTAAAAGGGCAGCAACATTAGCATGGGAAGAGCAGGTGTCACTAAGCCCTAGTGACAGCTTTAAGCAGCTACTTGCTTCCCAAACTTACCATCTTCCTTTTCCTTTCTGCAATCTGCTCCTCTGATTCCATTTCTACTTCATTGCTAATAGGAGTTTTTTCTTCTATATCATCAATAAAATCTGGCTCCTGAAAGATGGAAATGACTGCTTTACAGAAGCTCCACTACTACTCTTGCAAACTAGGGAAAACTAAAGGCTACACAGAGCTAAGAATCCTCAGGTCACTACTTCAAAAGCAACTAGCCAATAGACTAATGCAACATGTAAAAAGCTACGCATCATCATCCACTTGAAACCTTGTATAACCCTAGATATAACCTCCTGACAAAAGTATCTTCTCCAATCCAAATATATAAACTTCCCCATCATTTTCTTTAATATGTCAGTATCACTCAAGTTTTTTCACCCAAAATTATAAGAATTAAGTTTGCAAAGTAATAGGAGCTGCTAAGTGCTCCACACTTTTAAAGATCAGGCAACTCATAAGCAGCTAAAAAAAGGAACCTAAGGTAAAACATCCATTAAAAAAAAATATATATATATATCTATATATATATCTTTCTACTTTTTTAATTAAATATAAGGCATATCATCACAAGACAGGTTAGCTGTCATACTCGTATAAAATTTACGATCAACTCCAACCTCTGTACCTACAAAAAGGGAGCTTTTCCAGTGAAGCTCTCCACTATAATCTAACAGCAATACCTCCAAATGGGAACACTAAAAGTATTTTATAAAAGGAGAATGCTTCTGACTCTTTTAGGTCTCTTGTAACAAGGATAAAATTAAAAACTCCAAAGTTAAAACAAGTGTGTATTGTTTTACATTTTAAATAAAAAACAAACGATCTGTAACCAAAAGTTCTACCAGTTCTCTTATTTCTGGTTGCCTTAGATAAAAAAAAAGTTTAAATTATATTTTCCTTTAGTAAACTGCTATAAAGAAGAAGTGTCACAGCACTTAACAAGCATTACACAGTATTCTGAAGTGCCCAGGAACAGGTTCCAAATACCAGTTATTACTAGGGACTAATTGGACAAGAAAATGTACTTACTAGTAAGATCAGTTTGATCATATTGCCTTGACAGATCAACACCTGTAGGAGTCACATGCCACGCCTTCTAAACCCAAAACCATTCTAAAGCAGGTTAGGTATTTGGGGCATTGTGGCAGGCTTGCCCATCAAAAACTGGCAAATTAATTCACATAAATTTTACATCAGCTTCATCATCCTGACCTCCATTCTCATTCTGGTCACTCTTCCTTTACTGTAAGGGGGTGGCAAAAATTTGAAAATGGCTTCCACCCAGTAATACATGAACAACTTACACCTCATTTACAACAAAATAGATTATTCATCAGTATAATATATGGATCAATTTTTGATCTCTTCTGCTCTGCTGTAAAATTTTTCTTCACTAGATGTGGTTTGCAGATTTTCCCAAATTAGCATCTATGAAAGTATTACTATGTTATTTACCTGCTCTTTCACGGCAATATATTTAAAAAGAACCATTCTAAAAATGACTCCTGTATTTACTAGACCTGCCGCCACCACTCAAGATCAGCATATGCCTTTTCATCATTACATTCCAGTTTCAAGCTTTCAACTCATATAACAGCATACAAGAAAGGCATACGAAGATATTACTGTAAAAACATTTCTCTGGTAAAAACCTGACAGCCAAAGTCATTATGAATGCAGGGTTACTAATACCTGGGGCTAAATCATCACATCCATGAGAACAAAGTGAATGCAACTAACAATAAACCACTCCAAGATGTTTTTGGGATCTTGAGACATGGCATGAGGCTTTTACATTAGAGATCTGAAAAGAATTTCTGGTTTATATGAATATGTTTCAATGAGGGACAGAGAACTGGTTAAGGGAACCAAATGCTTAAAAACAAAAAAAGAAAAGATAGTTTTTTAAAGAGAACTGGAAAGAGTATGCACATTATAAAGCAGCTTATTCACCATTAACAAATAGTAAAAACTCTTTCCAATTACTGATAAGCTCTACAGTTTTTTGGCTTGTAAAGATTAATTTTTGCTTTAATATACCTGGTTACTGCAAATGGACAGCCTGAGCAGAAAGTTTCCTTTGCTTATTATAATAATTTTTGTTTAATATACCTGGTTATTGGAAATGGACAGTCTGAGGGGAGAGAGTTTCCTCTGCTTATTATCTGGGAGTTTCATTTTAGTAGCTGCTCCTTCACAATCCAGCGTGATATTCTGATTTTGGGTTTCTTTCTCTCTTGAAATGTCTTTCTCTTTCTTTCCCTTTTTCCTTCTGGTCTCATATCCAGTATTGATATTTTCTGTAGGCTCAGAACCACGTTTAAGAACTGGACACTCTGGATTTTCTTTGAGGCAAGCACAATCCACTTTATATTTACTAAAAAAAAATTAAAGGCGGCAAAATTAATGTTAAAATGATATAGCAGTTCAGTCTTCTAAAGCTAAATCTGGTTTGTACATAGTAAATTAACATCTGCTATGACAAGAGATTCTATATCTTAGTCAAATAAAAAAGAGCTAATTGGAATTTTAAACAAATTGTAAAGGTTACATTTTATTAACTCTCAGGCCCTGGCTGTTGGCAGCAAAACTTTTTCTTTCCCGTTCGCAGCTTGAAGAGCACATAAAAATCTATTCTATCAAATAAAATAAAAAGGAAAAAGTAAGGAAAGAAACACTTTGGTTGGGAATTAACCGCCCGCCAAAATGCAATCATTTATTTCTATAAAAAACAAAACAAAACTGAGTTACAAAAAACCCTGTATCTGCCTAGATGGGACACCGCTGGATTCTATTCCTCATATATATGTAAAAACCAAGTGAACAACTCAAATGAATGCAAGACAGCTTGACAAGTATATAAATTTTAAGAAATACGAAGATACTAGCATTTAGAAAAGCAAGATAGCCAGACTGGCACAGAGATGGCAGAAAATGGAAGAATGTGAAACAAAGGAGGAACAAAAAGGAGCCTCAAGTTGTCTTGCACAAAAAGCCTTGATACCATGCTGTACGAGCAAGCTTCTTGATAGATTCCCAGACTGCACTCCTGAACCAAACTGAAGAGGTTCTGCATTCTGTAATAACTGCAAATACTCTTCGAAAACATGGTCTTTGTTATGTTGTTTATTTAGTAAACCAGTCAAAATGCTAAAACTATGTTACCTTCATGTACATTACTAACTTCGAACTCCGGACTGCAACTAGTATTCAGTGGCAGCAGTATTGATCCAGTCAACAAATGATAATTCTTTGCTTTGATTTCTTCCTAACTTATGAGTGGAGATGGATTTAGTTTCTCAAAAATGAATGACTAATTGGCCTGAAGCTGAGGAATGTGTGACATAAGTTCTGACAGTTGAACATTTAGAAAGTTCTGCATAGAGCCTGGGTGCAATGTTACCCTGCAAATCTGGCACGTGGCTGGCTGGTGGCACAGGCAGCCTAGCCTGTGTGGAGCATGCAGCAGATTGAGAAGGGGCAACACACAGGAAGATCAGGCAGAGGAAGAAGACTGGAGTGGCACTAAGGGATGACAATGCTTACTTTTTTGGCACAAGGTAGGTCTCCACTGATTTAACATTTTCAATTATCACTTTCAATAACTGCTTTCTTTTGCTTTTTTATAAGCTTTTAAACATCACCACACTTTTCCACTTGGTTTTGATAGAATGCTCCACTTACCAATTTATTCATACCATGTCCTTCTTCCTGCTGCCTTTTAAAGGCTGGGCTACAATAAGAATAGTTTTCACTATTTTTTTAAACAACTTTTGCAGATGTTGTTCAGTGTGCCCAACTTCATTAATTCACTAAGTAGCCGGTTTAACTTACAAGTACTACACCCTATTTCAGTAATACACATTTAGTTGTCCTTTAGGGTATCTCATGCTGCTTTCATATTACTAGTATTGTCAGTCAGTGAAGCAAATAATTTCATCCAATCTTTTCTAGCAATTCACGTTTTACTTCTAAAATACCCTGCAGACAGTATGTTTTCTTGTTTCAATACTGTAGTTAAAACATGGTCAAGGTTTCACCAGGAAGATTCCTTTCCTGACCTGTAATTTATCTACCCATTTGTAAGTTCTGCCAAAGTGATTTGCTGATTTCTTATGTACAGTTTCCATTCCACATGTTCATATCCTGCTGGTGGGAAAGGTCTGTTTAAAAGACTGTCTTCTGCTTTCTGCTCTGAAAAGTATTCTTTTCAGAGACTGATAATGAAACAGCAGAAGTACAGGTAGATCTTGCAAGAGCTTGGTCAGCATTTTGAAGATATTCAGGTGACATCTTGTCTATAAATTATTTAGTAGTCTCATATATAGCTAATTTTGGAAGACTCTTTATGACTGAAGAGCTGAACTTGCACATGTAAAGCCTCCAGATGATAATTACAGGAGTAAAAAGACGTCTGGACCAAGAAGTGCTTGTTGAATGTACAAATCATTGTCAGTGTCATCTACTTAATGTTCTTCTTCACTTTGAGTTCCAGTCAAAGACTTTTTTTTAAATGTCTACAGGCCATTTTCATATATGTAAGGACAGTCATCCTAGTGGCATTTGGAAATAAACATTTCATTTGGCAGTATTTACAAAACATAAGTCCTTTTCTATTGAACAACTTTCACCCTGAACATGCTTCCATTTGTTACAAGATGATCAAACTGCACATTGACATCCTCTGTCCTGTAGAAGAATAGACAGTCTGTTACGTGCCCATCTACTTGTTTCTTTGGGCAGACTCAGTGATACAGATAGCAATGAGCTTATGTCTTTTGGGCCTTGGAAGATGACCCAGAGGGGCCAGACAGAATAAATGAATTTTTTCCATGTCCTGACAGAATAAATCAATCTCCACTTCCAGTGGCTTTGGACAAGGTCCTACAGGACCTTCTCATTAATAAATTGAAGGAAGGAATGTGGACTGGACAAAACTACTTTAAGGTTGATAGACAACTGGCTCAATAGGCACAAGCAAAGGGTAATTCTAAATGGATCCCTATCAGAATGGCTAGAGATTTTCACTGGAGTCCCACAGGGATCTGTGCTCTGGATCCAGTGCTGTTCAATCTGTTTAAGTGATTTGGATGCTTGCACAGAAGCTTCTTGAGCAAGTCTGAAGACAACATGAAACCAGGAAGAATTGTGAACACACTGGAGGACAGAAGTGCAATTCAGAGGAACCTCAACAGACTAGAAAGCTGCACTGGAGCCAACAGGATGAAGTTCAATGCTGATAACAAATGCAAGATGCTACACTTTGGAAAGAACAATAAAAAAAACCAAACACAAACTGGGTGATACCTGGCTGGATGGCAGCACTATGGAGAAGTGTCTGGGAGTTTTCATAGATCACAGACTCAATACGAGTCTGCAGTGCGATGCAACTGTATATGAGGTTTTGGGATGCATCAGCAGAAGCATTGTGTGCAAGACGCAGGAAGTGAAGTGACTGTGCTGCTCTACTGGTTAGGCATCATGTAGAGTAGCATGTGCTACATTTTTAATGATTCTGGAGATGTTGGAGAGGGTCCAAAGGTAGGTGGCAAAGGACTTGGAAGGCAAGTCATACAAGGAAAGGCTGAATGCAGTAGGCATTTTCAGCTGGCAGAAAAGATGCTTAAGAAGGGACACAATGGTAGTCTTTAAAGACATCAAGTGCTATCATAAAGAGGGCAAACACATTCTCTCTCTTGTTGCAGAGAGTAAAATATGGACTAATAGCTTGAAGGTGCAGCAAAGTAGGTTTAGATTGGATACTGAGAAAACTTTTTTACTGTTAGAACAGTGGGATAGACTGTATAGGGAAGTTATGGAACCTCCATGCTGGGAGGTGTTCAAGAAGAGGCTGGGTAAGTATTGATCAAGGATGATTTAGAAACAGTTATGCCTATGCCCTACTATAGATCTTTTTTTCACCTTTCTTGGAAGCACTGGGTGTTTACTGTAGTCAAGGCTGGGATCTTGACTGGGGTGTGCCAATGTTCCTACTGGGACAAAAAGTCAGAGGTTCTTGGCTGGATGGTCTCACCCCTATGTTTAGGGGTCAGACTGCTTGTTGTAACTTCAATAAAGAAAGGAATTTTACCACCTGGTCAGATGTGGGGGCTTTTGTCTTCTGTTGAGGGGGTGTGGCCCTCTTTCTTGAATCTCTTGAGTGTATTTTAACAAACCTCATAGTAGCAGAACATTGACCACCACTGTCCCCCTGCTTTACTTGTGGCAAATTAGGATGTTATGGTCATGGCTGTCAGGGTCAACTGCATAGTTTTAGTAACAGGGTTAGACAGTGGATTTGTATGGAATAGTTTGGATAGGGAAGACTGTGCCTCTACCTAGATGATCTCTGGAGGTCTCCTTCCAGGTCTATTTTTCTATGCTTTTATGACTGGGACTACAATAACATGCCCCACAATTTATGCTGGTATACACAGTACATGAACCTAAAATATAAATATTATAATTACCTAACATTATGTTCTGATATAAGTAATAAATATTTTAAGGAAAATTACTTTATATCAGAACATATTTTGAAGTACTTAAGTGCTGTAATATTTTAAATATTAATTTAAAAATCCTTCCTTGTTCATGCAGACAAAAATTGTCTTTTCAATCTTCTCCCAATTGCCAGTATCTTAATAGCAGACCTAAAAAATAATGGAGTAAAAGATTTTTTCCTCCCTCTCCCTCAAAAGTTTCCAGGTTTGTTTGTTTTTTAAATGATCCTCCCATGTCTATGATAACTGAGGACCAATCTGAAGATGGAAGACATTCTCCATGCACAACAGAAGAACATTTACCCTGAATTCTTTTCAGATAATACTGAAACCTTCCAGGTCTACCAGCAAGACCTCGACCAGAAGTTCACCAGGGAATTGGCTGAGGCCACACATTCCCAGTGTATGGTTGTCATGGGAGACTAACTACTCAGACATCTCCTGGGAGGAGTGCTCAGCCAAATCCGAGCAGTCGCAAAGCTTTCTCTCATGTGTGGGCAACCTCTATCTGATCCAGGAAGTCTACGGGCAGACAAGAGGTAAAGCACTGCTCGACCTTGTACTGGCAACCGGGGATGACCTAACTGGCAACATAACAATCGAAGGGAAGCTGGGTGACAGTGATCATGAACTGATCACCTTCACCATCTGCTGTAAAGCTGGCAAGTCAGTCAGTTGTACAGAAGTCCACAACTTCAGGAAAGCAGACTCTGACAAGGTAAGGAGGCTTGTCAGAGAGGCCCTAAAGGCCACAGCCCGATGGAGAGGGGAGTTCAGGACGGGTGGTTGCTCTTCAAGGGAGCAATCCTGGATGTGCAAAAAAAGTCCATCCCAACCCGGAGGAAAGGCAGCGAAAGGGCACAGCAACCCCCTTGGCTGTTGGGGAACTGGCGGACCTCCTGCATCTTAAAAGGAAGACCTATAAAGGAAGGAGGACTGGAACTGACACAAAGGAGGAATACTCCCCTTTAGTCCGGACTTGCAAAGAGCAAATCAGGAAAGCCAAGGCTGTGATGAAACTCCAACTGGCTACAAGTATCAAGGAAAATAAAAAGTCCTTTTTTAGATATGTGGAGAGCTGGAGGAAAAGCAAGGGCAACATTGGACCCCTGCAAAACCAGATGGGGCAACTAACAACTTACGCCCAGGAAAGAGAACTTGCTAAATGGGTACTTTGTGTCAGTTTTTCATCAGCCCCATAGGACAGCCCTGCCCACTATGGGTCAGGGAGGCCCAGGCGAGGGAGATTCCTTGCCCTCCATCGAAGCTGACCTTGTGAAGGAACACCTTGACAGGCTGGATACCTTCAAGTCAGCTGGCCCTGATGGGTTACACCCAAGGGTACTCAGGGAACTGGCGAGCATCATAGCTCAGCCCCTGGCACAGATCTTTGAGAGCTCTTGGAGCTCTGGTGAAGTGCCCGATTATTGGAAGAGGGCCAATGTCATACCTATCTTCAAGAAAGGGAGGAAAGTAGATACAGCAGACTACAGGCCCAGCCTGACCTCTACACTGGGGAAGGTCTTGGAAAAGATTATCAAGGAGGCCATCCTTAAACTAGCTGAAGGCAGTATCCTGAGGGATACCCAGCATGGGTTGGTTGTGGGTAGGTCTTGCTTGACCAATCTCATTTCCTTTTATGACCAGGTGACTTATCACCTGGACAAGGGGGAAGAGATGGACGTCATATATCTCGACTTTAAAAAAGCCTTTGATCTGGTATCCCACGATCACCTCTTGGCTAAACTGGCTAACTGCAGCCTCAACCTCACCACGATCCCCTGGCTGGGGAACTCGCTCTGCGGTAGGACCCAGAGGATGGTGGTTGACGGGAGCCAATCATCTTGGTGCGGTGTGACCACTGGGGTCTCACAAGGCTCTGTCCTAGGGCCTGTACTGTTTAACATCTTCATCAATGATGCGGACATTGGTATCAGAAGCAGACTGGCCAAGTTCACCGACGATACCAAACTCTGGGGTAAAGCATCCACACCTGAGGACAGGAAGGTGATCCAGGCAGATCTGGACAGACTCATGAAATGGGCAGCCGAGAACCCGATGGTGTTCAGCACCAAAAAATGCAAGGTTCTCCACCTTGGGAGGAAAAATCTGCACCATGCTTATAGGCTCAGCAGTGCTACACTGGTTAGCACTACAGATGAAAGGGACTTGGGGGCCACGGTTGACCACAAGATGAATATGAGCCTTCAGTGTGATGCTGTGGCTAGTAAAGTGAGCAAAACACTGGCTTGCATCCATAGATGCTTCTCAAGCAGAACCTGGGATGTCATTCTTCTGCTGTACTTGGCCTTGGTGAGGCCGCAGCTGGAGTACCGCATCCAGATTTGGGCTCTGCAATTCAAAAAGGGTGTGGAGAAGCTTGAAAGGGTGCAGAGGAGAGCCACGCACATGATCAGAGGTCGGGAAAACAGACCTTACGATGAGAGGCTGAGAGCCATGGGGCTCTTCAGCTTGGAAAAGCGCAGGCTCAGGGGCGATCTGGTGGCCACCTATACACTTATCAGGGGTGCTCATCAGGATCTGGGGGAATGACTCTTCATCAGAGCCCCCCATGGGACGCTCCACTGTGACCAGGTCAGGCCGGACATAAGAAAGAACTTCTTCACTGTCTGGACCCCCAAGGTTTGGAACAGACTGCCCCCCTGAGGTGGTTCAAGCATCCACTCTGAACGCCTTCAAGATGCATTTAGATCCTATGATCCCTGCTGACTTCCTGCCCCTGGGACAGGGGGCTGGACTCGATCCTCCGGGGTCCCTTCCAGCCCAAATGTCTATAAACCTATGAAAGCTTTCATGGACTGTCCAACTTAAATAACCTTGGTTTATCTGTAAAGACATTACATCCCCCTCCCCCCCAACTGCCTTCTAAAAAATTGTGCATTTCCCCAACAGTAAGATTTTATGGGCTATGTTCTGCCCTAAATTACTATTACACATCTATATTTAAATCTAATAGTAGAGTACAGACTTAACAGGGCTTTATTTGGCTTGCAGAACATTTATTTCAAGTGATGTTGTACAAAAAGCAACAGAATTCCAATGCAGAGTCTGAAACACTACAAACTTCTAAAAAACAACATGGGGGAAAAAACCCCAAAACAAACAAAGAACACTACACTGAACATTTTCCTGGAAACAGAGTATCTTCCATATACAGAGAGTCAGCAGACCGCAAGAAAACACCGACTCCATTTAACAACGCCCCTCCCCCCCCCCCAAAAAAAACCCCCAGCCAGTTAACAAGTCAGTTTTTCAAGGATATGGGAATGCCGCTTACTTTTAAAAGTAAACCGTCTCAACACATGGGATGTTTTATACACACTGAAAATACTTACCAATTTCCATAATCAAAATCAAATGCTATAGTAATTTCTGTTCCCTTTGGAATGTTTTGGATGGAGTAAATATAAAGATGAATCGTGCCATCTTCAATTATATGCCTCACCTAAATCCAAGAGCAAAACCATTATTTTATAATGTAGTTAAAGCAACTTTTTAAAACAGATCTACACTTGACTATTTTCTACGTATTTTATAGTCAAACTGGGAGACTGATGAAAGCAGAATAAAAAAAAAAAAGAGAACAGCTATGTCCTGTATAATAAGCAGAAAGTACATCTATTTCCTTATCATGTCCTTCAAAGAAATAAAAAATTATTCTTGAAAAATGCCCTGATGATTAGGTATAATCTGTTACTCATGACTTCTTCCTCATTCTGTGCTTAGGAGTTGAGGTATTATTGAAAATATTTTATTTCAGAGTAACATACTAAAGGTTTTTTTTACGTTTGGTTTCTTTTAAGTTTTAATTTGCAAGACTGTAATGGTCATTTCCACCACTAGAGGCAAGGCATTCAACAACCTAATGCACTCGAGCTGTGTGTACAGATACTTTACAAAGTAACAATTATATGAAAACAAACTTGTAACGTCTTAACCAACAGTAATGCTTGAAGACTAACCCAGCATTATACAATACAAAATTCTGATAATAAATCTTGTCAGTCAAAACTATAAAATGTGGACTGTTCATCACATCTAGAACCCCCCTCCCCCCAAAAAAATTATTTCATAAGGCCACAGTCCTACCTCAGCATTTGGCGTACAAGAACGTCTGATGAAACGAGCTTCATTTCCAAAGGTTCGTGCATCAACACACATTTCTAGCCCATGGAATTTTGAATAGAACAAAACAAAAGGGTATGGCCTAGAAAGACAAAGCAACAAATGCTTAGTTTGTAATATTTAAAAATAGTAATTATATTTTTTGTTCTAAATTATTAAAGCCTGTTTTATTTTACATCATTATATTTCCTAATACAAGTCCAATATAAAAATCAGTACAGGTTAGCAGCTACGATCTTTCAAGTCCACATCTATCTGAGCTTTTGAAGACAAACCTATAAAATATTCAGAACAGTTTTTCAGATCTAAAATGTGGTTTTACAAATAACTCCTTGTCAGAGAGTTGGCAGGGAGCGATATGATTGTTGCTAAACGTCAAAATTAGAAGACAAAAGGTCAATAATCTGACTCTTGTGGATAATCTTGAGCAGATCACTTAGTTATTTTGGATTCCAATTCCTCAATTTGTCTGATTGTGATAATAATTAAAATGTCACTAGGCTGTTCACAGATATTTACAAACCACAAAGATGTTCAGATGAAAAATGTATACACATTTAAAGATAAGAAAATGTTCCAGTAGTTGGCATAAACGCCCCAACAAGCCAACTACAAAAAGTAGCAGCTTGTCGGTAAAACAACACAGTTAACAAAAGTTATTTGAATTATTGTACCTTTTAAAGAAATAGCCATTAGCTTCAAATTGTTCTCTCAGCATGAATTTTCCTCTGTATTCAATAATAAGTGCATCTGGAGACAAGTCTTTGGCAGCTTTCAGAATTTTCTTGTTTTTTTGCACATAGCTCTATAAAAAAGACAAAACAAATTTAAACAATATTATTTAACGGGTCATACTTCTGTTATTAAGCATAAGATTATACTGTTGAAACCTTTAAAAGCAACAAGCAAATGTTAACTCAAACCAATCCTTACAATTAAAAAAAAAAAAAAAAAACCTTGTATAATCTTATTAACCTTTTCCCCCTAAAAATGCAACTTCCTATGGACCAAGACTGCAGAACTGTCAAAATAACTATAGATCTCTACTACATGGCTGTGAACCAGTGTAGCAATGTCTTCAATTCTGGTATTATCATCATAGGGATTGTTCAATACACCTATGCATTCTGAGGACCACAGGGCAAAAGTTAGTTTGCATAACGGATTTTTTTCTAGGAAGTGTAAGGGGCACTGATCAAAAAGGGAAAAATGGGAAGATTATGCATGGTAGCATCTTTATCCTATTGAGAAATAGGATGGGAAGATATCACATAGGATGAATGTTAATAAAAATTTTGATAACAGAAAAAAAATTAAGTTTTGTGCATTTCTTTAAACTTCAGATGGGCAGATCCCTTTTAATCAAAACCTAATATGTACTCTGACACAACAACTAAGGAACTCACACCTCTGGTAATTGTGTCACCTCTGATCAAAAGTGAATTGGCCTATATCTAGGCGAAGGTCTCTGCAAGCAGGGACATTCCTCCAAGGACTGTGTCACATGCGCCATGCTGATGCTAGAGGGAGAGAAGCAAAGATGCTTCTATTACAACACCTGATGAGATAACTTTTCCTTAAGATTAGTCTTTCCCTGTCAAAAGTTAGATATCCAACAGCTTGAGGATTCCTTCAATAGATCTTGATATAACAACTGATAGTACCTACTTACCTCTCTCTTGTAATTTAGGTAATAAAAGAATATTTATTTGGATTATAATTTAACTGCTGTGGGCAGTTAATTTCAGGAAAATAATACAGAATGTCCCTGTATGCTACTGACACTGACCTGAAATAAAGTTGTTTCTAGGTTAGGAGTCACAGAGAGATGTAAGGCAAAATGTGCAAAAGTACCACTATTAGGGAATCACAAGTACATGAGTGAACTAGTTGTTAAAAACGTAACAGATACTGTTATGCTACCCCAATTTTTTTTGTGCTTTTTATTAGAAGATGGATTTTATTATGGAGAAAAAAAAAGTAGGGGAAGGCAGTAACTAATATAAAGTTATACAGATAAGGGACCAAACTATTTTTACCATGTCTGTTTTCAGATACTTAAATTACTTGAGCTTTTTTAACCCTTCAAAGATGCAAACAATAAATAATGACATATTCGTATTTATTTTATTTAAGTTAATACCACCTGGATTCAGCTGATATTAAGTGGATGGCACTATGCATTACAACTCCTTTTTAACTAAATAGTTCAGTTTTGGTATTGGCATTCTTACATCCAGCTCTGGGACTTGCTAATGTGCAACTCAAGTAAGTCAGTGTATCCCATGGTTAGTTTTTTTGTTTTATTTTGTTTTTTTAAGAAGTAAACGTTTGGGGCCTAACTTGATTTCCTCTGACCAGTAAGACAAAATATTCACAAACATTAAAAAGAACAACATTCCCAGCAGCGTGCTACTTTATGAATCTGGATCCTCTGAAAGTTCTATGCAGTGCATTAATCACCCATAGCATTCCTCCCATTAGAAATTTTCAAGCAACACATACCCCATAACTTTTTTTTAAACATACTTCTTACAGGTTTCAGTGAGAAACTTAAGTATTAGCAATCCTACAGACATTCATCTCAAAATTCTCAAGTAGTACAAAGAAGTATGCAGTGTATATCATTTTGCTTTCTTCAGGACCCATAGAGAATGGGGGGGAGTGGGGAAGGAGTGGTGGGGAGGAGTGCATTTGTTTCAGGAGGCCACTTTGTTTAATTAAACAACATTATTTGAAATATTAGGGGTAACATTTCTTCAAGGGCATAAGCAGTTCAGGACTGTGAATTATGGTATACTCCTAAAGTCTTAGTGAAAGACAAAACCACATACCATATTTTCTTGCATACAACTCACCCTGGAATGGAGTATGTACTTTGTTTTTGAAAGGAAAAAAAAAATCTTTCCACATAAAAAATAACAAAGTAGCCATAGCTAGGGAGTCAAAACCACTCATTTTGTGGGTTCAGTCAGTAAGTAGCAGAATCTGCTTCAACTTCTAGCAGCTGGCTTGTTTTGGGGCTTTTTTGTTTGTTTGTTTGTTTGTTTTTGGGGGGGGAAGGTGTATGTTTTAAGCACAGAAACATGATAGTTCTCAAGAAGGATCCTGAAGCTATGTTACACACAATTCTAATTTTGTGGATAACATATGATTTTAATTTGGATAACTGAGTCAAATTGATAATAAAGAAAGTAAGCTCTATGTATTTGATTCTATAAACGAATAGGGTAAAATTATACACACTTGATAACAGTACGGAGCTCAAAGCATGTTCAGATTATCTGCTATGTCACCTTCTTCTTATATGAAAGTTATGAATTTACACTAACATATTTTGTCTCTCCACAAAATTTGACAGCAATACAAAAAGTTGCAGTGGGAGGAAAAAAACAAATTTATCTATTGTTAAAACAAGCAAACACACCTCCTCAATACAAGCCATGCATGCAAACATTGCAGACTACAACACTGTATGTATTTCTGTAGATAACAAGATACAAGTTTTGGTGTTCCTGTCTCTCATTTACCTCTACTGGAGGTTTGAAGATGAGATTGCTGGTGTTGACTTCTTTTTTGTCATTTCCATTGCCTGATCTCAGAGCTATTCTTTGAGCCTCTCTCTGAACACCTTCACTGTACTGGTTGTTATTTGCTTCTTCATAACGATCCATCCATGCCTTGATTTTAGTTTCCCATCCAAAGTTTGAAATATCAGTAGGATCAATTTCTGGAGCTGAACCCTATGAATCATAGTAAGTAACCAGAATTAAAAAGTAAAACATGATTTTCAAAGAGTTACCCAGAGCCAAATCTAGAATAGCCTATTTAGAATATGTGACCAACATTTTGTACCAAATTAGTACAAAACATTAAAATGCATAATTCTTTTTATAATTTTAGAATTCTTGTCATGGTTGTATTTCATATATATATACTACATTTACACGCTTAGACTTTAGTACCATTTACACAAAAAGTTTTAAAATTCTACATACTATAAATAATTGGATTTAAACTGCTTAAACTCTTACAAAACAATACAACTTTGCAGGAAGTCACCACACTCAGTAAATTTCACGAATGTTAGTTTTTAGAGGCTTAACAAGCATTTTTTATGCTCTGTGTAGCTCTTAAAACTGTCAATCTTCCCTCCTTCCTGAAGACAAAACCCAGGGTGGAAACCCTACTTTCCTACCCCTAGGTAAGCTACTGTTATTTTTTTCCTGTAACAATAACCTAGTGTCATCTAGTTGAAAGATATTTTATATTACATCACATTTACCTTTACTCTTGAAGATTTCCTAGATCCTTCACGGAAAGCCTGAAATAAATGTAAATGGGAGATTTTTATTTTTTAATGAGGAAAAAAAATCTCATTAAAAAATGTTTAATTGCTAATTCAACTTCCTCTGGTGTACAAACTCTCTCTTAAGGAGGAAACAAAGCAACTCTGGAAAACCAAGGAGGAGAAAAGGCACTTGTATTTTCTGTAATTTTAAAATTATAAAAAGGCACCTTAATTCAATTTTAAAATGTAAGCTTCAAACATAATAGTCTAAGGGCCTTCGGTGATAAAGAAGTGTGCTGTTTCCTACCCCAACAGGTTTACAAACTCTTTGAGATTTGTACCAATGAGTCAAAATTAACATAGGGTGCTCTGTAGGCATACAAAGACACCACAGATAGTGGTAAACATACTGAGCTTATGTCCTATAAAATTATGGAAACCTTTGCAAAGCATTTCACAATGAACAGAGCTTTTTCATTCATCTCCTTGTACTCTTTTAGCAGGTAAGCACATAATAACAGCATAGTAAAAGTCAGTATATGCTTGGGACTAGGTGTTCAAGTTTATGGCTTAATATGTGCTCATATATCTTCACAACTGCATTCCAAGTTATTTTAGATTAAATTAATAGCCCTAAATGTCTGCAGCTCATGTCTGCAGCTCCAAAACATCTATTATGGAAATTCTGGTTTTCATTTTCAATTTATTTTAATGTCACCAACTAAGCCATGTGACATAACAGGAAAAGGGGCTTGTGGGATCATTTAATTTCTGCATTTTACAACCATCCAAAAAAAAGTTTAATTTATATGCGAATCCAGAAAAGCAAAATGACACAGTCCACAATGCCAACTCAGTATCTGAAATCAAGTAGTTCATCTATGGAGAGCTATGGCTGTATGTTCATTTTGCTTCTTTAAATAAGCATTAATTTATTCCTATTTAGACATTATATTTTCAGAAAAATGTTGGAATACAGTAATCACATTCTGTGTACTGAACTGGCTGAACAGTGCAGTTCCTTGCTAGTTTTCTGAGAACTACATCTCAAGGGAATAGAATGACAAGTCATTTGGGGTACAACTGAAAATACCGACAATCATGTCTGAACGTTAGTGGATGTACAGCAATGTAAAAAAAACCGAATCCACTTGTTAGCTAGGAAAGGGGAAATAAAAAGACTACTGCTGATGTACTATCAGAAGGCAAAAAATAGGTCTGTATACATGTATGAATAATTGATCCCTGAACCCAGCGCTGGAAGGACCAGTTATAATTTGTACAGCACTTTCAAGTCTTAAGCGACCATATAAAAGTTGCTGCTTGATATGATAGTCTATAAAAACTCCTATCAACCTGCTTTCAAATGGGATGCTGTCATTAAATATAGGGAATTATTAGTCTAACGCTCACTATGGTTGCCTACCACATTACAATCTAAATTCAGAACTGAATAAACCTCTCCATAATATGGAAGTCAGAAACAAGCTATTCTACTACATGCAAGCTAAAAGCAAGGAAAATCATTTTAGTTCACTCACTTTTTTACATTTTGCAATGTTCTGTTCTTTCTCCCCACTTTTTTTCCTTTTCTTGTCATTGACCTTAGTAACTCTGGTAGCAGTTAGAGTAATTGTAGTTGGTGTGTGTTGAAAAGCTGTATACAGTTCTACAGGAACCTCATCACCACTTTCTGTTGCACTAGTATCCCCATCTTTAAAAGACAATAAAAAAAATCACCATCACAATGTAAACAAGCAAAGGGAGATTGTCAGCTATTACTAGAGTTCTGGATTTCCAAAATTCAGATGTATTCACACACACAACCCACCAAAAACAGGAATAAAATGAAATTTCATTACAAACAAGAAGTTATTAATAGGTGCCCATAATGCCAAATTAGAGAAGAATACTGTGCAACACAACTGACTTTAAATGGGACTTACTAGACTTCAATGAGACTTGCACTACTTCCCCTTCTTACTCTGAAGCATTGTGCTATGTGCTTATTTCTTGGTTTCTCCCAGAGGTGAATATCTGATAAAAATACCATAGGTTGGTACAAACTGCTAAACATAGCCAGTAGCAGATCCTGAACTTGGGTAAGGGGAAGGGGGTGTATGACCCCTCCACTTTGGCTGCGCCATACATACACAGCGAGTTCCAAGCTCATTGCCTGGTTAGTGCAGGCTCCTGCAAGAGTTGCACATGAGCAGTGAGCTCTGACCTCATCAGCTCACTGGGTTAAGGTATGAACAAAGCTCTGTGTGGCTCCAGACCCCAGAAAGCAAACACTGCTGCTGTTTACCCTTCATCCCCCTACCCCACTCAACTGAATTCAGTAGCAGTGGAAGACAGGGGATGAGCTGTGGCAGCAGCAACACTCATCCCTTACGCTCCAGAGCTGAACACAAGTAGCTGCTGTAGGCAGCTCCCACGCTGAGAGCTCACATGCAGCAAAGCCAAAGGGGAGTTCAACTGTACTGTTGCACCCAATGCTTTGGCACAGATATTTAGGATTCTTCCAGATAAAAAGTACTCTTTAAGGCACAGAGTTGGTAGCAGCAAATATTAAGGTTACACAGCACTTTTTTCCCAGTTCTTGTTTCTGTGTTGCCTAGCTTTATTAAAGTTTTAGGCTGGAATTTTTTTATGCTGCAGCCATGGCAAAAAAAAAATTCCTTCTTAAATCTCAGCCAAAAAAAAAAATTTGAGACATTTCTGAGAGTAAAGCAATAGGCAGTTTTATCCTTGCTAAAAAATTCTGGTGACTTTTTTCATCAACAGCTCTATAAGCCCCCATGATTTGTAATAGGAAGCTGAAATCCACCGGAGGATGGCCTTTGTATCAAGGATGTACTTTCTGCCATCCCTGTGAAAAAAATGCCCTATTCTGGCCAAGTTAGAAGACTCTGTGGGGGAAAAATATTTTAGTTTACACAGGCTCAGTGATGACTCCTTAGCCTTTTAGACCCAAATTCCCCCAAAGTATGCACTTCATGTGGTGCCTATACCGGTCCAGCCCTGCAGATAGATCACCCATGCTAGATCCAGTGCACAGAGCCAGTCTCATGCAGGTGCCGTATACAGGGTGTGCCCTGAAACAACCTCACGCACCACAGGCAGGGCCAGTGCTTGCTGTATGCATTACGCAGGGCGACCCATTTGGGGCATGTGTACTGCATGCAATGCATCTGGCTGGTCCACATCATGCAGTGTTCCAACAACCCCTCCCCCAATATATATACACACCAGATCGAATACTTTAATGTGAGGAGTTAAGTGACAAGGAAAGGATTTGTAAAAACAACTGAAGAATTTTAATCTGTTCATCCTAACTCAACTGCTTTTGTGCTCACAAGTCACCCAAAGTAGAGACTAACGCCTTTGAAGGGCTGAGGCACTTTTATACGACAAGGATGACTACGACGAGGATGAATTCTTCCAAAATGGGTTACAGATTCCCAACAGGACCGAAATATATTTCTAGCCAAAATTTTTTTTAAATTAGGCAAAAATGGTAGACGTTTTGGACAATGAATAAAGCAGGCACAGCTATAAAGTAGGTTTAACTATATGGCAGTTAAGAGAAAGGTTCTTCAAGCTTTTAAAGAATGAATCATCTAGGGCTTGAAAGATAAGCACACAAGGTTTGGAAGGTAAGCTTGTGATTACTTTTTAAATAGACTGTCCCAGCAGCAGACTACACAATAAATAGGAAGGCATTAACCAAAGAACTGTTCTGAAACAAATGTATGTTTTTCCATATATAAATGCCACTAAAGTACTTGAAACAGTTTTCAGATGCTAACACACAGAGACCTATTACAGGATACTTGGGAATTGGCAGGACAAGTGAGTACCAAGACTATTCCACCTGGTGATAAGCAAGGGTGGGTGGATTCTTCTTGCTGCTTTTTGTGGCTTAGTTTTAAGGCTAAGAACTTATAAAAATATTACAACAAATTAGGTTCCACATGATGTTTGAAGTTAAAATATATTAAGTGGGCACACTTCATAACTAATAATGTTAGGTAAGAGCTGACTAATGGGTATGATTATGCAACTATTCTTTGCTTGCAATCACAAAAACAAGAGTACTGCAAGTATCAGAGGACAAGTCAACGTAACCTTTTAACATTTCACACATCAGTATTAGGTCATTTTTGGATGTCAAATCATGAAACAGAAACACAGATGTCCAGAAAAGCAGCAAGTTTATCATTAGTCTGAGAAAAAAAAGCTACTAAGAATGTGAACAGAAAAGCAGGGAGGAAAAATAGTCTGAGTCTCCTCCCCAAACTTGTTAAGCACTTAGCTTCACAATACTGCTTTCCCTTTGCTATTTAAGTTCACAGCTGCAAAATATAAGCAATTCTCTGGAATACCATCCTTATATAAAAAGATTGATCAGACCTAAATTCTATGACTTTCCTAAGAAGGTTCTCAGAATTTGATGATTGGATATACCAAGAAAGAGTGGATTTACCACTGTAATTTACATTTGCATGCCAAAGAAAGAGACTAGAGTGAGAAACTAGATGAAGAGTTTTAATGTCTTGTAAGAACATAAGAAATACTGTACTGAGTCAGCCTACAGATCCACTTAACCCAATATTCTGTATCTCAAGAGATTCTGGGTGTCTACCACTTTAAGTGAAGAAGCAGCAGCAGCAGACACAAAAAAGATGGTCATCTTTAGCAAAAGCTCTAGTTTTCTGCTTTCCCCATTACTTCTGGGCTGGCTGTAAGGCCCCCAATTAAATGTCAGTCTGTCTACTGGGTCTCTGCAAAGTCTCTCTCATAAATACTTTGAGGAGTAAAGGTGATATTTCACAACTCCATTACATCTTCTAATCTTCTGCCAAAGCTTCCTGAAGCTAAACGCACTTGATGCAATTGACCAGATGGGCATAAATCAAATGACGTCAATTACAAAAACAGAGAAGATTACCGTATCTTTCATGGATCAGGTTGATTCTTTAAGTCTCTGGAGATCTTTTAAGATCACTGGTCTATGTAACTGACAGCATACTAGTGTCTCTTTTAGTATTCTTTCCACTGCCTTGTTCCATTTCCACAAAGAATCCAGGATTTAAATTTTCTTCCTTGGGCTTGGAAAGCATAGCTCTCCTTCCTGAGACCCAGCTCCTCCTCAAAGACAAAAAGTGGCATTTTACCTAAGGGTTTTTCCATCATTTTTAATTGTCCCTAAGCTTATCTTTCTTCCTCTTTTTCAAGAACATGTTGGAAGAGAGATGAAAAAGTTATAAGACGATGTCCTAAAAGATTCATACAAAGAGAGCACACATAAATACCGTAGTCCTGCAAAAGGCAAAGAAATGCCTGAAAACTCTGCAAAGATGAAACAATACTGCTTATCTTCACTCCTGATGGAGATGTAGTGTAGCACTGAACTTGCCAAGAACATCAGCTTCTCCAACAGTTACAAATACATCTAAAGGTACTAGACAGAACAATATTTGTGACAGACTGTGAGTTTAGTTCTTGAACCCAATATAAGTTTTTTGCCTTTCTTAATGCCTTGCTCTTGTTCCCTGGGAGAAAAAATGTGGTTTACCTGCACCTGGTTGTACCCTATTGAGGAAAACCACTTTCTGGTGTGAGCTGAAATAAAAGCCATCCTTTACTGGCAAGTCTGGGTCAAACTCTGAAAAACAGCAAAGGAGGCAAACATCTCCCTGAAAAGAAAAAGCACATATGTGCAAGACTTTTTTTCCTCTTATTTCAGAATAGGTTGGCTCTTCAAAGCCTGACACATTAAACTTCCCCAAAAAAGAATCTAAATTGGGGAAGCCCAGAGGTCAGGGCAGAAGAGACAGCAAGTGGGAAAGAGAACAAAACAAGGCAAAAAAAACACATCCAGTGGTCTGACCACTGTTGTCCTGCATGGTTAATTTAAACTTATGGAGCATTCTCACCGAAGCAGAAATGAAAAGGCTGCAAAAAGATTTAATGTCACCTTGTCGCTCACTACATCAGCCTAAGCCCCAACTTTTGTAGCATCTCAACCCACACCACCCTCTGCTGCAGTGGTTTTTCAGTTATCCCCACACCCATGCAATTGCAACCCATCAATCAGTTATGGATTAGGTGAAGTTTTGTGACAGTTCACACTCATTTTTCAGCATAGGTCCAAAGATCCAAAAAAAAAAAAAAAAGCAAAGGAAAAGGGACTTGGGCTGAAAAAGTTGGAAGTTATGTCAAACATGGCTGTTTGTGAAGATGCACAAGAAGGCAGCACTGAAGAAATAAATATCAAGTACATGTGGTTCGATCCATTATTTGCAGGTCCAGGTCACAAAACGCAAATTTATTTTAATCATGCTGGATATAACCCAATGCACAAGGAGGGAGGGAGGGGAAGAGAGAAAGCAAACAAATGCAATTAACTCATAAGGGACTGACAACACACGCCCCTGTTTTTTAGTGTCTTGAGTTATTTAGGAAACCTTGCCACTTCTTTCATAAGAAGCCTGAAGGATTTCTTTTATGATAAATTCATAGTTTATTGCTTGAAACTATTCTTGAGCTAGTTATAACTTTGCACAAAACAATAAGCAAAATAAGGACTATTTTACATAAGCAATTGTCAGTCACTCTTCACTTTTATTGAGTAAAATTCTAGAACTCTGTACAGTAAAGCAAATGGAAACCCTAACTAAAAGCAACTAGAGCAATATTAATTTTAAATAATTCAGAGGTTGGGTAGCTGCTAATTTCTTATAGGAAAAAATATAACTGTTCCAGTTATACTAGAACACTGAAGTAACCAGTAAACAACAACAAATTACCATTACCAAAAGGAAAAGCAGTACAGATAATGAAAAAAAATAAAGCTGGGGTAGGGGGAAAGGTTGAAGGTGGACAAAGGAAGACATATAAAACAAACGCTACCGAACGACTGGAAGGAAAAAAAAAAGCAAACTCAGTGACTGGTAGAGAGAAGATGTAAGGTTTACCAACAATAATGATTCAGATACCTCTTAAAAATGTCAAGGTAAAATACAAAGTTCAATGCAAATAACTTTTTAAAGTACATTGCTTCCTTTTTTATAGATAATTTTACAGCAAACATGGAAGAGGCTCCAAACACTCAAAGTGTATGTACCATCACTTAAAACAAAACACTAGTTTTTGCTTCCACCACAAAGTCCATGAAAGGCATTCTACACAAGCTACAATATAGTCAAAATTTTTGCTACTTTTAAAAAATCTGCCACCATTTCTGTGTACATATCAACAGAATACAGAAAGGAAACATTTCTTACAGTTTCATGTACCGACTAATAAACATACCAACTAAAAACATACTTTGGTTGTGACCAGAAAACACAATTATATAAAACAGGCACAAACATTAGTTATGTTATCCATCTTTATACTTCACTGACACAATCATATATTTGTTAATAGTTTTTTTTAAGTTTTCTTTTTACCCACCTGACATATTTTCTCTTTTTCTTCGCTGCAACAGCACAGCCCTTTCTTTATCTAAACTCCTGCATAAACAAAAAAAAAAGATTTAATTTTTAACTAGTAGAAGTTTGGTATGAGTGGAGGCAAACACAATTATTAACTATTAATAATTAAATATTAACTCAGACTTTCACACAATTATATAGTTATCAATACATGCATCTAGTTTATTTTGCAATAGTCTCTCACTAGTGGTATTTTAATACCAACTGCATGTATATAAAAGTAACTATTTCATTCTGTAATAGTATGACTTGAGCAGAGTAGCATCAGCAAGTGCTCTTCTCAACCTTCCTAGAAAAGGCAGTATATGTCGTACTTATATTTAAGACCGAATCTATGCTGATTCATGGAATTACAAATGAAGTCCTACATCTTTATTGGTATATTTGTCAAAGTCATAATTAAAGACAGAATAAGACACGAGCGGGTAAAATGGTGGATCCGGCTGACAGCCAGACTCCGTTTCCCAGCAGCACCTCCTGCCTACATCACTGCATCCGGTTTCCATGGAGATCCAAGTAGTGGTTGGGGCCAGTCTCCATGGAAACCCTGGCCCTGCGCTGTTATAGCCCTGATGCTTCTGGGGTCTCCATGGAAACCAGCCACATCAACATGGGGAGGGGCTGCTGGGAAGTGGAGTCCACTGTGGGCCTGATCCAGCCTATGGGCTGGACTTTGCCTGCCCCTGGAATAAGGGATCTAGAAGGTTATTATGAGAGATGCTCCCAAAAAGGCATTATTTCTGCAAAGAAAAGTAATGTTTTGCTAATTAAAATGTGCTGCATGTCAATAAAACAACGATAAAGGAGGTGATAAGTTGCTATGTGATGAGCAGCAAAATATTCCTATGCCCAGAAACTGTATAAAAAGAACAGGAGAGGCTCACTTCTCATCATAGCAAAATGGTAAACAACAGGTGTCTGAAATATTTGTTCTAGCACTGGTGCTACATATAAAAAAAGAGGAAGCATAATAATGGAGGTAGGGAAATTTACAGTTGGCAAAACATGCATTTTAGGTGAACTCAGAGAAGACTCTGGAATCTCAATACGACCAAGCCAAGATGATAGATGGAATCTGGTATCAAAGACTAAATAATAAAAATGGGAAGGAAAAATACAATTGCTTGAATTTTTTCATAAAAATAAATCAGAAATGTCAAGTCAGGTTTTCCATGGTCTAGTTAAAGATTATGTACTAGGTCCCAGTGCATATTCACTGCAAACTGTAGCACCACAAATCAAAAGTCTGGAAGCGCTTAAATATTATCTGAGAGATAATATTTAAAGATTAAGATTACACTGAAGATGAAAAAAAATGTTAACAAAATATTTTAGGACAACTTCTAAATATTTTCTTCACCTTCCCTCTTCTACTCCACTCCCCACAACTGTTTATCTTTCAGTATCTTGACTTCCGTGATACGACTTCTTAAAAGTCATCACAGATATTCCAGCATAGAAAGGATCTGAACATTTGATGCAATGAACCCTCCTCTCCCCCACCCATTCTTTTCAGAAAAACAGAGCCCCCTTTTTTTGGAAAAAAATAAAATTTGGATATATTAGCAAAAAGTACATTGATAAAAAGGGAACTATTTATTACTATTTGTTACTGCACCTGGACTTCTGATATCCCAGATGGGATTTCATGACTTTTCATGACTTGACTACAACAGGGCTAAAATCACTTTAGCTACTAAACCAAGATTAGAGAAAAGCTTCACAGGGCACATCAGGAACCAAACAGAAGAGGTCCCTGCTACATCTAGGAACACCTCTTAAGTTTAAAAGATAGGTGCAATATTGTTGCAACTTATTAGAAAAGTAGCTACTTTACCTGGAACTCTTAGGTCTATGACAGCATTATGGGCTGTAGCTCTGTTGGTCTTAGGACGTAAGAAGACACAGTTCTTTGGGTAAATCTGATATCTTTTATTAGACCAACTCAAATAGTTTAAAAACCCTTCTTTGCAAGCTTTCAGATACAAACAACCTTTGTCAGGCTGAGGAAGCATCTGCAGTTGGTTTGTGCTCCTCCTGGATGGAATGAATAGTAAAGCAGCCAGAGCTTGGCATGCATGCAAGAAAGGCAGTCACTGAAGATGGCAGACAAGGTTCTTTGGGTGAATCCCATACATCTTTTATTAGATGTAAATTGAGGAGTCAGTGGGTGAGAGAGCTTGGGGGTCTGCCTAGGCCTATGACAGTGATTACCAGGCTACCACAAGTTCCTTTTAAGGATGCCCCACAATATGAACACTGTGAAGTGTGCAAGCACCTAAAATTCACAAAATAAATAGATTTCTATTTGAAATCTCTTGAATTTGAGTCAAAAGCATTTTGACCTTTTGTGATCCGAGTCCTCTGCAACAAAAGAAATGCTCTACTATTTTTCAATAATCAAAAGGAAGTAACAGCTGGAATTTTCTCAGTGGTACCTTGAATCTAAAAGGGTTGAAAACCACCAGCTGATCCCATCCTATCTTGGTTATTTGTTGCTTTTTCATTAATTCATTGTTTCAACATCTCTTTTTGCTTTCTGACTATGCTTTATTTTATTACACAAAAAGTATTTACCCCCTGCAACCTCTACAGTGGTATCTGATTAAAAAAAAGCCCAAATAGCTTAGCTACTCCAAAACACTATTAATTCCTCACTTTATTTCCAGGTAGTCCAACAGATTCATCAATTCTTTTGCAATCTTTCTTCTCAGTACTTTGGGAATTTGCATAGTTGGTATGGCTGGCATATTTATTTTATAATCTAGAAATCTACTTACTACTTTGCATTTGATTTTTCCGTAAAACTTTAATATTAAAAATAATTTAACACCTGATTAAAGGCAAATTTCACATATTACATAATGTTCCCCAAGTATTACATTTTATCTAGTATTTATAATTCTAGACAGAGAACAAATATATTGGCTAACTACTACTTACCTAGGTTGACAACGCTCACACAAGTATATATCAGGAATATGCTGCCTGTCGATCCCCATGCAGTCGATGTGCTGCCAAACACTTAAAAATAAATGTATTGGTGTTATTAAACGTATGACATCTTCTGAAATCAATGTATTTAATGTTTACGCTATTACATATACAGGACATATTCATTCAAAACCAACTTATATGGCTGCTGTTCTCCCTAAATTCCTATGTAAACTTCTTTCAATGAGCCACTATCCCAATATTTCACTGTGCATGTTCCACTGAGTCCTATATAATTCCTTTCCCAAAAATTGTTTCTTAACATGCCTTTACTCTAGAAAATGTTCTTTCAACACTTGAAAATATACAGAGCAATGAGAATTGTTGTTTACAATGGGGTTAAGACTGACAAGTATCCTTAGCAAGCCTGACCAACCCATTTAAGTGGTTTTTACAATATCCTAAAAAACCGAAATGAATGTTGTTTCATTACCACTCTTCTTATGAAATATTACCTATAATGGTCACCACCAACAAAAATACCATGCAGCAAAACTAGATAACCAGACTCAGAACTAGGAAAAACACAACAGACTAAGGCTGAGTCAATATTTTGTTTTTACTTTATCTTGTGCATTATCCAGACCAAAGGACAGATTAGATTAAATCAAAGGATTACATCAAATCAGCATATAACAAGAGTGACCTGTGTAGAGCCTCACCACTGACAGAAGAACGTATTACTAAATCTTTACCATATCATAAAGTACTATCAACAGAACAATGGTCACTGAATATGTAACCAAGACAGTTTAGACAGCCAGAAGAAGCCAAACCCAGGCAAAACTGTCCTTAGTAATGATGTTCGTGTTACTCTAACAATAGTTTCTACTGTAGCAAATTTATCCAAGTTCATAAAACTGGCTAAGATATTCAAGAACAGCAATCTAAAAGCTATCCAGGCCCCTTTTCTCCTCTTGTAGCCCAAACTACTCTCTGCTTTATTTCTGTATATGGTGCTAAGCCCCTACTGACCTTAGGCAAGATCAACCACGTCTGAACAAGGATTTAAAAGTTCAACTGTTTAATTTTTCTTTCCAAATCTTGGGCCACCATTTCTGCTATAAATTAGATTTCATCTGTAAAAGGTTTAGACATTTTAGTGCAAGAGTACCTGGCAGGGAGGAGGGGAGGAAGCAGGGAGAGAGAGTGGTAAAGACTATTTATATAAATCTGGTGTTTAATGTAAGGGTATAATTTTGCTCTAGGTATTGGGATTCTCTTTATCCCAAATTACTTCCTCTAAATTTATTTTATTGAGCTGTGTAGCTTCACAGATTTCATAGACATTAGAGCTGGAAGGGACCTCGGAAGATCGAGTTCAGCCCCCTGCCCCAGGGGCAGGAAGTCAGCTGGGGTCACAGGATCCCAGAAAGATAAACATCCAACTGACTCTTAAAAGGAATCCAGAGTAGGTACTTGCACCACCTTTGGCAGCAGTCTGTTCCAGGTCTTGGGGGCTCAGACTGTAAACAAGTTCTTCCTTATGTCCAGCCTGAAACAGTCTTGGAGTAGTTTGTGACTAAAGCTTGTTAGTCTAAAGCAGGGGTTCCTAACCTTTTTAGGCTGAGGACCAGCAAACCACATATCAGCAAACTGCAGACCAGCAGTGACCGGCATACTGCAGGCAGGTAACCAGTCCTTTTTTATGTTCAGTATAAAAAAGGTTGGCTACCAGTTTGCAGTATGCCGGTCACTTCCAGTCCACGGTTTGCCAGTCTGTGGTCACTTCTTGTCTGGCAGCCAGCTCTCCTTTGCAGCCCAGCGCCTGGCCATGACCCAGGGGTTGGGAACCCCTGGTGTAAAGTACATGTTACTACTTGGTGTACTCATGTTAGGAACCAACTGCCACACATTCTTATTCCACAATTAAAGGAGGGAGTGGGAAAACAGCAGAAGAGATATCTTTCTGATAAAAAGGTAGCACGTGAGAGAATCTAATAAAGGAGTGAACAGAAATATATGTGGAGTTAGGAACAGTGTGACATCCTTTCCTGATTGAATCTGCTAACCCTTCTGTTAAGCCAGTCATGGATTTGCAAGAATCTGTTTTGATGGTAGAGTTTCTCAACTTAAAAAGTTAACATGAGCTAAAACGATAACTAGTCATTTTAGAACAGCTTATTCCTGCAGTCTAAAACATTAATATGCAAATATATAATCTTTAACATTTGAATTCATTTTACCTGCATTTGTCACAACAGATCATGTATCCATCATCATGGGTAAAGCCACAAATACACCTGGTAATATCAGTTCCATAGCTTCCATCCTCTGACGTACTGATGGTAGTAGCACTGGAAGTTTCATCAAAATTGGGAGTTGTAAATACGCCTACTTCATTCTTGCTAATAAGAACGGATGGAGGAGGAGATGCTGGAGGTGTTGGAGGAGGACGAGCACCATAGTTATGGTCCTGGATGATTTTTTGAAAAACCCCATAAAAAAAACCTGTTATTTTGACATTGTTCTAAAACATGAAGCAGAATTTCTCTCTTTAGACTTTTGAGAAGTTAAGTAGTAAGAGTATGAATCCCACTCCTGACTTCTGCAGAAAGTAGTTCTAACTTGACCCAGATAAAATCAGTACTTGGGTCTTCCAGACTGGAGAGCTGGAGGTGGCTACATGCAACAGTCTCTTATGTCTTGTCAGCTTTAGAAATTATCTTAACTATACTAACTGGATAAGCCATTAGGTTTAGATAAGCCTCTAACCTGAATTCTTTAAATGCCCCTCATGCCCCATTCCCACTTCTCTGATACGTGGTTTCATAGCCTAAATAGAATTTTAAGAACAGGATCCTAAATTTATTTTTCTAAAATCATACAGGCACCTATCTAACTGATTCTACTGAACTTGTGAAATTTACAGCAGTTACCCCTAGGCATTTATAGTTAGTACATATAACTTCAACTGCTCTTTTTCCCCATTTGTAATATGCTTATTTATCTTTTTATACAGCTATAATAATACTACTGTGGTGCATTTCCAAAAACATTTTGGTATTATTTTTGTTACAAACATAGATACTTGCTAAGAAGCCAATTTTAGCCAAATAATTAAAAAATGGTAAAGTTTAAAGACCGGAGAGAAAACAGTATTTACTGACAGAAGATAGAATCCATACCACCCCTGCAACTAGAATTGAGTACTTAAATAGGCCTTTCTTAAAACTCCCATTTTGTATATTTGGTTTTCAAATAACATCCCCCAATACAAGTTTGTCTCAAAGATAATTGATTTAAAAGAGATAGGCTTTCAAACAAGGTACGAAACTTACCGCATAAGGCAAACCAATGTAACTGTGTGAATGATGAGAGCTGCTGGTATAAAACTGGTGTGGGTAACTGTTTGATTTTTCAACTACCACTGGGCTAGCTTCTACAGATTCTGGTCTGAAAAGCAAGATATATTATTCATTACACTCAAGAATATTTCACATACGTTTGCTCTTTCTTCTATTATTCATATCACAACTAAATATGTATATGCCTTTCCTGAAAAAAGACCTATTTTCATTCTCCAATCCTAAGCCACCCTGAGCCACTATTGGGACAGGTAGCATATAAATCAAGTAAATAAATAAAATCAAGTGGACCCAAAAAGAAGTTTAAGATCTGTATAACCAACAAAGTATGAAATACTTCCCATGCATGGATCTTCTACAAAATCTTATTATAGGTCCATAATACAAAAAGTCAATACTGGAGCAATTTAAATACCCTAAACCAGCAGTTCCCGCTCTATTTCTATGTGGTATTCCTAATTCTGACTTTGCACAGCATGATTACCATCAGGTTACATTCCACACCAAGTTGCTAGGAGTATACTAGCAACATTAATAATGACAGAAGTAACAAGAAGCAATATCAACAGAGTTGCAGGCATCTGTCAAGATGGTCTTCACAACACTACCTGCAACTTTAATACGTTCCACAATGACATCTAGTGGTGGAATTAGTGTGGTGCCATTATATTCCTCCAGACCTGTTACCCTCAGCTATATGGTTTTGGTGAGGGACAAAAAGACGAAAGTCTCATAGTAAATCAAGAGGTGTAATCCACATGTTTAAATGAAAAAAAAAAAAGATGACAGTGTGAGGAAAGAAAAATACATAAAGGTGGGGAAATAAATTTGTGAAAAGGACAAGAAACAAGATATTCTATTGCCTCTCTCTTAACAGTCATTACAGATGTACCTTGAGCATAATATTTCCTGGCTCCCCTTTTGGAATTAACCACCAAATTTCATTTTCGTAGTAGTAACAGTATCACTTGTTTTCCCCCAATTTATGGCAGGACTACACCATTTGGACACATTTCAAACCAGACTATAGCTCAGAATGAAACTTTTACATGATGGCAAATCACTGCAGGGCCACAAAAGGTTTCATAGACATTTTTTGCCTTGTACCATGAAAAAAAAAGAAAGAAAAGACTTTAAAATGAAGCTGATGTAGTTAAAGGGACGCATGATTTCAGTTGTTAACTTCTGTTTTAAAGAAAAAACTATTAACCAGGATTTAGAGAATAAAAAAAATAGAGGTGACAGAAATATTATTCAACTTGGTTTCTTTGACAAAAACTCTCTACTCCATGTGTATTTAACCTAGTTACTCACTTTCTCTTTATTTGAGCAGATTTACCTTAGCAGGAAAACAATTACAAAGGACAAATGAAAAACCAAAACAGTCAGTAGAGATCATCTGGATAAATGAAGATTAAAGACTTGCATAATTATTTTTAATTAAAATTTACATTCTTTTAACCTATCAGCCAATAGGGCTCTCTCTCGCAGCTACAAAATAAATCCTTCAAAGTGGAGTGATCTATAAGACTGGAGTTACAAAGCTAGTTTACATTTTTGCTTCATGCTAAATAGTTGTTTTGGCCTTTTTTAAGGAGGTCAAAACCTTTAGTGCAGGGTTATCTTTTTTATCCAGTCTACAGCATCAAGTTTACCCCAAACCACCTAGTATCTGAAACTACACACAGAGAATTCTTTTAAAACTTCTGTTATCCTGAAAAGAGGAATACTGTATTTCCTTTATTGTACCAGAATTTTGTTAGAGAGCAAGTCTTGCTTCTGAATAAATGGTGATGTGAAACATGTCAAAAACTAATAAATATAACCTATGATAAGAGAGTGCAAGGAACCTGCTCAACAAGCCAAAAGGGTCAGAAATGCTTCTCAAATTTTTGTATACAATGACTCATTAAACAGAGGCAAGTTTTGAGAGCATCCTTCCCACCAAGGAAGGAAGATCAACTTTAATTCTCCATACTATCTGAACCCAGGATCTAGATTCTCAAAATTCTAATGCAACAGATGCTGAATATCCACCCAGCATTGTTCAGCTAAATTTCCAAAACTTAAAGCTACACATTAAGCAACCTCTTCCTTTCTCATTCACAACTGCATTGCCATCAGTTATTTTTGATGTATAATTTATAATAATGTTTGATAGTGAAATGTAGCAGCATGGCTATTCTGGCATTCACTAAATTGACAATTTTTCTTAGGATTATCTGGTTCATACTTATTTTTTTCCTAGTATCTGAAGAATGTCTTGGCCTAATGCGGTGGTTCCCAATCTGTGGTACACAGACAACTGGTCAGTGGTACACATTAACAGATTTATCATAATTACTTTATATGACAAAATTTTGCTGGTGGTACTTAAAGTTGTATAGTTTAAAATTGATGGTGCACAATCTCAGAGTTTGGAAACCACTGATCTGATGGCCCACTGGAGCAGAAAAACCTGAAAAAAAAATAAATAAAAAAAGTGCAGTCTTTCACCTTTGTAACAAAACACACATAGAAATATCGAGTCCTTAAATAAGAGAACCCAAGAAAATTCTACCCAACTGGTGCATAATCTTTTGAAAGCCTAGTCACCAAGATTACAGAATATATTTGTTCTTACAAAATATATCCTGAGGGTGGCAGCCTACACATCTTCAAATTTCTAAAATTTGAGACATTCACAGTCTCAAATGGATTCCAAGATTAAGGTGATGCTGTAAAGGATTTAGAGCGTCTCTTCAAGGCTGTCAATAAACCGAACTGCATGGGAGGCACTGGCTACAGTGTAGTGCTCTGTGGCCCAGTTCAATAAACTTGGTCCCCTCAAGGCAATTCTCTTGAGAAGTGATTATACACATGGCTGTTTTCTGTAGAAGAGAATTACCAAAAGAAACCGCATCTTACTTAAAAATAAAGAAATCCAAGTATTATCAAACACCCAGATTTATATTAATATCCAAACTCAGGGCACAAAGCTAAAGAGACTGAGGAGGGGAAAAGTGCAAATCTTTTCCAAACACAGAGATAGCTACAATTAAAGCCAGAAAAAGAGCTGCCATTAAAATCAGAAAAAGCCCATTTCAAATTTTGGCTACCCTTACCATGAAGAAGTTCTTCCTGATATCTAACCTAAACTTGCTCTCTGTCAGTCTGTAACCATTGCTGCTTGTCACCCCAAGAGGCACCCTGGTGAACAGAGCATCTCCGATGCCTTGCTGCATGCCCCTAATGAACTTGTAGGTGGCCACAAGATCATCTCTCAGCCTTCTCTTGTGGAGGCTGAAGAGATCCAGGTCCCTCCGTCTCTCCTCATAGGGCTTGTCTTGTAAGCCCCTAACCATGTGAGTGGTCCTCCTCTGGACCCTCTCAAGTCTATCAACATCCTTCTCGAAGTACAGCGCCCAAAACCGGATGCAGTATTCCAACTGTGGTCTGACCAATACCACACAGAGGGGAAGTATCACCTCCTTGGATCCATCTGTCATGCATCTGTTGATGCATGATAAAGTGTGGATAGTGTTGCTGATGATTTTGTCACACTGACCACTCATGTTCATTTGGAGTCCACTATGACTTCAAGATCCCTTTCTGCTTCTGTGCAGCTGAGGGTCACTTCCCAGCCAGTAGGTGTGCCGGATATTTTTGGGCCCTAGGTGCAGAACTCTGCATTTCTCCTTGTTGAAGTGCATTCTGTTGTTTTCTGCCCACTTGTCTAACCTGTCCAGGTCTGCCTGCAATCATTTCCTACCCTCTGGAGTGTGCACTTCACCCCACAACTAAGTATCATCTGCAAACTTACACAGAGTACACTTCACACACACATCCAAGTCACTGATGAAGATATTGAAGAACACAGGTCCAAGGACTGAACCCTCTGGGCCCCACTACCCACATCCTTCCAGGTCAATACCAACCCGTCTACTACCACTCTGTGGGCATGACCGCTAATCCAATTTGCCACCCACCAGACCATGTAAACATTTATGTCTCAGCCTCTGAATTTATGAGAATGGGATGAGATACTGTATCAAAGGCCTTGCTAAAATCCAAGAAAACATCTACCTCTACTCCTGCATCTAAGTATTTTGTGAACCTGTCATAAAATGAAACCAGATTGGTCAGGCATGATCTACCTGCTACAAATCCATGCTAGTTTCCCTGCTGCGTTATTTTTCTCACTGGACTCCCACAAATATGACCCTTTATAATCTTTTCAAAGACCTTTCCAAAGACGGAGGTGAGACTGTCTGGCCTATAATTACTCAGATCCTCCTTCCTCCCCTTCTTGAAAATAGGGACCACACTGGCCCCTTTCCAGTCCTCCGGGACCTGATCCAAGCACCACAAGCACTCAAACAGCCGTGCCAGTGGTTCTGCTATGACACCGGTGAATTCCTTCAGTATTCTCAGATGCAGCTCATCCAGGCCTGCTGACTTGAACACATCCAATCAATCCAAGGGACTCTGCACCAAGTCAGTGTCAACAGTTGGTCAGGTTTTGTTGCTGAAAGTCTTTAACTGCCTAAAAAACGTTAATAAAAATACAACTTCCAGCTGTTAATAGGTGCTCATCAAAACTAATGCATTAAATAGCTTCCAACATATATATTCTGATCCATGTCTCTGGTTCAAATGTGAAACACCATGGATGACATTTTATTTCCTTGTGGTCATCTAAATAACAAGTGTTTTTAATTGCCTAAATGACATTTTCAGTACTTTTCACAGGCAGCTACTTTGTTTCCGCAGTGTCAGTGCATACATGGACATATGTACTATATGTGCAAACTGAGCATACACATTAGGTTGCAAACTAAACTATAAAGTTCTAGGTTCCCCCAAACCTTCTAACCCAGAAGATTTGAACCTGCATTTTGCTGGCTTCCTAACACAACACACTAACCACCACACTACAAGTCATACATTACCTACCCTTTCTTTCAGCATTCCTGTTGAAGCTGGGTCCCTGGGAAAACCCAAGGAGATTATGTGAGGCCAGGAAGAACACAGAAAACCAGAAGGTACATGGCTTCGTGTGGTAGCTGATGCTCTGGAAAGGAACAAACCCTACATTCTAGCCTGAAGCTTTGCTCCTAGGGAGGCAGACCCCACCTCCCCAACCCCATCCATTTTAACAACGGCTACTAAATACAAGGAGCAGACACTCAGCTTCAAAAGGAGTACCAGAGAGGGGCCAGACATGTGGTGTGATGGGACCTCAGAGATGCAGGTTCAAAGTCCATCCCCTCTATCATTTTGCTTCCAGGACTTTCCACCCTGCGTGCATATGGAGTTGTCCAAGCACATGGGGCTATGGGTGTGGGACATAATGACTACCTTCTCATAAGTGTCAAAAAATAAATCACAACTCAAACAACTAAAAAATTGTCGCTTACAATTCTACTCCACATGCTTCCCTTGCCCATATATTATGTTGTTTGAAAAGTCAGTAATTATACAAAAAAGAGCGAGCAAATGCTTTGATTTCACTACCAGAGTCAAACCTCTGAGGGCGAGAACGTTTTTTTTTATGAGGGGGAAAGAAGCCACAAATGCGTTTACCAATAAATGGACCTTCCAGAACTTGTGTACTTTTGTTTCTGAAGGCAAAAGTCTAGAAGTTCAAATACAATATGCCACTTTTATTTAATCATTTTGTCGCATCTATAGTATGTCAGGTACTATTCAGGAGGTAGCATTATGTTCTATAATCCAAAAAGCCCATAATTTTAGGGCCCAATCCTCCTATCTCTTAGGCCTTCACATCATGAAATTGTCTTCTGACTTGCAAGCAAGTCCAGCAGGTGTGCAACTTCAGGAACTGAGCTTAGGTTTTACATACAAGAGAATAAGAGAAAAGATGCAAAGAAACTCAAAAGTTGCATCGGTACAGTGACAAGGTTATTCTGCTAAGGAATTTGTACACCTTGAAAACTCAATTAAGACTTTTTCCTACCCATACTTCCAGTGCTTTTACTTCTTTGAATGAGTGAATTTTACTGACTTTTATTGGCATCCTGGAAAAAAAAAAGTTGTCATTCCCCCTGCATCAGACAAGGATAGTGGTCAGCTCTGAAAGAATAAATGTCTATTCTGGAAATAGTTGTATATATTTTCTGCACTACTTGTAGCAGTTTGATAGATTATGTATGGACTTTTTAAAACTACACTACATGATCAGGGTTTAGCAGAAGTTCAAAACAGGTAAGAAATAGAGTTTTAATTTTGTTTTATGCTATATTTAATATGAAGTATAAGACAGTTGGTATTTATGGGCTGAATCATTTTGAGAAAATTATTGGTTGGTGATCAATTCCTATTCCTAGGTGATCAGTTCTGACTTAAGATCTGAAGTATAGCTCACTGTAAACTGCTTCTCAGGGTAAGTTAGCCTCTGCAGACCTCCATAATACTGCAGCAATACTTCTTCCAGTACCTGAAGCAAGTTGGATATTTCTACAACAGGCTAGTATGCAGCACAGACATATCTGTAAGCCAACACCATTTGCAGTAATTAGTTAGGACTTTATTTATTTAGTCTTAAATAATAACCTGGATTTTCAAGTGTGTACTTCCAGTGTATTTTAGTTAATTTCATAGCAAAGTGGGAGGAAAGGAAGCAACGTTCATGGAAAGTTTGCCACAGATGTTTGCAACAGCTAAACAAACTACTATATGTCCCTATTGGGGAGCACAGCTTCAAGGAAGTTGGTAGTTTGGAGAGCTAATGCCTTATTCTTTCCTATAGGCTAAAATTCCTGTCTGACCTAGTCTCCCATGATCCCAGAGATGCAAAAGATGAAAAGACAGCCCTGTAGTAATGTGGTACCATAAGGAAATACCCAACTGAACACTAAAGGTAAAAGTACTGAAGAAAATTCTTATTTTCACTTTTTTCCCCTGCTGAAAAAACAAATAAACCCAAAACATTTTCCCCACATTCTTCATTCTGAAGCTAATTTATATATGTGGCTTCATTCATGTGTGCTGTTCTAGTATCTAATTACATCGTTCTTCTTTTTTGTTGCTTCACCCCTCTGCTTGGATATTTCCATGTCTCCTTTATCAATGCCTTATTCTCCTTTTACTGAGTGTGCTATTTTCACATTATGTTTTTCCACACACAGCATCTTAGAACATGAAACCAAATCACTATCATGGGAAATTGGTCCAATTCACCCCTCATTGGAAAGGTGCACTTAGTAAGGTACTTTTTTGGTTACTGAAATCACAGAGAAGTAGTGCTGAAAGGGATCTCTGAAGGTCATCTAGTCCAGCCTGCTGCTTGAGGCAGGATCATCTCCATTCAAACCATCCCATACAAATCCTTGTCTAACCTATTACTAAAACTACAGAGTTAACCCTGCCACACAAATGAAAAGAATAGATAGCACCCTAACCTGCCACAGGCAAAACAAAAATACAACTGCAGCTAGCATCCTGCTGCTACAAGAATTAAAATGTTCAAGAAATCCAAGGAAGAGGACCACACTTCCTGCTAGAGGAATGCAAAATCCTACGTTTAGATCAATCTGACCACGGAGCAAAATTCTTTCCTGACTCCAAACAGAGCTATCAGTTTGACACTGAGCAAAGGGACAAACCCTCTAGCCAGAAATCTTCAGGTTTAAGTTCCAGCAGGAACACTAGCACTCCCCAGTCAAAATCCCCAGCTTCAGCTGCAGCCAACACCTAATGCTTCCAAGGAACATCACCAATGATGGAGATACCACAGTTTCCCTAGTCAGTCTAGCCCACTTTCTCACCTTTTTAACACTGAAGAAGTTCCCTCTTACCCCCACACCTAATATCCAATATCTACATTTTGCTGCTAGAACTAAGTCAATAGTCTACATCCCGCAGCAAGATAGAAAAGGTGTTCCCTATCTTTTTTATGGCAGCCCTTCACATATTTGAAGACTGCTGTCATGCCCTCTCTTAAGCACCTTTTCTGCATGCTGAGCATACCTATTTCCTTCAACATCACCTCATATGGCTTGTTTTTCAAACCCTTTATCATTTTTGTTGCCTGCCTCTGGACCCTCTACCGTCTCCATCTGACATGTCAGTCTCTGAGAAAACAGAGATGGGAAATTTTAGGCTGACATCACCAGGGATTCTTATATCACAGTAAATTCATGTGGCAATTACGCTTTATTCCTCCCCCTCTCTCCCTCCCACCTCCACTGGTCATATATTGAAATAAAACAACTTAGTTTTTAGCCCACACGATTTCCCCCAGAAGGACTCAAGACAACTAAATGTAACTGTTGGCTTTTTCCCCTTTTTTCTCTACATTTAAAGCTTTTCCCCCCTTGTGTAAAGGATGAGATGGTAAAGCAGTAAAGCTGTAATTGCTAGAGCACCAGAAGTTAAATTCAGACTTTGATCTGGTCACCAATCCAGCTGCAAATGGGTACCAGTCATTCAGGCTAGAGAATCAAAGGCAGGCACCAGACATGGTTCTGGCCATGTCATGCCCATGCTAGCCATTGGCTGGAGGGCCTCAACCATGTGCGCCCATTGGGCCATCTAGTCTTGAAGCAGAGCTCTTCATGACTTCTTTCATCCATGAATTGTTCATCTGATGACTCAATCAAGAGATCAACAACTGCAAGCCAGATCTAAGTGGCTCTCAGATTTGTTTCACCCAGAGTACACGTACTACCTTTACAGGAGGGAAATCTGCTGAAAGAAGCTACTGCCTAATTTTTGTTAAGTTTTCTCAGATGGGGAAGACTTTCTTCCACTTTTTGTTGAGTAACTTTCTTCAAGTGTAATCATTGGCAAATTTAGAGCCAATAGCATTTTCACGTTCTGATCAAACACTAGCAGGTTTTAAGTTATCCGAGGTGCCCTAGAAAGCAACTGACAAACAGTTTACAAATCTTGTCCTTCAACTTTTCCAGCCCTGAACTCCATAATCAGGGATCCTGATTTTCTCTGACAAAAAAAAATAACTCCCCAATTTTCAAATTAAAAGTAGTAATTCAAAATCCACACTTTTTCTGTGGTTAAAATGAAACACCACTAAGATAGATCTATCTATAGCAGCATTTCAGTTTAATCACAGAAAAATGTGGATTTTGGGTTACTCTTTTTAATCTGAAAATTGGAGGGTTTTTTTAAAAATCAGAGAAAACCAGAATCCTTGTTCATAATTGTACCAGCAGTTAGTGATGAAACACCGTGTAGATGTTGGTGGCACTATTGATGAACTTCTGTAGGAGAGCAGAAAGAGCTGTAAAGTTATCTTCAGTTCCTTAGAACTTGTTCAGCACCAGAAAAGCATTTCTTTTCTGGATACCTAGTAGAAGCCTCCCTTTAAAAAAGAAAGAAAAACAATTCTCCTTTATTTAAAGGAGGAGTGGGCAAAATATGGCCTGCAAGCTGAATCCAGCCCACCAAGAGAGTCTATCTGGTTTGCAGTGGGCCCCTTGGCCCTGCCAAGACAGTGGGGCTGTGGCATGAGCCATGGTGTATGGCTGGCCCTGCCCATGGTCCCATCCTATCTGCCCAGCCAAACATATCCTGCTCACAGGGGTCCTGGACTCAGCTTCCCAGCAGCCCCCATAATGGCAGCTCACTCTGCTCAGCTGCCAGCGTCTCCACTGCTGCCAGGCCAAGCCCTGCCGTCCAGGCAACCCAGATAGATTCCTGGGGGTGCCAGACAGAGTGGGTAGGATCTCCACAGACACTGGTCTGGGACCCCTGTGAGCAGGATACACTTGGCTGGGCAGACGGGATGGGACCATGGGCAGGCAAGAAGTCACATCCGACAACAGGGTCCCTGGAGCAGAGTGGCAATATGTTTCCCACACATCCCCGTCCTAGCCCCATGCTGTCATTGCCCCACAATCCTGACCCCACCCACCCAAGGCCCCGCCCCCTCCCATCCACATGGCTGAGAGCACCCTGCCTGTGGGGGTTTTGGGTCTGTCTCCATGGAGACCCTGCCCACCCACTCTGTCTGGCCCCCCAGTGGTGGATGCAGGGTAGATGGGCCCATATAAGGTTTGCCAGCAGTGGGTGGGAGGCAGATGGGCTGGATCAGTTCCCCCCCACACCCTTCTTGCAAAAGCTCACCAAAACTCCTTAAGTGGCCTTCCAGCCCAAATAACTGCCCACCCCTGATTTAAAGAGTCATGCTAAAAGGCTTCACACAAAAGCCATTTATAAAAAGTTTATAAAGGTAACCATGCAAATATATTCTTAATACTATCCAAACACATGAAATCTTGAATGTTTGTTCAGGAGTTAAACAGGGTGGGAAAAAAGACTAAAGATGAGATTAAGAATATTTTATATTTCACTGTCTCCAATAGATTCTACCAAGAAGTTTTAAAAAAAGTAACTCTTTCAAAAGCAAAGGAGATAAAACAGGTTTAAGTCCAAATCTTAAGCCTCTTACTGGATTTTAACTATGTTTTTCATAAACAAATTTTCACAAATAAATGATCTGATGACCAAAAGGTACTGAACCATTCCATTTTCTTTAAATCATGGCCAATATGTATATGGGTAGGCAATGTTTTTTGGCTGGAGTGCCAAAAAGCCACAATGACTACCTTGGAAGGTGCTGGAGTGCTGACGTGCTGGAGCCCAGAGCAGCTGTTTGCAGCCTCCTAGCTGCACCCAGCCCACGGAGCCCAGTATGCTTGCAGGAGGGATTGCAGCCTCCCAACCACCTGCTGGGAACAGCCTGGGTTCGGTGGCTGGCAGCAGCTGCTTAAAGCCTGGGCTGGCAGTGGTGTGCCAAGCAAAATGGCCTTGTGTGCCATGCTCAGCACACGTGGCAGGGGTTGCTGACCCCTGTGCTACACTGTGGGCTAGAGGAACTCACCTCTTATAAACTAGAATATTTCTGTGCCCTCAGAAAGACATGTTAAAATGTTATAAAACCCTGCTAATGCTAAAAAGTGACAACAAAAACTATTTCTAGACATACCAAGATGATATATATATATATATATATATATATATATATATATATCACGTACACTTCTTTGTACCACATGGATTTTTTTTATTTATTTATTTATTTATTTTTTACTGTCTTTCATCCCAAACAGTACCAAGCAATCCTGACAAAATAGTTTTCCAATCTGGCACCATTTAAGCTAACCACTTCAGCTATAAGCCAAAACAATGGACGCCAAATTGAAAAACAAATATTGGGAAAGAAAAAAATGTATTGTCAGCTTTTATACTGGTGCATTATTGCAAAAATGGGAGCTTAACTATGAACATTTAATTTGAACATGCCCCTTCATGATTATCACCATCTCTCATAATTGTTTCTTCTTTGACATACTGAATTATATTATGTCTCTAAAATACAACCAAAAATATCACTGTAACCCTGAAGGAAATAAAAATGATAAGCACTAACTATATGACGTAATAAATTATTTTTCAATAAACCAAACTGTGTTAAAATACTGTTCTTTCACTAGTCCTTTACTCACCAAAGGAGGGGCCATTGAACTTCAGACATGAAGCTACAGTAGAGGAATATAAATAACTGTTAAAATTCAGATACAATTAAGAAGCTTTTGGAAGTCATGTTCAGTTCTTTTCAAAGTGTCCCCACACAAAAATAAAAAATAGTAAACTTACCAGTTATATTTAAATACTTACTCTGAGCCTGCAGCCATTTCCGAATAAGAAGGTTCTGCTGTATCAACCCCCAATGGGATCACTATGCTCATGACGTTCGTTTCTGATAAATTCGATTACTACGGAGTCCTATGCATTGGTATCCAAAACACTGGGGCATGCCAGCCACAGTGCTCATTGCAAACATCTAAGTGCATCCACAAACCCTGTTTAAAAATAAGACAAGTAATTAAATCAAATAATTTTAAGAAGGCAATTCCGTATTATAGTATATTTAGATAATCTTGCTAAGGGATTGTTATGGTAGTTTTTGGTTCCAAGTTACACTGGAAAAAAAAAATTCAAATGGTACATATTTGTTGCCTACATTTGAAAGAATGTTAAAGCCTCGAACTAGTTGAAGTTACTAGATGACCACCTGGAAGCAGGGTTTAAGTTCTACATCAGTTGTTGAAACCAGCAGTCTCTTGTGCAAGTGAAGAGAGAATGTTTTAAATTTCAGTTTAACTAAATTCAGCTCAACAGTATATCACGCCCCTTCCCCCCATGTACGAACTACAGTTAACATAGTTCTGTTTAAGTTATTAAAAAGACTGCTTTTCTGTGAATTAACTGAATTCTAATTTCCAGCTAAACCCATACCACATGTTAAAGAAGCCAAAAAGACTATACATTTAAATTAAGGTTTGCTGCTTGGTGATTTGAATTGGTAATTAAAATATGCAGTAAAATAGCTCTGGTTAGATGCCTTTTAAAATACTTTTCACACCTTAAAGTTTTTTTTCTATATTTCAAAAAGGTCTGAAGCAAAAACTGAGCTTGACTATACACACTAGATGATCAAACTACAAATTACAGAATAAATGGTAAACCACTGTATGCAGAGTCTCATAAAATAGCTACTAAATGAACTTAAGCCACCTTGATTTTCAAGGAAAATCATACCAGTAATACATTATAAGAATTATAGAAACCTAGTTTCAATCATAATTACCCTTCTTTAGATGAGACAGCTCATCAAGAGACAGAAAAATAAAATGGCCACAATTCTCATTTTGCCCACTCAATTTTCAGCAAATAAGCTAAGCAATGAGAATGTTGTTATGATGGTTTAATTTTCTTCCTACACCTGCAGTGTAATTTAAAACCCAAATAAGCAAAACAGAATTATAGGATTATATTTAAAAGTTGTTTTAATGAAAAAAAGTTTAAGTCATTTAAATATAAACTTGGTTTCTGATTATACACATGTGAACACAAACTGACTGTTGATACTTCCAGGAATGTTCTTCTACTTAATACTATTACTGTACTTTTTTAAAAAGCAAAAAGATACAAAACAGAAAATGTAAAGTCGCTTAGTTAAAGATTCAAATGGATTTAATTGAAAGAAGATAAAAGTTTGAGAGGGTGGAATATAATAACCTACACCTGCTTAAGAACAAAAATTTTCATAATAAAGAAGGATGACATTTATTCAGGTACAACTCTGAGTGTTATTTACTGTGCTATATTATCATCAATACTGTATATACCAACGAAGACAAGCTTGCTACTTTTTATCCTAACACTGTAGAGCCAACACAGCTATGAGCGGTAAGTCTCTATAAAAGACAAAGACTTCTACAGAAATGAAGTCCTGCTACCATGCTTCCAACATCTTCATTACTTTCCCTCACCTTCTCCCTCTTCCTTCACCTCCATACCAGGTGTTCCAAACATTCATGTGCCCAAGGGCACATTCAAATTTACAAGAAAAAGCAGCAGGCGCCAATATGAATATTAAAGTTTAGAATTTAGAATCCTGGATATGCGCATACTACTCCCTCCCCAAATGAAAGTATGCGCCACTCTGTCACTGCATCTTTCAGACTGACTTGCTCTCATTTTGGCAGCTATTGCATACAGCCTGTGAAGAAAAAAAAAAAAAAAAAAATGCTAAAATGTTGCTGTTCTGAGTTCAACTGGCAGTTGCTGTTCTGAGTTCAACTGGCAGTGACAGTATTTTTTGTTGGAATGATGATTTTTATTGCTTGTGAAAATGCGTGCAGGCACCTGAAATAAACCTTGGGGGGCGGCATGCACCGTGGACACCGCATTGGGAACAGCTGGATTAGAGGGAGCTGGAGAGACATGCACAAATAGCACTGTGCACCTTTCTCCACTCCACAAACTGCAGTAACAAGTGAATGTATACCTAATGACCATTAACTTATCCAGCTTCCCTTGGTGGAAGAAGCAAGGTACAGTATTCAAATGAATATCTGTGTTTACTTGCAGGGGCATACTTCAGATCCATTATCTGCAGCACTTTCATACTGAATAAGTGCAGTATAGTTTATTTAGCTGTGCTTCTTGGATGAAGCATAATTCCCTGGTGACTTTACTACTCACTTATTTACAGGTGAAGCTGAGCTGTTGGTTTTGAGAAGTTACCACAGCATATCTAGAAAACTTAATAAGAAATAGTGGCTGAAAAAGAGCACCTCACTTGTAACATTTTATACTTCTACTCTGGGTGGAATTTTGCTTTTTCAATCAGTTTTGGTGTTACCAATCCAGACGGTCAGAAAATAAATCTGAAACATCTGGAAAGCCTGCATCAGCAAATGAAATGCAGAAAGAGTAAGAATGCACGGATAGAGATTTTTTAAGCCAATACTAATAGCCAATTTTTAAGGAGGCATATCAGCTGATATCGATTTGATTTCCCATACAGAGGCCAGCAGCTTGAAGGGCAGTGGCCAGCTGGTATGTCTGTTGTGGTGGAAGGGGAGGGGCAAGGGAGGGGGCATTGGGGGGGAGCCACAGAGGCCCCTGTGGTGAGGGAGGGAGTGCGGCTGGGGCAGATGATGCCCAGCGGGGTGGGGCATGGGATGGAGCTGTGGCTTGTCCAGGGGGCATGGGCGAGGGGGCTGCTCCCACCATTGCATGCACCCCAGAAAGGCATCCCATAGGATCTTCAAGTGTCAGTTGGCTGCCACTGTGCCAGGATCTTCCCAGTGGGGGCTGGGCCAGGCTGCGCTTGGGGTGGGCAGCGGTACCACTGGGAGGAGGGGACAGGAGAGGGAGGATGAGGGGGACACACTGCAGCTACCTCAAAATCCACTGTAGGCCCCCAACCCCCACTCCCAGTGCTGCTGCCCGCCCCGAGCACAACCCAGCCTAGCTCCCAGCAGAAAGAATCTGGCACAGCCCCAGCCCCCCAGCAACAGCCCACCCTGCCCTGCACAGATCTGGGGGCACATGCCCCCCATACCTTCCCAGTTTCCCACATTTTTCTCCGTTAAAGGAGAATGCATTTTTAAAGTTTATTCCCTTTCATATATTCTTGTGATCCACTTTTAGGTCACCACCCACATGTTGAGAAACACTGACCTAGTCCAACCCTCTGCCTCAGGCAGGATTCATTTCTATCCAAACTATGCCATATGATCATAATCTAAGCTCTACATAAGACTACCCTCAACTCTGAGAACACAGGCCTAGCACCCTAACCTCCCACAGGTAGGGCAGGGAAGCTACAGCAGCCAACGTCTTCCTTCTATAAAATGATGTTAATATATGCTCAAGAGATCCTGGGTAGGTGGCTATGCCCCCCACTAGAAGAAAACAAAAACCCCACAGTCCATACCAATCTGCCTACAGGGTAAAATTAATTCTTGACCCTAAATACGACTTGCAAAAAAAGCTCAAGTTATTCAATCTTTTAGCCAAAAAGTGAACATTAGTGAGTCTGCCTGGGCAATATTATACAGGGAGGAAAACTGGTAAGCCACAGAATCACAAAACTAATTAACTACCATTCAAAGTGTTTACTAAAGAAGGAAGAGAGCCTATTAATTTTATGAAGGTATATATAGATTTTTTTTATTACAAATGTGTGGCTTAGAGTAACCTACTCGCATACTACCGGGTGCCTAAGGTCTGGACTGAATTCACTGCCACAGCCACAGGAAGTCAACCAGGAAGCACTCAGCACAAGAGTGCAGAGGGGTGGAGGGACAAAGGCAACAGCAGCACAAATTCAGTATTAAAAATGTAAATAGGAGGCAGCAAAGTCAGTAGAAAAAGTGTCCATTTTCTTGCCTTTCCCATAGCAAGCAATTTACATTTTAGGTCGTCTAGTGGTATGCTGGTTCATTTAGTTCTTGGCCAAATTTCAACCATTTTGTATAAAGCAAGAAAAGTGATGAACCTCAATGCATTTTGCCAGACAACATTACAACAGAGGAATTTTCTTTTTAAGGGAAGGAGAAAGATCTCAGTTACACAAAGTGTAAAATATATCACTCTGACATTTGACTTTTCAGAAAAAAAAAGCGATCATAAAGGATTCTTCATTTATTATTATATTACCACAGGGGTGGTGGTAGGACAGTGCCAGCTCCAATTCCTTGCAAGGGGCTACTAAAAGGGGCCCCAGATGCATTACAATTATGCTTTGGTGTGGTTATCTAGTAAAGAGTATGGGGGCCCAGAAATGAACCTTTGCACAAGACCCTCAAAGGCTTGGCCTGCTACTGATTACCATCTTAAGATTTCAGGACATACCAACCTTCTTTCTTCAGCAAAAAGACCAGGATGCAGAACCCTCCAATGTTACTCCAACCAGGAACAGCTGCTGCAAAATAATGTGGTATTCAGTCACCAGCAGCTAGCTCAGAGAACAAAATTTGTGTTGCTTGCAATGATATTCTTCAAAGAAGAGGGTACCATATTGCCAATATTTTGATATTTCTCTTTTACACCAAGCACTCAACCTAAAGGAAAAAAAAATCTCAAGTACAGGGTCCATCTGCACTAGACAAAAGTGCACTGTTACAGCTATGGCTGCAGGCTACATCCCGAAAATACCATAACATGTTGAAAACTGTCATTTTGGATAGCGGGCAGTGGAATCTCAAGGAGAGAAGGGAGGAATCATTTACGCCATGTCCAGACCCAGAAATGTCCCATGTGTTGCACTGTAATATTCCCAAGGTGTCCATCTTATGGTTCTTTACACAACTCTCCAAAGCAGGTGCTTGGACTACAGGAATCGCCATACTGGATGAGGCTAGTAGTCCAGCAGATGTAACAAACCCTGTAGAGAATAAATAATGAATAGCCTACCCACAGGGAAAGGCTCTTCCCAATCCCCATTATTTAGTAATTAGATTATTATCTAGTCTCACAGTAAAAGCTCTCACATTGTGAATGTTTTCATGTTTAAATGTTTTCAACCCAATTTTCCCCAAACATAGCATTTTAAGTTAAAGAGTTCCACACGTGAATTATACATTTTGCTATTAAAAAAGAAAGAAGCTGGGGAGAGGGAAGAGTCCTGTTGAAACCCAAATACAATACACAACATATAATCCCACTATTTTATGCAGTATTTTACTGCAACATTTCAAGTAGTAATAGACTGCTCAGTCATTTTAGGTTATCTTTTTATTCCAAATGAACCTATCAGTCCAACTAAGTTACTCAGTACTAAAAAATAACTGGTCCACATTTTCTAGAACCATGCTATGTTTCTCCGTTAGACAAGTAAAATGTTATGTGGAGGACTAAAACATAATAGCCAACAAAACAAAGCTCTTACAAAAATTACACATTTAATTATTATTACAATTATTTAATTTGGAAGTTCTCAGTAGTTGTGTCTAATTTACTAATTTGTTCCAACATTTTCTCGCTGCTATTAGCCTGTCAGTACCCCATCTTTATTTCATAAAACAATCAGGCCCCTCAAATATCCTATTTTCTGAAAAACTAACAAAAGGAAGCCATTTAGCTTTTATGAAGTTTCTCTACCTTCCTTTATTACCCCCCTTTAATATTAAAAAACTGTAAGAGAATTGATAGGTCTTATAGATTACTAGGCTAAGAAAAGGGGTTTTTTTCCTAATTGTCTTTCAAATCTCCTCTTTGACCTCCTACTTCAAATTTTCATATTAAATTATGCAAGGTAAACTGCATGCACTTCTTTTACTGACTTTATCTGGACTGGATTTTCAGCCTTTGAAGGATTTTAGTTTATTAGAAATAATCTCTTTGAACCTTATCATTCAAGCATATAAAACTTTAAGTCTTGCATTCCTGCATCACCAGCTCTTCTTAATTTAGCATAAATGCATGAGTTAAGTGACTTAACTATGGCATTCTTATGCAACTTCCATAACAAGTCTAGAATATTAGTTTCCTTGCATCTGAGTCTTGTTATTTTGAGATCACTCTCCCTTAAGTTTAATCACAGTGCTATGTTTTTCTTTTTGGAATCTCCTTTCCTCCAAAAGATGAAAATGGAAACGGATCAAAACATGTTTAGATTGCAAATTATTAACTTTTTGAGGCTTTAAAATCCATTTAAGCTTTAGCTTGGTGACTCATTGTCACCAAGATATTCTGCATACACAATATTATTCTTGGGATCTAATGAAGTTCACATGCATCCTGTGGTTCTGTGTCCTTTTTAATACCAGTTTGTGACAGTAGAATCCATTTAGAACCCTCTTCTCCCACCTTCACTTTGCCTGGCACCACATGGAAGTGGAAGAATTCAAATGCAGCACATATGCAGGTCAATTAGTTTTAAAAATACGAAACACATTAACATTTTTTAGTCCCAATCCTGATGCTCCTTTTACTTCGATGGGCTGTATAAAACAGGGAGAGGAATGTGTATGTGTGGAGAGGGGGAAAAGGTTGACTGGCTGAGGCCTCAGGACTGCTTTTTCAGTAGAACTAGCAGATTCTTCTTCCTCTCATTTTTTTCCAGGACCAAAAGGGGACAGAGAGGAGAGAAGGAAGTCCAGTTTCTCACAAGACAAATGCTGGATGAAACAGCTATGGGTTATAAATTTGAGATGGAAAACTAGAGGGTACCATATATTTTGCTAGCTAGTCTGTGTGTGCCATTTCCATAATGTTCCTTAACCACTTCCAGGTGCCTGATGGCTGGGAAATTCTTCCCTTCTACAGACAGACAGCAAACAGGTTTTAATGGTTTTGTATTAACTAGATTTCTATTGCCTCTATGTAGTTTATTCCAAAATTCTGATTTCCTTTATTATATTAAATAATACACAGTATTTCTGAAGCAGAGATGGAACTGAAGAGAAGATTTTGCACTAGTAAAGCTGCATGAAGGCAGTGTAAAGGACTTGCTGGTGCACTTTATGAACAGCAACAACAGGGCTCTCCTCCTTCCAGTGTGTGCATACAGATGCAAGACTCGACAATCATAGAAAAACTGCTATTATATAACAAGAGAAAAAGCATGGAAAATTTAACATAAAACTGGGAGAGGGACTTACAGAAAGGTGCGACACAAGATCTTAATGGTGGATTTCAAGCTGATGTCCCTTCAAAGTGGTAATTTCTAGTTCTAGATGGCAAAAGGCACTCAAATGTAACGACTCTCCAAACAGACGCATTTTTCTTACATAGGCAAGACATCAGAAAAGTGTATCACACTTCTCATCCCTATTTTTGTTGAAGGGCCATTTAGATATTAAATAGAAACTCTGAATCTATGCAAAGTTGACAAGACCAGAAGGGACTACCTATAAAAGGTCAAACAGCAATTCTTATAGCAAGCCCTCTACTGATCCTAACTGAAGCAGAATCCTCCAGAAAGACTCAATCTAAAAACTTTAAAAAGACAGATTCCACTACTTCCCTTAGTTGCTTGTTCCAGTCATTTTCACCTTGTTCGTTACAAATCTGTGTTTTATTTCTACTTTAAAATTTGTGACTTATTTTTACTATTTATTCTTATGCTTGAGGGGGTGGAGAATAATAGCCTTAAAAGATAACTTATGTCATTACCTTAGTTAAATAAGAGTAAAAACTGAATAGTTTAAATAAAGTTCACATATATCTTTCATCAGGTTTCATGTACTTAACATATTAGAAATTTTGTCATTCTCCAGACAGCCATATTTTTTCAGATCATGCAAGACCTGAATGTCTAACACATATACCTTTTCAAACATGCCATTACTTTATAGAAGGAAGGGCAAGGAAACAAACTAAGTTTTGAAATGCCAATTTGGTACTCCTTCATTTACATATAGAACAATGAGCTTTTGGCCACACACAGGACTTTGGAGACTCAGTTGGTAAAAATCTGCACAGCAGGACAATAAGGATTCGAAGAAATTGTATTCTTGGAAAGCAAATGAAATCAACAGTCTGTTAGCAGTTGCATGCAATCACCACTAATAGATCTTTTGATTGCATCAAAGAAAATCTGAAAGAGTTATACTTTAGTAAAGAATCCCTGATTTGCTCCTATAATGTTCCATACTGTAGAACTTCATACCTTCTACAGTAACTGATCAATCCATAATTTGAGAAAATAACTTGGAGAGGAGGGCCACTTGCATGATCAGGGGGCAGCAGGGCAGGCCCTATGAGGAGAGGCTACGGGACCTGAACCTGTTCAGCCTCCGGAAGAAAAGGCTGAGGGTGGATTTAGTGGCCTGTTACAAACTAGTCAGAGGGGACCAGCAGGCATTGGGGGAGTCACTGTTCCCCCGAGCACTACCAGGCGTGACTAGAAATAACGGTCACAAGCTGGCAGAGGGTAGATTCAGACTGGACATCAGGAGGCGCTACTTCACTGTCAGGGCAGCTAGGATCTGGAACCAACTTCCAAGAGAAGTGGTGCTGGCTCCTATCCTGGGGGTCTTTAAGAGGAGGCTAGATGTACACCTTGCTGGGGTCGTTTGACCCCAGTACTTTTTCCTGCCATGGCAGGGGGTCGGACTTGATGATCTGCTCAGGTCCTTCCGACCCTACCAACTATGAAACTATACTAACCTCTAACAAGCTAGGTGGATAGCAAGAAATATTCCAGCCTCTTAATTAGGGAAGGAAAGCCCAAGAACACCGAGATGATAATTTAGGCCAGGGATGACTAAGACATAGCCTGCAGGCCAGATGTGGGCCATGGAGCTGCATGAGGCAGTTAGCCATGTGCATCTGAAGTCAGTCAGAAGGCAGGGGGCATACGCACCTTTATAAAATGCTGCCACTGCTAATCCTGCCACCAAACTTCTGACTCATAGGGAGCCTTATGGGAGAGATCCACAGCATGAAGTCACATCATCTGACTTGCAAGGGTGCCTGCAGGGCCAGAAATTTGGTGGTGAAAGAAGCAGCAGCTGCTATGGCTCTGGGAGTTGCAGCAGTTAATGTTGCCACCAGATGCCAGACGACAGACTGTCCCCACACCACTCATCTGGTCCATGTGGCCAAATGAGTTGAACACTACCGGTTTAGACTACAATGTACAGAAGGCAGAACCAAATGAAGGTACTGAAGGATGCAGCTTTCTACTGGAAAAAACCTACATCTTCTATAATATACTATAAACAACTAGGCAGGACCACATACATTTTAGGTATTTTAAAAGCATTAGAATATTTAAAGTAATTGAAAGATCTTATCTTAAGATCTTCTGCAGTTTTCAAGAGGGACTCATAATGCACTGTATTACTAGAAAGTTCTCTCCAAGAGATATAAGGAAGGGCCTAGAGGGAGAAAAGCAATAATAGTTCTGGTTATATGTTTGAGGGGGGGAAGTATGGGATGGAAACAGAAGAGTCTTAAGTTCCTCTACACAAATAGGCATGCACCTAATTTATGCCCTAGCATCAGCACCATTTGAAGACCTGGTGACTTGCACATCAATTTGCCATCCTCATTCCACAGCCGACTTGCATCTTTTCAAAACAGAGAGTATACACTTTATTAGCTGAAAAGTGACTTGAGGAAACTGCAGCAACCATACCCTTCAGGGTTCCAGATATATCTAATATCTACAACTTAAGGAAAGACTGTCAGGTGGCTGAAAGAGTACAATGGCTTATATATTTCTTTAACTGAAGCATTAATAGGCTTATTCATACTTGGTAAGCCAAACAGACATTTTAAGTGTTCCAATTTTAGAATAATATTCACTCCTAAATTTTTTGTGAAACACACATTGTTTTCTGACCTCTACAAAATGCAAACTGCTTAATGGAACATCTGACCAAAGCATATCATCTTCCTTCGCACATGTTCTCAGAGGAAGTTAACTTGCAAGACTGAAGAAGCATAGGTAAAAATTACATGTTAACTACAGGGAGAGAAGATGCAGGTAAGTGGGGTATAATTACCTGGAGTAATCTATTTGTATAATAGGGAGTGAGCAAAGAACAAAAGCACCTTTATAGGGAATGGAGATAAACCCAAAGTTAAATGTTACTAGAAAAGATGGGTATTTTTATTTCCTCCTTTGTACAATGCTTTTTCTATTCATCAGCATCAGAGAAGCAAGCTGCTGAGACGAACTGACTTTTTTCCAATGTATTTGTACATTATTTTCAGACAGTTGGCATTTAGACCATACTTCTTTGTTGTTAAACTACACAGCGGGCTGGTGCCTCCCTTCCAGCTTTAGGACTTATAATTTGTTTTTTTTCTTTCTTTCTTTCTTTCTTTCTGAGGGAATCACTGCTTTGTATGTCCCACAGATGGGAGAGGGGAAAGGATGCAGCACACCTGCTGGAGGATGCTCCACTGGGACTGAAACACCCCCCTGGGGCCAGCTGGGGAAGGCCCCGTCAGGAGCACAGAGGAGCTGTCCATATCCAGGCCACTGCAGCACAGGTGTGGAAGGAGGTGCAGGGAGTCTGTCACCCTGCCCAGGCCCCACCATTGTGGGGACTGGAGGTGCGGGCTGAGCAGAGCAACCATGGGACTGAGCAGAGCAACCATGGGGCTGAGAGTCTTGCTGCTGCACAGCAGTAAGGCACAAAAGAACTCCAGGAAGGGAAGGGGAAGGCAGCACAGCACCAGGCACACAACAAAGACATAAGAGGCCAGGGCTATTTCTGCTGGAGGTCACTAAACTAGGATTGAGCTATTGTTTAACCAATATAATTAGAGGAGGTTAAACTGATAATTTTTAAAGGATACTTACATCCCTAACATATGCACACAAAGCAATAGCATCACTATTGATTACAGAATGTTACTAAGAAGTTGCAAGACCCTTAACATGACTTATAAGCAAGTCAAAAGCAAAATGACTACTCCCATCCTCAGAAGCCTACTCCTGAAGAGTCTTTTACCCTCTTCCCCCCTGCAATCTTACATCAGTTATTCAGCTGTTAATTAATCTAAGCAACTGGCATAGAGGGAAGCTAGTTTCCACTAGGCTCCAAGGCCCACTTCATTATCATCTAGGCCAGTGCAGGCAACTTTTTTGGCAAGCATACCACAAGATAGCCCCACACCCTTCCAGTGTACCACTCCAAACCCCTTTCCATGCGAAATCAGCTGCTCCGCCTTCTGCTTTCTGCCATGTGCTCCCTGTCTGATCTGATTTGCTCCGATTTGCTTTCCGCTTCATTCACCATGCTTCTCATTTCAACCTGTTGCTCTGTTTTTTGCCCCCTGCTCCATCTGCCACTGTGTTAAATGTCCCCACCCCAGTCTGCCATGTGCCCACACAGAGGCTGCTTGCACCAAGAGTGGCATGCATACCACAAATTCGTCACTCTTCATCTAGACCAGGGGTTGCCAACCCCCCCAAGCCACAGCCTGGTATACCAAGTTTAAAAGGATTGGCTGCCTTCCCGCAGTGTGCCAGTCACTGCTGGTCTATGGTCACTTTCAGTTCACAGTTTGCCTGTCTGCAGCACGAAAAGGTTGGGAGCCCTGATCTAGGTATCCAAGGGCCCCTCCATTAGACATGGGACTAATGCAGGAACAGGTGAAAGGAATTAAATACGTATTTCTCTAGAGATTTCTACCTGTCCATTAGAAGGCTTTCAGGGTTTCCCTTTATTTTTTCTCTTTTCTTACTTCCTCCCCATTCTCCCCCAAGAAGAAGAATGACACTGAAAGGAGCTAAGAAGAAGGGGGGTGAAAGAGTAGTGGAGGAAAAAAGGGAAAAGTAGAAAGGAAATAAAAACATGAGCTATGGAATGAATGAGAAAAAGTGAATCAGCTCAGCAGGGATCAAGGAAGGGACAAATAGAATGAAAAAGAGTTCAGAGAAAGAGTGAAGGTAATTGAAGAGAGTCGGCTCTTTGATTTTAAAACCTCAGTTTATTGCCACTCATTCTCGCAGAAGCCAACAAAAAAGAAAAAGGAAAGGGAATATAATCCCAATAGCATGTCTCCAGCTGTAACTTCAAGCTCCCTAAAATTGTTAAGATTATTAAATGTCTCAAGGAGGAAAAAATCCCACACGCTCTTTGTCTCTCAGAGAAGGTCCATCTATCTTGAAGCTCCATCCAACATTCAGAAATCATCAAGAAAAGAAGTATAAGAGTGTTCATTCTTGTGTGAGAGTCTTTAGCAAAGAAGATCTTCCAAGTTGACAGGCAAATTTATCCTGGAGGGGATATATTTCCCCCCCATGATAAATTCATGGAAGTGTACTTCTTGTAGTTTCTAAGAGGAGAGAACAATTCTCCCAGTAGATACATAACACCTGAACGGGGCTTAAAACCACAAACAGGTGTTATATTTCTACTGGGACAATCTACTGGGAGGGAAAATAAATATAATAAAATGCATAGTGCCAAGCGTTGTTCTTTATTAATTTGCAGAAAATACCAATTGATTAATATTAAACTTATCTAATCTCTCACAATAAACTTGGTGTCTCACCTCTTTTCTATTACCATTAGATGCAGAATTCCCCTAAAATAAAAATTTCTAATAGTCAACATCAAGCTAATCAATTTAACAATCTAATAAATGAAAAAAAGTTACTGATTTCATTCCAGATATAATTCTCACATCTCAGTGAATTTGTTGTCTACAGGAGAACAGTTTAAAGATATTCACAAAACTGTTCCCTAAAAAGTTATACTATACATTCAGAAACTTCTCTAGAAGTAAAATTAACTACATTCATTAGTATTTATTGTTTCTCATTATTCACAATTAACATTTGAAATCAGGCACTTCAACAGCCATCTTTAGGCAGTGTTCAATAAGCAGGCCCAGTTAAGTTACATCTCTTATTACTCTGCTATTTTTCATAACATCTACCTAATGCTCCCATGGAAGGGTCTTAATTACAATAAACCTCTGAAAAATTATATTTTAAGTATCAATTTTCAAATGCCTTTTTCCTACAGTGAATAGCTGCTGATGAAGAATGTATTCATATTAATGTGACAGGAGAAAATGCAGGTTTTTACAATATTCACCAGCTAGCTACAATTAAAATTGGCTGAAACACAGCGTAAGTGTTTCAGATCTTGTGAGCAACCAATGCGATTTGTTTCAATATATTAGTAATATATTATGCACATAAAATAGCTTAAAACCTGACCATTCAATTAAATCTTTTTCTATTTTGCGTTACAGTTTTTTCCACTCATGCAGATCGCTACACATAAAGTTTTCCCTTTCTTTTAAGCAGCATTTTACTTGAATGGATCCTGGATTGAAACTCCCACTTTCATCTCATCAGTTTTCAGAAGCTGGAGGACAGCTTAATGATTAAACTAGGAAAACTAAATTTTTAACTCTTCAAAAGTTTTTCATCTTTCATGGCTGTTTAAAGCTTCCTCTCTATTTTCAGCAGCTAAACTATGGTCCCAAATAGCTCTGAGTTATTTCTTGATAGCCATATACTGGATTGGTTATAGGTTTTTTTGTTGTTGTTTTTAAATCAACTGTGGAAGCATCATTTTGGGCTGAAATCATTTCATCATAATCTCAAACAGTAACAAAATTTATTTGAGAGTAATAACACAAGCATAAACTGCAACTTTTAACATAGGGAACAGGAAGTGAATGACTGCTCAAAAGTGAAAGTAGATAGCTTTTCCTCCAGGGATTATTTTTAATTTTCCAATTATTGTATGTTAGATGAACAGTTTCATCTGATGCTTACAGTTGAAACTGAAAATTGAAATCCCAGCTCCAAAAGAGGAACTCTATCCCAATAAACTTTGAGATAATTGCTACTTTTTAAATAAAAAATAGAAAGATATAAAGAGGGGGGTTTTTTATTCTCAGGTCAACAAGCTCTTATTTCAAAGTTGCATTCTAAGCAAAGAGCAAGCCAAAAAAACTAAACCCAGAGTTGAGGGGAAGAGCTGTAACCTCTCTCCATTTTTTTAGAACAGGGTATCTGTCACATGTAGCATGGGGAGCCTCTGGGTGTGGCACACAGCAGACTGGGGAGGGAACAGGCAGCACTACAGCAGACAGGGCAGGAAGCAGCAAGCAGAACAGCAAACAGGGCAAGAGCAAGGGAAGTAGAGTGGCATTTGGGCAGGATAAGCAGCTAATTTGTAGCATATCTGCCAAAAAGGTTGGCTTCCAACTGTTCCGGAACAATCGAAACTTCTGTGAATCTGTGAAACTACCCACAAAAATACTTCTCTGCAATATTACAATCCTAATTTTCAAATTAAGTAGCAACAGCAATAAAATATTTTCACAGTAGTGAAAGAGTCCACCTAAACCAACTGTTAAGGTATGATCAGCTGTCTAGGCATGGAATATCAGTTGTCTAGTTTAACAGACAGATGGCTCTAAACATGGCTCCCTTACAACCATACACTTAGTAGTTAGGCATAATTTCCCTCTGACTAGCAGAGACAAAATGAAAGTTAAGAAAATTCAAAATTAAATGCAGCAGAATATTGCCTGAACTGGTCAAATTGGAGGGGGCGGGAGGAAAAAACAAAAACAAAAAACAGTATTACAACCAATTCATAACTATATAAAATTATTTGAAAATATTAAAACCTTGCTTCTAACTGTTTCAGGTTTTCATTTGAAAAGTATATTGCATGGTTTTCAATATCATCTTGCTAAATTTATGGAGCTACTTACATCTATTTTAACATAAATTAATGTAGTTGCTATTTTTAATTATACAACATGAGGAAAAAGCTCATTAAAATTAGTCATACCCTGATCTGAGTTAGTTTTCACAATAATTTCATTTATGGAGTCAAAAAAAGTGATCAAAGATGACCTAAAATTACATTTTACCCAAGCTCCCCAGAAAAGCCACTGAGGCCACAGGAATAATGAAAACACCATCTTCATAGCAGAACTTTTGCTGTGACAGATATTAAAAGTAAATTAAAAATATCTTTGGAAATTCTTGTCTTAAAACTGGACTTCATGCCTGTATTTTGGTACTTGTATGTGTAAACTGACTTTCAAAAAAACAAACAAACAAAACAAAAATACTAACTACCCAGCAATTCCCAGGTAAAATTTCTACCCAAGTGAAGGAGAATATTTAAAAATGGTGGTTTTCCCTTTAAGTAATAGACGTAAACCATTAAACACGCTTTGCCTGTGCAGGGTTCAAAGTACTTCACCTTTTCAAAATATATAGGATGTATGTCAAAAAGTTCATTTGGACCATGGAAGAAAGTACTCTTTGAATTTATGAAGGCCTTGGTAAGCTACTTTCTTACACTCTTATTTAGAAAAAAAGAGAAATAAATAAAAATCCTGAAACAGTAAAAATATAACACAATAAACTACAGTCTCTATGGTTCACTGAAATAATAAAGATGACTTTTTACCATTTTATAATGCAATAATAAATCTATGCGAATATTCCGAGAGCTCCTCCAACTAATTATCAGCACAGAAATCTTAAAAAAAAACCTGTATAAAAATTCTGCAAGATAACTAAAATGTTTATGTGATAGCCAGTTCCTGTTTATGAAGGCCCGTGATTATTTTTCAAATACATTTTTGTTGTACTCCATCTTAATCAGGCTCTAAAGGTAGCAGGAGAAATTATTATTACATTTTTTCTATTGTAGTTACAATTTTTTTCCTGCACATGATTATGGATCTGCAGATGTTATTTCAGGAGACAAATTTAACTTCTGCTGAGGTACCTTTTAGTTTTCTGGCTAGTAAGAACAGAAATGAAACAACGTTAATATGACTATAATTCTAGAGAAGCCTACATTGTATGTGTATGGAAGGTCCAATGAACTTGACATAGCTTTCCAAGTCTAGAATATAGTGATACAGACTCTTAGGAGATCTAGTCAGCAACCAACAGATGCCCAAATAAGGAAGAACATCCCTATAAAACTGAAGGTTCATTTAAATCCTGGTACCATTTTTACCACACTGTTACCCCAAACAACTTAAAAACAGTACCTGGTCCAAGGTCACAACCTGATAAAAATCTCAAAATGTTGAGACCAGTACAAATACAGGTTATGCTGGCATCACAAAACCAGGAACCAATTTAAAAGCTGCAGTCTGCTATTTAAGTCAGGATGCAGGGAAGCCCCTTAAGAATTTTTGTGCATCCAGACTTTTTTTCCTGACCATTTTTTTTGGTAGAGTGTATTATATAACACTTAACTCAGTGGTTAAAGTTTACTTGGGACAAAGACCCCCCTCACTCTTCCAAGACTTGCCAGAGGCACTTAACTTTCTGCCCTACAAATAGTTGAAACATCAATATTAGTATGTAAAATTAGCATTTAATTTTTTGTGGGATTAAGCTTAAATATATTCTTCAAACTTCAGAAGTCTTAACTTTGAATCTAGGCAAGAATTTAGATTATTTCCAAACAAAATACTAATTTAGTTCTATACATGAAAACCTTACCGCAGATCATATACATATGATCTGAGTCCATGAACTATGACAAATTCTCAAAACAAAATTAAAAATATTATTGTTCTCCTTCAGATTAATGATCAAATGTATGCTATAGAAATCAGCTACCCAGAGGTAGAGATGGTTTTAAGATCTGGAACCCAGATTACTAAAAAGATATTAATTCATCTATTAAGTCTGCCATTTGGAGAATACTGATATACTGATAAATTTCTCATTCACAATTGGACATTTCCCCAAAATGAAAACTTTTAAAGATTTCGGTACATAACCCACAAAGGCTCCCTTTTTGATAAGGGGAAAAAGGGCATAAATATATTTCTTTTTTTCTTTAGAGACTTTGTCCTGAAAATCATTAACATGATACCTCAGTGCCTCAAAACATTTAAATTAATTTAAAGAAAGGCACTGGGCCCTGTAAGGTAAGGAAGCATTACTATCTCCATTTTACAGATGGAGAAAGTGAGAAATAGAGAACTGAAGTGACTCACCCAAGGTCACAGAGGAAGAATCTGGAAGATTTCCCAATTTCCAAGGAGGTCTTATAGTACAAAAATAATTACGGCTAACAAAGACAATGCTGTGCATTTTTTGAAATTTCAAATTTTTGTTTCAGCTGTTCAAATTACTTCTAAATCTATTTTTGTTCATTTTAAATGAAATGTTGCCAGTGTTTTCTAATTCAGCATAACTAGGGTCACATAGATAGGAACAACTACCTAGAGAAACAAAAACCAATCAGACACTTCATATTTTCACAGAAACCATAGTACTATTAGCAATTTATGCACTTGATTTAAAAATAGAAACCTAGAGGGGGAAAAAAGCAGAAAATCTCTCTAATCTAGAAACCCCCAGAAGTTTACCACAAGTCTTCTAATAATCCCTAGTTGTTTTTTAAAATATATACTGTGAAATAAAACATGATTTTAATTTTAAAAGATCCTATCATCATGGGACTAAAATATGATGGCGCATATGATGGGGCATGCATTGCTAGATCATTAACACATTACTTGAAGTGTTCAAGACACTCAGTCTTTAGCCTCAATACAAGGAAGGTGTGCATTAACCTGTAACGCAGGTCTTACCCCCAATCTCACTGTTCAAATGATACATACCTAAAAGAAAGACTATCAACTCTCCTAGAAATAACACTGCTCAATTCTTTAAGTTAAAAGAAAAATGTCATTTTAACAGAAATTTTTGTTGTTGTTGTTTCTCTAGATCCAGAACATTCCAACGATATATTATAATGGAAACTTTTCCTTCATTATAGTAGGGACAAAATTTACAGACCGGTCCAAAAGTGACAAAATTTGCATTTATCTTTTTAAAACTGAAGCTTACCCATACTAAACCCCCAACAAGCTTCCATATTTGCAATAAGATCTGGAGATCACAACTGTGCTCAATATATTGCCTACCAAAGAATAAGTCCCTGCCCCATCCTGCCCCCCCTCACTTCCCACACACGCACACTGTAGCATATTTATAGTGGTGATACTAAAAGGCTCGTATTTCATTTGGGAAAGGAGAGAGAAGGAATGAGTTTCACTTTTTCTGTATGTCAAAATAGGACTTTAGTGAATTTAAAAGATTCTCATCCCACATAATTACGTATATGGAAACTTTAAACCCAAAGCAGCAAAGTAACAGCTTTTAATTCTGTCTGCAAGCCTCCTTAAATATTAATTCTCAAAATAGCATTCTCATATTCCCAAACTATCAGCATTGCCAATGAAGACCACTGTCTCCCGTAAAGAAGGTGTGTTACTGAATGAAAGTGAACATGACATTCACAAACAAGAGATCTAAGAATCTGGTGGTTCTAACTTTGTCTTTATTTGATAAATATTAGCAGTCTTTGTGTTAGCACTAGATTATACTCCCAGCTAACTTTCAATTAATTAGTAGAGACAGGAACTTGTTCAAATTATTTTTAAAACAGAAAGCGAGATTAGCATGGCATGCATATAACCTCAAGGAAACGCACACACCCCAAGAAGCTGCTTGAGTCTGTCCTCTCCCCCCCCACTGCAAAAGTGGTCTCGTTCATTTGCCTTTCACACACACAACCAATAAAATTAATCAGCTGGAACACTACATTTTAATCCTAGTAAAGTCAAGATATGTTTTGTACAAGATTGGAAAAAAACTGGGCTTTTCATTTAAGCATAATAAGCCTGTAATATGCTGCAGACAAACGCACTGCATGGGGTGTGGAGGACCCAAGCTGATTAGATTACCACAACATCAGCCCGAGGCCGCCATTTTTAGAATCTCTAAAGGACAAAAGAGGGAAATTACAATTTTTACTCTACATTTTCAATAAGTGACTCCAAAAGTAGCACGTTTATGGTCAAACACTTATGTCTACTACCTATGGCCACAAACCTGTCTTTCCTTTCACTGAGGTGGGTCTCAGGAAGACAAAAACCGTTTGGTTATTAATGCTTTGAAGAGGATGTAAATAAACGGAGACTAAAAGCAGTCTGAAATGCAGACGCAGCCCTTAAATTCTGACTTTAATCTGAGGGAGAGGACATCATTCTGGAGACCTCAAGGCTTGGAGCCACCCTCCATTTCCAAGCGACTGGGCACAGGGGAAATACAGGACCTTAATAATCCAACGAGGTGAGATTTCTTCTCCCCTCTTTAGTGAACCGTTTATTTCTCCTCCCCTGTCTGCAGCAATAGGGAGCACTCCCTCAATCCCTCTCCAGAGGAGATTTGACCTGCGCCAGGCAGGGCGCACCGAGAGAGACCAAAACCCAGCAGGCAGGGGCATCGCAGATTATTGCCTTCGGCTTCTTCCCAGGGAGGGGGATGGGAGAATCACCCCCTTTCACATGGGCACAGAAACTCTTCCCAACTGTTTTCTGATCGCCCAGGTTACAGCCCAGTGCGGAGAGCAGCACGGGGCGGGGGAGGGGGGTGTGGAAGGCGATGGAGATTAGGCCCACAACGAGCCATTTTAGCCCCACAAAGCAGTAACGTGCAAACAGGAGCGAAGCCTGCCTCCCCCGCAGCGCCCGGGCAGCCCGGCTCCCCTCCCGGCCCGAGGGACGGCGCACAGCTGGCGTGACCGCCACCCCCTTCGGCTCCTCCGCGCCCACAGCCCGCCATATTCACGAGGGGCAGCGGCTTTTTCGTGTCTCGCAGCGTGGCGGGCAGCCCCGGGCACTGCCGCCTCCACACGCCCCCTCCCCGGCCCGGCCCGCGCGGACACTCACCGGGAATGGTTGCAGGCCAGGCGGCAGCACGGGCGAGCCAAGCCCCTCTCCCAGCCCGGCCACAACAATGCAGCAGCCCCACTGCGGCTCTCCCCGGCCGAGTAGTGCTCAACCCCGCACACCCCGGAGCGCCTGAAGCCTGCAGGGACCCGCTGGGAAGCGCCCGTGCCTCAGGACCCGTGTACCAACCCCGCAGCCGCCGCGGCTCCCGTGCCTCCCTCCTTTCAGCCGCCTACGCTCCCTATGTCACTGCCTCTCTGGGAAAATGGCGTCCGCTCTCCCCTCCCTTCCCCCCCCCCTGCACGGGCTCGCCCGCCCCGCCTGGCAGGGGCAGGGTTACCAGGGCGAAGCCAAACAGCCGCCATTTTGCTTGTGGGCTGAGGCGCCGCCCGGGCCCGCGGAGGCCTCCCCGGGGTCCATTTTACGCGGGCGTCGCCCTGGCTTTGTTGGGCAGGGCGGGCCGGAGTCGTCCCGCACGACATCGGGGCGATTCTTCCCGACAGACGAGGCGTGGATGAGCCCGGGGGAGGGGAAGGCTGCCCGGGGAGCTCCTAGGCCACGGAGCGGGACGCGTGGCAGCGCGAAGACGGGCGCTCCCCGTGTGCGCGGGGCTGCGGCGGTTCCTGGCGCTCGCCCAGGGGGCAGGGACGGGGCTTCCCTTATTTGGAGCCTCCGGAGCTCGGCACAGGCGCAGCCCCCTCCGCCCGGCTCCGGCCCCTCCGGCATGGAGATGGTTGCGCGAGGGGGGAGGGAGGCGGCCGGGCTTTCACTCGACGCCCACCAGGGGCCGAGCGAGCCGCTCGCAGTGCGCAAGCTCGGCGCAGCCGATAAAAGCGGTGCTGGCAGCGCTTCCCTTGCCTCGATGGAGCCGCCGCGAGCGGGGGACGGGAGGAGAAGCAGCAGCAGCAGCGGCGGCGGCACCGTAGCCTAGTCCTGCCTGGGGGAGAGGGAGAGTTGGGGGTTTCGCCGCGGCAGCAGGGAGCCGAGGTGAAGGGAGCTGCTGCTGGAGGCAGAGGCGGCTGTAATGGGCGTCGAGCCGGGGGGAGGGGGCGATTAAACGTCTTGTGACCCTGGCGGAGTCTGTGGGTGTTTTTTCCCTGTCTAACCCCCGCGTGTACGTGTGCATGTGTATTTCTCTCTTTCTCTCTCCCTAGGGCGCTCGCTCGGTTTCTGCCTGTTGTTGCGCGAAATGGCGGCCGGCGTCCCGGTGGGTTTGGTCGTCGCGTTCTTTTTTTTTTTTTTTCCCCTTTTTTTTTTTCCTCCCTCTCCCCTCCCCCGCTCGGCCCCGCAGCGAACCGCGGTGGAGACTGGGCGGGGGGCGCTGCAGCCAATCGCTGCGCGGGCTGGCGCACCCCGATTGGCTGGCGCTGACATCATCCTGCAGCAAGGCCAGCCGCAGCGGGGCAGGGCCGGGAGCTGCCGGGGGAGGCTGGTGCAAAGGGAGGAAACGGGCGCCATGATGGCGGCGCGAGGAGACACCGGCGCGAGGAGCAAGCGGGCGGGCGGCCCGACGCCCTGTGCCGCGAGGAAAGCCGGGCCGCGGCCAAGCGGGAAGGAGGGCGGCGGCAGCGGCGGCGCCTGCCCGCGCCTGTATTTGTAACTGCGTCAGTCCAAGATGGCGCGGGGGCTCCCTGGAGAGGGCCGGGAGCCGCATGTCCGCCGGAGGTCATGTGACTGCTGCATTCCTGCGGGGCTGGCGGCGGCCCAAGCCGGCTGAGGCGGCGGCCAGGAGCGTCCGTGCCGCGCTGCGCTCCCCTCCCCCTCCGCGCCTGCCCTGGGTGTTCCTGCCCTTCCCCGCCCGTCTGCCTCGCGCCTCTGCCTCGGGAGCGGCTCTGGGCCCGGCCCTCTTAGCTCGGGGCGGGATCACAACATGTGGCTCCGGTTGCAGACCTCTGAGCTGCGCCCAGTGTGCTCTGGGCTTAACTCAGGATGTCATTTTTTGTTGCAGTTTTAAGACCCAACGTCTTAAACTAGACTGGCCCAGGGATACCTCTGGAAGCAGCTTGGGTGATGGGGCATGATGTGCTGACCCTCGCCACTCTGTCATGGCTTGTTGCTTATTTCTGGCAGTGGTGCATGAGGCAGGGCACTGCAATGCAAGTGGTCTGAATCAAGAGGCTGCATGCTAGATGGAAACAGCAGGGTGGCACAAATCAGTATCTAGTCCTGATCTTTGGCTGGAGGAGAGACTTCAGGTTGACCCCAACCCATCAAATTGAAATGGTTTTGGTAGCAGACAATCTCAAGCTGCTGTTCAGTAATGTATATTACCTTTTATTAATGTATCAGCTACTAGTGGTTGTGCTATGTTGGCATAGCTAGGAAACCTTGCTGGGTCAAGGGTGGTCAGTGAGAGCTTATGCTTCTGTAATACTGGGGTATTCAACTGATGTTGAGGATAAATTATACCTGTGGTGACAGTGCCTATGTTAGCACAATGAAAGTGTTTGAAGAATGTAGCTTAATATTTTAGGCAACTTTAGTGAATTACTTGGTGCCTATTATGTAAGTCACGTGGTCTAGGTGGAGTCTAGTTGCATAACAGCAGCACATTGGGACTGCTTTTTCTGAGAATACTCTAATTAGGCTTGTATAGTTTCAGATACCTGCAGAAGGCAAGAGGGTTTTTTTTTTAAATTTCAAGCCACGTATGCAATTTGAAATAAAGGCAACAATGCAGAAACTGAAGCTTGAAGCCTAGTTAATCTGTTCCTATGACTTCTATGCCACAAGGTTTTGTGATTTTAGACTGTCAGATTTCCTTTAGCAGTATACAATAGGCTGCTGTAACTTTTGTAATGTTGGACTCTTTGTGGAAGTGCTTACAATCTCTTGTATGCTTTGAAGGGAGGGAGTCTACCAAAATTGAGTGGCAATGGAGTTGGGCTGTCTTGAATATAAAGCTGAAGATACTGAAGTTTTACAATTATGTACCTGTTTTTCGAGACAGCTGCTAAGTAAATTGAAGTTAATTAAGTTGTTGCCCACTGTCTTGGTTTTCTTTTCTAAGCTTATCTGTATCTACAGAGACTTGCAGAAAGCTACTGAATTCTGACTTTTTCAACATAACATTTTGAAATTAATTTTTAGTAGTATAAATGTATTTGTACCAGTATCGTGATTTATGTTAAATACCTCTGCAGGAATTGCCAAGGCTTCTTCATAAATATTAGAGTTTTTTTTGGATGATTGAATGAATATCTTGCACTTTTTTTTTTTAAAACTTAAACTTAAACTTTTAATTTGACCAAATTTGGATTAAATGTAATCTTAACGTGCTTTTACAAAACTAGTCATGCTAAACAGCAGTTGACTTTTTAAAATGAGCTTTCCCAAAACATACAATACACCTGAATTCGGACCTCAGCCTTGAGGGAGTTGCAGTGGCTCTCTTAATATGAAATGGAAATCCATTGCTTACCTTTTTATTTGGCGTTTGAATCTTGAATCCTTCACTTGTAAGGAACCAATCCCTCCTTGTAAGAAAGGCATAGCAAAACTGAAAATTGTAATCCTCATAGTCGATGGCAAACTTAATGTTCAATGCGATTCTTGTCAAAAAAGATCTGGTTTTCTTGCCCCCACCACCACCCCAGTTCAGAAAATGTGAAACTAATTTAGGGGGCTGGACTCAATGATCCTCTGGGGTCCCTTCCAGCCTGAATGTGTATGTAGTTTACCTTAATGATGTTCTGTTACAAACAGTAGTTGAGAATTGGCCTACCAGTGTTCCTTTGCCTCCATTCCTACTACTACGATAATGGAAACATTTATATCGCCTATTCATTGTACATGTCAATACCTGTTTGTTTGATTCTGTCTATGGAGCAGGCACTAGGGAAAGGAAAGAGGGAGTGCCATAAAGAAGGTGTGTAGGGACAAACAAAGCATGCTCTAGGAGGGGAAAGGTAGAAAACTGGGGCAGGAACAGTCTTACAGAGGTTAAAGACTGATCCAGATAAAGAGAACTGGCTTCTCCTTGAATGGTTTCGATAGTGATTTGAATAAACTAAAAGAATCTTCATTTTGTATATATTTTTTAATTGTACTTTGTATTAAATGGTGCACACTAACAGGAAATAGTTTTGGTGGATCTGTTTTATTTGGGTTCCTAGGGCTAACTGGTGCTGCTTAAATTGCATGTTGAAGTTGGGAGTTGCTGAACTGGTCTGGTGGATTTCCTGCGATTTTATTGCCTACATAGTAGTATGACAGTCCTTTTCCCTTCCACTCTTCTATTGTTTTTCTAGTGTGGTTTTTGTTGTATTTTGGGTACCCCAAATTAGAAAAATATTAAGCTGCAGTTGGGATGAGGCTGCAAGTACTCAAAAGGAACTATGCCACTAGAGTTGTGGCTTGATTTTTAAGATGCAAACAGTTGAGGCATTTAAGCTCCTTACAGATGTGGGGGAACAAAACAAAATAGTGCTTTAGTTTCAGCTTGATGAACCCCTGTTCCAAGCATAGCACATGCCCAGAGGAGGCATCCTATTAGTTTGACCTGGGTTGGTCAACATCTCTATAGATTTGGGGTGCTTCAGCAGGTTTTTTGGTGCTTTTATTTAATAGCTGATTTGAATCTGACTACACCAAAAAGCCCCACTGAAATGCCCAATCTATACAGATGCCAGAGCTGAGATGAACAAACACTTCCTCTTCTAGTAAAGCATTAGTGGTTTGTCTCTCTTCTGTTTCGGGGTGGGGGAAGGTAGGGTTTTTTCCAGTGGCCAATAAATGCAAAATGAAGTGCAGCGGTTACAGTTTGTTCATAGCTTTCTCTAAAATAATGAAATATTACATACGATTATAAAATCATGTAACTGCATTTATTGGTAAAATCCATATGTTGGATTATAATTCTGCCAATTTTAAACAGTACAAAATAGAATATAATATATGATGACACAAACATGCTATATGAAAGAGTAAAAAACAAAAAACCAAGCCCTGAAAATGGGGAATTCCATTTGTGTGTTTTTAACACACAACCTGTCCTGTATATCCTAGGTGTGAGTTGTTAGAGAGAAGCCAGGTAGTGGGGTTTCTTCCTTCAGTAGCTCAGTATTTAATGTTTTTCTCTTAATGGAGAAATCCTTCTTATACTTCTTAAGAAAATCACTAGTGATCCTGTTCATTCTTGGAATAAAATCATCTATCTCATTCTTCCTGTAAGAACATATCCTGTCTCTAATGGGGTCTGATACTACCTGGCCATGATGACTGCCTAGCTCATTAGTGAATTGTAACAGTTTGTAATCCTTGGCACTATAAAAATGTGTGATTTGTCTCTTATTCCCCTTGGTCCTAATGCAGGCTTTTGGTTTGGTAGCCTTAATACAAACAGCAATCTTACAGTTAGCTTCTATGTTCCTAAACAAACAAAGCTGACTTCTGATCGTTAGGACTACAGCTTGAAAAGCAGTGGTTTACACAAAATAAACTAAACTTGACCAGTCTAAAATGGAGTTAAGCTGCTTTCCCATATTAGAAATGCCTTTTGAGCCTGGCTTGCTAAATACTTACTTCTGTGGAGTGGATCACTTCCAGCTACCTCTACTATAGGGTACCCAGTAGTAGGGTTTGTGCCTGAGAGATGGTAGACTGTCAGGTCCTGCCTCTGAATTGGGTAGAGCGGGGACTTCTTGACCTATGGCATCTTAAAGGCAATCATTCAATATAGGATTGCCAGTAGTCTGTCTTTGACAAGAAGTTCTGTCTTCTCAAAACTGAGAGATTGAGTTGTTGAAACCAGGGTTGGTGTGGTATTTTTCTGTTTGCTTCTAGCAAATTCACTTTGTTAGGGGAGAAAAAAAATCTTATCTCTGCTATTAACTTTCTATATTTAAAAACAAAAATGGCCACACTGCCATCCAGGGTTTACTTTGACTGCTGTTAAGCTCAGATTTCAGATGCTAAGGGAAGGAGGGGCAATTCAGATTTAGGGAAATGTTGAAGGAAAAAAATGAGTAGTAAAACCTGGTGTGAATTATCTGGTGCTTCTCTGCATTTCCTTTCTCCTTTGTTGGTTTGTTTCTTTGTGTCTTAAGCAATTCCTTTCCCTTCTGTACAAGATGCTTGGCCTTCAGGGACACTGTAGGAGTGCTTGAATAAACAACCTACCAGCAATTATCTACTTACAGTAATTCTGGTCTGATGAAAAATTGCTGTTGATCTAGACAGGGCTCTTGAGCTTGCCTCCAGTGACATGGGAGAGAAGAAGGAACAGTGTAGTTGAACTTCCTATTCAGGCTTGAGGTGCCACTCTACTGTGGCTCCTTACAAATGTTTATTTTTACTGAAAGACATTTCTGGTAGAAAAATAGCCCAGGGGCTAGACTGTAAACTCTTCAGCCAGGTGACACTAAAGGGCTACTCTCTGGGTCAGCCCTGCCCTTGAGGGAGTCCATTAATTGATAGCTACCCTCTTCCTTTTCTGAGAACAGCTCGGGCTAGCAAGTGGCAGTTGGCAGCTGCTGGAAAGCAGCAGCTGCCACACATTGCAGGGGATGATTCCTGCCTGGGGAGAATGTTCTCTCTTTTTCTGTTTCTTTCCCTGCCCCCCCCTTCCTGCTGTTCAGCTGGCTGCCAGAAGAGGGGCATTCTCCTGTGGCAGAATGCTTCTCTGTTCTCCACTGCAGCAGAACAGCCCCTGCGCCTTACAATCTTTTGGGCTGACCTGTGAGAATAGTTGGGGGGGGGGGGAGAAGCACTTGGACACTGCAACAAAGCTCTTGGCGTGCTGTGGCAAGGGCACAACAGCATGCCTCATCTTGTGCTGATGGGAGGCAGGGGTGTTTTGCTTCAGCGGCAAGGTTCCCTTGGTTTGCAGCTGTGGCACAGTGGCCTGCCTGCCTGTCTTGCCCTGCATTGCTCTGGGTCAGTTGGCTGGCAAGTAGAAGCCAGGCTGGAGAAAAAAAACAATGCTTTATGCCTGGTTCCCAGCTGCTCGTGCTTTCCCTTGCTTCCATGCCTCTCAGATGAGTAGTGAAGATGGTGACTTGAAAGCCAGAAAGGTCTTCCTTGATGTTCTGGCATCCAGTTGAGCATGGGGAGGCAATTTTAAAAGCTGAAAGTGGGGTGGATCTCTTCCCACTGCACTCTTAATGTCAGCCTGGATGTAGACTATCAAGTGAAGCTCTTCTCTGCTGCCTCTTGCTTGGAGGAGCACTGGGCCAGATAAGAGGTGTACAACTTCCTGGTGCTGAGTAGGAAAAACAAATGGCTTTAAATGGAGTTAAACTCTGCAGAGAATGGAGCCATCAGTATTGCAGTGACTCTTTACAGTTCAGTATGCTATATTTAATGGGCTGGCTTGTATTTAAACCATTCCAGTTCTCTCTGTTTCCCCACACTAAGCAGAAGGGGAGAGACTTTCAAGAACTAGAAGTCTCCTTACCAGAATGTCTAGGGTTTTTTGTTTTTGTGTGCTGAGTGTTATGCCTCCCATTTGCCCTTCTGGCTCCAACAGGCTCTGGCCCTACTTCAACATGGAGCAGAGTACATGTTATTTCTGAAGTATGTTAGAGGCTTAAGATGTACAGGGAGTCTGTTAGATGCAAAGAATGCATTTAATTTCTCCACAATTGCCCTGTCATCCTTTTGGATGATTGGGGTGTAAGAAGAACACTAAAGGCCTATCTTCAGTGTTGAAGATGTTACAGATACTCCCTCACCAGACCCACACTCTAGGGACAAGTCTATGGAGCTGACCCAAATAGAGGCTTCAGTAGATGAGGTTGTAGAGGAAACTGATAAATTAAATGGTAACAAACTATTGGGATTTGATGGTATTCACCCTATGGCCCTGAAGGAGTTTAGATCTGAAACTGTTTGACTCCTAACCATAGTACGTGATCTGTCTCTAAAAACTGTCTCAGTCCCAGAGGACTAGAAGGCTGCCAATATGACCCCAATATTTAAAAGGGCTTTCGAGGGGACCCAGGAAACTTGTTCCTGCTATGGGCAATAATAAAAGAATTGCTTAGTGCTGGATTAATATTATTTGCTAAGGAAGAATTGATATGACTTTTGTCACAGGGAAATCGTGCCTTGCCAACCTATTGACAATATCAAAGAACTCCAGTGAGCAGGTAGATCAGGGTGATCCAGTTTGCTTAGATACGGACTTGCAAATAGCCTTTGGCAAGGTCCCCTATGGAAGGATCTTAACATTGGGTAGTAATGGGATTACAGGGAAGGTCTACTTGGGCATGGATTAGTAATTGGTTTAGGGGTGGGGGGAAAAAGAGCAAGTACAAATGGTCCATTTTGGGGATGGAAATAAGTAAACAGTGGGATGTGTTAGGACAGTTGCTGTCTTCCAGATCACTTATGTTAAAGGGAGTGAGTAATGAGATGACCAAACTTGTTGACAACACATCTTATCTGAAGTAAACTAGAGAAGGATTCTGTGCTATTGAGCAAATAGGCAATTAAATAGCAGATGAAATTTAGTGTAGATGTGTAAAATGATGTACCTGGGTATACCCCCCCCACCTCCTCCAAATGGTATCTATGTTATGATAGGCTCTAAGTTACCTGTTACCACACTAGAAGAAGATCCTGGGAGTCATTGTGGATACTTAGCACTGAGCCACTGCTTTTAGCTAAGCAGCTGTGTTTAAAAATTTTTTTTTTAAAAAAATGAAAAAAATTGGGAATTGTAAACAACTGACAGTATTTTTATGCCCCTCTGTAAATCCATGGTGCATCCATATCTTGAATACTGTGCCCAGTGTTGGTCCCTACACCTCCTAAAGGGATGTGGAAGAATTACATATGGCATGGAAGGGCAACAAGGATGATTTAGTGGTATGAAGGAACTTCCATGTGAGGAGAGACTAGAGAGGCTAGGCCTAGTCAGTTTAAAAAAGAGACCTCTTGAGTGGGGACATGTAATGGCTTACAAAATGATGAAGAGAAATCTAAATGGGGACTGATTACTTACTGTCTCCCAATACAAGAACTAGGGATCACAAAATTAAACTAGTTTTAAAATTGATAACAAATGGAAGCTCTTCACACAACATGTAATTAAAGTGTTGAACTCATTGCTACAAGGTGTAGAAGCTACCAATTTATCTAGATTCAAAAAAGGATTGGACAGATTCTTGAAGGAAAGGCTTACCAATAGCTATTGCACATGAGATAAGCCTTTGTATCAGAATTTCCTAGACCTTAAATGCTGGAGGCTGCAAGAGGGAAAAGGAATGGGGGGAGGAATCTCTAGTCATCTTGTTCATTCTCTCCTTCAGTACTTACTTCCTGCCACAGTGTGACAGGATACTGGGCAATGTAGACCTGTGGTCTCATCCAGTAAATGGCAGTTGTTCAACAAAAGTTTTTGCTTGGAGAAAACTTGCTACTGGGCCTGATCTAGCTCTTGTATGCAAATCAAAGAGCAGTGGATTATTGGTGAGGGCTTAGTATCTTTCCTACTGCAGCTGTATTTTTATCCAAGCATGTAGAAGCATGCTTCCAAATAAGCTGACTTATCTGTAACTTGGTTTGATAAGACTAAAAAGAACGCCTTTATTTTTATTAAAAGTAATTTTTAACTTTGATATTACAAAGTATAGAAAGCAAGATTCACTCTTCTTAATGGGTCAAAGCATGCAAAAGACTTCTATGCAACAATTTCTTGAAATACTAGAACAGGTTTCTTTTTTCAAGTCTTAATTATAGGCAGTAAGGCAAAACTATTGTTTATAAGGTGGGAATTGTGAACTACTACTCTTGACTCTAAGGAAGTAATTCCCCTTTGTCCCTAGACTAATATACATTCTGCTCTGAAAACACCACTCTTGTGTAAAGGCTAAAAGTAGGAAAAGAGGATCATATTTTTTAATTGCTTTTTTTTTTTTTCATACCTGCTTTTTGCATGTTCCAGTACATAAAGTTTAGGATTTCTAAAAGGGTAGCAAATGGCTGCTTGCTCTGTGTTTTTGTTTTGTTTTTTTGGATTTTTTTTTTTGGTCGGTAAAATGAAATTTTAAGTGCCAGTTAGGAAGCTAACGTAGCCAGTAAATGTACAACCTATTATAAACAGAATGCAAATCTAAACATGGGTAATAAACATCTACCACATGTTCCTAGAAGCGGCTTGTTACAGATGTTTCTTGCGTACTTGAACTTCAGCTATTCTATATTTTTTTTTTTTTTATGATACAGCAACCTTTTAAAAGGTTTCAGGCTTTATTTTTATAATGGCTCTACAGAATTTGTATCTGGCTTAAAATAAGGTGGTTCTTCAGTTTTGGAGATAACTGAGATTTGTACTCCACCTTGAAAAGGGTATGAGGGGAACTAGGAATGGATGAGCCTGGTGTTATGCATTCAGTTGGTATGAGTATGCCCTTTATCATTCCTGCACTTATCCTAATTTTAATAGTGTGTATCTTAAAAGAAGAAAGGCATCTTAATAATGCTTAGTGGACCAGTGGTAGTAAGAGAATGCATCACAAAATGAATAGGTGATGCTCTCCTTGTTCACCTCCCTTGCCCTGACCCAAACTCTCTTAATTTAATCCAATGATGCTTAAACTCTTGCTGCCCCTGGGGTCAGATAAGTGGATGAGGCTGGACCCTGAGCCAGGATTAGGCCTTGTGGACCAGCACTGCCCCTTCCTGCTCCAGCACACTAGGACTGGTCCTGGGGGCCTAGCCCTACCCTCTCCTACTGGAATTGGTTGCCAGGGCCCTGGTCCTGCCCCCATGCACCTCAGCATGCTAGGATTGGGTCCCAGGGGCCTGGCACCATCCCCATTATGCTCCTTGCACTGGGATTGGACCCTGAGGCCTGGCACCACCTTTGCCCAGCCTATGACCAGGATCCATTGCCTGATTCTAGCACATGAGCCTCTAGATAGCCTATTGGTCTGAAAACTTGATGGTAGGAAAGTGGTACTGCTGCTCTCTCACTGCCAAACTCTGCAGGCCCATAGGAAGCCCCTCCAGGCTGGATGATAATAGGTTGTGAGCTGGATCTGGCTTGTGGGCTGGGGGCTGAAAACCTCTGGTCTAATCTAGCAAAACTGCCACCCCCCTAGGGGGTTATTGGAACCCTCCCCCCAACATGGGGGGGGGGGGACTCCCCCCCCAGCCTTCAGCAGCAGCTAGAGTCCAAAGTACAAGCTCCCTCTGCTGCCTCGCCCCCCATTCTGAAAACAGTGGGCACTAGCAGAGAGCTGTGGCCATTGGTATGGGAACCCAGCTGTGGCTTCCAGATTCCCCTCCACTCCCTGGAACCAGCAGCGAACTTCTGTTTAGTCTGAGGTAATGCTGTAACTTGGAATGCTTTGCAAAAATTGTTCTGAGTTACAGCTGGGAGCTGTACTTCTTTCTGCACCCTTGGAGGTTTTTAGACCTTAAATTGGGAGAACACAATAGCCATGTAGTCTAAAAGAAAACTGACTTAAAGGTTGTGCTTGTAGATTTGCTTTGTGCCATTGCGATCTGGAAAGCAGGACAGAGTTTATGTAACACCTTGGATCATATTTTTTGTCTAATGATAAAAGATTTGGCAGGTGACCCAAAGAGTTAATTTCCAGCTTACAAGGTTGACTTTATCTTAAATTATTTGCTAATCACTTATCCCCACGGCAGTGAGCTTTAAGTAGCAATGGGTGCTGCTACATACACTCTTCTTCCTTGCTTCCTCAAAACCATAATTTCATAACTCCGGCAGGTAAATGGGTGATGCTGGATCTTGCAGCTGACTGGTAGCCACAGTTAATAGCTTCTACAGGAGCTATGCTACTTAAGTTAGCTCTAAGTATCTCCCAACTGAATTTCTTTATTCAGTAATTCTGGCAATTAAAGAACATGTTGCCCTGTTTCCTCTTTCCCCAATTGCTCTACTTAGGGGTGTGGTGGTAAGATTGTACTGTTGGTAGGGTCTCCTCAATACAAATCTGACAGGACAGTGCTGAAGTGAGTAACACTAGTAATGTGTCCCTCCCCAAGTCCTCTCTTGGAGCAGGTTGTGTGTGGTGTTCTTGTTTTGTTTTGCTGTATATATGGACAGTGTTTAGAAAGTGGGGGGATAGGTAAGACTGAAAGATGCTGTGCTTTTATGGTAGATTCAATTCAGGACTGAAGAACTTTGAGGGAACTTCTGGGTAGGGAAATGCTGGCTGATATGGGAAACAAATGAAGTAAACAGAAATTTTCAAAGTGGGGAAATAGTGACAATTACGAAGAATTGAGCCACATGTGGAGGGGATCCTTGTGAGTGCATATGCTCATATGTTCCCCCTTGCCCCTTTCTCATGATTTAAGTGGGATTCTAGGTCCCTTGCAGCAGTTTCACTCCAGATTGGGTGGATGCTAATTAGTGATGCCTGACGCATGTAGGCTGTGTACTTCACTGCCTGTGACCGGAACACAGGAAGGAAAAAAAAAAAGTACTACAAACTGGGTCTCTTCATTGCCTCTTCTTGCATGAAAATCCTGAGAGAGAGGAGTCTTGTGTGCAGCCTTAGTAGCAAGATTACTTTGGTGCTAAGCTAGCAAAGAGTTGAGCCAGGGTCACAGCAAGTTTTCTGTGACTGGGTTGTGTTGGTCTCCTGCTCATCTCTTGCAAGCTGATGAGGTGGACGGTCCTACAGCTATAGCCTGTTCTGTGGAAAGGGCTGGGAAACTCCTCTCCTTCCATGAGAGCAGAAAAGGAGGGAACTACTTTGGTTCCACTTCGTGCATTTTGTGTTTTTTATTCTGAGGCTGGCACAGTTGTGTATCCTGATATAATGGACCTTTGGGTTTCTAAATGGAGCTACTGTTCAGTTCTTCTAAATATCAAACTAGCACTCTCTTAACTACCCTTGCTAGATGTTCAAAGGTACTGATGATGCCTAGAAGCTATGCACCCAGCAGATGGTGCCTTAGGAATTCCAGCACTCCTAGACTTCCCATTGGGTGTGACAAGTCTGCCCTGTTGTCACTTGAATTTATGAAACCATAACTTGGTTCTCTTTGCTGATGTCACCTACCTGGTACAAGTAAGCATGTTGGTGAAAGATGTACATTGTAAGAGGTGAGTACCCATGGTTTTCTAGTAAAGTGCATCATCTGTTCAGGACTCAGGGTTTCAGCAACTGACCATATGTCTGCCCAATTTTTTTTTTTTTTTGGTAGAGAGGATAGCATTTTGGTTTAACTTTTTATTATTTCCTTCCCCCCCCCCCGGGTCACTGGAAAAAAATCAAAGTATTAAAATAATTTAAAAACATGTTTCAGTAAAATGTTTCTTTCTTCCTAAAATATGCTGGGCCTCTTTCCCTTTTCCACTGTCTCTCTCTTTCATTTTTCTGCAGTGTTAAATGAGACTACTGGTATAAATGGATTTATGTTGGTCTGAGGTGAGTGTGCGAGAAGTGGGCATCCTAGTCACAAGCCGGACTGAGTCCCTGATTCTGAAGCATGTAACATCTTCTAAAAACAGCCTGAAAAAGAAATTGCTATAAACAAAAACTTCTGTACATCCCCCCCTGCCTTGCCTGACCACCAGCACTCAGGTGTTGGCTAGCTTCAGTTATGAAGACGGCTGTGGGCCCAGCATGAAATGTTTCTACTTTTGAAAAACAAAAGTTCTCTCACCTGACAAGCCTTTTGTGATGAATTTCCTTCACTTTGTAACTCTTGTTGCAATGTACACAACGAAAAATACAGAACCACATTTACAAAGCACTTTATAATATCTTTTCTTAGAAAGTATTGGTGTACAAAACGTCACTGTATCAGGGAAAAACAGATGGGAAGACTAGCTTATGCTTGTGTAAAGAGCATTGTAAACATGTTCTTCCCCACTTTAATTTTTTGTATCACCTCATCCTAATGTTCTGGTGTGTGTAGTTTCTGGTGCCTCTTGTAGCCCCAACAGAACACATTTTCATAATAGCAGAGTGTCTGGGTGTTTTTTTTTTTTTGTTTTTCCCGCCCCCCTTTTGGTGGCTGTCAAGTGACTGATTTGACAGATTAGTTCCTGTCTTGGAGAGTGGTGGTGTGTGAGGCTTATAATGTCTGTGGAAGAGTAAAAGGGCCAAATGCATCCCAGCACTCTCAAAATTCTTAAACTTGCTTCCATACAACACATACAGCCTAAGAACATAGCTGTTCACTAAATTAAAGACCCTCTTAATTCTGACTTCAGTCACTGATGACCAGTACTCTTCAAAAGATGCCCATTGAAGGTGACAGTCTGGCAGCAGCTTCCATTTTTTGTCGGCGCCCACCCCCCATAGCTGACAGGTTCTAGCAGTTGGAGAAATGCAGCGTTAGATTGCTGCTGCTATTCATAGCTGTTACTAGTGCAAGAAGTCTTGGTGAAACTGAATACTCCAGTTCTGCCTGAACATGATGTTTATAATGACTTGGTACATAATACCCGTTGCTGTCTGAAAGTCAGATGCTGCTTTTACTGACAGTATTTGCACAATTCTCCCACTTGCTGACCTGTGTGCACATCCATTTTACAAAGCAGGAGTAGCATGCTCCCAAGAGCCTTCTAGAACAGCAACAATTAACAGCATGAATTTTGATCAGAACATGGTTTAATGTGGTTTTTCCATTAAAAGTTTACAAGTAGTAATTTTGGTTTGGTCTATGGGGCAAAAGGAATCTGTAAGGTTTTGTTTCCTGAAGGAGTAACAGGAGATGCTCCTATCATGTTGTTTCTCTTGCAAAAATGTGGTTAAGAATTATTCAACATCACGTTGTGTTGTATCTGAACGCCAGTGGGCAGGGGGAGGAAATGTATAAAAAGAAGCTATTGTGTAGGGCTTTATCATTCACACACTACCTCTTAATGACTGTAAGTACTACTGGAGTCCATAACCTCTTGTATTGACTTAGCAATCTCTGTGACAACCCGTCTCAAATTACCAGGTATGTATGGGGGAGGCATGGGCATCGATAGGTATGTACACCACAAGCCTTGGACTTGTTCCCGCTACAGGCAGACATACTTGCTTCAGCATGCAAGTGGCCGCAAGTGTAGCATGAAGGTGCCAGACAGCAGTCTTGTCCTAACCTGTTCCTTCCTTACAGCAACTACACACACGTCAGGAATGCTCTTATGACTCTTATCTTTGGGCTTATTTATCAAGTGTCCCCTATATGATCCACACATATATTAGGTCTAATAGCTCCTTCTACACTATCTGAAGGCACTGTGTACAATTACTACTACGAAAATAGGCCCCTTTTTTTAGTTAAATACTCAAAAAACCATATTCTGACACGCACATGCCTTTTTTGGTTTGGTCCCTCCCAGGTCTCGCCAGAACCTGTACATCTTACTGGAAACTCAGAACTCTTGAAAATCTATTAGTACCCTGTCTTTAATGTTGTAATGACTTGAAGTACATCTCTTCTAAAAATAAATCATTATCATCATCATCTTGGCTTGTTAATAGAGTAAATACTTTTAATATTACTAATAGACAAAAGTGCAGGTCTGTTTTTAATGCATGTTTGTATATAGGCTCTGAAATTAATAACTGCTTGAGCTATGCTAGTGATGTTCAGGTTTAGTTTTTCCCCCCCATAGCAAAACTTGTGCTGCTGTACTATAGGAGCACTCTACCTCCCAGCCCACAAGCCAAATTCAGCCCATGGGACTGGCCACAAATTGGGAAATTTGGCATTGGGGGGGCAGTAGTGCCACTGCTTTTCCCCCAGCATTCATAGATTCATAGCTGTTAGGGTCAGAAGGGACCTCAGTAGATCATCAAGTCTGACCCCCCCCACCCTGCAGAGGCAGGAAAGTGTGCTGGGTTCAGGTGATCGCAGTGAGATGCCTATCTACCCTCCTCTTGAAGACCCCCAGGGTAGGGGAAAGCACCACCTCCCTTGGCAGCCCATTCCAGATTTTGGCCACTAACAAGTTCTTCCTAATGTCTAGTCTAAATCTGCTCTCTGCTAGCTTATGGCCATTATTCCTTGTAATTCCTTGTAACCCCTGGGGGTGTCTTGGTGAGCAGAGCCTCACTAATTCCCTTGTGTGCCCCCAGGATGAATTTATATGCAGCCATAAGGTTGCCTCTCAACTTTCTCTTGTGGAGGTGAAGAGGTGCAAGTGCCCTAGTCTCTCATGGGGCTTGGGCCTGCAAGCCCTTAACCATACAAGTGGCCCTTCTCTGGACCCTCTCCAGGTTATCCACATCCCTCTTGAAGTGTGGCATCCAAAACTGCATGCAGTACTCCCAACTGTGGTCTGACCAGCGCCCAAGGGGGAATATCACCTTGGTTCTGTTTGTCATGCATCTGCTGATGCACGATAAAGTGCTGTTAGCTTTGCTGATGACTTCATCGCACTGACGACTCACGTTCATCTTGGAGTCCACTAAGACTCCAAGATCCCTTTCGGCTTCTGTGCTGCCGAGCAGGTCATTTCCTTCCCTAGGTGCAGCACTTTGCATTTCTCCTTGTTAAATTGCATTCTATTGTTTTCTGCTCATTTGTCCAACCTGTCCAGGTCTGCCTGTAGTTGTTCCCTGCCCTCCTATATGACTGCTTCTCCCCAGTTCTGTATCATCCACAACCTTGGACAGAGTACACTTCACTCCCTCATCCAAGTCACTGACGAAGACGCTGAAGAGTAGTATTGGTCCTAGGACTGAGTCCTGTGGGACCCTACTGCCCACGTCCTTCCAGGTCGATACCAACCCATTCACCACCACTCTTTGGGTATGACCCTTTAGCCAATTTGCCACCCACCAGACTGTGTAATCATCCAAGTTGCAGCCTCTTAACTTGTTCACTAGTATGGGGTGGGATACTGTATTGAAGGCCTTCCTGAAGTCCTAAGTAAACTATATCAGTGTTGGGGCTGGGCTGTCCCTCTGCCCTCTATACGGCTGGATGGGACCCTGCTATGACTGTCCTGGGGACCTGATTGGGTCTGGTGGCAGGATCTGGCCTGCAGACTGACCAGGCACTGCCCATCTGGTGTGCCAGCCAAAGAAGTTGAGTACCACTGCCATACTGCATTTTTAAGTGCTGTCAAAAGAAAAGCATTTAAAAATATATCTGTGTTGCTTTTAAAGATCTGTGAATGGTGGTTGGACTTCGCTTTGGTTTGTATTCAAAGCCAGTAGTGGAATTGTCAGAGGTTAAGGAAGAAATGTTGGATAAACTGGCAAGAAGATACCCAGAAAGCACCACTGCCTTAATCCTAATGACTCTTCAAGGGACAAAACTCCATAAATTAAATTTCTATCAATTGACTGCGTGCACTATATTGCTGTGGCTAATGATATATTTGAAGGAGGGGGGGAATATTCAGACTATGCATTTACCCTAATCTTGATCACGATATTGTTATTTAAGCACTGTGGGAGTTGGGCATATCAAATACCTCATTATCTGAGCTTAGATATAAGGTAAACTTAACTGTTACATAGTTGGCCAGTCCATTTCTTCTGTTTTGTATGGGCCTCTCACAGAGCAACTGAGGAAAAAACAAAAATTATAAAAACCAGCACTTGCTAGGGAGGGGGCAGTGAGATGATGTACATGCAATTGCTTTTTAAGTTTCAAACTGACTAATCTGTCTTGAATTACAGCACACATTTTATACACTGGTATGCATTGTACAAGTTCATTCCCTTAATACAAGGAATTTCTTGCACGTATTTAGCAAATGTTATGCCTTTGAGTTTTGTTCTTGGGTGGGGGGGAAATTTGAATACCTTTTTAGTTTTGCAAGCACTTCAGGGAGGTGGTTGTTTAAACATTAGGTACACGATCAGTATAATCTTAAGTATGCCCACAATTGATAGTTAAGATGGGGTCCCCAGGTGAGAGGGAAGGGCACTGTCCACTTCATGTGTTTGAGCATGTAAAACTGGCAAAGTCAGAAGACCAAAAACTTGCTGGGAAATGTTTGGAGTGGTGTGGCTTAATTTTCCCCCACATTTAGGTGTATGTAGGGGTGTTAAATCAGTCATGTAGGGGGAGTATAATATAAAATTAGTACCAGATCTACTTAAAATCAGATAGCTATACTTTCATTGAGCCAGAGAATAAAAGGATTTGAACACTTGCGGATTTTGATTCTTGTAAGATGCTAATCTTTCTTTTTTTTTTTTTTGTTCTGGATTGGAGCCATCTTGCTAATCACCCTGGATGATCAATTACATACTCTATAGAATATATCTGGATCTTTCATAAATTGAATAATTTTCCTAGTTAGACCTGTCTAGATGTCTTCTCTTACAACACAAAAAGGGCTAGATAGTGCCTGCCTTCAAAACTGGAAGTAATGTTTAAAGATAAAATGCCCCATGATGATTTTGTGCACTTTAAAAAGAGCGAAATCTGTTCACCTGCATTCAGGTTACCAAAGCATTAAGTAGTTAATCAAACAAGATACTGCTTCAGAACATGTTTCTCTAAAATATGCACACAGAATTTGAGGCAAGCAAGGAACCACTCTTAATAGTCAGTGGAAGGTGAGTTCATTGTACCCACTTACTTTTATTGGCAGGAAAAAGTAAATTATTACTCTATTTGAATCCAAGCTGCGTGCAAGTAATCGAGAGTGTATTCCGAGCTAGCTTGGATACTAGCTAGCATTAGGGCAGGGGGCAGCACAGAGCACCCAGCTTCTTGGGTGAACTTTTGCCTGTAGTTCTATATCTACTCTGCTAACTGTACCCAAAGCTTGCTAGTTTTAAAGGTAGTTCATGAGCTGCAATTGTTGCATTTTTGTAGACAGCTTCTCTCCAGTGTATCTTGCATACTCAGGATCAGATTGACGTTCTTGTAATGGCTGCTTTCATTGCTTCTAGGCCAGAGAACAGAAACACAGGTAGCTTGGAATGCCTGTCTAACATCATCACTGTCCTAGTTTGCATTATTCCAAACTCAATAAAGTAGAGTTTTAGGTAGGATTTGGGATTTAATTATCAAATGTTTTAAAATACTGGTTTGGTTTATTTGGAGAAGGGGGAAGAACTATGACACTTGACTACAAAGTTTTACATTATCTTATACAGTTAACGGTTCTAAGGCCTAATCCCAAATCCTTTACTATTAATGGAAAGATTTCCACGGGTTTCAAATGGCTTTGGATCAGGCTCATAAGACCATACTCTTCTGTGAGCAGAAACAGGAGTTGGAGGGGTCATTTTACTGCATTTCTGCCAAATGTGTGTAGGGTAGAATGAGTCTATGACTATGTAAGGATCAGACAAGTGTCACTTAAACATTCCTCCTTCCAAATATGTAATATTGGTAGGATTATTTGCATGAAAACCAGACCTTGTTTAGAAATTCACCTGCTTGTCCTGCTAATCTTTCTGTTGAAGTCTTAATTCCCTGCTTGTATCGTTACAGTGAGCTGCTGCAGAGATGTTTTGTTCAAATTTCATAGATTTCATAGACATTAGGGCTGGAAGGGACCTCGGGAGATCATCGAGTCCAGCCCCCCGCCCAAAGGGCAGGAAGTCAGTTGGGGTCATAGGATCCCAGCAAGATAAGCATCCAATTTACTCTTGAAGGTGTTTAATG